>NC_133656.1:214304389-214932159 GCF_009905375.1 Apium graveolens
TCAACTTATTTATACGTATTGTACTGCTGAACCCCAGTTAGTCAGCACTCAAACCCCACCTTTTAAGGTTGCAAAAAGGTACTTTAACGACCTGATAAATGCTGACACAAAGAAATCAATGGTGAGACAATTACAGATTCCTCAGTCTGTGAAACAGATTCTGGTAAATGCTGATCCAGCTACTTACAAATCTGTTTACTCAAATGTTCAACCAACTCACCATAACCAAAATCCATCAACCTCAGTCCCTCCCTCTCATTCTACTCAACCTACCCTCAGAACTTATCTCAAATCCTATCTCTCCACTTCACAGAATGCTAAACCTTCTTCTTCAGCACCTACTGTGAAGCCTACATCCTCTAAGCCAAAGAGAACAAAGACTGTTCCTCAAACATCTCAGAAGAAGCGGAGGATTACTTTGAGAGATGAATCAGATTCTGAGGATCAGATTCCATCTTCAGAACCTATGATAGATGAAGCTGAGAAGGCAACTTCTCAGAAGGATTCTGCAATTGGGGGTTCTAGGCTTCTCAAGAGGCTTAGACGTATGACGGTTCCTGCAACTCCCAAGGAATCCAAATCAACAAGGAAGTACAAGAAACAGAGGGCACAGAGGCCAGTTTCAGATGATGAGGAGGAAGCAGCTAAGGAAGGGGATCAGGAATCTCTGATCTCACAAGACAAGGAATTTGCTCCAGTCACTTCTTCTCCATCAACTCCATCTCAGGAACCTGTATCTGACAAGGCTAATTCACCTTCTATATCTCTTGTTGATCCAGGCACAAGTGCTGAAATTGATATTCAGAACTTGGTTGTGCCTGAAATACTTTTGTTAGAAGCTCCAACAACAAATAATCCTTCCACAACACCTGTTACTGATGCTGTTCAAACTCCTGAGTTATCACTATCACCTTCTCTGCATCAAGATGATGATCAGATTTTAGGTGAGCATCAGGATATGGCTGTTGATCAGAACTTAGTATCAGATCAGCAATTAGAGGATGTTGAAGCCTCCATTGCTACTCACACAGTTGTCTTATCAGAAGATACTGATTCTTTAAGTTCTGATGCTGCAAATGTTGGAGATACTGGTGAAGCTGCTACAACTGTAGATGCTGATGCAGCAGGTCCTTCAGGACATACTCCTCCACTAACTCTTCCTAAGTCTGAACTGTTAAAGGAGTTTGTTATCAGGGATGCACCAGTACCTTGGAGTGAAACTCCTGCAGGTCAGGAGTGGACTAAGAAATGGAACTCAGTTTCATGTGTTCCAAATGCTTTACATCTTGCTGAGCACTTGACTAAAGCTGATGAAATGTTAAATTCTGATGATTCTAAAACCCAGCTTAGAGTCACTGCATTGAGTACTAAACATCTACAAGGTCTTCATTCCAATACTCATGCAGAGCTACACAAGATTCAGGAGAACTTTATTAAACAGGAACAAGTTTGGAAACTTGATAAGAAAAAGTTCTTCCAACCTACCATTGACAGGGTTGCTTATATTGAGAAAACTCAAGAGAAGCAACAAGCTCAGATTGATCAAATTCTGACAAATCAAGCTTCTCAGCAATCGCAACTTACTGAAATCCAGACCTCAGTGGAATTACTTATCTCTCTTTTATTACCTGCTGATGCCAAAAAGGGGGAGAAGGTAATTAAGTCCAAATGCAAGACCAACAAGTCACTGCAAGGAAAGGATGATGGAAAAGATGACCAAGGAAACTCTGGAATGGGTAGTGGTCATAGTCAAGGTAGAAGGTTTACATCAAGACAAGCTAGTCACAGAACAAGTTCTGATACTGGGAAAAGAATAAGTTCTGCTGCTGGTAAAAGGATAAGTTCTGATGAACTTCTAGATCTTGATGAGGAAATGTCAAGACAGTTATTTCTTCAAGAAAATCCAGGGATGGACTTGGAAAGTTTAAAGGAAGAAGAAGCCAGACTTAAATCAGAGAAAGTCACATCTAAGTCTGAAGCTTCTGGTAAAAAGTTACTTCCAAAACCTAAAGGCATTGTGATCAAAGAAAGGATACATACTGAAGAAACTTTGGCTAGATCACAACCACAGATAGATCCAAGATCCAAGGGTAAAGAAAAGGTTGGTGAACCTATCAAGCCTTATGTACCTCCTGAGGAAGAAGAAATTACTGTTGGAAAAGATAATCTTGCTCTGACTTCAAGAAAAGTTCTTAAAACAACCTCTGACATGGCTCAAGTTGTTCAGAGTCAAGAAATTGTAAGTTCTGATATTCAGAAGAAGCAAGTAACCTCTGACACAGCTCAAGTTAACTTGATATCAGAAGGAAGATCAAATACACTCCTACCAGGATTCACTAAAGCAAAACAGACTCAACCTTTGAAGACTACTGCAAGTGGTTTTGAAGCAAGAGTAGTTACTGGAAAGGAAGCTAGAGATAAAACTGGATTGGGAAGTGCTGATGAAAGAAGAGTACACAACACTACTGATGATCCAACTTCCTTGTGTGAACCAGGTATTGGAGCAACTCCTGAAAGATTGAATCAACTAGAATCTGTACAGATGGTTTACCATACCTACTTGAAAGAATACATCATGTTGTATTTCATGACAGATGGTAGGGTTTATCATATAAGACAAAATGCCATTCCGTTGAAGTATTTTGAAGAATTGGAGCATGTATTGTTCTTACTTCAAGTGGATGACAGAATAACAGAGACTGCTGCAAACTACTTAAAGGAACAGATTCAGAGACAGAAAAGACTTTATTCTGTTAAGTCTGACAGCAGATATGTTCCAAAGTACAGAAATCACAATGGTGATATTGTTGATATGAAGCCTAATACTGCACAGATCAGAACATATCTTGGTATTAAGGGGCTTGAATTCAATCTAGAGTCTAATAAAGCTTATGTCATAAGACTAGATCGGGAGTTGAGAAAAGCAAAGATTAATGATCTCAGAGCTGCAATATTTCAAACTGGTGAAGATACTGCAGAGCTTAAAGATGTTAAACGGAGAATGATTGACGAACTCAGATATGCTGAGAAATGTTTGTTGAAGAATTATCTCAGAACAACTCCTGACATCAGAGAGATCAGAAAATGATGAAGCCAAGTCGAAGATCTACAACTGCTTAAATTCTGATATTTATACAGATTGAAGTTGTTATCAGAAGTTGAATTGGTAAAAACTTTAAGGACTGTAAGTTGTAGTTATCTTGTCTATTTCTCATGCATTTGTACTTAATGTTTTTGACATCATCAAATATCTGTTAAACTTGTATATTTTGTTAATTTACAAGTTGGGGGAGATTGTTAGATATATTTGATAATGTCATGGCTAATATGTTTTATGTTTAGATTTCAGATCTTATTTGAACAGAACAAATCAGTACTTAACTGATCAGTACTTATACTGGAAGTCAGAACTTAAGGGATATCAGTACTTATGTTATCAGGAGATAGATATCAGAACTTAAGTGCTGAAGGACGATCAGATAAGGACAGTAGCTGATTAAAGTTAAGAAGATCAAGATAAACATAAGAAGAGATATGCATGAAGAAGGAATTCCGTGAAGAATGGAATACTTGGAATAGAAGATATCTGATTGATATATTTTAGGAAGCAGAATTATATTCCATATCAATTAGCGAATATCTTGTAACTGTGTAGTATATAAACACAGGAATAGAGTTTACACTATAAGTGTTATCATTATCGAGAATATTATTTAATATAACTCTAGAAGCTCTCGTGATATTTTGTTCATCACTGAGAGATAACAGTTCCAGATTGTAACAGAGTTTATTGTTTAAATAAAGTTTGTTTTCTGTTACATAAGTTCTTGAAGTTTGATTTGATTGTAATAAACACTGTATTCACCCCCTCTACAGTGAAAGTGTGACCTAACACTTCATCATTCTCAAATGACTGATTATGTTTCTCTGCATTTACTATATCTGGATGAGCATTTTGTTGATCAGTTGATGGACTAGATTTTTTTCCCTCTTGTCTTTTTTCTTTGTTAAATTTTTCAAGCTACAAAATGAACAATACAAGTTATGTTCTATACAAAGACTGTGAGTTTAATAAGTATTATACTAACATGAAAATTTTAGAACATACTACAAAAGGAAATTTTTAATCATTTACAATAAACTTACCAATATTCCCTTTCCAAAACTGTCATCATACATTTCAGCTTTACTTCGGTTCGCTATGAGGGAAGTCTTCCAACCAATGAAAGGCGGTGATGTCCTATCGGCAATGATTCGAAAGTGTTGTATTCTATCAAGGTACAAAAACTGAAATAAAAAAACAAATGAAAAACAGATGAATATTTTTTATTCAGAAAAGTAAGTAACGGAACCATAAGAAAAGGTTAGTTGATTACTTACAAGAAGGAAGACAAGTGAACCAGTATAGTACTGCGTTTGCGGATTCTTCCACCATAATTCATGTGCTTCCTTTATATTTTCCAAAACTGGCTTGCACCAATTGAAATTTTTTGCATTTTCGTAAGTTCCCTTGAATCCGAGTGCATATTGACTGACATTTGCAGTCTTATCTGTTCTTATGAACAAATTTGTTATAAGGACCATGAAGTTTTGTTTGAACTTCTCATCTGCTTCTGTGGAGAGTCCGATTGCATTAGCCACCATCAGCTCAGTTATCCTCTTCTTAGGGAATTGTTCTCTCCATTTATTATATATGTCTTTATCTTTCTCAAATTTAACAAATTCTTGACCTCTTGGCAGTCCCAGAATCAAATTCATATCTTCCCCATCCACCTTAATGTGTTTATTTTCAGGCAACATCATTTCATTATTATTGTGGTCAAACCACCATAAAACGTTGACTGCAATCTCACGGGGTACAGCTCACAACTTAAATGATAAAAGTGGACCGAAACCAACACTTGTCACCCATTTCTTTTGCTCTTTTGAAAGTGCACTTACAACTTTGGAAAACGTTGACGGATAAGCCCTGATCAATAATATCTTTGGCTTCTCTTCTAATAAATGTTCTACTTCTCTGTCTACTTCTTCACATTTTTGTTTTTGTGCCTTGCTATTTTCAGCCTGAAAGAAGACAAATATAACCATTATAAACAGTAGTAAAATTATAAGGTACACAAACTGATAAAAAAATTTATCGTTTAGTTTTTAATATATAATTATTTCTATGTTATTACCTGGACAGGATTTTTCCTTTTTTTTGCTATATTTTTCTGATGTTTTTGTTTCTTTTTTTCACTTCTTGTTTCTCTTGTCAAGTTTACATCCGCAGTTGCTTCAAAATCACTATCAGATTGATCATTTCCATTTGGTGGTTCTTTCTTCTTTTTTCTTGCAATTGAACTTTTTATATCCTAACAGAAAGCATAATATAAGATTAAAATGATTAATCATCAAAATTTTGAAAATATGAAATAACTATCTTGTATAATAACTATCTATTGTCAAGATATGTATGTCATCATAGGTTTCATTTAAAAAAATTATCTATCTATGTTTTTTTGTTTTGTTCTTTGAAGCAGTTAAAAAGACAAGGAACAAAAAAAATAAAAAATATATATTTTTTTATTTGATAATTTGTTTCATCAGTATCTGATTTGGAGATTGTTGTCATCAGCCTTGGTGATCTTCGTTTTTCAATTGTACCAACAGAAGTTCTACATCTCCTTTTCTTTGTTTTATCTTTTCGTGCCTGGAAAAAATAATAATAACAAATGTTAAACCGATTTATACAACTTGAACAAAAGAATCGACAAATGAAAAAAATAGAAAGATTATTTACCTTGCTGATCATTCCTTTGTCATTCTTTATTGGTTTGTCTTCTTCCTCGGGTTGTTTCTCATCTTGAATTGTATCTGGATGATCAACTTCAGTCTCATTTAATGGATATGTATTTTCTTCCACATTATTCTTTATTTCTTCACTAATAATAACTTCTTTTCCTTTCTCAACATTTGATTTTTCTCCTCCTTTAGGTGATGTCAAATACTGTGCATCAACGTTAATATCCTATAATAATGATTGTATGAGTTACATTATAATATAATAATAAATTTTGTTACAAAAATATATCATTACAAAAGAGTGTCAAATTAACCTCGTCAAAATCTGTTCGATGTGCTCTCACTTTGACTCTAATTTTCTTTGCCTTATGCTCGAAAACTGACTTGTTAATCTCTTTCACTGAGTCCTCATTGACTTTAATATCATCTTTACCTATTAAGAAAATAGAAGGAAATTGTTTCTTAAAAATTTCAATTACTGGTGCTATTAAAAATAAACTAAATTAATACTTACATTGTGGTACAATTGGTGTTTGTTTCTTTTGAGAACTCTCTGGGGTATATACACATAATGCCCGAAGTGTGTCGCTTGGTTCTAAATTGAAAGAAGTAGCATTTAGCGAATTTTTGAATTCTATCTCTTGATCTCTGTCCTCGTTATTTTCTGCAAATTCTATGATATTGATGATGTTAGATATATTTGATAATGTCATGGCTAATATAATTTATGTTTAGATTTCAGATCTTACTTAACAGGACAAATCAGTACTTAACTGTTGATCAGTACTTATACTGGAAGTCAGGACTTAAGGATATCAGTACTTATATTATCAGGAGATAATTATCAGAAGTTAGATATCAGAACTTAAGTGCTGAAGGATGATTAGAGAAGGACAGTAGCTGATTAAAGGAAAGAAGATCGAGATAAACATAAGAAGATATATGCATGAAGAAGGAATTCCGTGAAGAATGGAATACTTGGAAGAAAAGATATCTGATTGATATATTTTAGGAAGCAGAATTATATTCCATATCAATTAGCAATTATCTTGTAACTGTGTAGTATATAAACACAGACATAGGGTTTACACTATAAGTGTTATCATATATTCGAGAAGTTTATTCATTGTAACCCTAGCAGATCTCGTGATATTTGTTCATCACTGAGAGGTAACAGTTCCATACTGTAACAGAGTTTATTATTTCAACAAAGTTTGTTTTCTGTTACTTAATATATTAAAGTTCGATTTGATTGTATTATACACTGTATTCACCCCCTCTACAGTGTGTGTGTGTGACCTAACAAGTGGTATCAGAGCCAATCTGTTAACACACATACAGCTAAAGATCCATACACAATCATGTCTGACACAGAAACTCCAACTAAGCCTACGAAAACTGAAGAACCTCCAAAGCCACAAATTCAAAGTCGGTATGAGACTATCAGGGTTCCCATGCTGAGACCATCTGAATATCCCATATGGAAGGTAAGGATGACCATGTTCCTGGAAGCAACAGATCCAGAATACCTTGATAGAATCAAGGAAGGGCCTCACAAACCAACCAAGCTCGCTGTTACAGTTGCAGGTGAAGCAGCAAAGACCGTACCAAAGGAGAAGAGTGATTATACTGCTGAAGATATAGCATCAATTGCTAAAGATGCCAAGGTACGACACTTACTGCATAGTGCCATTGATAATGTAATGTCAAACAGGGTAATCAACTGCAAGACTGCTAAGGAGATATGGGATGCTCTGGAAACAAGGTGTCAGGGAACTGACATAATTAAGAAGAACAGGAAGACAATACTCACTCAAGAGTTTGAACACTTTGACTCAAAGACTAATGAGTCATTGAATGATTTATATGATAGATTTGTCAAACTTTTGAATGATTTGTCATTGGTTGATAAAGAGTATGATCTTGAAGATTCAAACCTTAAGTTCCTGTTAGCTCTTCCTGAATGCTGGGATTTGAAGGCAACGACAATAAGAGACAACTACAATCTTGATGAAACAACTCTTGACGAAATCTATGGAATGCTCAAGACTCATGAGCTTGAGATGGAACAAAGAAGCAAGAGGAAAGGAGGAAAGTCAAGGACAGTTGCTCTTAAGGCTGAAGAAGAATTCCCCAAAGCAGCTTCCTCAAGGAAAGACAAGGGTAAAGCTCTTGTCATAAAGTCTGAAACTGAGTCATCAAGTTCTGAAAGTGATGATGACTCAGATTCTGAAAGCTTGCCTGAGAGTGATGCAGATGAGGAGATGATGAAGCTGTGTGCTCTTATGGTGAAAGGAATCACAAAGATTGCATACAGGAAGTTCAGGAAGGGAAAGAAGTTTTCCAGGAAAGGCAAAAGTATTGATAAGAAGAATTTCAGAAGATCTGAAGGCAGAGGAGGAAAGTCTGACAGAAGAGATTACACCAATGTTAAATGTTATAACTGTGGTGAGAAAGGCCACATATCTCCTGATTGCAAGAAGGTAAAGGGTGACAAAGGCAAGGCTCTTGTCACAAAGTAGAAAAGCTGGACAGACACCTCAGACTCTGAAAGTGAGGAAAACTATGCATTGATGGCAAATGTTGATAAAGAAAGTGCTGAGAGCAGTTCTGAAGCTGCTGAAACAAAGGTACCTCAGACTACTTATGCTTTTCATACTGATGATATTAATGAGTTGAGAAGATATCTTAAAACCATGTTAGTTAGTTATAGAGATCAAACTTTAACATGTGAAAGATTAACTTCTGAAAATCTTGCATTTAAGAAAAGAAATGATTTCTTAGAAAAAGAGTTAGTCATGTTCCATCAAACTCAGAAGGATAGAGATGATGCTTTTTATGTTAGGGATGAAGTGCTAAAAATGAATGAATCTCTAAAAACTGAGTTAGAAAAGGAAAGAGAGATTATCAGGACTTGGACTAACTCTGGCAAAACAACTCAAAATTTGCTAAGTAGTGGAAACTGGAAAGAGGGCTTAGGTTATGGAGAATATAAGAATGATAAAGGAACTGAAGAAATTAAGCCTGTTGATAAGCAAAAGCCAAAGTTAAAACCTGTTAAGTTTGTAACTGTAAAGTCTGAAAATGAGAAATCAGAAGTTACAAAGGAATTAACTTCTGACAAACTAAAACAGGAAAAGACAGCTGAAGTGAATATAGGCTTAATGACAAAGAAGCAGCTTAAGCATAAGCTGAAAGATGTTAAGAATGTAAACAAGGTAAAATCACCTAGGAAAAATAGGAATGGAAAGGAAGATGTGAATAAAAGCAATAATTATAAACCTGTTCCTGATGCTCCTAGGAAAACATGTCATAACTGTGGAAGTTCTAACCATCTGGCTTCTTTTTGCAGGAAGAATAAGAATATTAACTCTTTACCTTCAAAATCAGGAGTTAAGAGTCAGTCTGTTAGATACAAACCACAAAATCCTTGTTTTCATTTTGGTAGTTTATGGCATTCCATTTATACTTGTAAGGAATATCATAGTTTGTACTATGATTATACTATGATTATTATCAAATAAAACCTTCTTTGAAGAAAGTTTCCATTGTTCCTTCTAGTGTAAATTCTGATTCAAAGTCTGATAGTGTAAGTTCTGATAAGAAAAATGTTAACATAAACTCTGATGCTAAATCCGCTGCAAATATTAACAAACTTAATAAGGCCAAAGGATCCAAGTAAGTCTGGGTCCTTAAAACTAATAATTAGTGGTCTTTGTGATTGCAGGGCAACAGGAAAAATATTCTAGTTCTGGACAGTGGATGTTCAGGACATATGACTGGAAATAAGGCCCTGCTATCAGACTTTGTGGAGAAAGTTGGCCCAAGTGTTTCTTATGGAGATGGCAACATTGGAAAAACATTGGGATATGGCAATATCAATCTTGGAAATGTCATAATTAAAGAAGTAGCTCTGGTCTCAGGACTTAAACACAACCTACTGAGTATAAGTCAAATTTGTGGCAGAGGTTATCATGTTGATTTCTTTGAAGAACACTGTAAAATTGTGAGTAAATCTAAAGGCAAAGTTGTTCTGAAAGGATACAGGCGTGGTAAAATTTATGAAGCTAAGCTTTCAACAAGTACTAATGGTTCTGCAATCTGTCTGATGAGTAGAGCATCAATTGAAGAAAGCTGGAATTGGCATAAGAAACTCTCTCATTTAAATTTCAACAATATAAATGAACTGGTCAAGAAAAATCTTGTGAGAGGACTGCCAAAGTCAGTATTTGCTCCTGATGGTCTTTGTGATTCCTGTCAGAAGTCCAAACAAAGAAAATCTTCATTCAAGAGCAAGACTGAATCATCAATTCTTGAGCCTTATCATCTACTACATGTTGATCTATTTGGTCCAGTAAATGTCATGTCTATTGCAAAGAAGAAGTATGCGTTGGTCATAGTGGATGAGTTCACCAGATACACATGGGTGTATTTCTTGCACATAAAAAGTGAAACTGCATATATCTTGATTGATCATGTCAAACATCTGGATAAAATTGGTCAAAGATTCTGTGAAAATTTTAAGGAGTGATAATGGCACTGAGTTCAAGAATTTGATAATGGAAGAGTTCTGCAAAAACCATGGAATAAAGCAGGAATTTTCTGCTCCTGGAACTCCACAGCAAAATGGAGTTGTTGAAAGGAAGAATAGAACTCTCATTGAAGCTGCACGTACAATACTTGAAGAAGCAAAGCTTTCAACCTATTTCTGGGCTGAAGCTGTGCAGACTGCTTGTTTTACTCAAAATGCAACACTCATTAACAAGCATGGAAAAACACCATATGAGATGGTGAAGAAAAAGAAGCCAAATCTGAAATACTTTCATGTATTTGGATGCAAGTGTTTTGTTCTCAAGACTCATCCTGAACAGCTATCAAAGTTTGATCTAAAAGCTAATGAAGGAATCTTTGTTGGATATCCACTTTCCACAAAAGCCTTCAGAATCTATAATTTGAGGACAAAAGTGGTCATGGAATCTATCTATGTCTCTTTTGATGACAAGAAGATTACTGGTCTTGAAGATTTCATTGACCATGATCAGCTGAGATTTGAAAATGAAGACTCAAATTCTAATACTGAATATCCTGACAGTCTAAGTCCTAATACTGTGAACTCTAATAGAATAAACTCTGATGTTATTGAAACTGTGGTGGCTACGCCAAGGGAAGATGCACCTATGCAGGGGGAGCATACTCAAGATCCTACCACAGCTCAAGAAACAACAGAACATACATCTGGCTCTTCAAGTTCTGATTCGTCAAGTTCTGATAAGCCAAGTTCTGATAGTGCTGAAAATCTAAATACTGAAGACTCCAACTCAGAGAGCATAGTTTCAGGGGGAGCATCAGAAAATGAAAATGAAGATAACATGGATCATGGGGGAGCATCCAGTTCTAGAAAAAACCTTCCATCTGCAAGGAAGTGGACAAAATCACATACACCTGATTTGATAATTGGAAATCCTGATGCAGGTGTCAGAACTAGAACAGGTACTTCAAATGAATGTCTCTACAATTCTTTTCTCTCTCAGACTGAGCCAAAGAAAGTTGAAGAAGCTCTTCAAGATGCTGATTGGGTGCAAGCAATGCAGGAAGAGTTAAATGAATTTGAAAGAAATAAAGTCTGGACCCTAGTGCCAAGACCAAAGAATAGATTTGTTGTTGGTACAAAGTGGGTATTCAGAAAAAAAAACTGACAGTGATGGCATAATTACAAGGAATAAGGCAAGGCTGGTTGCAAAAGGATATTCTCAACAGGAGGGAATTGATTATGATGAAACATTTGCACCAGTTGCTAGGTTAGAAGCCATAAGGATATTTTTGGCTTATGCTGCTCACAAAAAGTTTATGGTCTTTCAAATGGATGTGAAAAGTGCTTTTCTCAATGGAGAATTGGAGGAGGAGGTATATGTTGAACAACCTCCAGGCTTTGTAAATACCAAACATCCAGATTATGTCTACAGGCTTGATAAAGCACTTTATGGACTTAAGCAAGCTCCTAGAGCATGGTATGAGACTTTAGCTCAGTTTCTTCTGGAAAGTGGATTCAACAGAAGAACAATAGATAAAACACTGTTCTACCTCAACCATGGAAAGGACTTACTTCTGGTCCAGATTTATGTTGATGATATCATTTTTGGGTCTACAAATGACAATCTTTGCAAGAAGTTTGCCAAACTAATGCAGTCAATATATCAGATGAGTATGATGGGGGAACTTAGCTATTTTCTGGGCCTTCAAGTCAAGCAGAATGAAGAAGGCACTTTTATTTGTCAAACCAAGTACACCAGAAACTTGCTGAAGAAATTTGGAATGCAAGATTGTTCAAGTGCATCCACTCCCATGGCCACTATAACAAAACTGGATAAGGATACCGGTAAATCAGTAGATATTACTGACTACAGAGGTATGATTGGCTCTCTACTCTATCTAACTGCTAGTAGACCTGATATCATGTATGCTACCTGTCTTTGTGCAAGATTTCAAGAAGATCCAAGAGAACCTCACTTAACAGCTGTGAAAAGAATCTTTAAGTATCTTAAAGGAACATCTGCTCTGGGATTATGGTATCCTAGAGAATCAGATTTTAAACTAATAGGTTACTCAGATGTAGATTTTGCAGGTTGCAAAATTGACAGGAAAAGCCTAAGTGGAAGCTGCCAATTTCTTGGAGGCAGATTGGTTTCTTGGTTCAGCAAGAAACAAAAGTCAATTTCCACATCAACTGCAGAAGCAGAGTATATTGCTGCAGGAAGCTGTTGTGCACAGATTCTTTGGATGAAGAATCAGTTACTGGATTATGGGTTAACATATTTCAAAATCCCTATTTACTGTGATAATCAAAGTGCTATTGCTATGACAGGTAATCCAGTTCAACACTCTATGACAAAGCACATCAGCATCAGGTACCACTTCATAAGGGAACATGTGGATGAAGGTACAGTGGAATTGCACTTTGTTCCAACAGATCAACAACTAGCAGATATCTTCACAAAACCACTATGTGAAGCCACTTTTACAAGATTGGTAAATGAACTTGGAATGGTTTCAGGTTCTTTTTCTAAATCTGTCTAGTTTTGTTCTGATGCAACAGACTTTATGATCAGTATTTACAGAATGTAATCTCTTTGTTTATTCTCTGATTAATTGAAATACGCGTTTAAGTACTGATTGTTGTCTGATATATATTTCTAAACTCTGATAAGTGATATGTCTGTTCAAGTAACTATTCAATCCTATGAGGATAACTGTGCTAGATACTGACCTAGTAGTCTTCAATAAACAAATGATTCCATGTAAGAAGTAATTATTTCAGTGGAAATCTTATGACACTAGCAAATTCTAATAATTGAGCTTAGTTGAGTTTACTTTGTTTATCTTATTACTAAGTCACAAATTAGAATAATGCTACTCATCTGTTAAGTTCTGATACTAGTAAAACTGCTGAATGTACTAAGTGCTGATAAACCTCACTTATCAAAAGAAAAAGCAAAAAGATCAAAGAATAAAATCAGGTACTCCTTTGAGATCTAGAGTAAAAATGTGGAAGGGACGACCCAAGTGCATTGCTGGTATTAAGTAAATATGCATTAGAAAAGCAAAATATTTTCTTGGTGACTTTTCACACTCTATGATTACTGGAGAAATACTCTGATAATAGCATAGATTCTGATAAGCAGTCGTGACTCACTTACACTGAGAAGCCACTGTAAAATAGAATTTCAAAAGATGCATAAAATTAGCACAAAACAGTTGAGGTGGACTCAAGCATGAACTCATTCATCAGTAGGTTTCAGGAAAATGACAGCTCTTTAGCAAAATTTTAGTTATGCCTTATTTCTAAGATGTACTGAAGTGAATCAGACTTTACTCTTTGTCTGTTATTTAGCTTAATGCACACACTAATCACTCCATCTGAATGATGAAAATTACTGTGGAGGTCTATGTTATTTTAGATAAACAGTCATTGTGTCACTTTGCACTAACTCTGAGGACAAGCTCTGGTTGCATATTCTGATGATTAAGTTCTGAAGAGTATAACTCAGAACTTGTATGAGGACTTACTAAGATAGGCATTCCTTTTTCGAGTTAAGAAATTATGTACTGATGACTGTTAAGTTCTGATATAAGTCTAAGTTCTGATATTACAGACTAATTGTAACACCCCCAAATCCGGGTTCGGGGATCCGGGTTGTCACGAGTTCCATTTCCCTTAATAACACCCAATCTTAATAATTAATCAACTACTCTGTACTGTGACCCCACAATAAACACACACACCACAAGTTATAGTCTCAGAGATGAACATCCAAAAATAATCACAAGTCATTTTATTCCACAATTATCTGCTAGTACACCTTAAAAGGTTTTCTGAATAAATTTACATTTTCTTTGCCATTATTACAATTCATAAATATACATAAATCTGGTACATCAAAAGTTGAAATCCTAGCCTATTGGTAGTTCCTACCTCAGCTACAGCGACATCAACGCCTATAGGAAACTGCGGAACGTTTCCTATCCGCTCGCGAATCGGGAGCTTGGTCCTGTTCATCTTTTCTATATGTTGTTGTGTGATGAAAGAAGAAAGCAAGGGTGAGCAGCAAGCCCACCAAAATAATATGTATAATGATTAACAATATATGAGCCTTCTCATAGTACTCATGAAAGTCTTGGTCAAAAGAAATGAACCAAGTTGATATCTTAATGCGATGAAGTCGCAAAATATTCAGTATATATATATATACATATATACTTTTCAAAATATTGGAAGCCCTCTTCCATGCATAATACACACAGAGTTCCAGTGTATAACTGTATAAAAATATCGTTGCAAGGTGATCTCATATATCTAACCTTGTCTCAACGTTTTTCTGAAAATCTTTGCCATGCATAAGATAATCATTTACTAGATATAAGTTTAAAAGATGAAGTTACAAGATACTCCAATATACTTATATCTTTTCCAAATACTACTTGAACTACCACCGTTCAAGTTATAATTAGTTTCAAAAGTTCATCACATAGATGAGACTACAAGATAATACTTGA
This sequence comes from Apium graveolens, assembly GCF_009905375.1. Classification (NCBI taxonomy): domain Eukaryota; kingdom Viridiplantae; phylum Streptophyta; class Magnoliopsida; order Apiales; family Apiaceae; genus Apium; species Apium graveolens. The sequence continues at coordinate 214,319,225 of NC_133656.1, forward strand.
ATAGATTCAATCTTTAAAATATCATCAAAATAAAATGAAGTTATGAGATACTTCATTTGATGCAAACATCATTTTGAAAACTTGACCCTGCCAACACTCAACAATCACCCAACCGTAGCCTTTCTATCGAAGTGCTCTGGGTAGTGTTGCAGAAATATCCAATTGGATGATGAACTCATTACGGGAGTTTGCCGCGCCAGGAAGACCACTTACGATGATCAGTCGTAGTAGTGCAACCCCACCATTTTCTACATGTAGAGGAGAACCTGTCGGATTTACTTGTCAACCGAACACTGGACTCCTAAGGAATGGACCATCTTAGCGGAACTTCCAGGCCATTTTGGGCCAATATAATAAGGCTGGGCCGGCGCCACTCGACCACTTACGCCACTCCTAGTTCAGATGAAATCCATGACTCTGAAACGTAAAGCTCGTCCCCCCTTTCCCCAAGTAGAAACTTGTTGATACGGCTCCACCAAGAAGTCGTATCTAGTTGGAAAGGAAAACTCACCGATATTTCCCAGGCGATGCCTGTTAATGGATTAACTTATTCCAAGAATTTTACTTCCCGAGTATTGGGTAAGTAATCAAAAACTCTTTTATCAAGACAACAACCTTGTTGCGAATATAAAACACACCACAGAGCCGGATCCCTCAGGTTTTGAGCGAGTATTTAAATCTCCTTCGAAAGGAGGATCTTAAATATAAAAATGAGTTTTGGGATCCGCTCTAACTTTTAAAATCATTTTAAAGACTCGCAAAACATTTTTAAGAATGTTCGGAGTGATGCTGATTTGGTAAAATAAATCAGTCCCAATATATTAAAAAATATCTGAATATTATTATTTAAATAATATTCCCATAAAGAATAATCTTTATAAAAATAATTGAATTATATGTTGTAAAACTTATACTTGAAATGAGTATTAAATAACCAAAGATATACTTATACGAAAGTACTATCTTTATTGAATCATCAAAGATAAGTTTGATTATCGACACCTTATTCTTTAATAAAATAAAGAATATTATTAAATAATAAGCGGAGTCATAATACCTCGAATGAATATTATAAATAATATTCATTAAATAAAACAAAGGAGTCATACATCCTCAAATGAATATTCGAAATAATATTCAATTAATACAATAAAAGGAGTCATAAGTCCTCGGATGAATATTCGAAATAATATTCAAATAATAAAATAAAGATAAAGTTATAGAATAAACCTTATTCGATTAATAGTTTTGAAAACTATAACCATATATATATATAAAAATATATATATATTATTCTCGGGAACATCGACTCCCGGTTTAGAAATATGTTCACCTTTTATCCCCTATACTAAGGATAACTCAAATACCGCTTATCTCTAGCATAGGTATTATGCAACTATAAGCATTTGAACCAACAGATATATAAATCAATAATATAAAACAGGCATGCATATATACCATATCACATGCTACAATATATCGCAAGAATTTGCTAATAACAAATATGCATTTATCGCAAGATCATGCATATATACATATACATCACAACAACAGTTATACGGGTAGAGAACTTGCCTGAATGACTGGGGGTTACAATGGCTCGAGACGAGTCTGGTAACCTATAAACAACAAGTAAGTTGGAATTAAACCAAAGTCACTTGTAAATCTATACTTTAACCAAATTAGACTCTAATGCTCATTTTGCGCTTACTGATTCTCTTAAGTCACTCGAGTACCCTCGGCTCCACCATTTTTAATAAATTACCCATTACGAGTTTTAAAGCGATTCTATCGCGAGTGCCTTACCAACTGTCTAATCCACTTAACATAATTGTTTCATACTCCAATTAGTCCTTTAAGGTCTTTAACCAAGGTTCCAAAGTAAGGCGAGGGGAAATGTTTCGTTCGCGAAACGCCGTTACTTAAAACGGTCGTTTCTCCTAAACCGTACATCGGAATCAAACGAACCACATATCAAAACGAAGCTCGTAACATGAACTATCTAATCATGGAAATGGTCAAAACCTAGCAGGGAGTTCTCGGGTCCTAATGTAATGAACAAAAGCAGTCTAAAGTAAATCGGACATTACGACGGCTATGTTTACGCGATTTCCCAAATTTATACCATTCCAATTCAACCACCAATCAATCCCAATTCACAACCCAATCAAAACTCCATCCATACCATACTACAACAGCCCCAACAAATCAATATTACCAATTCATACTTATTTCTCAATTATGATTAAGAGTTTACTTAAGTTCATTGACTAATAACCAAGATTTCCAACTCCAAAAATATCACAAAATCAACCAATCTCTAAACACACAATATGTTGTAAATCTCACTAACAAATATAGCAACATAGAAGCAAGTGTATAAAGAATTTAACAAGTTTAGGCCAAGACCACAGTTAACAAAACAAAACATGCAGGTAAACAAAATCAGTAACTGAAATAACGTAGAGAGAAAGAAAGATGTACCCGAAACCATAGCTTTTAACAGTGAATGAAATACAGGTTCACAGATACAAAATGCCAAGAAAAATGATCACAGCTGAGTCACCAGGCCTTGCTCGAAGTCCTGGCTGCTCTTGAAGAGAATATTGCCCCTACCTGCTGCGTTTGGGATGCGCACAATATCTCCACCAGGATAAAATAGCTCGGAGTTTATGTTAACAGCAACAACAAAAGCTCCACTTCGACCAGCACCTCAGTCGCCGAAAAATATCAGCACTTCAGGACTTGTGGGAGAGAAATGCAGAGAGGTTGAAGAGAAGAGAAGAGAATGTAGTGTGTTATATTACTATTTCATTCAGTTTAGCCTCTATTTATAGGAGAGGAAAAATGAAACTGTCAACACACTTAATGTCTGAATTAAACTGCTTCATTAATGAAAAAATCAAAACTGATCAGATTTTGAATTCATTAATGAAAAAATCAAAACTGATCAGCTTTTGAATTTAAATTATTTGTAACAGCTTTTCACATTAACATCCACATTATTATCAGAACTTAAGTTAAGTTCTGATTTGATTCATCAGTACTTAAGTTCTGATTCTGATATCAGAACTTGTTAAGTTCTGATTTTATTCATCAGTTCTTAAGTTCTGATATCAGAACTTGTTACAGATCAGATTATTTGCAGGTTCAATGTATTTAGACTAAGCCCACTAACAAAGTGACTTAGCCTATTTCAGTACCCAGCCCAATAATCCAGTCACCGATAAATAAATTTGAATTAAAATAATTCTCAAATAAATAAAATCCTCGCCCAGGTCGCCTCGTGTACGCGAGACGCCGAGACATTCGCCTAAATCGCCCTTCGACCCGACCCGACCCGGTGCGGTGCGGTGCGGTGCGGTGCGTGGCGTGGCGGGGCGGGGCGCGCGCGCGTGTGTGTGTGCGCGTGAAGCACACAACAACATAATGGACCATCACACACCTTAGTAGTTGTATACTACTCATGTGGGTAATACCATATAAAGCACACAACCCCCTTTATTTATTTCAATGTGGGACAAACATTCTCAAATTTTCCAAGCTTTTCCAAGCTACTTTCAACTCTCATTTCATATGGATTTCATTAAGAAAATTCTTAAAACCATACATGAAAATTTAAGTTCAAATATCATTGAACAATTTTCAATCATTAGATTTTAGGATTAACATCAAGAACATAATTAAATTAAGCTCTAAAATCCTAATTTTCTAACAATCCCCCACAAATCCATACAGAAATGCGATCAATTTCCCATCATGACTTGTTTTTTTTCAGAGTCGGTACCCTTCCGGGTTTGAACCCTCCTAATTCCTCTACTTCAATGGTTATCGGACTCAGATGGAATGTTTTACCTTGAATCTTAATCCGTTTAGTATAACCATATTCCATAGACGACGACAAGTCAAAGGTTATGGTGCCAATCTACGGCTTTGAGACATTAATGGTCATGTCTCGATCCTGTTCGTCGAATGCTTCAAGGATTAACCCTATCCTCTAATTGCGACCACACAATTACATTCGCTTAGCTGGGCATCTCCAGAGATATACTGCCTCTATCTCGTCAAATGACTTGATCCCATTCAGAGTTTTAACACTCTTGCTTTTCTGGCAGTGTCAGTACCTTCTAGGTTTACAGGGGATAGATTCAGATACTATAGTATCATCTATGTAGCAAAGGTACTACCAACTCATCCTTATAGCTTGTTATTACCCATTGAATACACTTCGAGGGATCTCATCTCATGTGTATTGGGTTCCCACTGTTGATGAATTATGATGGGTTGACAGTCCCATCCCCAACCTTGACTTAAGGACCACTGCAGGTTCCAGTCCTTTAGTAAGAGGATCAGCTATATTATTCTGAGTTCCTATGAACTCTATAGCTATGATCCTATCAGTCACTAAACCCCTTATAGACTTGAGTCTAACTTGGATGTGTCTCTTAGTTTTAGTATTATGCTTTTTAATGCTAATCTTGTCGATAGTTGTTCGACTATCACAGTGAATAGCAATAGCAGGAAGCGGTCTGCTTACTACAGGTATTGCAGACATAAGTCCGTGTAACCATTCAGCCTCCGTCCCTGTGGCATCAAGTGCACACAACTCAGCCTCAAAAGTAGACCGAGTAACTATAGTCTGTCTGCTTGACTTCCAGGATATTGCTCCACCAGCCAAGGTGAACATGTATCCAGTCACTCCATTGGAACCAGACTTCTTAGCTATCCAACTTGCATCACTGTACCCTTCAAGCACACCAGGAAATCTCCTGTAGTGTAAACTAAGGTACATTGTGCCTTTTAGATATCTAAGTACTCTATGAAGAGCATCCCAATGAGTTCTGTTTGGACAGCTTGTATATCTAGCCAATTTAGACACTGAATATGAAATATCTGGTCTAGTACAGTTAGCAAGATACTGCAAGCTCCCAATAATCTGAGAATACCTTAACTGAGACACAGGCACTCCTGAAGTATTCTTGACAAGGGAAACTTTCGAATCATAAGGTGTACTAGCGATTCTACACTGTGAATAACCATATTTCTCAAGTATAGATTTCTCTATATAATGAGATTGAGTCAAGGTTATTCCTTCAGTGGACTGAACCAGTTTGATTCCAAGAATCATACTTGCCTCACCCATATCCTTCATTTCAAAATGTTTTTTCAAGAATTCTTTAGTCTCGTTAATAATCTCAATATTGGTTCCAAACAATAAAATGTCATCCACATATAGGCACAAAATAATACACTCATTACCTTTAACTATAGTGTAGACACACTTATCACTTTCATTAATCTTATAACTGAAAGGCAATATAGTTTCATCAAACTTTTTATGCCAATCTCTGGGAGCTTGTTTCAAGCCATAGATGGACTTGATCAACTTACATACTTTCCTTTCATTGCCTGATGCAACAAATCCATCAGGCTGATCCATATAAATCTCTTCTTCAAGTTCACCATGAAGAAAAGCCGTCTTTACATCCATCTGATGGATGATAAGACCATGGACTGAAGCCAATGCTATAAGCATTCGGATTGTTACCATTCTTGCAACCGGAGAGTATGTATCAAAATAATCAATTCCTTCCTTTTGCTTAAAACCCTTAGCTACCAGTCTAGCTTTGTACTTATCTATTGAGCCGTCAGGGTTCAACTTCCTTTTAAAGACCCATTTGCACCCAATAGTAGAACACCCAGGAGGGAGATCAACCAACTCCCATGTTCCATTAGAAACAATAGAGTCAATTTCACTCTTGACAACGCCCTTCCAGTGCCTTGACTCAGAAGAATCCATAGCTTGCCGGAAAGTTAAAGGTTCGTCCTCGATATTGTAAGTGATTAAATCACCTCCAAAATCCTTGACTACCTTTGCACGCTTACTTCTCCTTGGTTCCTCTAGTTCCTTAGGAATAGAGCTACTACTAGGTTCCGCCCTCACATTTGTCATCTTTTCCACATGATCAGGAATAGAACTTGATATGTGAGTAGGATCTTCCTCAGAAGTCGTTTCAGGTATTCCAGTCTTCATAGGGTAGACATCCTCAAAGAATGTCACATCTCGAAATTCAACTATCGTGTTTGCCACTATACCATCTATGTCAGATTTTAACACTAAAAATCTCATAGCTGTAGTGGTTTCAAGATAGCCCAGAAAGATACAGTCAACAGTCTTTGGACCTAGTTTCTTTCTCTTGTGTTCAGGAACAAGTACCATAGCAAGGCACCCCCACACACGAAGATACTTAAGACTAATCATCCTGCCTTTCCATAACTCCAAGGGTGTTTTATCCATGTGTTTCAGAGGGACTCTATTCAAAATATGGCAAGCCGTATTTAGAGCCTCCCCCCACATGTATTTAGGCAACCCAGAGTTAATAAGCATACTATTAATCATATCTTTAAATGTTCTGTTCTTTCGCTCAGCAACCCCATTAGACTCAGGTGTGTATGGTGGAGTAACTTCATGAACTATACCATTGTTTGCACAAAATTCATTAAAAGCATTACTCGTATACTCACCACCTCTATCAGATCTCAACCTTTTAAGTAACTTACTAGTTTGTTTTTCTACTTCAGTTTTATATATAATGAATTTACTAAGTGCTTCATTCTTATGTCTAAGTAAATAAACATAACAGTATCTACTACTATCATCTATAAAAGTAATGAAGTATCTAAACTGGTCCTTGGTCAACACACCACCAAATTCACAAATATCAGTGTGTACTAAATCTAACAAGTCTGAATCCCTAACAACGTTATGAAAAGGTTTCCTTATCTGTTTAGCAGACACACATACTTGACATTTAGAATTCTTTTCTATGGTATATTTTGGAATCAACTCTAAGTTCATCATGTTCTTAAGAGCACCAAAGTTTAAATGACCTAGTCTAGCATGCCATATATTTGAGGATTCAATACAGTTAACAGTAGGAATAACATTATTATTCAAATCTCCCAAAACGGGATCCGCATTAATAACAAATAAACCATTTGACAAGTAACTCTTGCCAAAGAATGTACCAGTGTGAATAAGAACTACTTTATTACACTTGAACGAAATTTCAAAACCACTAGAAACTAAACAGCTTCCACTTATTATATTTCTACGCATGTTGGGAACATGATGCACTCTCGTCAGAGATAGAATACGTCCTGAAGGGAACTTCAGATCCACGTTTCCAACTCCATGTACTTGAGCAACACTAGCATTCCCCATCTTCACAGTCAGGCTATGACTCTGTTGATAAGATACAAATAAACTAATATCAGCACAAATATGTACATTAGCTCCAGTATCTATCAACCATTCATTTGACAGATAGGTAGAAAATATCACAGGGTTGTAGGATACATACCGGTCAACGTCGGTTTCAGAAGCCGTAGCCTCACCAACAACCATGTTCACTACAGGCCCACTTGCGGTTCCAAGCACAACATTTGTTTGCGCTACCTCGGTTTTCTTCGCTTTCTTCGTAGGGCAGTCCTTACTCCAGTGCCTAACCTGCCCACAAGACCAGCATGGTTTGTTTGCCTTGGGTTTCTTGGCCTTGTCCTTGTCACTCTTAGGTTTATTACTATTAGCTTTCTTAGCAAAAGCCTTCCTCTTTTGTCCTACAGTTGCTATGTTTACCTTCGAGGTACCGTGTTCAGTTGGCATCACATGTCCCTGTTTGGACTTGTGTTGTTCTTGTACCGAGATGTCCAGCATAAGGTTGGTCCAGGTGATCTCTCCTTTCTGTCTTTTCAGGGAGAGAGAGAACTCTTCCCAAGACTTCGGGAGTTTTTCAATCACAGTCATCACCTTGAACTTCTCCGGGAGATTCATTCCAGACTCCTTCAAAGCATGCACTATCATCTCGAATTCATGCACCTGCTCAGCCATAGACTTATTGTCCACCAGCTTGAACTCGAGGAACCTTGCCACAGAATATTTTTCTAGACCTTATGAGTCAGTATTATGTGTCTGGTCCAGCTTCTCCCATAAGAGTTTTGCAGAGTAGGCATCAGAAGAATAGACATCAAACAAAGTGTTTGTTAGTGCCTCCAGAATGGCCGTCCTAGCCACTCCATCCTTCTCAGCCCACTTCGCAAAAGCCTTAACTGTGTCAGCCTTCTCTTGATCCACTACTGGTTTCTCATATTCCACAACCGGCCACAGACCCTTTATAGTCAACCACAACTTCATCCTTTTCTGCCAGCGAGAAAAGCCAATGCCACCGTTGAATTTCTCCGGTAAACCGATTAGTTCAACAGCTTGTGGGAAACTATAGGTGGTCCAATCAATGGCCCCAGCAGTTGCACCCGAACTGCTACCACCACCAACGATAACCTCACTTTCGTTAACCATTATGCTAAATTCTATATAACTTATATTCTCTTCAAGAATGTTGTACATCTCACTAACAAATATAGCAACATAGAAGCAAGTGTATAAAGAATTTAACAAGTTTAGGCCAAGACCACAGTTAACAAAACAAAACATGCAGGTAAACAAAATCAGTAACTGAAATAACGTAGAGAGAAATAAAGATGTACCCGAAACCATAGCTTTTAACAGTGAATGAAATACAGGTTCACAGATACAAAATGCGAACAAAAATGATCACAGCTGAGTCACCAGGCCTTGCTCGAAGTCCTGGCTGCTCTTGAAGAGAATATTGCCCCTACCTGCTGCGTTTGGGATGCGCACAATATCTCCACCAGGATAAAACAGCTCGGAGTTTATGTTAACAGCAGCAACAAAAGCTCCACTTCGACCAGCACCTCAGTCGCCGGAAAATATCAGCACTTCAGGACTTGTGGGAGAGAAATGCAGAGAGGTTGAAGAGAAGAGAAGAGAATGTAGTGTGTTATATTACTAATTCATTCAGTTTAGCCTCTATTTATAGGAGAGGAAAAATGAAACTGTCAACACACTTAATGTCTGAATTAAACTGCTTCATTAATGAAAAAATCAAAACTGATCAGATTTTGAATTCATTAATGAAAAAATCAAAACTGATCAGCTTTTGAATTTAAATTATTTGTAACAGCTTTTCACATTAACACCCACATTATTATCAGAACTTAAGTTAAGTTCTGATTTGATTCATCAGTACTTAAGTTCTGATTCTCATATCAGAACTTGTTAAGTTCTGATTTTATTCATCAGTTCTTAAGTTCTGATTCTGATATCAGAACTTGTTACAGATCAGATTATTTGCAGGTTCAATGTATTTAGACTAAGCCCACTAACAAAGTGACTTAGCCTATTTCAGTACCCAGCCCAATAATCCAGTCACCGATAAATAAATTCGAATTAAAATAATTCTCAAATAAATAAAATCCTCGCCCAGGTCGCCTCGCGTACGCGAGACGCCGAGACATTCGCCCAAATCGCCCTTCGACCCGGTCCGGTCCGGTCCGGTCCGGTGCGGTGCGTGGCGGGGCGGGGCGCGCGTGTGTGTGTGTGAAGCACACAACAACACAATGGACCATCACACACCTTAGTAGTTGTATACTACTCATGTGGGTAATACCATATAAAGCACACAACCCCCTTTATTTATTTCAATGTGGGACAAACATTCTCAAATTTTCCAACCTTTTCCAAGCTACTTTCAACTCTCATTTCATATGGATTTCATTAAGAAAATTCTTAAAACCATACATGAAAATTTAAGTTCAAATATCATTGAAAAATTTTCAATCATTAGATTTTAGGATTAACATCAAGAACATAATTAAATTAAGCTCTAAAATCCTAATTTTCTAACACAATAATCATGCCTCTCACCAACCAAACTACTCATAACAAGCTTTAAACATGATTACACACCCATTACACTAACCCATCATCTAAACATTAGGAAATCTAAACAACAAAACCTAAAACTAAGATCATGAAGAGTTATACCTTCCTTGAAGCTTTTAATCCATGAAAGATCCTTGGAATGCCCATGGAAGCCTTAATCTAACCTCCTACAAGCTTGATCTTTCAAAGAAATCAAGAACACAAAATTTAATTTCAAGAAGTACTATTCACCATCTTCTTCCTTGATTTATAAAAACAGATTGGCTTGGAATTAGAAGCTTAAACTTATAGGAAGTATGTAACTATCCATGGGGAAGCTTAGATAAATATCTTGCCAAACAGTAAGTGGTGGAGCTTGGATCTTCATTTTTTAAGAAAAGGGGTCGAGAGCAAGATGAAGAAAAGAAGTGTTTTGTGATTTGTTTGGTGAAAAAATGAAATGTTTGGCTTGGTTGGTTGAATTTTGATTTGTTTTAGGTTAATTACCTAATTAACCTTGACTTTGTGTGGTTATCATTCAACCACACTTCCTCCCCCCCATGTCATGCTTACATCATCAAGTGATGTCACCCTCCCTCCTTTGTCCTCTTCCTATTGGTTTGATGACATCATCCCCACTAATCCCTTTGATTAGCTTCTAATTGTTTGCCTAATGACCGCTGATCTGTTATACGGTTCGCTTAACTTTCGTTCTCGTTTCTCGTTTGAGGGATCATACCCGGGAGCTTATTACTTGGGTTTCCTTAACCTTTCTCAATACATTATATTCCTTTTTTGATCCTCTCTTATAATCCTTTAATTTAAATCCTTTTTATCCTGTTACCTTATACTCAATTCTTTCCGTATCTAGTGGATTTCCGGGAAAAATCAAAGTGTTCGGAATTGGATTCTGATGATCTTTACATACACTTATATACCACATAGAGTACTAATAATATCCCAGAAGATCAATAACAGAACCCCTACATAGTGTGGCATGAAAAGTTTTCTCATTCAGCATAATCTGCAAAATCACTATTCATAAGGGTTTCAAAATTTTCCAAAAATTGGGGTTATTACAGTCTCCCCTCCTTAAAAGGATTCCGTCCCGGAATCAGATAGAAAATGAATAGGGATACTCTCTTAGCATTACACTTTCTAACTCTCAAGTAAATTTTCCCACATTGTGGTTCTTCCATCAAACTCTGAATAGTTTGATAACCCTTCTCCTAAGCACTTGTCCCTTTTTCAGTCTATAACCCTTTCCGGTTGCTCCATATAGGTTACGTCTGGTTGCATGCCTATACGCTCATATGCCCTTATTTGCCTGGCATCCGAATTACACTTCCTTAACATTGATACGTGAAACACGTTATGACTTGCTACATGTTCTGGGGTAAGGCTAGCTCATATGCTAACTTCCCAATACTTCTTAATATATCCAAGGGTCCGACAAATTGTGGACTTAGCTTTCCTTCCTTTCCGAATCTCATCAATCCTTTCCAAGGGTTTCCAAGGGGATACCTTTAACAACACTAGGTCCCCTACTTCCTATTCTTTGTCCTTTCGTGTCAAATCAACATACTTCTTATGTCCATCTTGGGTTACTACCAGCCGTCCTCTGATTAGATCTATTATATCCTTGGTCCTTTGGACTACTGCGGGTCCGAGCATCTTGCGCTCTACAACTTCATCCTAACATAAGGGAGATCGACATTGTCTTCCCTCAAGGATCTCATAAGGCAACAACTCGATAATGACATATGATCTATTGTCGTAAGAAAACTCAATCCGTGTTAAGTGATCATTCCAATTTCTTTCAAGTCTATTGCACAGACTCTCATTATAGCTTTTAGCATTAGAGCTTTTTCTTCTCAATACCCATTCTTTTCCAGTTCGTAATCGCTACTACCTTCCGTTCCTAATATTATACTGGTTATACTTTCGCTCGTTAGCGTTCTATAACCTTTTAATAACCTCGTCAACCTTAGTATCACGAATGTGTTTCCATTCTGAATACCACCACAACTTTACTACTCCTTTTTCAGCTGCTTCTATCTTCGAAAGCTTAATCCTTCATATAGAAGTAAAAGAATTTATTGAGAGATCACTATGATCATGAACACTTGTTATATCGCATATTTAGTACAGAAGGTGGCCAGCCTTTAGTACTTGACAAGCAATTAAACAATGGATGGTATCCTACTAGGCTTCTATCATACAGATAGATAGTCATTCGACAATACCTCCCCTTCTGGAAGGGTTGTTCTTCTCAGCTTACATGAAATGAAAAGAAGAGAAAAGAACGAACTGAAGAGAACTGTATATTCGTAAAAAAAAAAATTATTGCCATAAAATATCTGGCTTGGAATCTACCTCTGAACTATAGAGGTTTGTCATAGGAGAATAAAATATATATGTATTTATATCAACATCAAGTATTATAGCATCGTATTTCACCTGCCTAAATATTTTTGCTATTCTGTCCATCATTCTATGGACCCATGCTCTTCCTCGAGCTTATACACAATCACCTTTGAAACTCCCTCGATATCGAAAATCGAATCTGGGATCTCATTCTAGACTTCATCATTACTAGAATTCTATGCTTGCACCGCAACCTTCCTCATATAGTAATACGACTCTCTTTTCATAAGAGGGAATAAATATTCAATAGGTAGATACTCTACTTAATTAGTCTATCAATGATAACTTATAAACTACCACGACCCGATTAGTGGTACTCAATCTCAACATCCATTCCAATACAACTCTCACGGTTGTAATCAGCTCATTACTCGCAGAATCATTGTTGCATTACTATGGTCCACCACTGACCTACTGTCGTCATTCACTTTCCATGAAATCTTAATATCTAATCATACGAAGTCCATACATGTCGTATAGAATACTTCTAAGGAGTTAACATAACCACCAATCATAATTCATGAAGAACACTCCAAACTCTGACGTACTTTCATGACATGAAGTAGATAAAATTGCAGAAGAGTTTCAATCAAAGCAACGATAGCAGGTTAATACCATTCTTAATCATATGCCTTAAATAGAAGACTTAACTCAAAGATTCGTCTAGTCCTTTTTGAAATATGGTCCTGGCTTATCTCAAGATAGTATCTTCTGAGATAGATAGCCCGCTCATGGCAATTACACGAATTAAACCTTTACCAACTACTATTACAGTTGGGTATTGCACAGTCATCAGAAGGAATGTCAATCTTCCAAACCATAATACAACCTTCACAGCTTTAACCATCATCACTGTATTCCTTTGGCACAAGCGCCTATAATTATCCTCTTACCTTTAAAGTGTCGGCCACCTCTTTGGCCTTTCCTGATAGTAACATTTCCCTACAGTCAATGTCATTTTAACCACTTCCAAATAAATTTTCTACCTCATTTCAATCACTGCTTATGTGAAGATGTTTTCCTTAAAATCTGATGAGAAAAAAAAATCACCATTTTTCCATAAGTTATTGCCTCAGTCTTAAGAGGTTAATCACTGTCACGATTGACTCTAGATCATACTTAGGACATCTTTTATCTTAGGTCCTAATTGCCCTGAACAATTTCGACCATTACTGGTTCGATCCATACCTTCTCGTGGTTTAACACGTGCCCCACTTGGCATCATTATAATTACGTCATATTTCCATTATCAACATTTCTATTCTTGAGAATTTTGAATATTACCTTTCTCCTTGTAAAACCTCTAAGGTTATCCTTGAATCGTTCCTCCTGTATTCCCTAGATACAGGGCATATCAAAATACCATATACTAATACTAGAATCATTGTCTATATACTTCTGAAAATTTCTCCACTGATCCTTAAAGGTTGTTATTACCTTAATCCTTTCCAATTCATACTGTCAAAACTCATACTATCCCTATTAAGGGTGAAATGCCAACCTTTATGCATTACCCTAGGATTCGTTTTAAGTTACCGATATTTTATCCTTAATTCCACCTTCTTCTTTTTTTAAAAAAAGTACATGCATCCTTCCATGGATAAATCAAGTCATATATCCCTGATAAGGGTGTCTTATTCAATCATTTCCACCTCGATAGTATATGCCTAATTTCACAATAACATCTGTATTCAAAATGAGGTCAATCAATATGGCCTCCAAAAGATAACAACGGTTATCCGCTTTTCTTGCCTAATTTGGTAACGATAATAAGGATGTTCTGGAAGATATTGGTCGTGTTCAATGTGAACTTCTTCTTAATAATTCCTTATTTACTTTTGTCGTTTATCTCAACAGTCACCTCAATGCTGGGATATCTTTCATACCTGGTGTCTCCCTTTCGGGGTATCGAGCCACCGATCTTACACTTCACATTCTTGAAGGTCACTTCCTTCATCCAATTTTCCTAATTTCTTACTTTCTTGTCTCCTTAGTCCATCCGCGTCTCATTATTTATTCTTCGAACTATCTCAGGGTTTCCTCGAATCCTCCCAACTTACAGGGGATAAAATATATGTATCTCTTATGCCTTCAACCATCAATTTAACTTATGGTGAATCACCCTCATCCTGACGATTACATACTTTTCTATTTCTATTGCTACGAGTCTTTAGGGTTTCCTCATACCCAACTTCCTTTTCATTCCTCAAACTCTATTGCCTTTATATTCCTTTCCATTTCAGTTTCTTTTTATTTTCCTTTCTCTTATCATTATTTCATGAACTAACCCAACATAAGCATCGATTTCAAACATCCCGTCATTCTGGATTCGTGTCCTCAGAACGAATCTTGACAACTTTTACAACTTAGATTCATGATTCATCATACTCGTCTGCCTTTGTTCTGGCTCTAAAGCTTTTACACTATCTCCATAACCTTGGGAAGTACTTTCCTGAAAACAATTGACTGAACTTAAATCAGTTTATTATAATCTCTTGCTTCGTGCCTTCCTTGGCCTTTCACCAGCGGGTGGTCTCTCTCTTAGGAGGGTCAGTGACAGAAACAGTCTTTTATGATTCGTCAATCATTTAGAATCTCAAATGATTCCTCTATTTCCTTTAGCCAGGCTTTTGCCTCGACTGGGTCAGCTTGTTCCTTGGAACTCTGAGAGCTTAGCGACTTAAAGGTCCTGAAAGAATTTCCCACTACATCGTTTCCTCAAGGTGGTGGTTGGAAATAAAGTATAAGTTCTGTTTAGACAGGTCCATGAATTTCTGTATAGGAGTACCATCTCGGGTCTCCTTATCTCGCTCGACTTCTGTTTTCTTAGTCTAAACGTCCCCTCCTCCTCCCCATAATCGGGGTCATCCTTCATGTTTTAAATCCTCATTTTCCACTCCATTATGTTATGGGTTCCCTCTATCTTGATGGCGACCTCCCTGACTATCACGTTCAGGGTTTGCTCTAAATCTTATTCCTCAAACTAGCTTTCATCTAAGATTTCATCTTTAGGCTCTTGAACATTTGGAACCTAAATTCTGTAGGAATACCTTATTATTCCTTTATCATCTTTCTCGGTATTAATCTTTTATCAAATTGTTGGCTCTCTGCCTTCATTCATCACTTTTTCTGGCACAATATGTTCTCTTCCGATAATTCGGACTGTATTGTAATCTCAAACATCTTTTCGGTACCGGCTCCGGTTACCTTCACTTCTATTTCCATTTTCTCAAAATCTCTTATAAACTCTCCCAAAGACATGATCATCTTGAGTCTCTCCTTTTTACTAAGGGCATCAGCCCCCACATGGGCTTTCCCCGAATGATACAGAATCTCCCAATCATAATTCTTGATTAGCTCTAACCGCCTCCTCGGGCGTATGTTGAGCTCTTTCTGCGTGAAAATGCACTAGAGCACTTATGGCTTGTGTAAATCTCGCACTTCTCTCCATACAAGTAGTGCCTCCAATATTTAGGGCAAAACTATTGCCACAAGCCCAACTCATGGGTGGGGATATCGAATTTTATATTCCCTTAATTGTCTTGACGCGTACGCGATTACCTTGTTGTGCTGTATAAGAAGCACCCTAATTCCTTATGCGAAGCGTCACTACACTTCACAAAATCTCATTTTCCATCCGGCAACGCCAACATAGGGAACGTCACCAACCTTTGCTTCGGTTCTTAAAAGTTATTCTCGCATTTCTCTGTCCATTCGAACTTCTCATTCTTACGAGTAAGCCGCGTTAAAGGGGGCTACTATCTTTACAAACTTGAACGAACCTCCGGTAGTGACCGACCAATCCTACCTCTGGTAGTCGACCTAACCATGGTCATCAATTCATCAGTGGTCCTTTATTCATTCTTGTCAAGATCCTCCATGGGATTCTCCTCAGCAACTGTCCCTTCTAGGACAACATCCTCCACTGCTACATCCTCAATATGAACATCATCCGATCCCGCGTTAGGACGCTCTATCGGATCCATAATCTGATCTCCAATAAGTAATAAAACATCATCGCGTTGTTGCTCCTCAACCTCAGGGTTCGCAGTCCCGCTACCATATACGATAACGAACTACGCTTCTATCACGATATTTATAAGGGTTCCCATAAGGGTTTTAACTATCAGTACTACGTTAGGTAGCCCGACTATGAACTTGGCAAGAGTTCTTATTATCTTAGTTATTATCTTAACGTCACATCATCTCTGAGGTTTATAACGCTTAGCTCTGATACCACTTCTGTAACACCCCAAATCCGGGGTCGGGGATCCGGGTTGTCACGAGTTCCATTTCCCTTAATAACACCCAATCTTAATAATTAATCAACTACTTTGTACTGTGACACCATAATAAACACACACACCACAAGTTATAGTCTCAGAGATGAACATCCAAAAATAATCACAAGTCATTTTATTCCACAATTATCTGCCAATACACCTTAAAAGGTTTTCTGAATAAATTTACATTTTCTTTGCCATTATTATAATTCATAAATATACATAAATATGGTACATCGAAAGTTGAAAGCCTAGCCTATTGGTAGTTCCTACCTCAGCTACAGCGACATCAACGCCTATAGGAAACTGCGGAACGTTTCCTATCCGCTCGCGAATCGGGAGCTTGGTCATGTTCATCTTTTCTATCTGTTGTTGTGTGATGAAAGAAGAAAGCAAGGGTGAGCAGCAAGCCCACCAAAATAATATGTATAATGATTAACAATATATGAGCCTTCTCATAGTACTCATGAAAGTCTTGGTCAAAAGAAATGAACCAAGTTGATATCTTAATGCGATGAAGTCACAAAATATTCAGTATATATATACATATATACTTTTCAAAATATTGGAAGCCCTCTTCCATGCATAATACACACAGAGTTCCAGTGTATAACTGTATAAAAATATCGTTGCAAGGTGATCTCATATATCTAACCTTGTCTCAACGTTTTTCTGAAAATCTTTGTCATGCATAAGATAATCATTTACTAGATATAAGTTTAAAAGATGAAGTTTCAAGATACTCCAATATACTTATATCTTTTCCAAATACTACTTGAACTACCACCGTTCAAGTTATAACTAGTTTCAAAAGTTCATCACATAGATGAGACTACAAGATAATACTTGAAAAGATTCAATCTTTAAAATATCATCAAAATAAAATGAAGTTATGAGATACTTCATTTGATGCAAACATCATTTTGAAAACTTGACCCTGCCAACACTCAACAATCGCCCAACCGTAGCCTTTCTATCGAAGTGCTCTGGGTAGTGTTGCAGAAATATCCAATTGGATGATGAACTCATTACGGGAGTTTGCCGCGCCAGGAAGACCACTTACGATGATCAGTCGTAGTAGTGCAACCCCACAATTTTCTACATGTAGAGGAGAACCTGTCAGATTTACTTGTCAACCGAACACTGGACTCCTAAGGAATGGACCGTCTTAGCGGAACTTCCAGGCCATTTTGGGCCAATATAATAAGGCTGGGCCGGCGCCACTCGACCACTTACACCACTTCTAGTTCAGATGAAATCCATGACTCTGAAACGTAAAGCTCGTCCCCCCTTTCCCCAAGTAGAAACTTGTTGATACGGCTCCACCAAGAAGTCGTATCTAGTTGGAAAGAAAAACTCACCGATATTTCCCAGGCGATGCCTGTTAATGGATTAACTTATTCCAAGAATTTTACTTCCCGAGTATTGGGTAAGTAATCAAAAACTCTTTTATCAAGACAGCAACCTTGTTGCGAATATAAAACACACCACAGAGCCGGATCCCTCAGGTTTTGAGCGAGTATTTAAATCTCCTTCGAAAGGAGGATCTTAAATATAAAAATGAGTTTTGGGATCCGCTCTAACTTTTAAAATCATTTTAAAGACTCGCAAAACATTTTTAAGAATGTTCGGAGTGATGCTGATTTGGTAAAATAAATCAGTCCCAATATATTAGAAAATATCTGAATATTATTATTTAAATAATATTCCCATAAAGAATAATCTTTATAAAAATAATTGAAATATATGTTGTAAAACTTATACTTGAAATGAGTATTAAATAACCAAAGATATACTTATACGAAAGTACTATCTTTATTGAATCATCAAAGATAAGTTTGATTATCGACACCTTATTCTTTAATAAAATAAAGAATATTATTAAATAATAATCGGAGTCATAATACCTCGAATGAATATTATAAATAATATTCATTAAATAAAATAAAGGAGTCATACATCCTCAAATGAATATTCGAAATAATATTCAATTAATACAATAAAAGGAGTCATAAGTCCTCGGATGAATATTCGAAATAATATTCAAATAATAAAATAAAGATAAAGTTATCGAATAAACCTTATTCGATTAATAGTTTTGAAAACTATAACCATATATATATATAAAAATATATATATATATATTATTATCGGGAACATCGACTCCCGGTTTAGAAATATGTTCACCTTTTATCCCCTATACTAAGGGTAAACTCAAATACCGCTTATCTCTAGCATAGGTATTATGCAACTATAAGCATTTGAACCAACAGATATATAAATCAATAATATAAAACAGGCATGCATATATACCATATCACATGCTACAATATATCGCAAGAATTTGCTAATAACAAATATGTATTTATCGCAAGATCATGCATATACACATATACATCATAACAACAGTTATACGGGTAGAGAACTTGCCTGAGCGACTGGGGGTTACAATGGCTCGGGACGAGTCTGGTAACCTATAAACAACAAGTAAGTTGGAATTAAACTAAAGTAACTTGTAAATCTATACTTTAACCAAATTAGACTCTAATGCTCGTTTTGCGCTTACTGATTCTCTTAAGTCACTCGAGTACCCTCGGCTCCACCATTTTTAATAAATTACCCATTACGAGTTTTAAAGAGATTCTTTCGCGAGTGCCTTACCAACTGCCTAATACACTTAACATAATTGTTTCATACTCCAATTAGTCCTTTAAGGTCTTTAACCAAGGTTCCAAAGTAAGGCGAGGGGAAATGTTTCATTCGCGAAACGCCGTTACTTAAAACGGTCGTTTCTCCTAAACCGTACATCGGAATCAAACGAACCACATATCAAAACGAATCTCGTAACATGAACTATCTAATCATGGCAATGGTCAAAACCTAGCAGGGAGTTCTCGGGTCCTAATGTTATGAACAAAAGCAGTCTAAAGTAAATCGGACATTACGACGGCTATGTTTACGCGATTTCCCAAATTTATACCATTCCAATTCAACCACCAATCAATCCCAATTCACAACCCAATCAAAACTCCATCCAAACCATACTAAAACAGCCCCAACAAATCAATATTACCAATTCATACTTATTTCTCAATTATGAATTAAGAGTTTACTTAAGTTCATTGACTAATAACCAAGATTTCCAACTCCAAAAATATCACGAAATCAACCAATCTCTAAACACACAATAATCATGCCTCTCACCAACCAAACTACTCATAACAAGCTTTAAACATGATTACACACCCATTACACTAACCCATCATCTAAACATTAGGAAATCTAAACAACAAAACCTAAAACTAAGATCATGAAGAGTTATACCTTCCTTGAAGCTTTTAATCCATGAAAGATCCTTGGAATTCCCATGGAAGCCTTAATCTAACCTCCTACAAGCTTGATCTTTGAAAGAAATCAAGAACACAAAAATTAATTTCAAGAAGTACTATTCACCATCTTCTTCCTTGATTTATAAAAAAAGATTGGCTTGGAATTAGAAGCTTAAACTTATAGGAAGTATGTAACTATCCATGGGGAAGCTTAGATAAATACCTTGCCAAATAGTAAGTGGTGGAGCTTGGATCTTCATTTTTTAAGAAAAGGGGTCGAGAGCAAGATGAAGAAAAGAAGTGTTTTGTGATTTATTTGGTGAAAAAATGAAATGTTTGGCTTGGTTGGTTGAATTTTGATTTGTTTTAGGTTAATTACCTAATTAACCTTGACTTTGTGTGGTTATCATTCAACCACACTTCTTCCCCCCCCCCCATGTCATGCTTACATCATCAAGTGATGTCACCCTCCCTCCTTTGTCCTCTTCCTATTGGTTTGATGACATCATCCCCACTAATCCCTTTGATTAGCTTCTAATTATTTGCCTAATGACCGCTGATCTGTTATACGGTTCGCTTAACTTTCGTTCTCGTTTCTCGTTTGAGGGATCATACCCGGGATCTTATTACTTGGGTTCCCTTAACCTTTCTCAATACATTATATTCCTTTTTTGATCCTCTCTTATAATCCTTTAATTTAAATCCTTTTTATCATGTTACCTTATACTCAATTCTTTCCGTATCTAGTGGATTTCCGGGAAAAATCAAAGTGTTCGGAATTGGATTCTGACGATCTTTACATACACTTATATACCACATAAAGTACTAATAATATCCCAGAAGATCAATAACAGAACCCCTACATAGTGTGGCATGAGAAATTTTCTCATTCAGCATAATCTGGAAAATCACTATTCATAAGGGTTTCAAAATTTTCCAAAAATTGGGGTTATTACACTAATGTTTCACTTGACTTATCTGTGAATAAAATTTGATAACAGTCTCAGTTAATACTTAAATATGTTGAAGTGGAAGATTAATAGTCACTTTGATTAGGGTTAATGGTATTCGTACTTGAACAGTCCACTGTTACTTGTTTCTTGTGCGCTTTAAACCATGTTTCCTCTTTCCAATGAATGTTATTTTTTTTCCAAAGTCTAGGGAGACGAGGTAGAATTAATTCTACCTGTCAGCATTAAAAACTTTTACGTCTCCTGGCATTCTCTTGCCTATATAAGCAGCCACTTCACATCAGCCTTCCCATCAAATTCTTTCTCACACACTTATCTTCATACTTTTTCTTTCAAAGACACAATGGTCCGATACAACATGTTTTTGAACAACCAAAACTTCAATATGGAGCTAAGCTGTACCGACTGGCAGCAGGAATGGCATGTCACAGCCATTCCTGAGGAGACATGGGACTCTGTCCCACAGGAGGTACTGACCCACCTCCTGTTCTTCTATATGGATTACCATCGCCATCTGGAGCGATTGGAGGAGGAAAGACTGGCAGCTCTCCGCCAGCAAGAGCGAATCATCAGACTCGCCATTCTGTTTGTCGAGAGTAGGAAGAAGAAGAAATGATTTAATCTTGTCTTCTTCCTGTTTTTCTTCATCATCAGCTTTGTCAGGCTTCTTCGCTAGGACTAAAGCTGTTGATGTTAGGTTTAGTAGCTTAGGGAAATCTTGTATAAGTACTGATGTAATTTCCATTTCATGAATGTATTCTCTTGATATATTAATGAAATCTGTCTTTATTTCAAGTTTTTTCTCTAAGATATTTTATAATGCATTGACAAATCCTGATTGATATTCTGATGACCATATAAATTCTGTTTTAATTTAAGTTCTGACTTTCCTTTATCAGTACTTACTCATCTAATTTATCTTGGTCATTTTCACTTGATTTCTTTTCAGAATATTAATGATGCAGTGAAAATTAATTAAATCAGTGGGAACGGTTTCACTTTTGAATTAAAATTGTTTCACCTTGATTAATGGAAAATCTGGGTAAGTGGAACGGTTTTTTCCTTGAAAACAGGCAACTGGGCAAGTAATGATTCATGTTTTCTCGAGCCCAGTAACTATCCGTTATTACTGCCTGTCTGACAGGTGTCCAACGGTAACATTTTTTTTAGTATAAGTACGACAGAGAAAGGATTTCTTTAATCTTTTATTTCCTTCATACTTTTTCTCTCTACTTGCTTTTACTCTCTCTTTCTCTCACGTTGATTTTTCATACAGACATTTTATCAAACACCTAACAGGCACTTTTAAATCTTAATTTTTCACATGGCACCTAAGGATTTAATCAATGATGGAGCTAAGTTTGTTCCAAACAACTATGCTGCAATTCTTGATCATGCTGAAGCTCCATCTGAATTGTATTTTGTGCAAGATCTTCTTGCACACAGTGAGACTGGGTATGCATTAACTCAGCCTGAAGTCTTTTCGAGTCAACAAGTTCTGACGTTTTGGCAGACTGGGCACTTTGATGATGGTGGTAAACATGGCACTCCCAGTATTGTTTTTGAAGTGGGTGATTCATCTTATGCAGTCACTCCTGGTACAATACGCAAAGCTCTACATCTCCCAGAAAATTGTACTTTTTCAACTACAGAGGAATCAGCACTTCAGGAGTTAATGGTTGATTTGGGATATGAAAAGAGTTTGGCAAAGCTTGGGCAGTTAAAAAGGGCTAATATCAGAAGAGAATGGAGTTTCTTCTTTGACTGCATCACCAAAGCTTTTGGGAACAAATGTTCGAATTTTGATGTTATCCCAATTCTGAGTCAGCACATAGGGTATGCTATTATCCATCAAACTCATTTTGATTTTGCAACTGGAATAATTGGTTTTATTGGGGATAGGATGACAGAGGATAGAAATGTTGTCTATTTTGCTAGATTCTGTCAACTTATATATACTTTTTGTACTGATGAACCTCAATTAGTCAGTTCCTCAACCCCGCCTTTTAGAGTTGCAAAACGATACTTTAATGATCTGGTAAATGCTGATACTAAGAAAACAGTGGTTAGACCATTACAGATTCCTCAGTCTGTAAAACAGATCCTAGTAAATGTTGATCCTGATACTTATAGATCTGTTTACTCTAATGTCCAACCAACCACAAACACCCAAAAACCATCATCCTCAACACCTACCACTCATACTACTCAACCTAGCCTCAGGACTTATCTCAAATCCTATCTCTCTACTTCACAGACTGTTCAACCCTCATCCTCCAAGCCAAAGAGGACAAAAACTATTCCTCAAACACCTCAAAAGAGGAGGATGACTGTACTGAGAGATGAATCTGATACTGAGGAACAGGTTCCTTCTTCAGAACCTGTTGTAGGTGAAGCTGAGAAAGTGACTTCTCAGAAGGATTCTGGAATTGGGGGATCTAGGCTTCTCAAACGGATTAGAAGAATGACAGTTCCTGAAACTCCCAAGGAATCCAAATCAACAAAGAGATACAAGAAACAGAGGGCAAAAAGGCCAGTTTCAGATGATGAAGAGGAAGTAGCTAAGGAAGGGGATCAGGAATCTATGATCTCACAAGACAAGGAATTTGCTCCAGTCACTTCTTCTCCATCAACTCCATCTCAGGAAGCTGTTTCTGAAAAGGCTAAAACACCTTCTGTGTCTTCTGTTGATCCAGGCACAAGTGCTGATATTGATGTTCAAAACTTGGTTGTGCCTGCCATACTTCTCTTAGAAGCTCCAACAGCAAATAATCCTTCCACAACACATGTTACTGATGCTGTTCAAACTCCAGAGTTATCAACTACACCTTCTCTGCATCACGATGCTGATGATCAGAATTTAGGTGAGCATCAGGATATGGCTGTTGATCAGAACTTAGAACAAGATCAGCAATTAGAGGATGCTGAAGCCTCCATTGCTACTCACACTGTTGTCTTATCAGAAGATACTGATTCTTTAAGTTCTGATGCTGCAAATGCTGGAGATACTAGTGATGATGCTCCAACTGTAGATATTGATGAAGTAGGTCCTTCAGGACATACTCCTCATGAGACTCTTCCTAAGTCTGAACTGGTTAAGAAGTTTGTTACCGGGGAAGCACCAGTACCTTGGAGTGAAACTCATGCAGGTCAGGAGTGGACTAAGGAATGGAACTCAGTTTCATGTGTTCCAACTGAAAAGCATCTTGCTAAGCACTTGACTAAAGCTGATGAAATGTTAAATTCTGATGATTTTAAAACCCAGCTTAGAGTCACTGTATTGAGTACTAAACATCTACAAGGTCTTCAATCAACTACTCATGCAGAGTTACACAAGATTCAGGAGAACTTTATCAAACAGGAACAAGTTTGGAAAATTGATAAGAAAAAGTTCTTCCAACCTACCATTGACAGGATTGCTTATATTGAGAAGACTCAAGATCATCAAGAAGCTCAGATTGATGAAATTCTGAAAAATCAAGCTTCTCAGCAATCGCAACTAACTGAAATCCAATCTTCAGTGGAATTGCTTATCTCTCTTCTACTACCTGCTGATGCCAAAAAGGGGGAGAAAGTGATTAAGTCCAAATGCAAGACTGACAAGACACTGACAGGAAAGGATAATGAAAAAGATGATCAAGGAAGCTCTGGAATGGGTAGAGGTCATAGTCAAGGTAGAGGATTCACATCAAGACAAGCTAGTCACAGGACAAGTTCTGATACTGGGAAGAGAATAAGTTCTGCTACTGGTAAAAGGCTAAGTTCTGATGAACTTTTAGATCTTGATGAGGAAATGTCAAGACAGTTATTTCTTCAGGAAAATCCAGGAATGGACTTGGAAAGTGTTAGGTCACACTTTCACTGTAGAGGGGGTGAATACAGTGTTTATTACAATCAAATCAAACTTCAAGAACTTATGTAACAGAAAACAAACTTTATTGAAACAATAAACTCTGTTACAATCTGGAACTGTTATCTCTCAGTGATGAACAAAATATCATGAGAGCTGCTAGGGTTATAGTAAATAATATTCTCGATAATGATAACACTTCTAGTGTAAACCCTATGTCTGTGTTTATATACTACACAGTTACAAGATAATCGCTAATTGATATGGAATATAATTCTGCTTCCTAATATATATCAATCATGAAAGGCATATGTCATAGCCTACTCGTTCATTCGAGTATTTAACTCAACTCAAATAAGAATGTAATAAGTAAATAGTGGATCAAGCATCAGAGAGATCTCACAAAGTAACATCTGTCAAAGAATAAAGAAACATTGTTCATCTGCAGACTTGAAGATTCACTGGAAGAAGTTCAAGAATTTGATCATGCCTCAGTGATATAAATCAAGATCGTGGATTTAATCAAGTGACAGAGATCTCGTCAAGGTATCATTTATTACAAGGATTCAATCAGAACAACAAAGTCAAGACATGAAGAAACGTCACGAAAGTTAGTCACTCATGAACCAGACAGTACATCGAGTGTCAGCATTGAAGTGACGGAATTGATTCATAAGTCTCAGTGACTTTCAGAAGATTGTCAGAAGAATGGATGCTGCTCAGGGTTAGTATTAATTCTCTATTAATTAATTAAGTCATATAATTTAATTAAGAAAATAAATTATATCTGCAAGGATTAATTTATTGATTAATTGAATTAAATTGATTAATTAATTTAGAATTAATATTAAGGATTTTCAGAATGTTAATTGATTAAAATCTGTGATAATTCTAAATAAGACAACTGATTGTACTAGTATGACAATCGGTATGACAATTGATAGTCATACCGAATGTCTTGCTAATTCAGTTGATTGTATTGATAGAATTTTCAATTAGATTAAAATCAATTATGTATTCAGAAAAACAATTTCAATTGTACTACTATGACAATCGGTATGACAATCAATAGTCATACCGAAAGTCTTGCTAGTTCATTTTAATTGTCTTCCTAGCTCTAATAGATTGTCTCACCGAAAGTCATTCAAGCTCAAATAGATTGTCACACCAGTTCTCAACAACTTCGGCTGTGATTGATTTAAAAGGAAGCAGAAGACAATATCAACTATTAACTCAGCAAAAACAGAGCAGATACAGAATAAGAAAACACAGCAGAAAACAAAAGAAAATATTTCATCATTCCTCTGCTTATTCAAGATCAAATATTCTAGTTTGTTAATGTTAAATCCAAACCACTAGAATTACTTATCTTGTTCTTGTATATCAATCTAGCGGATTAAAATCCCTAGAACTTAATCTCAAATCGCTTTTAGCATTTGATCTTTTAATTACAAAAATAGAAAAAGTTCATGTCGAATTTATTCTAAATTTGTAATAATTGATTTGAGATTAATCCCTTGTAATCGATACCGTAGTTGTAACACCTTTCAAGTTTAATAAAAGTTTTATTTAACTTGAATTTTGTTTCACAATTTTATTCCGCATTTTATTCGACGAAACGGTATTGTTTGCATTCAACCCCCCCTTCTACAAACAAATTGTGACCTAACAATTGGTATCAGAGCCTTCTGATTAACGTACAAATCAAGATCCTAGACTTTTGTGTTTCTTTCACTTCTTGAATTTTTATTCACTCAAAAATTCATAATGACTACACAAAAAGTTGGAACCGTTAAAATTCCACTTTTCGATAAAGAAAATTATGTGATGTGGAAGAAGAAGATGCTACTGTTTTTACAGGTTGCTAATCCCAAATATTTGCAAGTGTTGAAGAAGGGTCCAAAAATTCCTATGGTTATTGAACCAGAGGTAATAGAGAATGATGTGGTGATCACCCAAGCGAGAACTTATGTGAAGGATCCTGAGGACTTCTCTCCTGCTGAAATAGAAGAAGCTTCCCTGGATGCTAGCCTTCAATTAATCTTAGTAGATTCCCTTAATCCCCTAATGAATAGACATGTGATGAATTGTAAAGATTCTAAACATATCTGGGAAACTATTGAGATTATTAATGAAGGCACAGAGGAAGTTAGGGAGAACAAACTAGAAATCCTAACCTCTGAGTATGAATACTTTAAATCTAATCCAGGAGAAGGAATCACTGAAGTGTTTGAGAGGTACAATGCATTGATCAACAACCTGAACATTAATGGTAAATACTATTCCATCAGGGAGGTCAATAAAAAGTTCCTTTTAACACTGCCAACTCATCTCGAACATAGAATCACTGCCATAAGAGAAGCAAGAGATCTGAGTGAGATTTCTTTGGAAAGGCTCTATGGTGTGTTAAAGACTTATGAGTTGGAGCAGATTCAGCAGAAGGAAGTTTACGGGAAAGGAAGAGTGGTCAGCACGTCTACTGCTCTGGTAGCTGATGAACAACAACAACAACCACTATATCAACAACAATCTCAACAGTCAGATAGAATGGTACAGTCTTCCAAGGCTGAAGATAATGTGATAGTAGCAGAATTTGATTCACCTACTACAAATCAATCAGGAGATGATTATTATTCCTTGGAAGAACTGGAGCAATTGGAGGATGAGTCAATGGCCCTGATTGTCAAGAGATTCTCAAATGTCAGATTCAAAAGGAATCCCAAGTTCAAGTACAAGTCCAACTACAACAGATTCCAGAAAGGTGGATCTTCATCCTCTAACACCAGCAGTGGTGGGTATAAAACAGGGATGGTTGATCGGAGCACCATTCAATGCTTCAACTGTAATGAGTTGGGACACTTTGCCACAGAATGCAGGAAGCCAAAACAAGCAAGGAAGAACTCTTATGATTCTAATCAGAAGAGTAAATCTGAAAGGGCGTACCTGGCAAAGGGAAGAAGTTGGGATGATACTGACAGTGAAGACGAAGAAGTTGGGAATCTTGCTCTCATGGCTAGTGATGCAAGCACCTCATCGTCAAGAAAAGAGGTAAAACTTTCTGATGCTGAAATGGTTTATCATCTAAGAGGTAACTTAGATTGTGCTCGTCGTGATAATGAATTGTTAAATCAACAAATCAAAGACCTTGAGAAAGAGGTCAATGAATTAAGACTTGTGCACATTAATCAAGATAAACTTAAAGACCAAGTATCTTTTCTAGAGAATAGAGTTGACTGTTATAGACAACTCGAAACTATTCTCAAAGACAAGATCACCGGTCTTGAGGCTAAGGTTAAAGCTTACTTTAATTCTTGTTCGAAGTCCAAAGAGTTTTACAATAAGCAAGCTGTTAATCAAACACATGGAATAGGTTATGATTACAATGCTGCTATTGGAAAATTAGGCATAAACTCCCCTCCTCATGTATGTGCTAAAGGCAGGGAAGTACCACATGTGCTTAAGGGTGTTGATGAACCCCTCTATAAGGAATCAATTGCTGAACCATTTGATGAGACCTCTTTTATTATTCAAGAAGAAATCCGTGCTGAAGATAATGCTAATGGGAAAACTGTCTCCAAGTCAAGTGTGTCAAAAGTTCCAGTCAAGGTTGTGAAAGCAACTGAGACTAACTCAGACACACATGAGTTGGATAGCACAAATGCCATGTCTACCATGCATAAGTTGCCTATTGTTAATCCTTCTCATAAAGCATGTGGTGTTCCTGATTGTATGTCTTGTGCTTTTAATCTGTTGTTTGCTTATTTTAATGGTAAGCATGCTTCTAATGATAAGACTACTCCTCGTCAGCATGTGAATAATAGAAAGCATGATAGGTCTAAGACTGCTAGTCCTCCTAAAGCTAGAAAGGAGACATTTGTGCCTAAGCCTAAACATAAATCTGATAAGGCTGTTTTAAAGGTCAAATGTTCAGTCATTGAGAATGTTGAGAATAGTGAAATTAAGAATGTTGTTTTGCCTGATAAAGGCCAATTTTACAAGTATGCCGGACCCAGCCAAGCTTGGGTTCCGAAGAAGTTCTAATCCATTTGTATTGCAGGGCATTAAACAGGTACAACCGGTAGTGTGGATTCTTGACAGTGGATCGTCAAGACATATGACCGGAGATAGAGCCCTGCTATCAAATGTGGTTGAGAAAGCTGGCCCAGTGGTTACCTTTGGAGATAACAGCAAAGGTTTAACGGAGGGATATGGCTGTTTGCAAGCTGGAAATGTTATCATTGAAAATGTATATCTTGTGCAAGGACTTGAACACAATCTGCTTAGCATTAGTCAGTTCTGTGACAACGGCTACAATGTTTTATTCGACAAGCTGAAGTGTCAGATTCTGCACAAGAAAAGTGAAAAACCCTCCTTAATGGGAATACGGAAAGGAAATCTGTTCGTAGCTGACATGAACTCTGGAAGCAATCTTGAAGTCAATTGTTTCTATGCAAAAGCATCGTCAAATGAGAGTTGGCTATGGCACAAGAGACTTTCCCATCTCAATTTCAAGACAATGAATTCTCTTGTCAAAAGAGAATTGGTAAGAGGTCTGCCTCAGCTGGAATTCTCTCCAGAAGGACTATGTGAGGCTTGCCAGAAAGGAAAGTCAAAGAAAGCAAGTCACAAAGGCACTGACACATCTTCCATAACTGGTGTTCTGCAATTATTGCACATGGATTTATTTGGTCCAGTTAATATCCTTTCTATGTCAAAGAAGTGTTACTGTCTTGTGATAGTTGATGACTATTCCAAGTATACGTGGGTTTTATTTCTTCACTCTAAGGATGAAACACCACAAGTTGTGATTGATCATATCAAGATGATTGAGTTAGATTCTAACGTCCCTGTTAGAGCAATAAGGTCAGATAATGGAACAGAATTCAAGAATGCACTTCTAAATGGATTCTGTACAGACAAAGGGATCACCAGACAATTTTCAGCTCCTAGAACCCCTCAGCAAAATGGAGTGGTAGAAAGGAAGAATCGTACATTGATTGAAGCTGCAAGAACGATGTTAAATGAATCAGGTCTTCCAATGTACTTTTGGGCTGAAGCTGTCAATACTGCATGTTATACTCAGAATCGAACTCTAATCAACAAAGACTTCATGAAAACTCCTTATGAGATTTTGAATGAACAGAAACCTTCTATCAAATACTTTCATGTATTTGGTGCCAGATGCTTCGTGCTCAAGGATGGAGATGATCGTCGTGGTAAGTTCGAGGCAAAGGCATATGAGGGTATTTTTGTTGGATATGGAAGAAGATCATATAGAGTGTATATCATTGATCAACACAAAGTAACTGAAAGTGTCAATGTTACATTTGATGACACTAAACTCTCTAGTATCCAAACTGAAGATCCTTCTGAGAAACTGAAGTTTGATGATACGTCAGATTCAGAGTCAGAACATGGTCAAGAACCTGAGGTTGTTGCTATTGAAGAACCTGTTAATCCTGATAATACTCAAGGTAATAGTGATGGAAACTCTGGAAACAATGAAGATACCACTGCTACTGACGGAGAATCTTCAAGTCAACATGGCAACAACTCAGGGGGAGATGCTGAAGGATCATCTAGTAGGACACAACATCACAATGAATTTCAAGGCGAATCATCAAGATCAAATCTTCCAAGACAGACAGTCTGGAATAAAGCTCACCCTTTTGAGTTGATCATTGGTGATCCAGATGTTGGAGTCAGAACTAGACGTGCTACTCAAAATGAGTGTCTGTTCTCAGGATTTCTTTCTGAGATGGAACCTAAGAAAATTGAAGAAGCACTAACTGATCCAGATTGGGTGATTGCTATGCAAGATGAACTCAATCAGTTTGAAAGTCAACAAGTCTGGAAACTGGTACCTAGGCCTGTACACAAGAAAGTTGTTGGTACAAGGTGGGTATTCAGGAATAAACTAGATGAAGATGGTGTGGTTACAAGAAACAAGGCAAGACTGGTAGCTAAAGGGTATTCTCAAGCTGAAGGTATTGATTATGATGAAACCTATGCTCCAGTGGCTAGACTTGAGGCCATCAGGATATTTCTGGCATTCGCAGCATTTTCAAACTTTAAAGTTTATCAAATGGATGTCAAGAGCGCCTTTCTGAATGGAAAGCTGGATGAAGAGGTATATGTAGAGCAACCTCCTGGTTTTGAAGATCCAGATCATATGGATTTTGTCTTCCTTCTTTTCAAGGCTATCTATGGGCTAAAACAGTCACCAAGAAAATGGTATGACACTCTCTCTGAATTTCTTATTGAAAATAGCTTTATTAGAGGTGTCATAGACAAAACTCTCTTTTCTAAAAAACATAAGAATGATACTATATTAGTCCAAGTCTATGTGGATGATATAATATTTGGGTCTACTAATGATAATCTCTGTAAGAGATTTGCTAAGTTAATGCACAGCAAGTTTGAAATGAGCATGATGGGAGAGCTGAAGTTCTTTCTTGGATTACAAGTAAATCAAAGGTTAGATGGAACATTTATTTGTCAATCCAAGTATCTCAAGGAACTCCTCAAAAAGTACAATCTAGAGGATTCTGCATCAGCAAGGACTCCATCAACTACAGCTGTCAAGCTTGGACCATGTGAAAACTCCATTAAGGTAGATGTCACAAGCTACAGAGGTATGATTGGCTCGTTACTCTATCTTACTGCAAGTAGACCAGATATTATGTATGCTACATGTCTATGTGCAAGGTTCCAAGCGGATCCTAGAGATATTCATCTCGTTGCTGTTAAACGAATCTTAAGATATCTTAAGGGAACACCAAATCTAGGTATTTGGTACCCTAAAGAATCTGGTTTTAACCTTGTCGGATATACAGATTCAGATTATGCAGGAAGTGTTGTTGATAGGAAAAGCACCTCAGGAAGTTGTCAATTCTTAGGAAGCAGGCTAGTCTCATGGTACAGCAAGAAACAGCAAACAGTTTCCAACTCAACGGCCGAGGCTGAATATATTGCTGCTGGAAGCTGCTGTGCTCAGATCTTGTGGATTAGGAACCAACTACGAGACTATGGCTCTGTATTGAACAAGATTCCTATTTTATGTGACAATACAAGTGCAATAGCCATCACCAACAACCCTGTGCAGCACTCGAGGACAAAGCACATTGACATCAGGTATCATTTTATTAGAGAGCACGTCATGAATGGTACTGTTGAACTATTTTTTGTTCCAACAGAAGAACAAATAGCAGATATTTTCACTAAACCACTTGACGAATCCACATTTACCAGATTAGTTAGTAAATTGGGCATGTTAAATAGTTTTAGTGATTAATTTAATTAATATCTGGAATCTGTTCTTGAATGAATTTACAAATGAATTTTTCATAAATGAAAAATTCATTTGCAAATTTATTTTATCATTTTATCATATTTCTTGCTTATTTCTATGTAATATATATTATCTTATCTATGTTATTTACTCTACTTGTTAATTTAAAATATCTCAGAATATTTTATTTCCTCTAAAGATATTTTTCTATGAATTTTATTTGCTAAAATTCAACAGAAATCTATTTTTGGAATAAAAATAATTAATTCTGATATATTATCTTTGTTTCTGTAAAAAATTATAAGTTTTTATTTTAGTTTTACTATTTTGAAATAAAGTTTCAGTACATTAATAGTTGTCTGTACATATTCATTTTGTTTTATTACTGCAAAGACAATCGGCAAGACAATTAAAATTGTCTTGCTGAAAATCATTTCAGTAAACATGAAAATATAAATCTGTTATGCTTATTTTATCTTATTCTAGAAAGACAATCGGCAAGACAATTGAAATTGTCTTGCTGAAAGTCATTTTAGTAAATAATGACTGCTTATTTTAAAATCAGATTAATTTTATAACTGGCAAGACAATCGGTATGACTATTGATTGTCATGCCAGTAATAAAATTAATATCAGAATAATATTGTTTTATTTTGTACTGGTATGACAATCGGTATGACTATCAGATTGTCATACCAGTTATATTTTTAATACTTATTTTATTTGTTTCAATTCCTTCTTTTTGCCTGGTATGACAATCGGTATGACAATCCCGGATTGTCATACCAGCTGTCATATATAAGCGTGTGTTGTGTATTATTTTAAACCATCACAGCAGTTTCATTTCTTTAAAAAATTTGAACAGTTTTCACTCTCTTTTACTCTCTTCTCTCTCCTCGAACAAGAACAAAACCATCAATCCAATTATTTCTTTGCTCGAGTTTTTACTCAGCACTCTTAATCATCACTTTGTGATATATACATACAAGTATATACATAAAGAAGTGCTGCTGAAATTTTCTTAAAAATAAAAGTTATTATAAAAAACGCAAAAATCAAATTAAAATAAGTTTGCCCCTTCAAATTCCATTTTAATTTTAATTTCAGATTTGTGTCTTTTGGTTTATCAAAATTGTGCTTGTGAGTTAAGAATTTTAACGAGATACATTTCGGTCTAAATTTTTCGATTATAATTAATTTAATTCGAATTATTAAATTAATTTAATTAATTCGAATTTTCTTAATATTATTCTTAAAATTCTGAAAAACGTGTGTCTTATTATTATTTTAAATGGCTCTCAATTTCCAAATTGTCGCGCATAATCAAGTTGGTTATTTTAATCCGGAAAAATGTGATGTTGAAAAATTTAAGCCTTGGATTAGATTTTTAAATGATCATTCGATTGTTAGCTCTGCTATTAAATCAAATGTAATTTTAAACGTCGATCTACTTAGACTGATTTGCACAACTTCTACTGTGGCCGATGATTCAAAATCTTTTTCATTCACCATCGCAAACACACAGTATGTAGTTGATGAAACAGTCGTTAATCGTGCTTTAAATTTTCCACTAGACAATTTCTGTAGCTTACCCTCTGAAAATGATATCACAAATTTTTTCAATGCCATTCACTATCAGGGGGTGATCAATTTAACCAAACTTTCTAAATTAAATTTGGTGTCTGAATGGGATATATTCTTCGATACACTTTCCAAACTGTTTGCCAACTGCACAAAATCTAATTTTCATAACATTACTTCCACCCTGCAGTATATTGGTCTTGCGGTTGTTTTCAATCAAAGGATCAATTTTGGCAAACTACTTTTTCCCATTCTCTTGAGACGTCTAACTTCTGCTTTACGTGATCATTCTACAAATCGTAGGGTATCATGTTACTATGCTCGTTTTCTTATGCTTATAGCAGATCATCTACTCACCCCTGAACACAAATCACTTTTTGCTAACTCTGCTGTAACTGAACCCCCACCAGTTAGCAAAAAGATTTACACTCGCCAAGACACAACCTTCAAATTTATGCAAGTACCAGTACTTGTATCTGCTTTCATGGCCAATTATATTCCCTTGCCTATTTTTAATCTTCCCGGCCATGAACAGCAACCTCAACCTCCAGTGGTACAAGCCACCCAGGCTCTTCCATTACAGGTAGTAACTCCTCACTCTCACTCTCTTCCTACTTCTGTTAACAGACCCTCAGTGGTTGATAGGGCTGACCATGAAGTTGTAGAACCACAGCTTCAATCCCAGGTCATAGAGCCAAACACAGAGTCTCATTCTATCTCACCCTCTCCCCCACTGTCTAAAATGTTACCCAGAAGATTACTAGGAAGTAGTACAATGTCAAATATGAGTGAACCCTCAGCTCTGCCTCCTCCTAAGAAAAGAAAAACCTATTCTGAGGCATCTGAAAGCCCATCCTTGTCCTCCCAACAGGACATGGACTTTGAAATGGCCAATGAACAGTTTCTAGAGGCATTCTCTCAATAGGATGCATCTATTGAAATTCGCCATCGGGCCATGGCATCCTGTACTGAGTCAAGCACAATTCCATTACTCATAATGGAACCATACACTTCCCCAGATAATACTCAGGACACCCAGCGAGGAGTGCACGTCGAG
Organism: Apium graveolens; assembly: GCF_009905375.1. Lineage (NCBI taxonomy): Eukaryota > Viridiplantae > Streptophyta > Magnoliopsida > Apiales > Apiaceae > Apium > Apium graveolens. Next base: position 214,353,795 of record NC_133656.1, read on the forward strand.
TCGGTTACAGTGCCTGCCATAGTTACGGCAGAAGAGCAGTCACATGCTTCAGAGGGAAAATCTGACTCTCCGCCATCTTTAATAGAGTCATTTTCTCCCCTCCCAGATCCAACAACTCTGGCTCCCTTATGGGATTCTCCACTCGCAGATTTATCTGGAGAAAGTGGAGGGCAACTCGGTCAATCTATCCCTGAAGCAATTCAGACATCTATTCCAAAACATTTGATAGCATTGACTGAGGATCGGGACTCGCGAATTCCCATTGCACCACCACTGACCTCTCTTGAAGAGGCTAGGGTGATTTTTAATGCAGGTACACAAGAACAGCAATTGGAAGACTCCTCACGAGCAATCATATTGAGAGAAACACATGCACGTGAGATGAGTGAACCAAATACGAGTGAACTTCAGGTGAGAGCACACACAGACACTGATACTGTCAACCTGTTAGCTCAGATTGCTGCACTGAAAGAAGAACTTGCTAAAAGTCAAGCTGAAACTCAAGCATTTAAAGCACAAGTGGTTGAACGGTCTTCTTCTTCCACCTCTGTCGACAATCAGCTTGCAATCATAAGGAATGACATCTCAGATTTAAAGACTACTGTAATACCAAAGCTCAATTCTATTCAGGACACTCCAAATTTATCAGTTGATGACATATCCAACTTCTGCTCCCTACATACAAGAATGACTTCTCTTGAAGACCTCGTTGAGATGAATCATTCACTGGACAACTCAAGATTTGTAAAGATAGAGACGGGCATGGAACATCTAAATGAAGGCATGAAGCACTTATATTACATGATCAAGAATTCTCATTGCCCTAATGAAGATCAAAGAGCTTATTTTGAAGGACCGTCTGGTGGAGGATCAGGCTCTGGAAGTGGTGGAGGGTTCAAAGGAAAGTCAGCAGAGGATCCCTCAACTAAGGGGGAGAAAAAAGGAAGTAGTTCCAAAGGGAAAGAAAAAGATACTTCTGCTGGAGATAAAGGAAAGGCTGATGATGCCTACTACAGTGGAGAACAGGATGACTTCGATATTTTTGACATTCCCACTGAACCAGTTCAGGAAGATAAAGATGGGTTATTTGAAGCTGAAGAAGAAAGTGATTTTGAAGATTGGGAAGAAGAAGATACAGTGGATCCTAGGTTTGAGAAAGAATTTCAGAAAGAGCAGTCAGAGATGCAAAGAAAAGAAGCTGAACTTAAGAAGGTCTCACAGATCATTGACAGGAGAAAAGACATTCAAAGAACAGAAACTCTTCAAAAGCAACGTCTTCATGACATTAAAGCTCAAGAAAGGAGAAGAGATGTCAGACTGAAGATTGGTGGAAAGTGGGATGAAGCTAGGAGAGTACTCGATATGCCTCAGCTATGCACTAACAATGATAGGCAGTTCTTACATCTTCTTGACAAGCTGGAAATCTCAAATCCTAACAATGACATGTACATGAATGCTATCAAGACTGAAGTCTCAAGGATCACAGCTGCTTTTGATAGATCCCTAAATGAGATGAGCATTTTTGTATATTGTCAGAGTGAAGGATCATTCAAAGTGTCACTTCATCTATTTGAGAATCGTTCGTTGTCAGAGATATGGGTTCTTTTAAACAAAGTGAAAAGAAGCTCAGAGTTGAATGAAGTTCTTCGGGAAAGGCTTAAAGAGTTTGCCAGCAGAGCTAGTCCTCAAGTGGTCAACAATCCTCATCAAGTGAGATTCTTTAAGTCTGATTGTCTTCAAATCTGTCAACTAGATGTACAATCTCTTAAAGACTACTCAGCTAAGCATCTGGTCTGGATGGAACATCATTTGAGAACTGCTGGATATTCATCCATGTTGAAGACTCAAGCTGCTGACTTGATTCAAGCTTATTGTGAGAAGAATGTTAAAAGGTACAATCAACTCAAGAATAAGTTGAAGACAGTTGGAATTCAACCAGTCAGACCTGCAAGCTTCACTTCAGAAAAAGATCGTATCTTTGACAAGGAATTGCTTCAAGATTTAGAAGAAGGTGAAGTCAGAAGAGAAGACAGTTAAAGTCAATTAGCTCAAAACTCAATGTAATATGATTAGAGCGTTATGAATCAAGATAGTCTAATGTAGTTATATGTTCAGGCTAGAGGAACATCTATCTTGTATTCACTTGTAAATTTCATTTGGAATCTGGAAAATGTTAAATATAATCCAGAACTTTTCTGCTATTTACTTTACATTACTGTTTATATCTTTTTCTTATTTGTTAGTTGAGTTATCCTCTAGGTATTTGTTGTTATTGTCTAACAAGCAAATAGGGGGAGATTGAAAGGCATATGTCATAGCCTACTCGTTCATTCGAGTATTTAACTCAACTCAAATAAGAATGTAATAAGTAAATAGTGGATCAAGCATCAGAGAGATCTCACAAAGTAACATCTGTCAAAGAATAAAGAAACATTGTTCATCTGCAGACTTGAAGATTCACTGGAAGAAGTTCAAGAATTTGATCATGCCTCAGTGATATAAATCAAGATCGTGGATTTAATCAAGTGACAGAGATCTCGTCAAGGTATCATTTATTACAAGGATTCAATCAGAACAACAAAGTCAAGACATGAAGAAACGTCACGAAAGTTAGTCACTCATGAACCAGACAGTACATCGAGTGTCAGCATTGAAGTGACGGAATTGATTCATAAGTCTCAGTGACTTTCAGAAGATTGTCAGAAGAATGGATGCTGCTCAGGGTTAGTATTAATTCTCTATTAATTAATTAAGTCATATAATTTAATTAAGAAAATAAATTATATCTGCAAGGATTAATTTATTGATTAATTGAATTAAATTGATTAATTAATTTAGAATTAATATTAAGGATTTTCAGAATGTTAATTGATTAAAATCTGTGATAATTCTAAATAAGACAACTGATTGTACTAGTATGACAATCGGTATGACAATTGATAGTCATACCGAATGTCTTGCTAATTCAGTTGATTGTATTGATAGAATTTTCAATTAGATTAAAATCAATTATGTATTCAGAAAAACAATTTCAATTGTACTACTATGACAATCGGTATGACAATCAATAGTCATACCGAAAGTCTTGCTAGTTCATTTTAATTGTCTTCCTAGCTCTAATAGATTGTCTCACCGAAAGTCATTCAAGCTCAAATAGATTGTCACACCAGTTCTCAACAACTTCGGCTGTGATTGATTTAAAAGGAAGCAGAAGACAATATCAACTATTAACTCAGCAAAAACAGAGCAGATACAGAACAAGAAAACACAGCAGAAAACAAAAGAAAATATTTCATCATTCCTCTGCTTATTCAAGATCAAATATTCTAGTTTGTTAATGTTAAATCCAAACCACTAGAATTACTTATCTTGTTCTTGTATATCAATCTAGCGGATTAAAATCCCTAGAACTTAATCTCAAATCGCTTTTAGCATTTGATCTTTTAATTACAAAAATAGAAAAAGTTCATGTCGAATTTATTCTAAATTTGTAATAATTGATTTGAGATTAATCCCTTGTAATCGATACCGTAGTTGTAACACCTTTCAAGTTTAATAAAAGTTTTATTTAACTTGAATTTTGTTTCACAATTTTATTCCGCATTTTATTCGACGAAACGGTATTGTTTGCATTCAAACCCCCCTTCTACAAACAAATTGTGACCTAACAAATCAGATATCTTCTATTCCAAGTATTCCATTCTTCACGTAATTCCTTCTTCATGCATATCTCTTCTTATGTTTATCTTGATCTTCTTAACTTCAATCAGCTACTGTCCTTATCTGATCGTCCTTCAGCACTTAAGTTCTGATATCTATCTCCTGATGCTTATCTCCTGATAACATAAGTACTGATATCCCTTAAGTTCTGTCGTCCAGTATAAGTACTGATCAGTTAAGTACTGATTTGTTCTGTTCAAATAAGATCTGAAATCTAAACATAAAACATATTAGCCATGACATTATCAAATATATCTAACAATCTCCCCCAACTTGTAAATTAGCAAAATATACAAGTTTAACAGATATTTGATGATGTCAAAAACATTAAGTACAAATGCATGAGAAATAGACAAGATAACTACAACTTACAGTCCTTAAAGCTTTTACCAATTCAACTTCTGATAACAACTTTGGTCTGTATACACATCAGAATTTAAGTAGTTGTAGATCTTTGACTTGGCTTCATCATTTTCTAATCTCTCTGATGTCAGGAGTTGTTCTGAGATAATTCTTCAACAAACATTTCTCAGCATATCTGAGTTCATCAATCATTCTCCGTTTGACATCTTTAAGCTCTGCAGTATCTTCACCAGTTTGAAATATTGCAGCTCTGAGATCATTAATCTTTGCTTTTCTCAACTCCCGATCTAGTCTTATAACATAAGCTTTGTTAGACTCTAGATTGAATTCAAGCCCCTTAATACCAAGATATGTTCTGATCTGTGCAGTATTAGGCTTCATATCAACAATATCCCCATTGTGATCTCTGTACTTTGGAACATATCTGCTGTCAGACTTAACAGAATAAAGCCTTTTCTGTCTCTGAATCTGTTCTTTTAAGTAGTTTGCAGCAGTCTCTGTTATTCTGTCATCCACTTGAAGTAAGAAAAGTACATGCTCCAATTCTTCAAAATACTTCAAAGGAATGGCATTTTGTCTTATATGATAAACCCTACCATCTGTCATGAAATACAACATGATGTATTCTTTCAAGTAGGTATGGTAAACCATCTGTACAGATTCTAGTTGATTCAATCTCTCAGGAGTTGCTCCAATACCTGGTTCACTCAAGGAAGTTGGATCATCGGTAGTGTTGTGTACTCTTCTTTCATCAGCACTTCCCAATCCAGTTTTATCTCTAGCTTCCTTTCCAGTAACTACTCTTGCTTCAAAACCACTTGGAGTAGTCTTCAAAGATTGAGTCTGTTTTGCTTTAGTGAATCCTGGTAGGAGTGTTTTAGATTTATTTTCTGATATCAAGTTAACTTGAGTACTGTCAGAGGTTACTTGCTTCTTCTGAATATCAGAACTTACAATTTCTTGACTCTGAACAACTTGAGCCATGTCAGAGGTTGTTTTAAGAACTTTTCTTGAAGTCAGAGCAAGATCATCTTTTCCATCAGTAATTTCTTCTTGCTCAGGAGGTACATAAGGCTTGATAGGTTCACCAACCTTTTCTTTACCCTTGGATCTTGGATCTATCTGTGGTTGTGATCTAGCCAAAGTTTCTTCAGTATGTATCCTTTCTTTGATCACAATGCCTTTAGGTTTTGGAAGTAACTTTTTACCAGAAGCTTCAGATTTAGATGTGACTTTCTCTAATTTAAGTCTGGCTTCTTCTTCCTTTAAACTTTCCAAGTCCATCCCTGGATTTTCTTGAAGAAATAACTGTCTTGACATTTCCTCATCAAGATCTAGAAGTTCATCAGAACTTATCCTTTTACCAGCAGCAGAACTTATTCTTTTCCCAGTATCAGAACTTGTTCTGTGACTAGCTTATCTTGATGTAAACCTTCTACCTTGACTATGACCACTACCCATTCCAGAGTTTCCTTGGTCATCTTTTCCATCATCCTTTCCTTGCAGTGTCTTGTTGGTTTTGCATTTGGACTTAATTACCTTCTCCCCCTTTTTGGCATCAGCAGGTAATAAAAGAGAGATAAGTAGTTCCACTGAGGTCTGGATTTCAGTAAGTTGCGATTGCTGAGAAGCTTGATTTGTCAGAATTTGATCAATCTGAGCTTGTTGCTTCTCTTGAGTTTTCTCAATATAAGCAACCCTGTCAATGGTAGGTTGGAAGAACTTTTTCTTATCAATTTTCCAAACTTGTTCCTGTTTGATAAAGTTCTCCTGAATCTTGTGTAGCTCTGCATGAGTGTTGGAATGAAGACCTTGTAGATGTTTAGTACTCAATGCAGTGACTCTAAGCTGGGTTTTAAAATCATCAGAATGTAACATTTCATCAGCTTTAGTCAAGTGCTCAGCAAGATGTAAAGCATTTGGAACACATGAAACTGAGTTCCATTCCTTAGTCCACTCCTGACCTGCAGGAGTTTCACTCCAAGGTACTGGTGCATCCCTGATAACAAACTCCTTTACCAGTTCAGACTTAGGAAGAGTCAGTGGAGGAGTATGTCCTGAAGGACCTGCTTCATCAGCATCTACAGTTGTAGCAGCCTCACCAGTATCTCCAACATTTGCAGCATCAGAACTTAGAGAATCAGTATCTTCTGATAAGACAACTGTGTGAGTAGCAATGGAGGCTTCAACATCCTCTAATTGCTGATCTGATACTAAGTTCTGATCAACAGCCATATCCTGATGCTCACCTAAAATCTGATCATCAGCATCTTGATGCAGAGAAGGTGTTAGTGATAACTCAGGAGTTTGAACAGCATCAGTAACAGGTGTTGTGGAAGGATTATTTGATGTTGGAGCTTCTAAGAAAAGTATTTCAGGCACAACCAGGTTCTGAATATCAATTTCAGCACTTGTGCCTGGATCAACAAGAGACATAGAAGGTGAATTAGCCTTGTCAGATACAGGTTCCTGAGATGGAGTTGATGGAGAAGAAGTGACTGGAGCAAATTCCTTGTCTTGTGAGATCAGAGATTCCTGATCCCCTTCCTTAGCTGCTTCCTCCTCATCATCTGAAACTGGCCTTTGTGCCCTCTGTTTCTTGTACTTCCTTGTTGATTTGGATTCCTTGGGAGTTTCAGGAACCGTCATACGTCTAAGCCTCTTGAGAAGCCTAGAACCCCCAATTGCAGAATCCGTCTGAGAAGTTGCCTTCTCAGCTTCATTTATCAAGAGACACAGTTTTAATTCAAAATTTAAACCGTTAGCACTGATTGAATTATTTTTCACTGCAACATTAATATTCTGAAAATGAATCATGTGAAAAATGACCGAGATAATTTCGATGAATAAGTGCTGACAAAGAATCAGAACTTAAATAAAGACAAAATTTAAATGGTCATCAGAATATCAAGCAGGATTTAACAACACAAGATAAAATAACTCAGAGACAAAATCTTGAAGTAAAAACAGTTTTCATTAATATATCAAGTCAATACATATATGAAATAGAAATTACATCAATACAAGATTTTCCCTAAGCTTCTAATCCTAACGTCAACAGCTTTAGTCCTAGCTAAGAAGCCTGACAAAGCTGATGATGAAGAAGAACAGGAAGAAGACAAGATTAAGTCATCTTCCTCTTCTTATCTTCGACAAACAAGATGGCGAGTCGTATGATTCACTCTTGCTGACGGATACGACGAAGGTGAAGGTCTCTTCGAACGGCCACCAGATCACGTTTGATAACCTCTGGAAATTGAATCCAGAGATTGTGAGGGATGTTGGTGATAGGGTAGGGAGTTGGAATTCCATTCAAAAAGACATGCACAGTCTCATCACCGTAATTGTAGAACCAGCCAAATTCAGCCATTTGTGATAGTAAATGAAAAACAAGACTGAATTTGTGATACAAGTGTGATGAGAAGACTAATGTGAAGTGGCTGTGTATATAGGCAAGAGAATGCCAAGAGACGCAAAGATATTTAATGCTGACAGGTAGAATTAATTCTACCTCGTCTCCCTAGACTTTGAAAAAGAATAACAGTCATTGGAAAGAGGAATCATGGTCTAGACCGCACAAGACACAAGAAACAGTGGACTGTTCAAGTACAAAACCATTAATCCTAATCATAGTGACTATTAATCTTCCACTTCAACATATGCGAGTACAAACTGAGACTGTTATGAGATTTCATTCAAAGATAAGCCAAGTAAAGGATTAGACTGAGAAATCAGAACTTAGACCTATACCAGAACTTAACAGTCATCAGAACATAATTTCTTAACTCGAAAAAGGAATGCTCATCTTAGTAAATACTCATACAAGTTCTTAGTTATGAACGTCAGAACTTAAACATCAGAACGTGTAACTAGAACTTGTCCTCAGAATTTGTGCAAAAATGACACAATGACTGTTTATCTAAAATAACATAGACCACCACAGAAATTTTCATCATTCAGATGGAGTGATTAGTGTGTGCATTAAGCTAAATAACAGACAAAGAGTAAAGTCTGATCTACTTCAGTACATCTTAGAAATAAGTCATAATTAAAATTTTGCTAAAGAGCTGTCATTATCCTGAAACCTACTGATAAATGAGTTCATGCATGAGTCCACCTCAACTGTTTTTGTGCTAATTTTATGCATCTTTAAAATTCTCTTTTACAGTGGCTTCTCAGTGTAAGTGAGTCACGACTGCTTATCAGAATTTATGCTATTATCAGAGTATTTCTCCAGTAATCATAGAGTGTGAAAAGTCACCAAGAAAATATTTTGCTTTTCTAATGCATATTTACTTAATACCAGCAATGCACTTGGGTCGTCCCTTTCACATTTTTACTCTAGATCTCAAAGGAGTACCTGATTTTATTCTTTGATTTTTTTTTTTTAATAAGAGAGGTCTATCAGCACTTAGTACATTCAGCAGTTTTACTAGTATCAGAACTTAACAGATGAGTAGCATTATTCTAATTTGGGACTTAGTAATAAGATGAATAAAGTAAACTAAACTAAGCTCAAGTATCAGAATTTGCTTGTGTCATTAGATTTCCACAGAAATAATTACTTCTTTTATGGGATCATTTGTTTATTGAAGATTACTAGATCAGTATCTAGCACAGTTATCCTCATAGGATTGAATAGTTACTGAAACAGACATATCACTTATCAGAGTTTAGAAACATATATCAGACAACAGTCAGTACTTAAAGACATTTATCAATTAATGCACAGAATATACAAAGAGATTAATTCTATAAATACTGATCATAAAGTCTGATAACATAGAACAAGTTTAAGCAGATTTAGAGAAAGAACCTGAAATCATTCCAAGTTCATTTACCAATTTTGAAAAGGTAGCTTCACACAGTGGTTTTGTGAAGATATCTGCTACTTGTTGATCTGTGGGAACAAAATGCAATTCCACTGTACCTTCATCCACATGTTCCCTGATGAAATGGTACCTGATGCTGATGTGCTTTGTCATAGAGTGTTGAACTGGATTACCTGTCATAGCAATAGCACTTTGATTATCACAGTAAATAGGGATTTTGAAATATGTTAACCCATAATCCAGTAACTGATTCTTCATCCAGAGAATCTGTGCACAGCAGCTTCCTGCAGCAATATACTCTGCTTCTGCAGTTGATGTGGAAATTGACTTTTGTTTCTTGCTATACCAAGAAACCAACCTGCCTCCAAGAAATTGGCGGCTACCACTTGTGCTTTTCCTGTCAATTTTGCAACCTGCAAAATCTGCATCTGAGTAACCTATTAATTTAAAATCTGATTCTCTAGGATACCATAATCCTAGATCAGCTGTTCCTTTAAGATACTTAAAGATTCTTTTTATAGCTGTTAAGTGAGGTTCTCTTGGATCTGCTTGAAATCTTGCACAAAGACAGGTAGCAAACATGATATTTGGTCTACTAGCAGTTAGATAGAGAAGTGAGCCAATCATACCTCTGTAATCAGTAATATCTACTGAATTACCAGTATCCTTATCCAGTTTTGTTGCAGTGGCCATGGGAGTGGATGCACTTGAACAGTCTTGCATTCCAAATTTCTTCAGCAAGTTTCTGGTGTACTTAGATTGACAAATAAAAGTTCCTTCTTCACTCTGTTTGACTTGAAGGCCCAGAAAATAACTGAGTTCTCCCATCATACTCATCTGATATCTTGACTGCATTAGTTTGGCAAACTTTTTGCAAAGTTTGTCATTTGGAGACCCAAAAATAATATCATCAACATAAATCTGGATCAAAAGTAAATCATTGCCATGGTTGAGATAGAACAGTGTTTTGTCAATAGTTCCTCTGTTGAATCCACTTTCCAGAAGAAACTGGGCTAAAGTCTCATACCATGCTCTAGGAGCTTGCTTAAGTCCATAAAGTGCTTTATCAAGCCTGTAGACATAATCTGGATGTTTGGAATCTATAAAGCCTGGAGGTTGTTCAACATATACTTCCTCTTCCAATTCTCCATTGAGAAAAGCACTTTTCACATCCATTTGAAAGACAGTAAACTTTTTATGAGCAGCATAAGCCATGAATATCCTTATGGCTTCTAATCTAGCAACTGGAGCAAATGTTTCATCATAGTCAATTCCCTCCTGTTGAGAATATCCTTTTGCAACCAGCCTTGCCTTGTTCCTTACAATTATGCCATCACTGTCAGTTTTGTTTCTGAATACCCACTTTGTACCAACAACCGATCTATTCTTAGGTCTTGGCACTAAGGTCCAGACTTTGTTTCTTTCAAATTCATTCAACTCTTCCTGCATTGCTTGCACCCAATCAGCATCTTGAAGAGCTTCTTCCACTTTCTTTGGCTCAGACTGAGAGAGAAAAGAATTGTAAAGACATTCATTCGAAGTACCTGTTCTAGTTCTGACACCTGCCTCAGGATTTCCAATTATCAAGTCAGGTGTATGTGATTTTGTCCACTTCCTTGCAGATGGAAGATTTTCTCTAGAACTGGATGCTCCCCCATGATTCATGCTGTCTTCGGTTTCATTTTCTGATGCTCCCCCTGAAACTATGCTCTCTGAGTTGGATCCTTCAGTATTTAGATTTTCAGTACTGTCAGTACTTGGCTTATCAGAACTTGACGAATCAGAATTTGAAGAGCCAGATGTATGTTCTGATGCTTCTTGAGATGTGATAATATCTTGAGTATGCTCCCCCTGCATTGGTGCATCTTCCTTTGACGTAGTCACCACAGTTTCAATAACATCAGAGTTTAATCCATCAGAATTTACAGTATCAGGACTTAGACTGTCAGGACTTGAGGTATCAGAATATGAATCTTCATTTTCAAATCTCAGCTGATCATGATCAATGCAATCTTCAAGTCCAGTGATCTTCTTGTCATCAAAAGAGACATTGATAGATTCCATGACCACTTTTGTTCTCAAATTATAGACTCTGAAGGCTTTTGTAGAAAGTGGATATCCAACAAAGATTCCCTCATCAGCTTTTAGATCAAACTTGGATAGCTGTTCAGGATGAGTCTTGAGAACAAAACACTTACATCCAAATACATGAAAGTATTTGAGATTTGGCTTCTTGTTCTTCACCATCTCATATGGTGTTTTTCCATGCTTGTTAATGAGTGTTGCATTTTGAGTAAAACAAGCAGTCTGCACAGCTTCAGCCCAGAAATAGGTTGGAAGCTTTGCTTCTTCAAGCATTGTTCGTGCAGCTTCAATGAGAGTTCTATTCTTCCTTTCAACAACTCCATTTTGCTGTGGAGTTCCAGGAGCAGAAAATTCCTGCTTTATTCCATGATTTTTGCAGAACTCTTCCATTATCAGATTCTTGAATTCAGTGCCATTATCACTCCTCAGAATTTTCACAGAATCTTTGATCAATTTATCCAGATGTTTGACATGATCAATCAGGATAGATGCAGTTTCACTTTTTGTGTGCAAGAAATACACCCATGTGTATCTGGTGAACTCGTCTACTATGACCAACGCATATTTCTTCTTTGCAATAGACATGACATTCACTGGACCAAATAGATCAACATGAAGTAGATAATAAGGCTCAAGAATTGATGATTCAGTCTTGCTCTTGAATGAAGATTTTCTTTGTTTAGCCTTCTGACATGAGTCACAAAGACCATCAGGAACAAACACTGATTTTGGCATTCCTCTCACAAGATCTTTCTTGATCAGTTCATTTATCTTGTTGAAGTTTAAATGAGAGAGTTTCTTGTGCCAATTCCAGCTTTCTTCAGTTGAGGCTCTACTTACTAAACAGATTGCAGAACCATCAGAACTTGTTGAAAGCTTAGCTTCATAAATGTTACCACGCCTGAATCCCTTCAGAACAATTTTTCCTTTAGATTTACTAACTATTTCACAATGTTCTGCAAAGAAATCAACATGATAACCTCTGTCACAGATTTGACTTATACTCAGTAAGTTGTGTTTAAGTCCTGAGACCAGAGCTACATCTTTAATGATGACATTCCCAAGATTGATATTGCCATATCCCAAAGTTTTTCCAATGTTGCCATCTCCATAAGAAACACTTGGGCCAGCTTTCTCCACAAAGTCTGATAGCAGGGCCTTATTTCCAGTCATATGTCCTGAACATCCACTGTCCAGAACTAAAATATTTTTCCTGTTGCCCTGCAATCAAAAAGACCACTAATTATTAGTTTTAAGGACCCAGACTTGCTTGGATCCTTTGGCCTTTTTAGGTTTGTTAACATTTGCAGCGGATTTAGCATCAGATTTTATGTTAACAGTTTTCTTATCAGAACTTATACTACCAGACTTTGAATCAGAACTTACACTAGAAGGAACAACAGAAACTTTCTTTAAAGAAGGTTTTATTTGATAATAATCATAGTACAAACTATGATATTCCTTACAAGTATAAATGGAATGCCATAAACTACCACAATGAAAACAAGGATCTTGTGGTTTGTATCTAACAGACTGACTTTTAACTCCTGATTTTGAAGATAAGGAGTTAATATTCTTATTCTTCCTGCAAAAAGAAGCCAGATGGTTAGAACTTCCACAGTTATGACACGCTTTCCTAGGAGCATCAGGAACAGATTTATAGTTATTGCTTTTATTCACACTTTCCTTTCCATTCCTGTTTTTCCTAGGTGATTTTACCTTGTTTGCATTCTTAACATCTTTCAGCTTATGCTTAAGCTGCTTCTTTGTCATTAAGCCTATGTTAACTTCAGCTGTCTTTTCCTGTTTTAGTTTGTCAGAAGCTAATTCCTTTTTAACTTCTGATTTCTCATTTTCAGATTTTTCAGTTACAAACTTAACAGGTTTTAACTTCAGCTTTTGCTTATCAACAGGCTTAATTTCTACAGTTCCTTTTTCATTTTTATTTTCTCCATAACCTAAGCCCTCTTTCCAGTTTCCACTGCTTAGCAAATTTTGAGTTGTTTTTCCAGAGTTAGTCCAAGTTCTTATAATCTCTCTCTCCTTTTCTAACTCAGTTTTTAGAGATTCATTCATTTTTAGCACTTCATCCCTAACATAAAAAGCATCATCTCTATCCTTCTGAGTTTGATGGAACATGACTAACTCTTTTTCTAAGAAATCATTTCTTTTCCTAAAAGCAAGATTTTCAGAAGTTAATCTTTCACATGTTAAAGTTTGATCTCTATAACTAACAAACATGGTTTTAAGATATCTTCTCAACTCATTAATATCATCAGTATGAAAAGCATAAGTAGTCTGAGGTACCTTTGTTTCAGCAGCTTCAGAACTGCTCTCAGAACTTGATTTATCAGCATTTGCCATCAATGCATAGTTCTCCTCACTTTCAGAGTCTGAGGTGTCTGTCCAGCTTTTCTGCTTTGTGACAAGAGCTTTGCCTTTGTCACTCTTGGTCTTCTTGCAATCAGGAGATATGTGGCCTTTCTCACCACAATTATAACATTTAACATTAGCGTAATCTCCTCTGTCAGACTTTCCTCCTCTTCCTTCAGATCTTCTGAAATTCTTCTTATCAGAACTTATGCCTTTTCTGGAAAACTTCTTTCCCTTCCTGAACTTCCTGTATGCAATCTTTGTGATTCCTTTCACCATAAGAGCACACAGCTTCATCATCTCCTTATCAGCATCAGTTTCAGGCAAGCTTTCAGAATCTGAGTCATCATCACTCTCAGAACTTGATGACTCAGTATCAGACTTTATGATAAGAGCTTTACCCTTGTCTTTCTTTGAGGAAGGTGGTTTGGGGGATTCCTCTTCAGCCTTGAGAGCAACTGTCCTTGACTTTCCTCCTTTCCTCTTGCTTCTTTGTTCCATCTCAAGTTCATGAGTCTTGAGCATTCCATAGATTTCATCAAGAGTTGTTTCATCAAGATTGTAGTTGTCTCTTATTGTTGTTGCCTTCAAATCCCAACATTCAGGAAGAGCTAACAGGAATTTAAGGTTTGTATCTTCAAGATCATACTCCTTATTTACTAATGACAAGTCATTCAAGAGTTTGACAAATCTATCATATACATCAGTCAATGACTCATTAGTCCTAGAGTCAAAGTGTTCATACTCTTGAGTGAGTATTGTCTTCCTGTTCTTCTTAACTGTTTCAGTTCCTTGACACCTTGTCTCCAGTGCATCCCATATCTTCTTAGCAGTCTTGCAGTTGATTACCCTGTTTGACATTACATTATCAATGGCACTATGCAATAAGTGTCGTACCTTGGCATCCTTAGCAATAGATGCTATATCTTCAGCAGTGTAATCACTCTTTTCCTTTGGTACGGTCTTTGCTGCTTCACCTGCAACTACAACAGCGAGCTTGGTAGGTTTGTGAGGCCCTTCCTTGATTCTATCAAGGTATTCTGGATCTGTTGCTTCCAGAAACATGGTCATCCTTACCTTCCATATGGGATATTCAGATGGTCTCAATATGGGAACTCTGATAGTCTCATATCGACTCTGAGTTGATGTCTTTGATGATTCCTCAGTTTTGGTAGGCTTAGTTGGAGTTTCTGTGTCAGACATGATTGTGTTTGGATCTTTAACTGTATGTGTGTTAACAGAAGGCTCTGATACCACTTGTTAGGTCACACTTTCACTGTAGAGGGGGTGAATACAGTGTTTATTACAATCAAATCAAACTTCAAGAACTTATGTAACAGAAAACAAACTTTATTAAAACAATAAACTCTGTTACAATCTGGAACTGTTATCTCTCAGTGATGAACAAAATATCACGAGAGCTGCTAGGGTTATAGTAAATAATATTCTCGATAATGATAACACTTCTAGTGTAAACCCTATGTCTGTGTTTATATACTACACAGTTACAAGATAATCGCTAATTGATATGGAATATAATTCTGCTTCCTAATATATATCAATCAGATATCTTCTATTCCAAGTATTCCATTCTTCACGGAATTCCTTCTTCATGCATATCTCTTCTTATGTTTATCTTGATCTTCTTAACTTCAATCAGCTACTGTCCTTATCTGATCGTCCTTCAGCACTTAAGTTCTGATATCTATCTCCTGATGCTTATCTCCTGATAACATAAGTACTGATATCCCTTAAGTTCTGTCGTCCAGTATAAGTACTGATCAGTTAAGTACTGATTTGTTCTGTTCAAATAAGATCTGAAATCTAAACATAAAACATATTAGCCATGACATTATCAAATATATCTAACAGAAAGTTTAAAGGAAGAAGAAGCCAGACTTAAATCAGAGAAAGTCACATCTAAATCTGAAGCTTCTGGTAAAAAGTCACTTCCAAAACTCAAAGGCATTGTGATCAAAGAAAGGACACATACTGAAGCAACATTGGCTAGATCACAACCACAGATAGATCCAAGATCCAACGGTAAAGAAAAGGTTGGTGAACCTATCAAGGTTTATGTACCTCCTGAGGATGAAGAAATTACTGATGAAAAGGATGATCTTGCTCTGACTTCAAGAAAAGTTCTTAAAACAACCTCTGACATGGCTCAAGTTGTTCAGAGTCAAGAAATTGTAAGTTCTAATATTCAGAAGAAGCAAGTAACCTCTGACATAGCTCAAGTTAACTTGATATCAGAAGATAGATCAAAGACACTCCTACCAGGATTCACTAAAGCAAAATAGACTCAACCTTTGAAGACTACTGCAAGTGGTTTTGAAGCAAGATTAGTTACTGGAAAGGAAGCAAGAGATAAAACTGGATTGGGAAGTGCTGATGAAAGAAGAGTACACAACACTACCAATGATCCAACTTCCTTGAGTGAACCAGGTATTGGAGCAACTCCTGAGAGATTGAATCAACTGGAATCTGTACAGATGGTTTACCATACCTACTTGAAAGAATACATCTTGTTATATTTCATGACAGATGGTAGGGTTTATCATATAAGACAAAATGTCATTCCATTGAAGTATTTTGAAGAATTGGAGCATGTACTTTTCTTACTTCAAGTGAATGACAGAATAACAGAAACTGCTGCAAACTACTTAAAAGAACAGATTCAGAGACTGAAAAGGCTTTATTCTGTTAAGTCTGACAGCACATATGTTCCAAAGTACAGAGATCACAATGGTGATATTGTTGATATGAAGCCTAATACTGCACAGATCAGAACATATCTTGGTATTAAGGGACTTGAATTCAATCTGGAGTCTGACAAAGCCTATGTCATAAGACTAGATCAGGAGTTGAGAAAAGCAAAGATCAATGATCTCAGAGCTGCAATCTTTCAAACTGGTGAAGATACTGCAGAGCTTAAAGATGCCAAAAGGAGAATGATTGATGAACTCAGATATGCTGAGAAATGTTTGTTGAAGAACTATCTCAGAACAACTCCTGACATCAGAGAGATCAGATGATGAAGCCAAGTCGAAGATCTACAACTGCTTAAATTCTGATATTTGTACAGACTGAAGTTGTTATCAGAAGTTGAATATTGGTAAAGCTTTAAGGACTGTAAGTTGTAGTTATCTAGTCTAATTCTGATGCATTTGTACTTAATGTTTTTGACATCATCAAATATCTGTTAAACTTGTATATTATGCTAATTTACAAGTTGGGGGAGATTGTTAGATATATTTGATAATGTCATGGCTAATATAATTTATGTTTAGATTTCAGATCTTACTTAACAGGATAAATCAGTACTTAACTGTTGATCAGTACTTATACTGGAAGTCAGGACTTAAGGATATCAGTACTTATATTATCAGGAGATAATTATCAGAAGTTAGATATCAGAACTTAAGTGCTGAAGGATGATTAGAGAAGGACAGTAGCTGATTAAAGGAAAGAAGATCGAGATAAACATAAGAAGAGATATGCATGAAGAAGGAATTCCGTGAAGAATGGAATACTTGGAAGAAAAGATATCTGATTGATATATTTTAGGAAGCAGAATTATATTCCATATCAATTAGCAATTATCTTGTAACTGTGTAGTATATAAACACAGACATAGGGTTTACACTATAAGTGTTATCATATATTCGAGAAGTTTATTCATTGTAACCCTAGCAGCTCTCGTGATATTTGTTCATCACTGAGAGGTAACAGTTCCATACTGTAACAGAGTTTATTGTTTCAATAAAGTTTGTTTTCTGTTACTTAATATATTAAAGTTCGATTTGATTGTATTATACACTGTATTCACCCCCTCTACAGTGTGTGTGTGACCTAACAAATGATTTTAATGTCATTATCTTCGTATTCTTCATTCTTGTCTTCTCTTTTTTTCAGCATAGTATCATGCCATGACGGTAAATTTGCAGAAAACTCATTGACTTCATCAGCAGTGAACCAACTCTCATTCATCTGTTATAAACAAATTGAAACATAAAAATTTAAAACAATGCAGAAAATTAAATAAAATAAAGATATTTTTTTTGATGTATGCTGCATACAAATCCTGGGTAATCTTCTTCGTAGTTGTAATACTCTGGACATGTCATTAGAAACTTGTAAATGTAATACAGAACATAGTGCCCACATTTAGAACCATCATTCTGTTGGGGGACTCTTGGAATCTCAAACGGATACATCATTACTTCATCAATTTCTTCATTTTCTTCATATTTCAAAATGTTCTCCACAAAACTACACAATAAATTTGTTATGTCAGTAATCATAAACCATTAAACTTTAGATTTTTACCTACTTAAAAACTGTTTTAATGTCAAATTTAAATGAAATAAGAAATAAAGGGTTGTATACCTTTGAAGTTGTCGTTTAAGCAAATGTGGCTTTCTTGCATGGAGTGAATCCAATAACAAAATATATGGACTATTTTTTGATTTAATAGCCTCACCCAAGTTGCACAGTATTAGTAAATTCCAATGGTAGCTATGATAAAAAAAATATAATCAATTTTCAAAAATTCTATTTCTTGTAGTATTTAGTCTCTGAGAAATGTTTTACCTTTCACACATTGGAACAAACACATATCTCTTTCCAAATATTTTTTCATCTGAGATCCACCGATGCCTCCTTCCTTGAATTAGGATTTTTTGAGGAATATTTTGTGAACCATAACGGATCAATGAATATACGTCCTTCTTTTTTGTCTTTTAGTAATGTTTCCCAGATACCTCTGTACAATTTACTATTATCATTAATTCTATTTCACCATTAAAATAATTCAACAACAGAACTGAAATTAATGTTACATGATTCTTGTCTTATTACCTCAAATATTTATCAAAATCATTTGTGCTCAGTTGTCCTTCCCTGTTCCTCATTTTTCTTTTCATTGTAGCATTCCTGGATCCATAATTTTTATGTTTTGCCTTAACTTTTGCACTTGAAATAGTACCTAAAGATTTATGAAGTCCAATATTATTGTTGTGCATTATATTAAAAACCAAATACTGCAACAAAACATGAAATTACTCCTAATATTTATTATAATCACAAAACATAGAATAATCACAACTAACACATAAAAGTGTTTATATCATAGACATAATGCTCATCATTCATATTTGTTGTTTGGGAGGCTAAACGTAGGTAGAATGAATTATCTTTGTAGCGGAAGTAACATGAAATAAATAGCACAAATGAAATAAAATGGAAGCAGGGTAATATCACAAAATTCATCATTCCGGCTTCCCCATAATAAGTTCTTCTCCACACACAGTACTAAAAAATAAATAATTTAACTAGAAGCTAATCAATTATCAATGATATATAAGATGATGATATTTCACAGATCAGATCAGGCATCCAGGACGCAATAACAATACAGGGCAGCACAACAACCTTTCCAGAATCCATAAATTTTATGGGTCTACTACAGAGTAAACGTATTTAAATCCACCGATCTACTAAATATAAATTTTATTTAAATTCAAACATGATAAACACAATATAATGTTTCTAATCTACAATGATCATCATTTTTTCTTCATCTAATACAGAATCAAGAAATATAGTATAACACAACTAGTAAATATTTATTTTAGTTAAAGTTACTATTCACACCACAAAAAACTTATACTCTAGAATGAAAATCAAATTTTGTGGAACTAATACGGAATCTACTGATTTGAATCGACCGATCTACTAAATATTATTTGTATTTAAAGTCAAACTTGTTAAATACAATAGAATGCTTTTAAACTACAATTGTCATCATATTATTTGCATATAATCAACAAGTCCAAATCCAACACAACTACTAATTATCAATTTTAGGTAAGAATAAAGACAGGGAAACTCTGTACAAAAAGCTTCTACTCTATAATGAAAATCAAAATTTATGGATCTACTACAGAATCAACAGATTTTATATGACTGAATTACTAAATATCATTTTTAATTAAAGTCAAACTTGATAAACACAATAAAGTGATTGTAAACTACAATTATCATCATTTTTTTGCATCTAATACAGAATCAACAATTCCAAATCGAACACAACTACTAAATATCGATTTTAAGTGAAGTTAAACACATGCAAATTCTATACACACAACAAAAAGCTTCTATTCTAGAATGAAAATCAATTTCTATGGATCTACTACTGAATCAACATATTTGAAATGAAATAGTTACTAAATATCATTTTTAATTAAAGTAAAACTTGATAAACATTATACAGTGCTTGTAAACTACAATTATCATCATATTTTTTGCATCTAATACAGAATCAACAATTCCAAATCGAACACAACTACTAAATATCGATTTTAAGTGAAGTTAAGCACAGGAAAATTTATACAAACAACAAAAAGCTTCTACTCTAGAATCAAAATCAAAATCGAAGGATCTACTACTGAATCAACAGATCTACAAAATAAAATATACATGCACGAAAATTTATGTCAACATTTTACAAAAAATATAATGAAGAAGTTCTAATCCTTCTTAATAATCTCAAGTTTACTACAGAAATTAAATTAAAGATTAAAAAAACTTACCTATTCGAAACATCGCCTTGCAATAACGATTGTACACCTTTTTGTGATGAAATCTTCGATTCAATAGCTCGATTCAATAACTCAAATCGATCTGTAAACGGTTATTTTAATATTTTATAGTCTCTTTTTCTCTCTCCTTTCTGTGTGTCTTTAGCTCAGGCTCACTGCTAGTTTTGTGTGTATATCTATGTGTTTGTAGTTGTCCATACAACAGTTACTTAATAGCCTTAAAATGTTTTTTAATTACAAAAATACCATTACTTAATCTGATAAGAAAATGGATGGATGTGATTGATTCTCCAGAATTCTCCATATAAAAAATTCTCCCTTGAGTGGGACTCATATATTGCTTAATGAGTTATATTTGAAACGTCGTGTAATTTAATATTGTCTTTTATGAAAATATTACACATTAATAAACAATCAACTTGTATTTGATATACGTTAGATATTGTACAACATTTACAAATAAGAAAATAATTAAGAACTTAATAATTGCATGATGCATAAAAAAAATTCTAGAAAATGACCTGTGCCTCGCACGAGTTATTATGCTAGTTATTTATAACATCATAAACATTTTGTTGAAAATTAAGATTTCAGTTCAAAGAAAATTGGGACTGGCACCACAGAATCCAATTTGGTTACAACGTAGGCCTGGTATAATATATAGGTTCATTAAGTAGAACAATAGCTTTTACAGCCAGTCCATGATATCCAACCAGATTATCCCAAGTCTATTTTCCAATCATGTACGGCCCATATTCCAATCTGTTCTTGTTTTTTTCTGTCAGGCATATTCCAAATCAGTTCAATATAGAAAATGCTATGACTCATGAAAACAAATATATGACTGACATAAAATGTGAGCAACCAAAACATAATTTAATTAAGTTATTGACTAGATTATTATTTAAACTTTTTTAAGTAAACACCTGAAAGGGTAGCAAAATATTATCACAAATCAAATCGCTCAAGACGATCTTTCGATTTTGGTATTATACTTGATTTTTAGATGTGATTCAATTTATATGAAAGATGTACTTAATCCAAAGTCACATTAATAATTTATGTATATCGCATAATTTGACATATTAAAGGGAGGAATTTAATAAAAATGTTAAAAGTAATATGTAAACATATGATCTTTTCGGGAAGTCTAAAATGATTCAATTTTCGAGGTAAAAGAAATCAACATGAGTTCTACGGGCACAACTAATATATAAGGATTTATAAAATATAATGATAAAAATGAAGAAGATGATATAGATACGTACCTTATAATCTTAAAAATCATGGTCATTTTTCTATGGTTGTCGATTTCTCACTTTAATAAGTTTATACATTTTTACTTTCAATTGAATATAGTAAGAAGAAAAAACCTTCAAGCTTCGATCATAAGCACACATTACACCTTTTAATGGAATAACCTTAATTTTAACCACTTGTTTGATGTCAAACAAACCTTCAAGTTTAGTCTCCTCAAAAAAATCTCTCGGCCAAACAAACCTTCAAGTTTAACCTCTCCTTATATACATCATCAAACTAATGAATCAAAGAGTATTTTGTGCTAATAACGTGTTATGAAATATAATATAAAATAAAGAGAAATATAGAGTAGAGATTTTGATAGGAAGAAGTGAAGATTTTCATATATTGATGCATGTTTTCATTCTCAAGTACAATGTTTATTTATAAGCTTTACATGACATAATTTACGAGAAACTAGAAAGTCAAAAGATTAGAAATGGAAAGTCAAAGGTTTTATACATGAAAGCCCAAAGATTTGTATAGGAAAGATCAAAAGGACATCCATATAATTTAATTATTTATAAAATCATAAACATTTTTTTGAAAATTGAGATTTCAGTTCAAAGATAATTGGGATTGGCACCACAGAATCCAATTTGGTTACCACGTAGGCCTGCTAAATGATATAGGTTCATTAAGTAGAACAATAGCTTTTACAGCCAGTCCATGATATCCAACCAGATTATCCCAAGTCTATTTTCCAATCATGTACGACCCATATTCCAATTTGTTCTTGTTTTTTTCTGTCAGGCATATTCCAAATCAGTTCAATATAGAAAATGCTATGACTCATGAAAATAAATATATGACTGACATAAAATGTGAGCAACCAAAACATAATTTAATTAAGTTATTGACTAGATTATTATTTAAACTTTTTTAAGTAAACACCTGAAAGGGTAGCAAAATATTATCACAAATCAAATCGCTCAAGACGATCTTTCGATTTTGGTATTATACTTGATTTTTAGATGTGATTCAAATTATATGAAAGATGTACCTCATCCAAAGTCACATTAATAATTTACGTATATCGCATAATTTGACATATTAAAGGGAGGAATTTAATAAAAATGTTGAAAGTAATATGTAAACATATGATCTTTTCGGGAAGTCTAAAATGATTCAATTTTCGAGGTAAAAGAAATCAACATGAGTTCTACGGGCACAACTAATATATAAGGATTTATAAAACATAATGATAAAAATGAAGAAGATGATATAGATACGTACCTTATAATCTTAAAAATCATGGTCGTTTTTCTATGGTTGTCGATTTCTCACTGTAATAAGTTTTTACATTTTTACTTTCAATTGAATATAGTAAGAAGAAAAAACCTTCAAGCTTCGATCATAAGCACACATTATACCTTTTAATGGAATAACCTTAATTTTAACCACTTGTTTGATGTCAAACAAACCTTCAAGTTTAGTCTCCTTAAATAAATCTCTCGGCCAAACAAACCTTCAAGTTTAACCTCTCCTTATATACATCATCAAACTAATGAATCAAAGAGTATTTTGTGCTAATAACGTGTTATGAAATATAATATAAAATAAAGAGAAATATAGAGTAGAGATTTTGAAAGGAAGAAGTGAAGATTTTCATATATTGATGCATGTTTTCATTCTCAAGTACAATGTTTATTTATAAGCTTTACATGACATAATTTACGAGAAACTAGAAAGTCAAAAGTTTAGAAATGGAAAGTCAAAGGTTTTATATATGAAAGGCCAAATATTTGTATAGGAAAGATCAAAAGGACATCCATATAATTTAATTATTTATAAAATCATAAACATTTTTTTGAAAATTGAGATTTCAGTTCAAAGATAATTGGGACTGGCACCACAGAATCCAATTTGGTTACAACGTAGGCCTGCTAAAAGATATAGGTTCATTAAGTAGAACAATAGCTTTTACAGCCAGTCCATGATATCCAATCAGATTATCCCAAGTCTATTTTCCAATCATGTACGGCCCATATTCCAATCTGTTCTTGTTTTTTTCTGTCAGGCATATTCCAAATCAGTTCAATATAGAAAATGCTATGACTCATGAAAACAAATATATGACTGACATAAAATGTGAGCAACCAAAACATAATTTAATTAAGTTATTGACTAGATTATTATTTAAACTTTTTTAAGTAAACACCTGAAAGGGTAGCAAAATATTATCATAAATCAAATCGCTCAAGACGATCTTTCGATTTTGGTATTATACTTGATTTTTAGATGTGATTCAATTTATATGAAAGATGTACTTAATCCAAAGTCACATTAATAATTTACGTATATCGCATAATTTGATATATTAAAGGGAGGAATTTAATAAAAATGTTAAAAGTAATATGTAAACATATGATCTTTTCGGGAAGTCTAAAATGATTCAATTTTCGAGGTAAAAGAAATCAACATGAGTTCTACGGGCACAACTAATATATAAGGATTTATAAAACATAATGATAAAAATGAAGAAGATGATATAGATACGTACCTTATAATCTTAAAAATCATGGTCATTTTTCTATGGTTGTCGATTTCTCACTTTAATAAGTTTTTACATTTTTACTTTCAATTGAATATAATAAGAAGAAAAAACCTTCGAGCTTCGATCATAAGCACATATTATACCTTTTAATGGAATAACCTTAATTTTAACCACTTGTTTGATGTCAAACAAACCTTCAAGTTTAGTCTCCTTAAATAAATCTCTCGGTCAAACAAACCTTCAAGTTTAACCTCTCCTTATATACATCATCAAACTAATGAATCAAAGAGTATTTTGTGTTAATAACGTGTTATGAAATATAATATAAAATAAAGAGAAATATAGAGGAGAGATTTTGAGAGGAAGAAGTGAAGATTTTCATATATTGATGCATGTTTTCATTCTCAAGTACAATGTTTATTTATAAGCTTTACATGACATAATTTACGAGAAACTAGAAAGTCAAAAGTTTAGAAATGGAAAGTCAAAGGTTTTATACATGAAAGGCCAAAGATTTGTATAGGAAAGATCAAAAGGACATCCATATAATTTAACTATTTATAAAATCATAAACATTTTTTTGAAAATTGAGATTTCAGTTCAAAGATAATTGGGACTGGCACCACAGAATCCAATTTGGTTACAACGTAGGCCTGCTAAAAGATATAGGTTCATTAAGTAGAACAATAGCTTTTACAGCCAGTCCATGATATCCAAACAGATTATCCCAAGTTTATTTTCCAATCATGTACGGCCCATATTCCAATCTGTTCTTGTTTTTTTCTGTCAGGCATATTCCAAATCAATTCAATATAGAAAATAGTTCGAAACAAATTTACTAAAGGTGGAACAATTTAACATCTGCTTTTTTGAAGGTTAATAGGCAAGTTGTTTACATTACAAACAGCTTATTCAACCAAACGGACCATCTCTGCTTGATCAGAGCTAAATTATATAGATTTTTGATAAGTAATTATTCATTTAACATATGTAAGAAGGTATCGTGATATACTATGATCACTAGTTAGTTCAATCAGACTCTTTAAATCGCGCATAAATTTCAAGTAAAATTTAATCCTAATCAAATTTTATACACAGTATATTCAGATATATAGTTTATTTTAGCGAAGATAAATAATTTATAACTATTATATGAATATCATAAATGGATTAATTTCGGAGACGAGCTCGCGCCTCAGAGTATATTAATAATATTAGACTTTATATTCTTCATAACCGGTAGAAAAAGAAAAAGGAGGTCGCACATAGGAGGAGGTCCGGGGACACTAGTTACGTGGTCCCTTCCAAAAGGCCTTGGCTTCATGTGGAACAGTTTATTTATAAGAATTGACTTGAATTTCACTCAATATGTACATGTTTAATTTTTGGAAGGACCACTTCCTGAAAAATTGAAATTTCTTTGGTAAACTAACCTTACAAAAAGTTGTAATACAACATGAGAGTTGAAGACAAACTCGAGAGTCATGATTCATAACTGTCAAAGAAGGAAGAAGCTAGGAAAAAATGCTATAATTAGTTTCTTTTCAAAACATAACACTGTGTTCCATTATATTTTAAAATTTGGTGGGAAGACTTCATGCGATAATATTTTTTTTCGAATTAACTCGGAATTACCTCTCGAACTATTTCCTTATTTGTCGCTTGGCGAAGCCTACTTGTCCTTGTTATAAACTTATTATAATCCTTTATTTACAATATTTTATTTTTACTAATTAACTAACCCAATTTTGTAAGTCAAGAAAATACTAGTATATGTTGAAAGTTGCAGGAAAAAATCCTATATAAATTGCACTACATAATTGTCTAGTGACCTAGTCATATATTTATCAAATCGTAGTTGCAATAAACAAGTGATTACGAAAATTATATGTAGCAAGTGCAACAATCCCTTTCCTACTATTTCTTCTTTCATTTAATTAATTAAGTTGACGTTACGAAAATGACAGCTAAAAACTAAATATAAGTTTCATTACATCCATGAAGCTAGCTGCCACGACTCGACTGGGTAAATTACATTGCATGACATACTGTGATACTGATACTGATCACTATTACAACAAAAGTATGTAAACAAGAATTTATAAGAAACTCCTGTATTAATCATAAGTGCAATATTGAGAAGACTTTGACGGCGTTTGACTTGATATGAATCACAAGCTGACTGCACAATTTGTTGATAACTGGTACTTAACAGCACCACCCACGATTGTTAGACCGGCGTTACTATTGCCAAACGGAATATAAGCAGGGCAGGTAACATGAATATTATAACTTCCAGTAGTAATAGACCCAACTCTCCATCTCACCCGTCCGTTAATCTTGACCATCATCCATATAGCTCCATTAAACTGGTCTTGACTCAACGCCAGCCCATTGTAGGGTGCCACAGGCACATTTGTTCCGTAAACAAACGGCGACCAAAGGTTGACTTCTTTGTGGTCCTGATAATTTGATGGTAGGGTGGTGTAATAAGTGATTTGTTGGCTCCGGTACGTAGCGAAAACATGGAGCTTATCGTAGTAAATGCCGACTTTGCCATTAGGGTTTTGGGAGGAGATTGTGAGCTGAAAGTTGGTGGTGAGAAGAGTAGGGTTGGAGGTGACGTTGAAGGCGTAGAGGGAGGCGTCTTGGAGGATGAAACGGGGATTTTTGGGTTTTAGAATGGCCCATGTGATGAGAACTGCGAGGCCTATGATGAAGAGGAAGATTAGGGTTCCGGCGAGCACGCGGTAGAGGATTTTCTTCCGTCTGTTTTTGTGGTGGCAATATGATGACATGATGGTGGTGTGTTTTTATGTTAGGGGAATGAACAAGGCTACTGATGAGGGTGCAGAATGTGATGAGTGGGGAGTTGGTTATATAGAGGAGTGAATATGATTAATTATAAATTTATTATAATGTACATGGGACTACAGTCAGAGGTTTAAGAATATTTGTTGGAAATGATTAGTGACTAGTGAGTGAATTTACACGTAACATTTTTTGTTGAAAAGTATAAGTCTTTGTATTCAGATTGTACCAAATTATGTGGGTCACAAAACTTAGCTGTTATTTTCCCAAGTTATTTCTACCACATATTTATACGAAACAATATAGTAGCTTATAACGGGAAACTAATAATATTTTTTTGTGAAGTAAAGCGTATAAAAGTTGGCCCTTTTTTGATAGCGGTGTTAGGTAACCATATAATTAATTAAGCTACATGGTTACTTAGAACGTTTTAATGTTATTAAAATTGCATTACAAAAGTTTTTATAAATGCAAAGTAACGACAAAGTTAGGGAAAGTGTTATTTTCATAGTAAATTTTTAATTTCAGAAAAAAAATTGACGCGAAAAAATAAAATTGTTATTGAAAATATATAAATTAACCCTATATGTGAGAATATAATCAGTTTTTTAATTTATTTTATTCTGAAAATAAAAATTCAACCCTAGAAATAACATTTACCTTCAAGATAAAAGACGATTTCCGCATAAATGGTTAGGAAACAGCAGGGAATCGGAGGGAAGGAGTTTAGACTTCCGCTCTGATCAAATTCTAAAGATCGGTGAAAATCTTATTTATATCTTGAAAACGGGACAGTTCGTCATGAATACTTTGTGATAAATTAAGAAATTCTATGATTTACAAATCAAGGAGACACGAAACTATATTATAGTGTAGGTAAAGTTCAAACTGCAAACAAACGAAGCACCTAATTATTATATTAAGGGTCATACTCGTGTATTCATGTTTGTTGGGGCAGAGAAAAGTTGTGATGTTATTTTGGCAAGTTGATTAATTAACTTAATCACGCAGCTCGTCAACGCGAAGTTGGTCGGCAATCGGGATCCTCTGTTTCCTTCACTTGCTTAGTTGCTTTCTTTCAAAAAAATAAAATTATATGGTGTTCAATTAATTTAACAAAAGACATGAATTTTTCAAAATGCTTTGCAAAACAAAAAGTTCTTATGAAAATTTGTAATAAGAGGGTAAGAGTCTTGAGAAGGATGTACAAGGACTTGAGAATTCAAAATCAAAGGGTCTGAATCAAGGTGGAGTGGTGGATCACCTGGTAACGGCCTAGCCCGGCCCGGTCCAAGATTGTGAAATTTCATGGCTCGATAGATAATATTATATTATTACTGTCAAAGCAAATAGGACAGTCTTTTATGCAAATGGGACATTCCCTTTACAAATGAGACAATGAATGAGACAGTCTCAATTAACTGCAGAATGTAAATAACAGTAATTAAAATGCAGAATGCTGAAAACTTAATAAGTAAACAACACCAGAAGTTTTCACTTGGTTCGGCCCCTACACCTAATCTATGGCCTACATCCAAGTCTCTATGTCAACTAGCATAGAGAATGTATTATATCCACTCAAAACAAAGTACTTACAAACTTTCCTTGATTACAAACTTGGCCCACTTGAAAGAAACATTTTCCTAGCACACAGCTACCTAGCAAAAGTATAACGACTCGTGTATTTTCAAATTATTTAAATATATAATTGTGGAATATTAATTAAATAAAATATGTGTCTTGGTTTTGGCAGCAGTATGTTGATATATACTATTTGTCTGTGATTTATGGGTGTAAAGGATTGGAATGTGTAGATAAAGATTGAGTTATATTGTTCTGTTTTACTTTTAAAGGTGATTTTATTACAGTTTTAAATCCGTAAATATTTGGATTTTCTCTAAAATTAGTTTTATGACTTTATAATTTCAATAATCATTTTTGGGATTTTACAAAATTTAGAAATCAATATTTTATCAATTATTCAACCCTGTATGATTTTATGATTACATTTATTTGTAAAATCTGTATTTGATTCCAGAATTCTTCAAAAATTATAAAAATTATATTTATTTAAGTTTGGAATATTTCGAGAATTTTAAAATTTATTTGGAAATTTTCGGGATTAATTTTCCCGCGCGTCGATTCATTTAATTGCTAAAATCGGGTATAAATTGTGTTTCAGAAATTATTTTAAAAATTTCAAAATTTATGTTTTTATAAACTTCGGGATATTTATGATATTTTATGAGTATTTTCGTAAATTTTGGGAATTATTTTATGTGCATCTCGGTCCGATAATTTTGAACGTCAGAGTAAAACCGTGACTTAAAATCCTCGTAATTATCTCATAAGCCACGTGTTAGATTCTCAGAAATTGGCTGCCACGTGTGGCTGCCTCCTGGATTATTCAGCAAAGAGAAAAAAAAATCAGAACAATTGAAATCGATAAGAACTCAAACAGAGTTCTCATCCCCTTTCTTCTTTCTCCCCCATTAATTCTCTCCTCTCACCCTTGAATCTCTCTGTTTTCTCTCACTTTTCCTTTCCCCGTTTGCTTCCTTTTCTTTCCCGGTAAATAATGTGCCGCCTGTGTCTTTTGTTTCGTTGCCGCCTTCCTTTATTTTCCGGCGAGAAGCAACTGTAGTGTGTGTGCGTGCGTGAGTGTGTGTACTATGTATGCGTGTATGTATATTTGTGTGTGTGTCTGCTGCTCTGCTGTGTATTTTCATTCCTCCATCGCCGCCCTCCCCGTTTTCCGGTGGGGGGAGGTGGCGCGTGTGTGCCCTGCGCCGTGTGTAACCCTCGCTTGCGTTACAGTGGTTCTGTGACTCTAATTGCAATTATTTTTTATTATTATTTTATTTGCTGGTTCTCTGCAGAAAATCTTTGAGTAATATTCGTGACGTGAATTAATATTTCGTGCAGGAATTGTTAGTGATTAATCGGTGAAATCTTTGAATGGACACCCAAATTGGGTACCTCCGGATTTTACCGCCGTCCGCAATGAATTCCGATGAGCGGACGGTGGACCGTGATGATTATATTCTAAGTCCTAATTTAATAAATAAATGTAAAATGCGAATAATGATTAATAATAGTATTGAATTGGTGTTTTGGAAATTATGGATGTTGGTTGTTGTGATTAGGGATTGTTGTGGTGAATTGACGTCGATTGTATCCGACGGGTAGTCCTATAAACGAAGGAAACGCTGCCCGATTTCCGGGAAAACTGAATTATGTAAATACGGGAATGTATCCAATGATTATCGGGACGTCGAGTGACTATATGTATATGTGTATGTTTTATATACGAAACTTGGTTGTACGATGTAATGAAATATTTTTCCAAATCAATAACCCTGATTTCGTAAAATAAAGAGTATATATATTTTCCGAAAATGAACACCGAACCGATCTTCGAGATTGTGAACCCTATTTGTTGCATGCGTTATTATAATATTCATAATTACGAGTCGGGTTTGAATGTCGTTGGGTAAGAATTAGTATCGAGGATATGTCAAGCATACCTAAACGTCTAACATAGGGTATTTTGACCCTGTAGGTTATAATTGGAAACCTGAAAGTGAACGATGGACTAGAGATGACCTAGTAATCAGTCGACGAGCTCAGTAGAGTTTCAACAGAAAACCTGAGCGTCAAAATCGAATCTAATGTGGTCTAGGGGTTGGACGTTAAAGTCTGAGCGGCAGAGTCGACTCAAAGTTAATCAGTAACAGTTGTAAAGCCCTGTGAGGCAAGTACCTCTGAACTTTTCTTCAAGATATATTGCCAATATTTTCAAACTGTTTCATAACATGTCACTAATATTCAACATAACTCCTATTTTATGATGCAAATGTTTTAAACTATTTAACCTTGAACCCTGATTTTCTTGATCTTGAGCCATAAGCCTTATTCTTTATAAACCATCCGTTGTTGATCCTCAGACACCAAACCACACAAATATGATACTACTCCCCAAATATATAATTACCAAACACCAAACACTGGAACAAAATTGTTTGAAAATACAAAAACTTTTATACTCCAACCATTCTTTATAACATTAAAGAACTATACCTTGAAAAATCATTACTGGTCGAATACCTGATCCTTTACAAGATGGGAACTGTTTCTTACACATACCTTGATATACCCTTGAGATATCCATGAGTTTCTTTACATTTTAATTCAAGTGCTTAACCATCATTGATTATGATCTTGTTTATCGAATTATATTGTTTATCATATTGAACTACTTTAGAATTGGATAGTTTTTATATATGTGGACCAGATTCGTGGTCAGGCCATATCTATGGTCAATTTAGGCCAATGTGTGCCTTGGATCCAGTAGTTAGAGCAGTGCTGTGTGCTTTGCTCGGGGTTAGTGCGTGACTGATCAACAACCTAACCTTGGTTTTAAAACTTAAAATGAATATCCAATTCTAATGATTGTCTAGCAATAAACTTGATTCCTCTGAATCATCTTGTTTAATCATTGATTAACCCCAATTATTGTCATTGTGACTTGCTGAGCTAGTTAGCTCGCTCTTGCGAATCTTTTTATGTACTCTACAGTTAAGAAGGATACGGTTGATAGCGAGGTTTCCCAGTTCAATGCACGAGCTAGGATTCCAGATTGATTTGGATCGAGCTAGCAGGAGCTTATTGCGGTAGTGAAATAGTAAGATTGTAAGAATAATTTTATTATCGTGATTGGTACGATGTAGTAAAAGTTAAGGTTGTGGCTTGTTTTCATACTTTAACCTGTTGTGATCCGTGGCTATGTACAGATGGGTCATTGCAAATAATATGTCTTATACAGGTTTATAAATTGTGTATGTGTTGTGGACCCCAAACTTCTGACCCGGGTTTGGAGGACGCCACAGGTTGGTATCAGAGCTATAGGTTATAAGTCACTGAAACAAGCCTAGATTGTCGGGATTGGATAGAGGGTTAGGATTAGGATTAGGAAATAGAAAGCTAAGACGTCGTAAGGATGAGTGCGATGGTATAGTAGGTCTCCGGCATGATTCGTATTGCGATTCGGGATTCTCAGCTTGCGATGTGATTTCCAGACAACGACAATGGCAGATCCTGATTTCCCTATATCATCTGATCGTTTGGAGCTTCTCGTTCAAGGATCGTCATCTTCTTTCAGATTGGATTTACACCTTGTTCCTCCACTAGCATTAATGGTACTACCTTCTATTATAACGGTTGCACTTCTTCAAGCTATTCTACGCTAATTTTCCGCCTCTTGATGCGAGATTACCTATTCAAGAACTTCCATCTGTTTATTCTTGTTTTACTGGATATTCGGATGTGAGTGCATCTTTTTAGTTTACCTGATATCCTGTTCTATACCCCCCAGTCTAGAACTTGTCCTATGAAGCGATTGTACCTACGAGGATGGATTCGAGAGCTATAGTAAATGGTGAGCGCTTGAGATATAAATAAAGGTGAGAAAAAGTTTAGAGAGAAGTTTTAAGTGTTTCAGAGGATAGCTATTATCGGGTTAAAAGAAGCTATTAGTGATTAGGTCACCCGTGATTAGTTGTGGGATGGATTAGATAAATTATGAAAAAGTTAGAGAGAAAGTATGAATCTGGAATATTTATTGAATTAAATGATGGTGCTATGATAAATGTGATATGTAAAGTAGTGATGTGATATGATATGAGCAAAATTTGGTTCTATGAAATAGACTTGTTGACTATTGGATAGTCTGTTCCACTTAACGATTGCAAAGTTAAGGATGGAAGTATTATTAGTATGGGAGCCTTAATGTAAAGCTACGAATAAGATAATATGCAACGACAATTGAAGTTTCGTCGATTAAGGAAGGCACATGGACTCGATAAAGGAGAAAAGGTAGATCGAAGTGAACGGACCTTTATGTGAATGTTTCTTTAATTTGGTACCTTGTTATAAGTCGGAAGGATAACAACCAACTCATATAGTAAGGACAACCAGATTTATGATTTTCAAAATTTTTAACAAGTTTTCGAAAAAGATTTTTCTCTTACAAAATTTCTAAAAGCCTTTTTGAATAAGATGATTTTTAAACATTGGTTGTCAAGTTACTACTTGAGTTTCTTGTTTGTTAGAAAGCCCGGATTACCTAGAATGATGTTGTTTCAGACTTAGTATTACCAATTCCGAGAACGAAGTAACCTATGATTATGAAGAAGTTGATTATTCCTAACAGTAAAGTGCAAGTATTGTTTGATAAAATTTACAACATAATCAGCGTACGGAGTAACTATACATTCAATTACTAGGACTATCAGAGTTCGAAGAATTCATTGATTTAACAGAAGCCGAAGCGTGATCGAAGAAGATTGGAAAAATTTCCAGACCTCTCTAAAAGCAGAATATTATTAACAAAAGGATCGTTATGTTGAATGGTACGTGGTTATTCTAAATTAATAGAGGAATCTCGAACTTACCAGGTAGGAACACCATTATGATCGAATTGTTAAGGTATTATACGTGTAAGTGCGATGTTAAAGACGCAAAACTTAGCAAGTAAGAATTCATTATAATGCTTGGTTGCGAAGACATTTCATCGGACTTTTTAAAGTTGTTATATGACGCAATTGGGATATGATCGAACAAGCTCGAAGGGTGAATACAAATGAAATATGGATGGTAACTAGTGGTATCGTTCGTGTCTTCAATATTACCGTGTATATTCCTTTTTAATTCCTAAAAATGTATGAACTTCTTTTCTTAATTCTTTATGATGATATCAAAAAGGAGGATATTCCATTCCTTTCAAATTTATTTGCTTCCCTCAAGTTTTGCTTTCTGGTTGGGACAAACAGTGTTATGGTGAGACACTTTGTCAGAATGACGAAGAGTCGGGTGGGACGCCACCTAATCATGTGATGTATGCCATATGGTACGAAAGACTGGCCATCTTAAGTACCAATCTGGTTGTCTCATTCATATTCAAATCCTTACTTCTTCTTTCTTTTCAACTCTAATTTTTGTTGAATTTTGAATCCTTCTAGTCGTTTCGTTGTACTGTCGTTCTTTGCAAGAGGTTTTCAAGCAGAAATCAACGTATCCTGAATCAAGCGGATGAAATTCCATCTACCTCTTATGCATGGAAAGGAAACACGGGCACATGACGAGGATTGCAAATCACTAGCCCCAGTGAAGGGTCTACTAAGAGTCAAGGGAATCTACTCCAATAAGGAATATGTCTCCAAGAACGATAATTTATGAATTGTCTGTGAAATAGGTTATTCAGAATACGTATGTAGTGACGTGAATGATTATGGTGAATACCTTATGCGTTAAAGTATTAAAAGATGTGAGAGAAACTTAATTTTTTATCTCTCAAAGATTTATTGATAAGATGAATTACCCTGTTAAATTGACAAGATTGTGATTAAAGGACTAGCAAGTCGAGAACGTGTAATTGTTAAATAAGTAAGTACCAATGGTGAAATTGAGATTCCTGGCAATAAGTTGTGCAGAATTGATATCTTGAAAGATAAGAAGATTTGATATTGTTCTAAGGAATGGATTGACTACTAAATTGTGGTGTCCTGACAGACCGTCGTGACGAAAAGATAATTTTGAGGATGCTAAATGAGAAGGTGAGGAGGTTCAGAAGATGAAAGAAGGTAAAGAATTTGTTAACGATGATTACGGTGATTAAGATGTGAGCATAATGGTGGTCATGAGATAAATAAAAGTTAGAAGCAAGCCAAAATTTGAAGATTTAATAGCAATTAAGGAGTTTCAAGATATGTTTTAGATGAGTTATCAACATTTCTTCCCGATAGAGAAAGGAAGCTCGCGATTGACTTAACGCCTGAGACGAAGCCAGTGACTACGGCCTTACATAAAATGGAACCAGTTAAAATGAGGAAGTTAGCAAAGCAGATACAAGAGATGTTAGAAGAAGGAGCAATTCGACCTAGTGTAACCCCTAAGGTGTGCCAGTACTGATTGTCAATAAGGACGATGGAAGTATGAGCTTATGCGTCGATTAGCGAATGTTCAACAAGTTTACTATCAAGAGCAAGTATCCGTTACCTCGAACTAATAATTTGTTTGATCAGATGAAAGAAGCAGAGTATTTTCTAAGATTGATTTAAAATTTGGGTATTATCGATGGAAGATTTAACCTATGGACATATCAAGATAATTTTCAGAACTAGGAACTATGGTTATAAAATTCTAAGTATTGTCATTTGGATTAACCAACACACCCGTAATATTTAAACTGGATGGACAAAATCTTTAAAGAATATCTAGATGAGTTGTATTTGTGTTACTTAAAGTCAACGGAGGACCATGCGAAGCATTTAATGACAACTGGGGAGTCGGAGAAGAAAGAAGTTATATGTAAAATTTACAAGGTAAAAGTTTTGAAGGTAGAAAGCATAAGTAATCAGTGAGGAGGAGACCAATGGAGATCCAGTAGAAATTAAAGTTACTATGAATGAAGAAAGGCCAAAAGCACCAACAAAAGTAAGAAGTTTTACCCTGGACTGGTTATTATTGAAAATTTGTGCAAGATTTCTCGAAAGTTGCAATACCTTTGACGAAGCTAACCAGGAAAAGCAAGAAGTTTATATGAAGTGGAGAATGGTGAAGAAAGTTTTGCGGAGTTAAATGGAAGAATGGTTACGTCACCTGTTTTATCACTTTGAAAGTATCAAGGAGATTGTGTAGTTTATAGTAATAATTTTCATAGGGGAATAGGATGTGTGTTGATGCAGCACAATAAAGTTATTGTATATGCATCCAGACAACCGAAACCTTATGAGCAGAAGTACTCTACTCATAATTTGGAACTAGAAGTAATAATACTCACTTTGAAAGATTGGAAAACATTTTATGTATGGAGAAAGGTGTAAGATTTATACGGACCATAAAAAAAAATTGAAGTATGTATTCACGAGGAAAAGCAAATGTAGTGGCAATCGATAAGCAAAAAGGAGAGAACGAACATAGAGACTGCGCCAGAAGAATTAACTATAGAATTCTAGAGGTTGGAATTGGAAACTAAAGTTCATAATCCAAAAGGAACAAGGATGGATAGTATGACTTTTCAGTTGAAGTTGTGAAGGGAAAGATAAGATGTCAAGAGAAGATAATGGATCACGATGTTAGTAGTTAGTAAAAGGAAATTTATGCGCCCAGGAGAACGATCACAATATCCCCAGATTTTCTTCCAGCACTTGAATGCTACAAGTAGAAGAATTAAGAAATGACATCCCACAGGGAATTCACAATATTAAGTATTTAAGTTATTGAAGAGATGCCAAGATATATGGAAATTTTAAAAAAAATAATGATAACCAGGTATAAGAAGGAAATTTCAAGATAGATCAGGAGGTGTTGGACATGTCAAAGAGTTAAGACGAAGTATTGGAAGGCCTAGTGGATAAAGCAGACCCAGGAAGCAACTTTACAAGAAGCGAATCATGAAGTGTACCAGTGACGTTAAGGGAGAAAAGGAATGAAATTATGAGAGTATATACTGATTATCGGGAGTTTAGAAAAACAATGAATAAGAATTAGTGACCCCTACAAAGAATTAATTTCCTATGAGAGCTAATTCAAGCAATATATTATATCTCGAGGATTAACTTAAGATCCAACCTGAGAAAATATTAGAGATTACGATTAAAGTGAGTTAAGAGCATTGCAAGCTCTGGTGATATTATGTGAAATGACGAGTGTATCAGGTGGCTATAAGGAATTAAGAAACGTGGTGAATAAGGAGTACTTAGATAAGCAAACTGTATTTATTGATAACATCCTCAGCTACTCAAAGAATAAGAAAGTCTGCGTGGAATGCCCAAGGATTTTTTTTCCAAGAATCAGAAGGAAAGCAACTATGCGCTGAGTTTTCAAGAATGAAATTTTGACGAAGATTAACAAAAGACTCTGATTAATCCATTAATAACTACCTGAGCAAAGCCGTATGGTAACAGATGCCTTATGCCGACAGAATGGATTGGATGTAATTAAGACCACCGAGGAGTTAACAAACGAATTGAAAAGAGTGGAATATGAAGTTCAAATACCTAAAAGTGTTAATAAGTGAATATATGAGATTTCTTTTTAACCTTAACGGATAAAAATTAATAGAAGATGTTTAAATGTCTGGAAACTGAAGTTGAAAATGAGCACCGCCTATCATCCTTAAACGGAGAGTCAAAGTACGAAAGTGATTCAGGAAATGTAAAATATGTTGAGAGATTGAGTTTTAAGGAAACACTGGAATGATTATTTATCACTGACAGCTTTGGAATGCAACTTTACCAAGCTTCATATAAACGCAAGTGTAGGTCCCCATTTCTATTAAAATAAAGTGGGAGAAAGAAAGCTATCAAATTCTAAGTTAAATCGGCACACCAAGAGCGTAGTGATATTGATTGAAGCAGCTTGGAGTAGACAAAGAAAGAAGGCGAAATTGTATCGAGAGAGAATATGAGTATAGAAATAGGACCGGTAGTGTTAATACCAGTTTCATCTTGAAAGAGACTGCATAAGTCTAAGTAGAAGGGACATGTCAAGTCCTAAAATTAGTGAACCATTCGAAGTATTGATAAAAATAGATAAAGTTATTCATGAGTCGACGTTACCATCACAACAGTGTGCTCATATAGTGTGTTTAGCCGTTAAAGTTAAAGCAATAAGTATTTGATTTGAATTAAGTAATTGATTATGAGCCAATGGGACTCTTGTCCAAGTTTGTTTTGTGTATAATAATCAATCCAATTCTTGATCGTTAAAGACGAGTTCTTGGAAATGAGAGTATATCCATAGTAAGTACGTTTGAAATCCTCGAGTAGAAGAGTCTACCTGGAAACTAAAGTCAGATATGCTTGACAAATATCCTCACTTATTTAGTTAAACCAGATTCTGAGGACATAATCTTTTTAAGGAGGGAAGGATATAACGACTCGTGTATTTTCAAATTATTTAAATATATAATTGTGGAATATTAATTAAATAAAATATGTGTCTTGGTTTTGGCAACAGTATGTTGATATATACTATTTGTCTGTGATTTATGGGTGTAAAGGATTGGAATGTGTAGATAAAGATTGAGTTATATTGTTCTGTTTTACTTTTAAAGGTGATTTTATTACAGTTTTAAATCCGTAAATATTTGGATTTTCTCTAAAATTAGTTTTATGACTTTATAATTTCAATAATCATTTTTAGGATTTTACAAAATTTAGAAATCAATATTTTATCAATTATTCAACCCTGTATGATTTTATGATTACATTTATTTTCAAAATCAGTATTTAATTCCAGAATTCTTCAAAAATTATAAAAATCATATTTATTTAAGTTTGGAATATTTCGAGAATTTTAAAATTTATTTGGAAATTTTCGGGATTAATTTCCCCGCGCGTCGATTCATTTAATTAATAAAAACGGGTATAAATTGTGTTTCAGAAATTATTTTAAAATTTTCAAAATTTATGTTTTATAAACTTCGGGATATTTATGATATTTTAAGAGTATTTTTGTAAATTTTGGGAATTATTTTATGTGCATCTCGGTCCGATAATTTTGAACGTCAGAGTAAAACCGGGACTTAAAATCCTCGTAATTATCTTATAAGCCACGTGTTAGATTCTCAGAAATTGGCTGCCACATGTGGCTGCCTCCTGGATTATTCAGCAAAGAGAAAAAAAAAATCAGAACAATTGAAATCGATAAGAACTCAAACAGAGTTCTCATCCCCTTTCTTCTTTCTCCCCCATTGATTCTCTCCTCTCACACTTGAATCTCTCTGTTTTCTCTCACTTTTCCTTTCCCCGTTTGCTTCCTTTTCTTTCCCGATAAATACTGTGCCACCTGTGTCTTTTGTTTCGTTGCCGCCTTCCTTTATTTTCCGGCGAGAAGCAACAGTGGTGTGTGTGCGTGCGTGAGTGTGTGTACTATGTATGCGTGTATGTATATTTGTGTGTGTGTCTGCTGCTCTGTTGTGTATTTTCGTTCCTCCATCGCCGCCCTCCCCGTTTTCCGGTGGGGGGAGGTGGCGAGTGTGTGCCCTGCGCCGTGTGTGACCCTCGCTTGCGTTATAGTTGTTATGTGACTCCAATTGTAATTATTTTTTTATTATTATTTTATTTGCTGGTTCTCTGCAGAAAATCTTTGAGTAATATTCGTGACGTGAATTAATATTTCGTGCAGGAATTGTTAGTGATTAATCGGTGAAATCTTTGAATGGACACCCAAATTGGGTACCTCCGGATTTTACCGCCGTCCGCAATGAATTCCGATGAGCAGACGGTGGATCGTGATGATTATATTCTGAGTCCTAATTTAATAAAATAAATGTAAAATGCGAATAATGATTAATAATAGTATTGAATTGGTGTTTGGGAAATTATGGATGTTGGTTGTTGTGATTAGGGATTGTTGTGGTGAATTGACGTCGATTGTATCCGACGGGTAGTCCTATAAACGAAGGAAACGATGCCCGATTTCCGGGAAAACTGAATTTTGTAAATACGGGAATGTATCCAATGATTATCGGGACGTCGAGTGACTATATGTATATGTGTATGTTTTATATACAAAACTTGGTTGTACGATGTAATGAAATATTTTTCCAAATCAATAACCCTGATTTCGTAAAATAAAGAGTATATATATTTTCCGAAAATGAACACCGAACCGATCTTCGAGATTTTGAACCCTATTTGTTGCATGTGTTATTATAATATTCATAATTATGAGTCGGGTTTGAATGTCGTTGGGTAAGAATTAGTAGCGAGGATATGTCAAGCATACATAAACGTCTAACATAGGGTATTTTGACCCTGTAGGTTATAATCGGAAACCTGAAAGTGAACGATGGACTAGAGATGACCTAGTAATCAGTCGACGAGCTCAATAGAGTTTCAACAGAAAACCTGAGCGTCAAAGTCGAATCTAATGTGGTCTAGGGGTTGGACGTTAAAGTCTGAGCGGCAGAGTCGACTCAAAGTTAATCAGTAACAGTTGTAAAGCCCTGTGCGGAAAGTACCTCTGAACTTTTCTTCAAGATATATTGCCAATATTTTCAAACTGTTTCATAACATGTCACTAATATTCAACATAACTCCTATTTTATGATGCAAATGTTTTAAACTATTTAACCTTGAACCCTGATTTTCTTGATCTTGAGCCATAAGCCTTATTCTTTATAAACCATCATTTGTTGATCCTCAGACACCAAACCACACAAATATGATACTACTCCCCAAATTTATAATTACCAAACACCAAACACTGGAACAAAATTGTTTGAAAATACAAAAACTTTTATACTCCAACTATTCTTTATAACATTAAAGAACTATACCTTGAAAAATCATTATTGGTCGAATACCTGATCCTTTACAAGCTGGGAACCGTTTCTTACACATACCTTGATATACCCTTGAGATATCCATGAGTTTCTTTACATTTTAATTCAAGTGCTTAACCATCATTGATTATGATCTTGTTTATCGAATTATATTGTTTATCATATTGAACTACTTTAAAATTGGGTAGTTTTTATATATGTGGACCAGATTCGTGGTCAGACCATATCTATGGTCAATTTAGGCCAATGTGTGCCTTGGATCCAGTAGTTAGAGCAGTGCTGTGTGCTTTGCTCGGGATTAGTGCGTGACTGATCAGCAGCCTAACCTTGGTTTTAAAACTTAAAATGAATATCCAATTCTAATGATTGTCTAGCAATAAACTTGATTCCTCTGAATCATCTTGTTTAATCATTGATTAACCCCAATTATTGTCATTGTGACTTGCTGAGCTAGTTAGCTCACTCTTGCGAATCTTTTTATGTACTCTACAGTTAAGAAGGATACGGTTGATAGCGAGGTTTCCCAGTTCAATGCACGAGCTAGGATTCCAGATTGATTTGGATCGAGCTAGCAGGAGCTTATTGCGGTAGTGAAATAGTAAGATTGTAAGAATAATTTTATTATCAGTTGTAAGTTAAACTAGTCGGGATTGGTATGATGTAGTAAGAGTTAAGGTTGTGGCTTGTTTTCATACTTTAACCTATTGTGATCCGTGGCTATGTACAGAAGGGTCACTGTAAATAATATGTCTTATACAGGTTTATAAATTGTGTATGTGTTGTGGACCCCAAACTTCTGACCCGGGTTTGGAGGACGCCACAACAAGGCTACTTGGCCTTCCTCTTGTAATCAAACTCCCACAACCTGGGACAAGTGATATAATACACATTTCTGATACAAGAATATAATGTGAAAGTTTACAATTCAAACTAGGCTTCTTGTTTTCTGGATATGTATCTCGGGTATAGAACAAGAAGGTATTTTTCAGATGATAAGAATTGACGTGAAAGCATTAGCTGAAATCTGAAAATGTGAGTTGTATTTATAAGCAAAGTTCTAACAGATTTATTTTCAAACCAAGGATAAGATAGATAAGATTTGAAAACAAGTTTATTTGAAAATATTTGAATGAAACTTGAGAAACTAATCTGTTAATTGTTTGAAAAAGATAAAGCAAGTAAAGGATAAGTCTTGAAAGATTCAAACTTCATTTATAGGATAGGGTGGGTTTGTTTGAGATAAGATTTATCCAGATAAACAAGATTTACACAAACCCTAACAACCTAAACTAAACCTGCGAGATAGTCTCCTGGAAAGACTGAACAAGCTGCAGTCTGATAAGCATTGCAATGATCTCGGATGTTTCCAATCTGTTGTCTTCATTTTGTTGTTGAGAACCCTTATCATCATAAACACGTAAATTAACATTCTCCCCCTTTTATGATGATGAGAAAGAAAGCATAAATGCTCCCCCTATCAAAAACACTA
Organism: Apium graveolens; assembly: GCF_009905375.1. Taxonomy (NCBI): domain Eukaryota; kingdom Viridiplantae; phylum Streptophyta; class Magnoliopsida; order Apiales; family Apiaceae; genus Apium; species Apium graveolens. The sequence continues at coordinate 214,395,220 of NC_133656.1, forward strand.
AAGGCCTGTAAAACAAAGTTAGATACAACGGAAGATATTGCAGTTTATAATATTTGTATGCAACAGATATATGAATGAGACAATATAAATGAGACAATCAAAAGATATAAATCTTAAAAAGAAACAGTCTCAAATAAACCAATCTAATAACAACCCACCCATACAACCAGGGTGTCCAGTTGTCTTAACAGTCAAACATCATTCAAAAATAATAAAACACATCCATCAAAGTATCATAAACACATCAGGACATCAGGAGCAAGCATATACATAGTCTCAAACAGATAACCAACAAATTTAAAACTTAACAAAACATAAAACTTCTCCCCCTTCATCATAAAAGGGCCTCAATCGGAATCATCATCAACGTTAACTGGAGCCTTGCCTTTCTCTTAGCCTGAACCAGAAGCCTTGTTCTGGGATGAAGGAAATACGGGAGCTGAGCCATACTCTGAAAAGAGCTTGTCAAAAGCATCTTAAGCTGGTGCTTTTCCGTCCCGTTCACGTAGCCAATCAAAAATCTTCACTTTGTATTATTCCCTTGTCATGCCGAAGACCGAAGGTGGAGGGATGGCAGGAAGTGGCAGAGGAGCTGTGATTTCTTCCAAAGTGCAATCGCCAATCCAGTCACGTTTCTTGTGCCAGTACATCTTGCTTTTATCTTGCATTGCTGACAACTACTGAGACATAAACTTCGTCTCTGAACCCAGCTTGAAAAACAACTTAACAAACTCCTTTTCCCATGCCTTAGCCGAGGAAACCATTCCTTCTTGCAGAGTCCCAAACTCAAAGTCTATTGTCTTAGCTAACTTAACATCAGAAGCATGCAACACAGAAAGCTTTGCATTGATAGAATCCAAAGACGAACAGATAAACTTTCTAAACAACTCAAAAGAAGCGTTCAAAATACTGACTTCAGAAGTCAGTGACCCAAGAGTTTTGACAGAAGCAAAATGTTGATTAATCGAAGCTAAAGCGGCAGAATTTTCTTCTAACTTAGCAAACAAAGAGTTAAGAACAGTCTTGGTGTTTTGGTCATTTGGTTCTAACGCATAATGGGGGGATTTGGGCAAACCACCAAAAGAGCAGTGGGTATCATCAAAAAACAGATCATTTGACTCAGACACCACGAGACCATTCGCAGTCAAAACAGACAAGTCAAAAACAACATTCAATTTTTCTGACTTAGCAGACTCAATAGGAACACGAAAATACTGAAAAATTTTTGTCAATAAGGCAGGATATGGAAGATGTATTGATTCATGTTTAGCACAATGACTCATGTTAGAAATAATTAACGAAGCCAAATCACAAGGTGTTTTCTTGACAAACACAGACAAAAGAATAGAATCTTGGAAAGTGACTCTATCATGACCAGACTTGCGAGGAAGTACATTAGAGTGAAACAGTTTAAACAACAATAAACACATAGGAGTTAAATCAGTTACCAATGGTTTGACAGACACAGAAACAAAATTGTCACCGAGAATAGCTTTGAGTTGTTCCTCATACTGCAGTCCTGGAATTTCGTCAAATGCCTGGTGGGTAGTAAACGGGCAGGGGCCTTGATCGGAAACGCCTGTGAGTTTAGCCCGTAAGTCCTCCTTGAAGCATACCGGACTTCCTTTCACTGAAGAGAACACAATATTGTCAGTTAAAATCAAAAAATTCGCATAGAACTCCTTTACTAAATCTGGATAAATCACATCTGGGGGTGACAATAACGCAGCACAACCAACGGCTTCAAATAACGCTGAAACTCCGATCCTACGAAGAAGATCAATATCACACAATCTTTCTTTCAAACTATACTTGTGCCACACCTTCGTACTGCTGTCCTTTGCATGACGTTCAAAAGAATCAGGAGATGCTTCGCTTGATGCTTTGGAAACAACGGCAGTAACACAGCGACGCTTCGAACCAGATAGATCGGCGGTCGAGGTTTGGTTAGCAGTGGATCTTGAACGACAAGCCATGGAAGAGAGAAGTTTTAGAATTAAGAGAGAAAATGATAGGATTTTGAGAGATAATGAGAGAGTATAATGAAGAAAATAAAAAGATTAAGAATGAGAGTTTAAATAAGAGAAAGAACTGAAGAGTTAGAGATGGAAGAGAACACGAACAGATGAAAAGTCGAAGTGATGTATTGAAAAGAAAATACATGCACGAAGTACAAGGAGATGAGGAGTCTAATCAAAAGATTTCCTAAATCTATTGGCAATTAAACAACACAAGGACTATATATAAAATAAAATAATACTAATAATTATACCAACAGATAAGCACATGTAACAGTTAATGATTAACACTAAACTAAAATTAATCACATAAAATCATGTAACAGATTAGAGAGAACACATACCTAATTCATGACGCATTATATAAAATCTATCTTCAGCTAAAGGCTTAGTGAAGATATCTGCACGCTGTTTCTCAGTAGATATATAAATAAGCTCAATATTACCTTTAGAAATATTATCTCGTAGAAAATGGTGACGAATATCAATATGCTTAGTACGAGAATCCATGACAGGATTTTTAGAGATATTAATTACAGAGGTATTATCACAATAAATAGGAATATTTAAATAAGAAATACCAAAATCCTGCAATGTTTGCTGCATCCACAAAATTTGAGTACAGCAACTTCCAGCTGCAATGTACTCTCCTTCAGCAGTAGAAAGAGCTACAGATGTTTGCTTTTTACTATGCCATGCAACTAAACAATCTCCTAAAAATTCACAAGCACCACTTGTACTTTTTCTATCAACTTGTGACCCTTTCAAATATTTAAAAATACGTTTAACGGCATTCAAATGAGATTCTTTAGGTTGAGATTGAAAACGAGCACACAAGCATACACTTGTTCATCCTTTGTAAGTTTAACTGAAGTACTCATCGGAGTTGATTTAGGTGTGACATGATCCAATGCAAATCTTTTAAGTAGATCCTTTATGTACTTGCCTTGGTGAATAAATAATCCTGCATTAGACTGATTAATTTTGCAAACCTAGGAAGTACTACAATTCACCCATCAAACTCATATCGAATTCCTTATGCATGCAATCAGAAAACCACTTACATAAAGATTCGTTAGAAGATCCAAAAACTATATCATCAACATAAACTTGTACTAAAAAAAAGTTATCACGTTTATGAAAAATAAAGAGAGTTGGATCGAGTGTACCGCGAATGAAACCATTGTTCACAAGAAACTGACTGAGACGTTCGTACCAACAACGAGGGGACTGTCTCAATCCATAGACAGATTTCTTGAGCTTGTAAACATAGTTAGGGTACTTCTCATGAATAAAACCTGGAGGCTGCTTCACGAAAACTTCTTCCTTGAGATAGCCATTTAGAAACGCGCTCTTGACGTCCATCTGATAGAGCTTGAATTTCTTGTGAGCTACAAAAGCCATTAAGATTCAAATAGCTTCTAAACGAGCTACAGGAGCATATGTCTCGTCGTAATCGATTCCTTCCTGTTGGTTGTATCCCTGAGCAACCAAACGAGCTTTATTTCGAATGATATTTCCATGTTTATCTTTCTTATTCTTGAAAACCCAACGAGTACCAATGATCTTGGCATCCTGAGGAGGTGGGACGAGTTCCCAAATGTCACAACGCACGAACTGGTTCAATTCCTCCTACATTGTAATAGACCAGTGTTCATCTGCAACTGCTTCTTGAGGGTTCTTTGGTTCAAACTCAGCAACAAAAATACAGAATACACACAGATTATGAAATCTGCTACGAGTAGAAATCCCTTGATCTAAATCAGTGAGAAGATTATCTGGTGGATGATTCTTCACAGTCCTAGAAGACTTAGGAATTTGAATATTACTCATCTCTTCATCTTTAGAATTATCTTCCTGGAAATGAATAGGAGTTGTCTCATTCAAGAGAGACTGTCTCATTTCCTCTTGTGAAGATTTATTCAGAGGAGTAACAGAATTCACATTTGAAATATTATCAGGAGTCTTTGGAGAGCCAGAAGATTCATCTGAAGCTTGAGTAGATCCTGAAGAATTATCAGAAGACCGGGATGGACCTGGAGAATCTTGACTGCTTGATTTGTCAGAATGAGACTGACTTTTTTCAGAATGCGACTGTCTCATTTGGCAATGAGACGGTAGATCCGCAATGTCTTCATCAATTTGAGATATATTCCTTTAGGATTCATTGAAAGCAATATTGATGGATTCTTCTACTTTGTTCTTGACAGAATTATAAACATGATAAGCTTTGCTTGTTGTAGAATATCGCAAGAAAATTCATTCCGTAGACTTTGCATCGAACTTGCATCGATTATTCTGAGTATCTAAAATAAAACACTTGGAACCAAATACTCGAAAATAACTAATGTTAGGAGTCCTTTTCTTAAGCAATTCATATAGAGTTTTAAGCAAAATAGGACGAATAAGTACTCTATTTAAAACATAACAGGAAGTGTGTACCGCTTCAGCCCAAAATTTTCTTGGAAGCTTACTCTCATGTAGTAGAGTTCTGGCAGTTTCCTGTAATGCTCTATTCTTGCGTTCCACTACTCCGTTCTGCTGAGGAGTTCGAGGAGCTGAGAATTCATGAGTGATTCCTCTCGATTTGTAGAAGGTTATGAAATCCTTCTCGAATTCACCTCCATGGTCACTACAGATAGTCTTGAGCTTATACGAATACTTAGTCTCAAGGTTAGTAATAAGATCCTTAAACTCAACAAAAGCTTCATCCTTAGTACGCAAAAATAGTACCCATGTAAAGCGATAATAATCATCAACTATAACAAAAGCATAATTCTTACCTCCCAAACATACATACCTTTCTGGACCAAAAAGATCTAGATGAAGAAGCTGCAAAGGGTCAGTTGTTGACACACGATTCTTAGCAGTGAAAGATGTCTTTACCTGTTTTCCTAGCTGATATGATGTGCAAGGTTCAACCTTCTTGAATTTCAGCTTGGGTAGACCTCGTACCAGATCATGAGAAGATATCTTCCGAAGAAGATCCATGTGAACATGACCTAAACGTCGATGTCAAAGATTCTGCTGATCTTAAACAGTAGCAAGACAGATTTCCTCCTGCTGTTCATCAAAATCTAACACGAAAATATTTCCTTTCCTTTTGGCAACTAAAGCAAACTCGTTAGTCTTAGTACCAATATAAAATACATCTTTATCGAACTTAACCTTATGACCAGCATCAGTAAGTTGACTTACACTAATAAGATTATATTTCAAACCATCAACTAAACGAACGTTAGAAATAGAAAACCTGTCATTACCAATGGTGCATTTTCCAATAATTCTGACGGTGTTTGAATCTCCAAGAGTAACTAAGCCACCTTCCTTGGCAACTAGAGATAGAAACTTGGATTTATTACATGTCATGTGACATGAACAACCACTGTCGATGATCCATTTATTTCGCGGAACATGGACCTTCAAGCAAACCTGCAAAAATTGTTTTATCTCTTAGGTACCCACTTAACATTGGGTCCTGGTTGGTTAGTATCACAAATCTTATATAAATGCCTATCTGATTTCTTAATCCACATCTGAACAATATTAGCAGATGTATTAGCAGATTCATATCTAGCAGACGATTTATAAGATGAGTTAGAGGAGTGGCCCTTGATACCACATAATCTAGATTCAGATGTAGTGTGACCAGCTTTGCCACAATCTCGACATTTCTCATAAGGCATCTTATATTTCATAGGAGCTCGTTTGTAATCTCCTTGAAATGCACGTTTCTTGATTGATTCACATCCTAAACCTCCTTTATCAAGAGAAGATTTTTGTTCACCAAGAAGAGCATTCGAAGTTCCTTCTCCATGAAAACATTTCGCTAAATCCTTTTCAAGATGTGCCACTTTGTGCTTTAATTCCGGAACCAGGGGATCAGGAGCACTGTCTCTTTTGACAGTTTCTGGATCAACAGAAATTGACTCTTTCTTCAAAGCTTCAAGACAGACATCTTTCATCTCAATCTCATTTTTGAGATATTGATTTTCTTTAGTAAGTTTTGAAACCCTTTCAAGCAAAGATTTGTTTTCAGCAACCAAGGCTTCCTCCTTCATGGGGTCATCCATTTCACTAAGAACTTCACTTAATACTTATTTTAAATAAGCATTCTTTTCTTTTAACTTATTAACCTGGACCTGCAAATTCAACATAGATGAAGATATATTTGAATTATACTTTATATTCTGTACCTCATCATTGTCACTGGAGTTGTCCTCGAGTCCTGCAAAGCAAAGTTGAGCAACCTCATCGTCTGAATCGATCTCCACGTCAGATTCATCATCACTCCAAGTAATTAATGCCTTCTTTTTGTTCTTCAGCATGTAGCAGTCCTTTTTGAAGTGCCCTTTCTTTTCACACTCAAAACAAGTATCCTTGCTTTGATTTATTTTATTCTCCTTGCTCGGATTAGATTTGAAGTCCTTCTTTGGAAACTGTGACTTCATAGGTCATTTGGAGGCATTTCGTTTGGCAAGAAATTTATGAAACTTCTTTGTTAGAAGAGCAATCTCTTCATCAGAATCATCAGGAGATTCGTCTGTGTCTGCAATAAGTGCAAGAGTTTTCTTACGAGAAGCTTCATCTTCTTCATCATATCTGCGTAGCTGATTTTCGAATTCTTCCAATTCACTGAATAGTGTTAGAGTGTCCATAGTTGAAAGTAGTGTTGAATCCTGCCGAAATGGTAACCTTTGGAGCAAACTTCTTTGGCATTGCTCTGAGGATTTTCCTATTGATCTCCGATTGAGGAATGATCCTTTCCAGAAGTGAGATAGAGTTCATCAATGTCAGGAATCTCCCTTGAGCATCTCGCACACTTTCATCTCTTTCCAACCTGAAACCTTCATAGTCACTCATGAGCATACTTAATTTTACTTCACGTACCTTAGACGTGCCTTCCTGGCTGACTTTGATCGTATCCCAAATCTGTTTGGCAGTAGTACATGCTGAGACTTTTCTTAATTCTGTAGATACCATGTCATTGAGAAGTGAGTTCATAGCTTTAGTATTGGAGTTCATAGCATTCACTTCTTCAGGAGAAAGATCCTTGAGAGATTTTGGCTTCCCTTCTTTCATAGGAGTTGTAAAACCATTTTCTACAGCATCCCATTCGAATGCATCACGCTGGAGGAATGGATCGCTAACAAAATAAACACTAAAAAGAGAATTAAATGCACCTGCTCTAATACCAATTGAAATTTGATGGCTCGATAGATAATATTATATTCTAACTGTCAAGGCAAATGGGACAGTTTCTTATGCAAATGGGACAGTCCCTTTACAAATGAGACAATGAATGGGACAGTCTCAATTAACTGCAGAATGTAAATAACAGTAATTAAAATGCAGAATGCTGAAAACTTAATAAGTAAAAAATACCAGAAGTTTTCACTTGGTTCAGCCCCTACACCTAATCTATGGCCTACATCCAAGTCCCTATGCCAACTAGCATAGAGAATGTATTATATCCACTTAAAACAAAGTACTTACAAACTTTTCTTGATTACAAACTTGGCCCACTTGAAAGAAATATTTCCCTAGCACACAGCTACCTAGCACAAAGCTACTTGGCCTTCCTCTTGTAATCAAACTCCCACAACCCGGGACAAGTGATATAATACACCTTTCAGATACAAGAATATAATGTGAAAGTTTACAATTCAAACTAGGCTTCTTGTTTTCTGGATATGTATCTCGGGTATAGAACAAGAAGGTATTTTTCAGATAATAAGAATTGACGTGAAAGCAGTAGCTGAAATCTGAAAATGTTAGTTGTATTTATAAGTAAAGTTCTAACAGATTTATTTTCAAACCAAGGATAAGATAGATAAGATTTGAAAACAAGTTTGTTTGAAAATATTTGAATGAAACTTGAGAAACTAATCTGTTAATTGTTTGAAAAAGATAAACCAAGTAAAGGATAAGTCTTGAAAGATTCAAACTTGGTTTATAGGATAGGATGGGTTTGTTTGAGATAAGATTTATCCAGATAAATAAGATTTACACAAACCTTAACAACCTAAACTAAACATGCGAGATAGTCTCCTGAAAAGACTGAACAAGCTGTAGGATAAACATTGCTATGATCTCGGATGTTTTCAATCTGTTGTCTTCATTCTGTTGCTAAGAACCCTTATCATCATAAACACGTAAATTAAGAGATGGATGTTTACTGGGATCAATTCGAAATTCTAACACGCCCCGTGGACTTTTTATATGAATAAACCCTAAATATGAAAGTATAAACTGCACAAGCATTTAAATTTTAAACACAACTTAAAAACAAAAGCAAGAACTAGAAAACAAGTGCAAATATTTTTTTTTAGATTTATAAAGCTGACAACACAAACTCCACACGATTCCTGCATTCTGCAGGCCTCTTCACCTATCTAATTAATTTCAATGTCATCATTCCACAGTGTAGTTTTGCAATCCTTCTCGTACGTGCAAGACAAAAACAAAATTATCTGATTTCCAATAAAATTTGAAACCAAAAACTTTCACTTACAACATCTAAAGAACAAATCACACTGTTACTTTGCAACTTGCTACTAGCTGATACTTCACACTAGTCCCAACTTCAGCAGTACCAGTATTACGGGTGCTTAATGGTATATACGCCGGACATTCTACACGAAGATGATATCTCCCGCTAGTAAATGAACCAACTTTCCATCTTAAACGTCCATTTAACTTGATCATCAGCCAAATGGCGCCGCTAGCCTGATCCTGGCTCAATGACGCACCACTGGATGGCGCAACTGGTATGTCAGTTCCATACAAAAAAGGTGACCATTCAATTACTTCCTTGTGGCCTTGATATTCGGGTGGTGTGGCAGTGTAATAAGTGATTTGTTGAGTACGGTAGGCAGCGTAGACGTCGAGTTTATCATAGTAAATGCCTATTCTTTTGTTGGGGTTTTGAGAAGAGATGGTTACTTGGAAGGTTGAGGATAGGAAATATGGAGCTATGGACGAGAAGTTGAAGGCGTAGAGGGTAGCGTCTTGGAGTGTGAATTGGGGTTTTTTCGGCTGGAGGACTGCCCAGATGATGAAAATTGTGAGAAGAATGATGAAGAGGGCAATGACTAGGCTGGTGATTGACCATTTGATGAGCTTTTTTTGCTTGCTTGACATGGTTTCTGTAGTAGGCTTGGAATGTTCAAGGAGGGAGAAACAAGGGATATTCAAATTAATCTTGTGTGTGTGTAGATAGAGATCACTTGTAGCAATTATTAGATGATTTGTAACACATGCACGTACAATCAAAATAATTTCTAATTAATTAAACTTAGCTTTCACTGGAGTAATTACAATTAAAAGTTTAGATTATGTCCATACAGTAGTCGATGGTGTAATTAAAGAAGTTCTGATGTTAAAGACAATGAGCTGCAGACAACTGAAGCTCCAGGGCAAGCATGTTAACTCGAAGCAAATTGGTCCACAATAAAAGACAAAGCGAGCAGCACGAGCTTATTTGGTCGAAATAAGCCTGCACAAGGCCGTGATATATAATTATTTTTTAATATAATATATAAATAATCATATATACCTTAATTATTTCTAATATTATAATATAATATTTTAAAAATCATAAAAAGTATTGTCTATTTTCAAATTTTATATAAAAAAATCAGTTTTTTAATCGGGTTTTTCAAAAAGTCAGGGCTTTTATCCGAGCCGGACCGGGTTTTTACCAGACTTTTATCCGCACTTTTTTAGATCTGGGCTTTTCGGGTTTCAGGTCGGGCCGGATTTTTGAGAAAAAAGGAGGTTCATTTAGGCCCGCGTGCCGGACCGGACTTTCTTCCGGATCGGACTTTTTGGGCTTTTTTCCGGATTGGATCGGATTTCGGGTTTCGGATTTTTTGAACAGATTGTAACTAAAGGTTAATGAGGGCCTTCTACATGCTAGAAAACTCATGTACCAGAACAAGTAAACAAAGTGAATTTGTGGCCCAATAAGATGTAATGAACAAATTGTTGGAAAATGTCAACAAATTGTTGGAAAATGTGGGTAGCAGTCTCACATTGTCAAGTCAATTTGAGTCATAGTTTGAGTGGAAGAATGTTGTGTGCGCGCGACGAGTGACACTTGGAATGTGTTCTACTCAATGAGAGCTTTCTGAGGCAATTTGAATCACTCAAAATGACTAAGAGATGGATGAGATATGATCATCCAAAGTTAGTCTCTTAGTAGTGAAAATTTGTGTAAAAGAATGAAAGTCCCACGTTGAATTTGCAAAGGAGAATGTATAGTTTTATATAGTAAAACACTTATGTAGTGTTCAAATGTGTTACTTATTGATTCGGCGTAATAATAATCTGATTCAATTACGGAATTGATTATTAATTAACGCTTTTTATTTAATTACGCGTGAAGTAGCGCAGACGTTTCCCTAGGGCCTATATATAATCATATTAGGTTTAGGGTTAAGGTTAAGGTTAATTCATTCGAAATATACCACACAGCCGCCTCCTAAACACAAACCCTACTCTCTTCCGATGATAGTTTCTTACTCCGTTCTTGTTCGCCGAATGCGCGGTTCGTGCAACAACGTCGTTTTCTCGTTTTATCCTGGGAGGCTAACGACTCGCACATACTGTGAGGGCCGCAATAGCTTTAAGGAGACGGTTATACGACTGGACTCAAGAACATCTCCTTCATGTCTTGAAAAACTGCATGCGCACAGTAATTATTATTATATCCCGTGCCCATTAACTCTGGTTTTAGATCTTTTTACTGACTGTTATTATTACACATCAGTCTAGGGTGTCGAGGGGTCATTATTTTTACTTGTAATATTTAACCATTCCTCATGTCCCTTAGTATTCCATTGCCTATTTAAATGACTGATCATTCTTCAGTAAAACCACATACTTTATGTTCATTTCTCTCAAATAATGGCTCATTTTAGTTGGTTTTACTCTTATGGCACTGAAACTGTGCACATTTTTCGAAATAGAATTCCGACTCCATATTCTATCAACAACATTCCATTTGACATCTGGATTCAACTTCTAGATAACATTAAAAATGATCTGTTGTCTTTCCAAAGAGAAGCTCATTTTCGTATTCTTAAACAGCAGGAGCAAATCATTCGTCTTGTTGTTCTCTTTGTTGAAAGTAGGAAGAAGAATTAATTGTAATCCATCTGTTTCTCTTCACCGTCAGCTTTGTCAGGCTTCTTAGCTTAGGACTAAGGCTGTTGATGTTAGGAATCGTAGAATAGGGCTATCTTCTAATTTTTGCATGTAATTGCTAAATTTCATCGAATGTAATCATGTGATATATTAATGAAATTTTCTTTAATTGCAAGATTTGTTCTTTGTTTCTCAAATTATGTGACTGTGCATATTTAGTTGCAATTTATTAATCTTTACTTCATCGACTTTTAATTTTATTTTGTGATGAATGTTTTGATTAAATTCTGTTGATTTGAGAAAACAACTGAGGAACAGGTTCCAATATCAGAACCTGTTGTTCTAGAAGCTGAGAAGGTTTCTTCTCAGAAAGATACTGTAACTGGGAGTTCTAGGCCCCTCAAAAGGCTTAGAAAGTTAAATTCTGATGATAAAGCTCCTACAGTGTCTCCACCTTTGAGGAAATTAAAGAAACAGAGAGCTCATAGGGACTTAGTTGAGTCAGATTCAGATGTAGTGGAAGCAGCTAAGGAAGGGGATCAGGAATCTCTGATCTCAACATAACATGTTGCTATTGAATCACTTCCTTTTGCACAACCAGACACTGCATAACCAGAAATTGCTCAAGCTAAAATACCTACACCTCCTATGTCACCTATAGTTGATCCAGTACATACTAAAGAACCAGGTACAAGTGCTGAAATTGATATTCATAACTTGATTGTGCCTGCGGTTTTGTACTTGGAAGCTCCACCAATTCAACTCACTCCACCAACAACATCAATTTTGAATGTTGATCAGAACCTGGCTGTAGATCAGAATTTAGAGGATAATGTTGAAGCCTCTATAGCCTCACACACTACTATTTTATCAGAGAATGCTGATACTGCAGGATCTACAAGTTCTGATGCTGGCAATGAAGAAACTACTGGTGAAACTGCTGCCAATTTTGATGTTGATGCAGCTGGTCCATCAGGACATGCACCTCAACAAACTGTTCATAAAGTTGATTTAGTCAAGAAGTTTGTTACAGGAGAAGCACCGGTACCTTGGATTGAAACTCCTAGAGAAAAGGAGTGGACTAAAGAATGGAACTCAGTTAGTTTTGTTCCTTCCGAAAAGATTCTTGCTGAGCATCTTGCAAAAGCTGATGAAATGCTGATAAATGATGATTTCAAGGCACATCTGAGAGTTACTGCATTGAGTACAAGGAACCTTCAAGTTTAACACTCAATAACTCATGACAAGGTGAATAAAATTCAAGAAAATTTGATCCAGTAAGATATGAATCTGAAACTTGAAAAGAACAGATTTTTCAAGCCAGCCTTTGACAGAATTGCCACCATTGAGAAAACTCAGGAGAAGCAACAAGCTCAAATTGAAGAAATTCTAAAGAATCAAGATTCTCACCAAAATCAACTCAATGAGATCCAATCCTCAGTGAAATTGTTTGTCTCTCTTCTATTACCTGCTGATGCCAAAAAAAGGGGGAGAAAGTGATTAAGTCCAAATGCAAATATATTCAGACACTGAAAGGAAAGGATGATGGACATGATGACCAGGGAAACTCTGATAAGGGTAGAGGTCAAGGTCAAGGCAAAGGATTTTCATCAAGTAAAGCTAGAATTACAAGTTAAGGAACAAGTTCTGATACTGGGAGAAGAATAAGTTCTGATACTGGTAAAAGGATAAGTTCTGGTGAATATCTAGAACTTGATGAAGAAATTTCAAGGGAGTTATTTCTTAAAGAAAATCCAGGAATGGACTTTGAGAGTCTAAAGGAAGAAGAAGCTAGACTCAAAGTAGAAGGCGTCAAGACAAAATCTAAAGCTTCTGTTGAAGAAAAGAAATTTCCAAAACCTAAGGGTATTGTGATAAAGGAAAGAACAAGTTCTGAGGCAACCAAAGCCAAATCACAAATGGAAATTGATCCAAGGTCCAAGGGCAAAGAAAAATTTGATGAACCTGTAAAGGTTTATATGCCATTCATGGATGAAGAAATAACTGATGATGAAGCAGATGCTAATCTTACTCTGATGCATAAGAAGATTTTTCAAACAACCTCTAACATGGCTCATGTTGTTCAGAGTCAAGATTTAGTAAGTTCTGATATGACAGTGAAGCAAGCAACCTCTGACTTAGCTCAAGTTAGCTTGATATCAGAAGATAAAGAAAAGGAAACCTCTGACATTGCTCATGTTAAACCTTCAAAGATACTCCTACCAGGATTCACCAAAGCTAAACAGACTCAATCTTTGAAGACTGCAACAAGTGGTTTTGAAGCAAGAGTTGTTACAGGAAAGGAAGTAAGAGATAAATCTGGATTGGGTAGTTCTGATGAAAGAAGAGTACAAAACACTACCAATGATCCAACTTCATTAAGTGAACTAGGTGTTGGAGCAACTCCTGAAAGATTGAATCGACTTGAATCTGTACAAATGGTTTACCATACCTTCTTGAAAGAACATATCTTGTTATATTTTATGACAGATGGAAGGGTATACCATATCAAGCAGAATGCTATACCACTGAAGTATTTTGAGGAACTGGAACATGTTCTATTTCTACTTCAAGTGAAAGACAGATTAACAGATAGTGCTACAGGATATTTAAAGTCTCAAATTCAAAGACAGAAGAAGCTTTATTCTGTAAAGTCTGATACTGTCCCAAGTACAGAAATCACAAAGGTGATATTGTCGATATGAAGCCTAACTCTGCTAGGATTATAACTACTTTTCCGGGTTATAAGGCTGTGGAATTCAATCTAGGGTCTGACAAGGCATATCTGATAAGACTAGATCAGGAGATAAGAAAAACTAAGATAAATGATCTCAGAGCAGCTATTTTTCAAACTGGAGAAGATACAGCTGAATTAATAAATGCTAAAAGGAGGATGGTCAATGAACTTGAATATGCTGAGAGATATTTGTTTAAGAACTATCTCAGAACAACTCCTGATATCAAAGAGATCAGAAGAAATTGAAGCCAAGTCAAAGATCTACAACTGCTTAAATTCTGAAGTATATACAGACTGAAGCTGTTATCAGAAGTTAAAGATGGTAAAGCTGAAAGGACTATAAGTTGTAGTTATCTAGTCAAATTCTCATGCATTTGTACTTAATGTTTTTGACATCATCAAATATCTGTTGAACTTGTATATTATGCTAATTTACAAGTTGGGGGAGATTGTTAGATATATTTGATAATGTCATGTGTAATATGATTTGTGTTTAGTTTTCAGATCTTATCTAACAGGACAAATCAATATTTAACTGGAAATCAGCACTTATACTGAAGACAGAATTTAAGATATCAGAATTTAAGATATCAGAACTTAAGTTATCCAGTGATCAAAAGATATTTATCGGGAGATAATATCAGGACTTAAGATGACTTTCAGATAAGGAAGACGGCTGATTGAAAGGAAAGAAGATCGAGACTAAGACAGGAAAGAATTATGCATGAAGAAGGAATTCTATGAAGAATAGAATACTTGGAAGAAAAGATAACTAGTTGATATATTTTAGGAAGCAGAATTATATTCCATATCAGTTAGAAGATTATCTTGTAATTGTGTAGTATATAAACACAGGCATAGAGTTTACACTATAAGTGTTACGATTATCGAAGTTATTATTCTTTGTAACTCTAGCAGCTCTCGTGATAATTTGTTCATCACTGAGAGAGGACAGTTCCATATTGTAACAGAGTTTATTGCGTTGAATAAAATCTGTTTTCTGTTACTTGAGTTCTTATAATCGATTTAATTGTACTAAACACTGTATTCAACCCTCTTCTACATTGTGTGTGACCTAACATGCTATATCTGATCAAAGAAACTATCACCAAGTCAAACTCCGTGTCTATCTATCTGGTGTGTGCTACTGAAATGTCAATCTCATCCATGTGGGGGATTGTTGGAAAATGTGGGTAGTAGTCCCACATTGTCAAGTCAATTTGAACCATAGTTTGAGTGGACGAATGTTGCGTGCGCGCGATGAGCGACACTTGGAATGTGTTCTCCTTCGAGAGAGCTTTCCGAGGCACTTTGAATCACTCAAAATGACTAAGAGATGGATGAGACATGATCATCCAAAGTTAGTCTCTTAGTAGTGGAAATTTGTGTAAAAGAATGAAAGTCCCACATTGAATTTGCAAAGGAGAATGCATAACTTTATATAGTAAAACACTTATGTAGTGTTCAAATGTGTTGCTTATGTATTGCTCCAACACCTACATTCGTGCGCGCAGGGGGTGCAAATCTTGGGCAATCTGAGGCTTGCGAAGCCTTTGAGCTTGCCCCCATTTGCGACGCGCGGACACGAATGTAGCGGAAAATTGGCTCAAATAATTACGGACTAATTTTGCTAAATTTAATTTCCACTGGGTTTGGGCTCTTAAATTCTTAATTCGCTTTTTATTACGAATTATTAGAATTATTATAACTGATTTGGCGTAATAATAATCTGGTTCAATTACGGATTTGATTATTAATTAACGCGTTTTATTTAATTACGCGTGAAGTAGCGCACACGTTTCCCTAGAGCCTATATATTATCATATCAGGTTTAGGGTTAAGGTTAATTCATTCGAAATATACCACACAGCCGCCTCCTAAACACAAACCCTACTCTCTTCCGGTGATAGTTTCTTGCTCCGTTCTCGTTCGTCGAAGGCGTTGTACGTGCAACAACGTCGTTTTCTCATTTTATCCTGGGAGGCTAATGACTCGCACATATGGTGAGGGTCGTAATAGCTTTAAGTAGACATTTATACGACTGGACTCGAGAACATCTCCTTCATATCATTCTAGTTTATTTTCGCAGTTTATTACTCTGTTATTTACACACATTTATATTATTTATATTATTAGCAGATTGTGGTAACACAAAATAGCTCTCCATATAGATCTAAGTTGGAGCCTTAGTTTTTTCTTGTGCTCTTTGGTCAGTTCATATTTCTCTTTTTTTTTTGACAAAATGCTTTTTATAAATTGCATCAACCAAAATTACAACTTAATTTCAATAGGAACAAAACTCCCATCGAAAAAAACACAGTCAGGATTAAACAAATAAACGAGCTAAGCAAATAGTCGTTTATGTTTTCAGACTGTTTAACATAATCAATCTCACGATTCTTTGAATGAAAAAAGATTAAAATGGCTTCCTGATCGATCATACATGCATCAATTCTGGAACTAGTAATATCACAAATGACCTTCACATACGCACCACCTGTAGTCCAATGTTCAGAAGCACCCAAGTTATCTACATGCCAAAAACCAGCTATAGACAAGCCGAGAGTGAAAGATCTCAAAAGATGAACACATTTTAGTTGTGAAAAGTAAGCTCTTGTAATAATCGGCACCAACCCAAATTTAATGCACGGAAAACAGATCTCCCACAAAACCACATAAATCATTTTCAAAGTAGCCAGATTAACCCAAGCATGACTAAACAAAAACATAACAAACACTCCAAAAGGAGAGACAGATACACACTCCAAGAGGAGAGACACACAAATACCCAAAAAAAAATTGGGTTTTATTGAAAAGAAATAAACGAGAGTAAAAAATAAAGGGATTGGGGCTTTCCACTGGAGAAAACCAGTAGAAGCCCCTCGATTTACTTGAAAATTGACAAAACCCTAGGAGAAGAGATCATATTTCTCTTTTTAAGCTCTCCAATATCCTAATTTAAGAAGCCTTCCGGTTGACGATCTTTTCGCAAAGCCAAAATGTACGGGGGGACGAGTCCTTTGTAGTTTTGTACTGCGGCCATTGGTGTTGGCCATTTTAAGAATAGTCGATTACATAAATGTAAGAGTTATTTGCAAAATGCATCCCCGTGGTTTTAATATTTACATTTCCTAAAATACCCCTGAAAATTTTAACAAAATTAACAAAAATGGTGCAATTTGTCGCGCCGAAATAGTAAGGGGATGCAAAGTGGAGTTATCTAAAGTATAGGTAAAAAAATACATTTTGGCCAAACCACGGGAATGCATTTTGCAAATAACTCTAAATCTAAATATTAAACACGTGTTTTTATTTACAAACAGGGCAACCAGTTCTACAATGTTCGAGATGAAGCTATGCATCTCTACATTAGTACTGGAGGTTGATTCATGAGATGTTAAATAACACAAGTGTTCGTTTAAAAACTTGTATTTTATTTAAAATTTTGCATTTCAATTATATAACATGTAAGTTTTATTTGAAATTCAAATTCGTCAAATATTAGTACAATTATTTAAGTTTAAAATGATAAGCTAAATTATATTATTTGAAATCTATCATTTTACGTAAAATATTTGTTAGGAAACACAGCTGATTAAATTATCGGAAAATATTTCTAAACTTATCTGTTTTTTCATTTTCCAAAATAAAAAAAAATATAATCTTACTGAGTTGATTGAGACATAAACAAATTGTAAACTATTTTGGCAGGATCTTGATGAGAACCCAACAAAATGTATTAAAGAAAAGGAACACTACTCTCAACTAATTTTGTTTATGGGGTAAGCTATACAAATTGGAAGACGTCGGTTGAAAACGACGCCAGGATAGGGAAATTATAAATTTGAGAGGTGGTATTTGGCCGAAAGTTTGTGAGGCAACTGGTGTCACCAATTCATGCAACTTTATCCTATCGCTATATACATACCCCTAAAGTTGTTCCTTTCCTTTATCTTCTATTATATATTATGCCTTTTTTTATCGAATATAACATAAAGCTTGATGCCATCACATTTTGCGCTCTTCAACTAATTTAGCTGATTGATCTATAATTAATTAAATAAATTCGTACACATCTTAGTGGGATTTTTATGTTTTTTCATTTAACATCATCACTCCAACATAGACTCCAACATCTAATTAATTTCAATGATTTAAACATGCTTCATTACTAATCTAATGATTATTATAGGAAAACAGTAAGGCAGCCTTATATTATTCCTTGCCTGAATTTACATTTATTAGAAAGTTCCAGCAAAAATTAATACTACGTTATTACTTAGCGGAATTTACATTTATTAAAAAGTTGAAGCAAAAATAAATACCAAATTAATTGTTGAAAATAATCATACATCAACTTTGCACTTCTGTGATAGCTGGTACTTGATGCCACTGCCCACAACAGTTGTACTAGTATCGCTGTTTTTGTTGCCAAATGGGATATTGACAGGACATGAAACATGAAGATGATAATGTCCGGAGATAAAGCTCCCGACCCTCCATCTCACCCGTCCATTAATCTTGATCATCAACGATACTGCTCCATTAGCCTGATCCTTGCTCAGTGCGTCACCGTTTGCTGGAGCCACGGGCACGTTAGTCCCGTATACAAACGGTGACCAAACAGTGTCTGTCTTGTGGCCTTGGTATGATGCTGGTGCAGAAGTGAAGTAAGTGATTTGTTGGTCCCTGTAGGTGGCGTAGATGTCAAGTTTATCATAGTAAATACCAATTTTGCTGTTAGGATTTCGAGAGGAAATTGTGACTTGGAGGTTGGAAGTGAAGAGGTCTGGACTGGAGGAGATTTTAAAGCCGTAGATGGTTGCGTCTTGGATCATGAAGCGGGGCTTTTTGGGTTGGAGGATGGCCCAAGTGATGAGAAAAACAATGAGGACGATGAAGCAGAAGACGAGTAGGCAGGCGCAGAGGCCACGGAGGCCTCTTACGCCACCTCCATTGTGGCTGTCGCACTCTTTTGTATTTCCCATATGGTGGTGGTAGTGGAGCTGGTGTTATGTTTTTGAGAAATGAACGGAGAGAAGTGAGAGGTATATGTGAAGCTATATAGGATAGCTTTTATGACCAAGGGAAAGGGAACAGATTCTCTAGCTTATTTTTTGATTTGCATACAAACTTAATGTACAAGAAAAATAGACACTATACATCTCATGAATGGACATTGGACACTGTATTTTATTACTCTACAAGAGTAGGTAAATGAAAAGAATCTGCTTGATATATATATTCATGGTTGCTTTTCACTATATATGATATTGTTATTCAAGTATTTTATTCAAGTTGTTGTAGACTCGAAATTTTTTAGAAAACTCACTCTTTACTTTTCGTAATTTTAGGGATATCATCCGTTATGTTTAAATAAGATAGAGTTTATTTAATTCTGCTAGCATTTAACTTTTACTCCCCCGACCCCCCTCATTTTTTTACGTTTATTTTCAACTACTCAACATGTATTTTAAGGCTTTTATATAGTATAGTTTCATAAAAATATTTTAAATTTTTTTTTTCTGAATTAAACTTTAAATATTTAATTTTTATTCAGAAAAATAAAATTCTAAAAATAATTTATGAAACTAAAATATATAGAATATACGTGCCGAGCATTAAAAAGAAAATATAAAAAAATAAAGAGGATAGAAGGAGTACTTGTCAAGATCGTCAAGATCAGACGAAGAACCAACATGATTTTATGTTATTCAACGTTCACCCAGCTCAAATACCAGTTTTAAATTTGATTTAGTGTGACTCTGTATTGCGAGTACAAGATATATTTACTTTCGGTTGCAAAAACAGAGAAACTTGTTTACAACTATTTTGCTCCAGTAATGCTAGTTGTCCAGTTCACAAAACACAGGAGAGTAAATGGAATGGCCCCAGTGATCAGTTTCAAATTTGTAATTAAGTTCTAACTAGGAATCAAAGCTTTTAGTGAACTAGTGCTTGCAGAATACTTTTTGTAGTGCAAAATAGCATCCACTATAAAAAGTCTGAAAATGCTTTAATAATTTTAAGTTTAGTGCTAAGTATTAGACTATCAGCCTAACTTCATTTACAAACTACACGTATATCTCAACTAACCAATATGTTTTTGTTAATTCAAAGCATGTAAATTGGAGACTAATAATTGAAGACATAATACTAATTTTCAGCATTTTGTTTCGTAAAAGGCAATCCGGTTGTTGTGGCGGGGCGGATTCAGGAATTATATTCTGGGGGATATTTATCATATTTCGTGAATACAATCTTATATTTTTAAAATTTTAGAGGCATTTTTATAAATTTATAAAAAATTTAATAATAAAAAATAATAAAATTTTATTTTAAGAAACACATGTCCCTCTTACTAGATCCTTCCCTGCTAGCGGCCTTGCCAATTCTAACTCAGGACCATTGTGCTATCCTGAATCTCGTCTCTACATGTCGACAATGCTATCTAACCAAAAAGAACACCGTCCACTGATCCACGTGTCGAAGAAGCCATAGAAGCAGAATACTGCCTTCCTTTTCTTGGTGGAATCTTGAAGAAAAATGAAGCTTCTTTGAGGTAGAGCTAAGTGGATTGAATAATATAAAAGGTTTTTAGATGTTTGTGGTGAACGTGAGTTGGCATCTGAAATTATATACTACCTCCGTCCTTCCGATTCTATACGTTTACTATTTACGCGTATTTTGAGACTTCTATAAAATATAATTTCATAATATTTTATTAAATTTTTCTTTTTGAATATCAAAAAAAAATTAAAAAAATAATGAAATTATATTTTAAAGAAACATTGAAAAGCATGCCGAAAAGGAACTAATAGAATTCAACGGGACAGAAGGAGTATAAAACTACTCCCTGTTGGCGATAATTGAAGCTATCATTAGCAAGGCGAATAAATCAAATGGATGTTAATTGGTCAGATATGCTCGCTTTATCAAATGAAGATCAAGGCCGCTAAACACAAGTACTAGTGTTGTAGTGATCCAACTTGCATAACTGCACACATTTAACTTCAGTCTACTCTGTGTACGAAGGAACAGACAACTATAATTCAACAAACTTAAAATTATTTATTTCCTTAGTTCAGAATTCCGCTTTTGTGACCCCGGATCCTCCTCTAAAAGAAGTGCTGACAGACTACTAAAAATTTGTCAATAGACATCAGGTTTTAGCCGATATCATAGTGAAATTTTGACGATGTCTTTGTACATTAGATCCTGTGGGCTGGACCAAATTTTTTTTTTTGAAGGAATTTTTGCACCCTTCATTTGTTGATAGGCCTGCTATGAAACAAGGAAAAAACTTCTAACGATATGTGTTGTACTTACTTCAAGACACTGAGAACTGACTCCAATCAATCAGTTGAAGAATAAATAGAAGGACAGCCAACTTGGAACTCAGACAACTCAATGAGGAAGTGTCCGTATATTTATTCTTCAATGTTATTTTTCAAGCTGAGAATCATTGGAAGTTTTAAGCTGATCTTTCAAATTGCCCTACAAATTCCATTTTGTTTATGTCAGCTTGGAGGTTCGCTGGCAAAAGAATGCCGACCTTGACGTAAGAGGGACATTGCATAATCTGCAACAATGTATGTGCTGATTACAATTTTCCCCACCAATAACAGTTATATCTTGAACCTGTTGAGTGTTAGGACATTAGACAATGATGATGTTGAGGCACACGGCAGAGACCTGGTCAACAACAGATGAAGGCAACAAATGCGGAGATTTAGATTTGTATTATATAACCAACTTCATTTTTCTACTGAGAAATATGTAGTCTGTTGTATATTGATAATCATTATCCTTGTAGTGTCATGTGTATATAAACACAACAATATCAATGAAACAAGGGTAACGAATTGTACCAGTGAAACCTTTTATATGGTATCAGAGCCTTTGATGCACTAATAGGCGTAAAGATCCAAAAATATAACAAGTTATTTTCCCCATCTCCATAAATATTACATCAAAGGACTTCAAATAATATGGCATCACCCTCAGCTTCAACCTTGTCCTCGTCCTCAGATCTAACCTCTCCTATTTCAGCATCGAAACTCAATAAAGAGATAATTCCCCTCAGTGTTGCCACACATTTACCAAGCAAACTCACGGACATCAATTTTCCAGTTTGGCGAAAACAATTAGAAACAACCCTTTTTGGCTATAACCTCATTGGATATGTCAATGGAACTCTCAAAACACCATCAAAGCTCATAGATGACAAAACAGAGAACCCGGAATACTATTTCTGGCAAAGACAAGATCATTTTATCCTCAATGCAATGTTAGGAAGCTGCATTGAGACGATTCAGCCCTCTATTTCCACAGTTACTACCTCCAAAGAAGCTTATGATCGCCTCAAACATATGTATGCCAATAAATCTCGAACCATAGTTCTCTCTCTCAAAGCCAACTTAATGCAAAATCCCAGAAATGATCGATCCATTACCGAATACATGATGCACTTGCACTTGCAGACAGCCCGGTTTCAGACGAAGACATTTTCATTAGTATCATAACACAACTTGGTCCTGAGTACAAAGATGTCATTGCTGCCCTCCGCCTTCGCGAAACACCTATTGCTTTTGACGAGCTTTACGATAGACTTATTGATTTTGAAAATCAGTTAAAGAAAGACAAAGCATCAACTCCAGTTGCGGACACCCCACAACTGGTTATTCCCACTGCGAACTACACGCACTCTACTGGCCCTACACGTACCAACAAGCCCTTCTACAACAAGGCAAACCGATCAGGTCCACCTAACTCAGTTCACTCGGGCACTTGGCGAGCCCCACCTCGACAAAGACAAAACTATGTTCCCTCCGGCAATCGATCGTTCAATGCACCTGCTTCATCCAGAGCCTTCTGTCACTTCTGTAATCGACCAAATCATACCACAAAAGAGTGTCGACAACTGACTCGCTTTCTTCAGGAACATAGCATTCAACATGTAGCAAATTATGCTGCCTCCACCAGGTCCAGCTCTTCCCCATGGCTCTTCGACACTGGCGCTTTCCACCATGTCACTTCAGACGTGTCAAATCTCTCAAGTTACTCCTCTTATGGTGGCCCAGAAGAAATAGTACTGGGCGATGGTTCAGGTTTGTCTATTACCCATACAGGAAAATCTCATTTAAATTATCCCTCTCGTTCTTTCCACCTTGATAATGTCTTGTGCTCTCCTACATTAAAAAAGAATTTGATATCAGTTGCTAAATTTTGCAAGACTAATCAAACCTCTCTTGAATTTTTTTCCTTCTCATTATTTAATCAAGGATCTTCACACGGGGGCGCCGCTGCTACGAGGGAAGAATTTAAATGATACTTATTTTGCACCAAGGAGTCAATTTCCACAAATAAATGCCACCACTCCATCATCGCTCATCATATGGCACAACCGCCTTGGTCACCCATCAATCAGAACTGTCAATAATGTTCTCCGCTCTCAGAATCTACCTGCATCTCACATCAACACCCAAATATCTTGTAATGCTTGCTTATGTAATAAAAGTCACAAACTTCCGTTTGGGACAAATTCCTTAGTTAGTACTGCTCCTTTACAATTAGTGTACACTGATGTTTGGGGACCTACTGAACTTTCAATTGATAAATTTCGTTACTATGTCATTTTTGTTGATCATTTCTCCAAGTACACTTGGCTTTATCCCATGCGTAAGAAGTCTGATGTAGCTATTTTATTTCCAAAATTTAAAGTTCTGGTTGAAAAATTCTTTCAATTGTCACTCATTTCCCTCTACTCTGACAATGGAGGTGAATATATTTCCTTGAATACTTTTCTGACCCAAAATGGAATCTCACATCTTACAACTCCATCTCACACTCCAGAATACAATGGCACTGTTGAACGTAGACACCGACACATTACTGAAACAGGACTAACATTATTACATCATGCTTCTTTACCTCTTTCATACTGGACTTATGCCTTTGAGACAGCCGTTTATCTCATTAATCGATTGCCCACTCCAATTCTCTCTCACAAGTCCCCATACCAAGTGTTATACAAAACATATCCTAACTATCTACGACTCAAGACGTTTGGGTGTCTATGTTATCCCTGGATTCGACCCTATGCCCAATCTAAAATTCATCCCCGGTCAATCCCTTGTATTTTCTTAGGATATTCGACTTCCCAATCTGCTTATCGTTGCCTTGATATTAAGTCAAATAAATTGTATATATCTCGACACGTATTATTTGTGGAATCAGACTTTCCTCTACAGGCGCAAGATTATAAGATCTCCAATTCTTCCCAGCTGCAGCAGCTGCTTCCAACCAACCAATCTCCCCAATCTAATGACTCAACTAATTCTCCACAACCTCTCAAAACAACACCACCCAAACCTCCACTAGTTAATCCTAATGTTACCACACGCCATCCACAAACAATAATTTCACCATCAACACCATCCTCATCACCCACTCACTCAACCACACCTCGACAAAATCACTCAGCTTCTCCTGTCACATTTAATGAATCCTTACAATCCCCAACTGACTCTCGCACCACACCAACAACTTCTAATAATCAGCCACCAACACCACGTCCTACTCGTACATACAAACCAAATCCCAGATATTATGGTCCTACATTTATCAATCTCACTGAAAAACATCCCCTTCCTATCTCAGCAGAGCCATCTTGCTTTTCCCAGGCTATCAAAGATCCTTCGTGGCGTCAGGCTATGTCAGAAGAATTCACTGCTCTAATTCATAATAAAACTTGGGAGCTCATTCCGAAAACAAATCAGAATGTCATTGGATGTAAATGGATATTCCGATTGAAACGGCATTCTGATGATAGCATTGCACGCTATAAAGCTCGCCTTGTAGCGAAAGGTTTTCACCAAAGGCCAGGCATTGATTTTTTAGATACATTTACACCTGTCACAAAACCAGTCACAATTCGTATGATTCTCAGTATTGCTCTATCACAAGGTTGGACATTGCACCAATTGGACATAAATAACGCTTTTCTGCATGGTACATTACATGAAGATGTATTTATGTCCCAACCTCCTGGATTCATAGACTCACAGTACCCCAACTACATTTGCAAGTTAAGAAAATCCATATATGGATTGAGGCAGGCCTCTCGGGTATGGCACCAAGAACTGAAACAATATCTTCTTGAGTATGGTTTTATCAACTCAATATCTGATGCGTCTCTTTTCATATATTCTCGAGACAACTGCATCATGTACTTTCTCGTATACGTAGATGATATCATTATTACTGGCAACACTCCAAGTTTTATATCAGAGTTTGTCCAGAGTTTGAACAAAAAGTTTTCTCTCAAAGACATGGGCACTTTAAATAATTTTTTGGGCGTCGATGTTATTCATACTTCTGAAGGACTGTTTTTGAGTCAGCATAAACATATCACAGACATTCTTGTCACCCACAACATGGCTGCTGCAAAACCAGTGCATACTCCTCTCAGCACATCTGAACAACTGGTCCTTTATGATGGCTCAGCTTCAACAGATGTCACAAGCTATAAGAAAATTGTGGGTGCCTTACAATATCTGACAGTGACAAGACCAGACATTGCGTTCGCTGTAAATCGGTTATCACAGTTTATGCATCAGCCTACTCAACGTCATCTTCAAGCACTTAAAAGAGTCCTTCGGTATATAAAGCAAACAGTTCACTATGGTCTTTTCTTGAAACGGGGTCAGCCTCTCCAACTCACAGCCTTCAGCGATTCTGATTGGGGAGGTTGCAAGGAGGTGGGTCGTTCAACTACTGGGTATGCAATTTATCTTGGTTCAAATATCATATCTTGGCGATCAGTCCGTCAAAAATCTGTTTCCCGGTCCTCCACTGAAGCGGAATACAAAGCCATTGCAAATGCTTCTGCTGAACTCATTTGGATATCTCAGTTATTAAGTGAACTTGGTTTGAAGTTGCCTACTGCTCCTCGGCTGTATTGTGACAATGTAGGCGCTACTTACCTCTCTACCAATCCAGTGTTTCATTCCCGGATGAAGCACATAGCTCTTGACTATCACTTTGTTAGAGAACAAGTGCAGCAAAATCTTCTCCGAGTTCATCATATAAGTACGAAAGATCAAATAGCTGATATATTGACAAAGCCGTTACCACGTCTTCCTTTTCAGTTATTTCGTTCCAAGATAGGAGTTTCAAATGGAACCTCCATCTTGCGAAGGCGTGTTAGGACATTAGACAATGATGATGTTGAGGCACACGACAGAGACCTGGTCAACAACAGATGAAGGCAACAAATGCGGAGATTTAGATTTGTATTATATAACCAACTTCATTTATCTACTGAGAAATATGTAGTCTGTTGTATATAGATAATCATTATCCTTGTAGTGTCATGTGTATATAAACACAACAATATCAATGAAACAAGGGCAACGAATTGTACCAGTGAAACCTTTTATATTGAGATGAAGACCTGTGGAATGTCAAGAAGTTTTGTTATGATGGATTATACTGGAAAGTCAGACGATGAAAAGTGCTAACAATGTACAGCTATTAAAAATTGGGAGATGGTTCACAGCATACAATTATTGTTAGCAAACTGCATCTGTGACTGTAACAATCGCATATCAAGGATAAGGAGCCTTTGAAATTTATTAATAGAAATTATTTACCTCAAGAAAACATGTCATTTCTAATCAAATAAAACCAACCGATAATTGTAATCAGAATTAAAGGGGTTTAAAACCGACAGCTAATTGTGGTCGGTTTACTTGACTATCAATTTTTTTACAACGTGACATTTTACGTGTGTGCAATGGATGGTCTGGTGTCCCGAGCAGCGGAAGAAGATGATTTAAAATGAATTCCACCAAAGGTTAAAAGGTTTTATGTCAAAACTCATAAGGCTTTGTTTCACCTTCTGTAGGCTTTGGTTTTGCCACATACTACGGTGATGAAAACATAGATATTTGACACGCGGAAGGTTTGGAAATTTAGAATGCAAGTACGCAACTCATTTAACATCCATCAATGTGCTGAAGTATGTTGATATTTCAAGCACGGATTTTTTTATTATAATTATTTTTTCTAAAAAAAACCAAATCTAAAGATCACTTTAGTTGCCAAAAATTCGTTTTGCTACAAGTGTAGGAACATATTGCAAGATACAGGAAATAAAGCATGAAATCAAAGCGCAGCTGATGATTTGAACTTCCTCAAATGATAATTAAATAATTTTATATTGAAATGATCAAAATGATATATTGTGAATTGTGATTGAGATTCAAGTTAAGCAAAGCAAGTGTTTTATTTATGCTAATAAGTAAAATAATTAAAGCGGTAGTTAAAAGAAGAAGAATGTTAAAGACCTGAAAGTAATGGTACGAGTCAAACCGGGCTGACTCGAGTAATTAAACGAGCCGGAAGCCCTGCCCGAACTCGGCTCGTTTAGTTAAACGAGTCGAGTCGAGCCCATTTAAACGAGTTCGAGTCTGGCGAACTCGCGAGCCGCTCTACTCGAATTACAGCACCAGCTGCATGTTTCTTTTTTTGTTTGGAACATGCCTGTTCGGCTCTATAAACGGGCCTATAAGTATTTACTTTTATGTTGAACGAAACACCCCAAATATAAAGGCCTTTTCTGTAACATTTTTGGGCCCCAATATATTCCACCTTCATTTTTTGGCCCAAATGTGTTCCACCATAACCCAGATGTGAGATATCTTTAAAAAATTTGGCCGAAATGTGTTCCACCTTAACCCAGATGTGACATATCTATTTTAAAGAGACCCAATCATGTTTTAGTCTTATTTATGGGCGTTAACGAGTCAAACTGTTTGTGAGTTAATCGAGTTCGATTTATAAAAATTTCAAATTCGGCTCAAAAATAATTGAGTCGAGCTCGAATTTTTTGAATTTTAAACTTAGCCGAGCTCGAGTTTTAAATTACCCCGCTCGCAAGGTTCACGAGACTTATCGAGCCTATATTATTTTAAATTATTTTTATTTTAAATATATTTTTATATAAATAAGTAATAGTTTTTGTATATTTTTTAATTTTTATCGAGCTAAACTCGAGCCGAACATGTCATATTTCAAGTTTTTTTTAAAATTCAGTGAAATTGATTCGAGTTTTCCAGCCGAACTCCAGTCTACCAAAATTTTACAAACCAAGCTGCGAACTTTAAATTAAATTCTAGATCAAACTCGAGCTCGAAACCGAATTATTTTAATCGAACTCGAGCCGAGTCTAGTAGTGTTCAACTTGACTCGACTCAATTGCACCCTTAGTCTTGTTATAAGTGTTCCTTGTCTTTCCTTATTTTTTTCCTCCATTTATTTGCTTCTCGTATTTATTTACTTTATATCTTTTCTTAGTGTATTATTGTGCCCGTTTGAAAAATATTAAAATAAGTAATTTATAATTTAAAATTAATGAATAACAGACTTATAAGTGATCAGTAGATTAATTCTTATAAGGTTTATTATTGTCTAGATAATTTTATTTTAAAGTCATAATTTTTTTTATTTAAATGAAATAAAATAAATAACTTTAAAATATAATTATTTTAGTTCGTAAATTTTAAATTATAAAAATATTTTAAAACCATAGTTAATAAAAAGTAAAAATTAAAATAAGTTGAGAAAAAGTACGTCATTAGTAACATTCAACTTATTATGTTATAAATTACAAATTTGATTTATAAGTTATGTCGAAAAATACTAATGGATAAATTCTAATGGGCTTATAAGTATAAGTGAACTTATAAAAGTTAGATCCAAACACGCCCAATATTGTCTTATCCGCTTCACGTTCGAGCTAGCTATTAATTGTATAAAATGTGTTATCTAGAATTGAGAATAGAAATATTTGTAACATATATAAATTTCTTATTATTAGTTAGTTTAATTATTGTAATAGTTTTCTTAGGATGTTTTTCTTTATTATTTGGTTGTTGGCTATGCGAGCATTTCTTATATTATAATTGATAACAATTCATATATAATGAAATCATACTTTTATTTTTATATTTTATACTATATCATGATATCAAAAGTTATAGTTCGATGCGAGATAGTTTGATAGAAAGTCGATTATGGTGGTTTCCACATACCGGGTTTAAAACAGGTGTTTCGTTTTTTTTTCTCCAAATCAGTTTCATTTTTTAGGATGATTTTGAATTTTAATCGTGATTACTTTTTTTCCTTTTGAATTGGTTGGATTTTTTTAGGTAAAATTTGGTTGAAGTTCTTTCTACTGGTTTTGTTGGGACTCTAATGTACACTTTCGATCTCTTTTCGATGATATTCACTCATTAATAATATTGTTTTTTCTTTCTTAATCCCTCATCTTGCTTTTCTTTTATCGTATTGATGATTAAGGTAGCCATAGGCACATCTGTATATTTCTCCGCCTTTTATTTTTTATTTGGTTCTCTAAGCATACTAATCATTCGAGTGATTACTTTAGTTTATTTGGTATTTATATGCACATTGGCCCTTTGAGTGATCAGTTTTGTTTAGTCGGCACTCTAGGCATTTTGGCCCTTCTCGGGATGAGTCTAGTTTATTTGGTGCTTTTGGCCATTCGCGAGATTGGTTTAGTTTATTTGGTACTCTAGGTATATTGGCCCTTCGAATGACTGTTTTAATTTATTTGATGTTATAGGCACATTAGTTTAGTTTATTTGGTACTCTCTGTGCACACAGATCGATTTGGATATAGTTTTTATTTGGGTAAGTATTGGATACAGTTTGTTGACTTGGATTCGGTTATTTGGAATTTGTTTGAATTGGTTATTGGGTTTGATATTATGTTTGGATTTAGTTTTAATGGTCGTAGATTTGTTATTTGGATTTAATTTCGATAGTTACGAATTTCTTTTAGTTATAAAGTTGTTTTAGTTATTAGGTAAAGCAGACAGTTATTCTTTTGATGATTGGATTTCTTGTTAACTCTAATTTTGGGTTAAATACACTTGAATTGCTCTTGAATTGCTCTGTTGTCTTTTGTGTTGTTGCGTGTTTAGACGTTTCTCTTATTGAATTGCTCAGTTATCTCGTATGTCGCCGGTGCTTGGACAATTTCTCATATGTTGTCGAGCTATGAATTCTGGTAAAATTTCTCATGCTTTCTCGGTTGCAGTTTTGAATTGTTTAGTTATATGACTCCGTTTCTTATTTGGCAAATTCTCGATTCACCGTCGTGAGTTTGAAGTTGGATATTAACCTATATAAAATTCTTATTATTATATAGTTTTCGTAATAGTTTCCTTACGATGTTTTTATTTATTATTGTTTGGTTATTCGCTATATAAATCATCTTCTATTATAATTGAGAACAACTTATGCATTATAGTAAAAACATACTTTTTTCTCTTCTCTGTACTTTATCGTACTTTATCAATATTATGTGCAAAATACGTGTAATATATTAAACTATCACTTAAACTTAAGATTATTTATAACAAATTTGATTACATAATTTAATATAGCAATTAAAAATTATTTATAACAAATTTGATTACATAATTTAATATAGCAATTAAAGATGTAAGTAATTGTAAATTATCAGTTTTAAATATATACACTAATACTATATACTAAAGTGGGTTTCAGTCGATTATTTAATACATAAACAATTTTTTTTTGGTGTTGCTATACCGACAAATCATTAATCTATACTCGTAAATTTATTCTATGAATAAATAAACAACTTGTTCTTTAAAAGGAGCCTCTGGTCAAACTGTTTTTAGGGGTTGTGTATTCGTTCCCCGGCCTCACATGCCAGTTCTGCTGCTTAAACAGAGCAAACTGTGCGGCTATGCTCTGCAACGCTAAGCTGACTACAAAAAGAAAAGATTATTATATATAGACAAAACTTATTAAAGCAAGTCAAACTAGCCAGTTCAGAAGACTGCATAAAAGGCAAAGCATGGGAGTTCTTGAAAAATACCCAGCTCAATGCTTGGCTGAACAAGGAAACTGCGTAAACACACTTTTTTTTATTGGATAATGAAACTAGTGGGACAGTAAAACTTTACATTTTCAGTAAGTAGCACTGTTTTACGCTAGAGTCCCATACCCGCTGGTTTCCCCTTTCAAAACTTAAACACACAATCTCTGGAGATGTAACATCATTGAATTTAGACTACACAATAAAGGCAAGACGTATGATATCTTTGGTTTCAGGATTCGTGACCATTCCTACTGATGTACAAAGAAGAATAACAAGTTTCCAGTTTGAATTAGTAGCTAAAATTGTAATCTTAGTTTTGAAAGGTTTTCTTTAGTAGATGTAGATGGACCAACATTTTAACACAGGGATATTTCAAGGTTTGGTTGATCTGATACTTATATAATATAATACAGACTTCCAATTCAGACAAAGGGGACTGAACCTAACACTTATTCCTACAAGATGCACATCAGAGCTTTTTAAGCCTTATTTCTACGAACTAAGATAATGATCCAAGCACTACAGACTACACTAACATCAGTAAGTCCATTCTAAAGGCAACGTCAGTCGCGCTCCCCTTGACCTCTACAAGATTATTAGCCGAAAGGAGAAGTCAGTAAGTCCAATCTTGAGGCAAAGCCAGCTCCGGTGGAAGGTGGTAATGGCACTCCACTTCATTCTTTGTATCAAACCTTTTTACAGAATTTATATGTGAATGCACTTGATCCTCCTGTTTGGTCCTTGCACCTGCCAGAGGGTGAAAATGTGAATTCATTTCAATTTCATCAACTCCCAAACTATATTTCCCAAATAAAGATGACAAAGCTGACAGAGGAAAGACACATATGAAATGCACAACTGAGAGGTATGATTAGAATCACAATTCATAATTCATCTAAACGATTAGGTTACGTATTTTAATTAATTACAAGTTAAAGTTGCTAAAAAATTAAAACAAACATTCACAGTCCTTCACTTGCAATCTTTGGTCAGAAATTTTACATAATCCAACATTAAAGACTTGAAAGCAATATTGGGACCACTCATTAAGAATGTAGCTTAATTAAAAGGATAGAGACAAATTTGCACCTTCTCTAAAATTGTCTAAAAGTAGAACCTGATGAGCAGCATTATTCCTTGTTTTTAATTACTTTTACACCAAGTATGGTGCACTAGCAAAACATTCTAGTTTTGCATTAAATTCCCTCTCTTTCAACTTCCAAATGGAAACAATAAAGAGATGGAAAGAACAGGTTTTATGATCAACTGTAAATGCTGTTGCTAGCCTAGGTAGTCATCACCACTGGACTTGCTGTAATAACAATAACTACATCTATTTTAACATCACCACTGGACTTGCTCTAATAACATCAAACAGAAACTAATAAGTATAACTTCATGACTTCATCCAGATGTGAACAGGCATAAACCAATACGAATTTTATGACTTGGCATGTTTCTGAGACCATTCTAAAGCAAAGACAGTCTTCATTCTTCACACAATCAATTAATCAATTT
This sequence comes from Apium graveolens, assembly GCF_009905375.1. Taxonomy (NCBI): domain Eukaryota; kingdom Viridiplantae; phylum Streptophyta; class Magnoliopsida; order Apiales; family Apiaceae; genus Apium; species Apium graveolens. The sequence goes on from NC_133656.1 coordinate 214,427,585, forward strand.
GTAAACTAATTTCACTCCGTAATACAATTTTGAATGTAAAACAACGCAACTTACATTGCTCCTTGACAGGGTTTTGAGTTTTGACCAATAAAATGCAAACAATTTTATCCGGAAAAAAAACCCATAGAATGCATGGAGAATGAAGACCTAGGGAGCTCAAGTTAATTATAAATTGACATTCAATTTGATTAACAGACACACACACACATTGAAATATAACTTACAATCCTTCCTGGTTCTGGTTGTAGGAGCCTTAATGCCAGTGCGAGGTATAAACACGCCAGTTCCTTTTCCCCTGTATTCTCCTCGAATCAGCTTCTTCTGCTCCTCATACCCTAAACCTCCTCGCGGAATTCCTAAATTCTGGGCTGCTAAATTTCTCAACATCCTCTCTTCTCTCCTCAACATCTCAACCTGTAACTAATTAAAAATAAAACAAAAGCCGCTTCAATTTCCAGATCAACTACATAATTAATTAGCAAACATACACACACGTATATATTCATGTTCACTAACTTGGCCTAAAAAAAAATCACAACATAAGCATACAGAATTCACACAGCATAGCATTCTCCAAAATACAAATTAAATTTATCAACAGTAAGTATAGAATTCGGTTTAGCCTAAATAACTTCAATTTTTGAAGGCAAACGCATACACACACAGCACACATAGTAGTACAAATTACAGCTTAGTTGTAGATATGGAGTTGAATATTGAAAAAAATAAAATTATGGCACACCTGAAGTTGAACCGGAGTGAGAAATTGATTGGACATGTGAAAAGCCTCAAAAGCCGACACTCTGTTTACTCCGAAAGCACCGCCTTGTAGAACTGAACCGCTCTGAACCGCCGGCCTATTAAACTGCAAAACCGGTCGAAAATTGAAGTTAAAAATTGACATGTACAGTTAAAAAAAAAATCAACTAACAAGTAATAAAATACTTAATATATACATGCAGCGGCAGAAAATGTACATGAGTGTTGTACGGACGGTGAAGGATGTTGCTAGGAAGCAAATTAGTATCAGCGAAGCATTCAGTGCTACTATGAGGACCAGTAGAGTAGTAGGAGAACATGCTCGCCGGAAGTTGAGTCGCCGTTAGTTCATTGGCCGGAAATGTATAGGAAGGAAGCCACAATTTGCCGTCGTACAGGTCCGCCATTTTTATTATTATTAAGAGAGAGAGAGAGAGAGAGAGAGAGAGAGGTTATATATGTAACAGAGAGATGGAGAGAGAGAGAGAGAGAGAGAGAGAGAGAGAGAGAGAGAGAGAGAGAGAGAGAGGATGTTTTGGTTTGAAATTGGGGAAAAGTGAAAGAGGGGGGCTTTGAAGTTTGGAATACTAAACGGACGCTACCTTTTGCTGCATGTATGTAATGTGTAGAATATAGTGTATGTATTAGAGCTTTGAATGAAAAAAGAGTGACGAGGTGAGTTAAGTGCAGAACCGTACCAACGGGGTCACGTGACCACTCCTCTCCCCCCACTTCTCCCTTTTTCCGTTTCGGTTCTTATCCGTTTCACTCATCACACATGCATTTTGCATTCTATGTGCGCGCTTTTTTCCGATACTTCCATTTTCTATCCTGCTGATTAATTGTTGTCTTATTGTAACGGTTAATATTTCTTAGTGTAATTCAGTTGATTTTTTATTTATTTTTTTTAAAAAAATATTTCCCATTAGTTTATTTTGTTTACCAAATTCAAATTTGTGATCGGATTAAAACGAAGAAAGATCTAACGGGACGTTTGTTTCGAACACAGAATGAGGGGAACTCAAAAAGAAAAATGAGCTAAAAAATAAATGACCCTGAATTATTTTTAATAATTAGTTTTATTCCAAAAACGGAATGTACAATTATTGTTCACCTTTGTGCATGTTTGCTTTGTTCAACTAGGGAATCAACTTATAATTTTTTTAACTATTCTTCAAAAGGGACATTTACATTAATCATTATACCAGGGAATGTAGCTAAAGAATTATACAAGCAAATAATAATCATTTTAATTATATGTTACATCCATCATATATAATCTTTATATAAAGATGAATGTATACCTAAAAGTATTTCCGTCTATCATTATCCCGCTCCTCATATATAGGGGTCAGTTTTTTAAAAAGTTTTAAATTTTCTAACAAAAATACATGAAATTGCCTACTAACTGTTTCACCACTTTTATAAAAATAATCATTGATTGCTCTATTTTTTTATGATGAGTTAGTGTATAATCTACAATAATCTCTTCAAAACACATATTTCTGGTCTCGCTCGGGCCACTATATCTCTGACAATCTCAAGAAGTGCAACAAATGTTTTGCAATTTTGACGAAGAAAATTCCTACAAACTATGTCACTCTCCTTTATCATGCTATTTATATTATACAGTCTTCTTTTCCTTCTAGTCTTTTTATCTAATTGTGTATATCGAGAAATAAGTAATATTTTTCTGACCGAGTACCATACCAGATGAAGTAGTACAACACAATTAATCATTGTAATTATAAAACTGATATAATCTCAATTTCTTCTTATTCTCACGGGATTACCAGTTCGGGCCATTCCTATTATAAAAAGGCAAGGACATTACATATAACTATAAATATAACAAACATATAAAATGAACAACTTGATTTGCATCAAAAGCTACCAAGAAATAGAATAAAATAAATAACAAGCTATATATTATAAAGAAGTAGAGATGAAATTATCTCGGTGAAATTCAGTTTAAGTCTGCGGTATAAAGAGGCTGGAGGATATAGTTTTTTTTTTAATTTTGTGTTTGCGTTTTTTAGTTATGTGTACATAAGGTTAGAAATGCGCAGATTTTTATACGAAAAGCGAATAGAAATACCTGGGCCAAGCTGGAGAATGAAGATTAATAATATTGGGAAAAAGGGACAAAAAATTAGCTTTTTAGAAAACAAACACCAACAAACAGAATGAACCGATTTGTTTCCCTTTCCTTCGGTGAAATAACCATAATTTTCCTGTCTTCTGAATATATTTTAATATAAAAAATAAGGTTATTTGAAACGATTCAATATTTCATACATTAATTTATATTACTGCATAAAGTTGGTGTTTATGTAAATTTTAATATATTTTTATTATAATGGGTGTTGACCTAAGAAAAAATAACATTAATTGAGAAAATGAAAATAATATGTCAAAAAATTATTTTATTATCTATATAAATTAAATTTGTGTTAGATATATTTATGATGTCATGATTAATATGATTTGTGTTTAGTTTTCAGATCTTACTTAATAGGACAAATCAATACTTAACTGCAAATCAGCTCTTATACTGAAAACAGAACTTAAGATATCAGAACTTAAGTTATGAGAAGATATTTATCAGGAGATAATATCAGGACTTAAGGTGACTTTCAGATAAGGCAGGCGGCTAATTGAAAGGAAAGAAGATCGAGACTAAGACAGTAAGAAATATGCATGGAGAAGAATTCTATGAAGAATAGAATACTTGAAAGAGAAGATATCTGATTGATATATTTTAGGAAGCAGGATTATATTCAATATCAATTAGAACTTATCTTGTAACTGTGTAGTATATAAACACAGACATAGAGTTTACACTATATGTGTTATCTTAATCGAAGTTATTATTCTTTGTAACCCTAGCAGCTCTCGTGATAATTTGTTCATCACTGAGAGAGGACAGTTCCATATTGTAACATAGTTTATTGTGTTGAATAAAATTTGTGTTCTGTTACTTGTGTTCTTTAATTCGATTTGATTATAGTAAACACTGTATTCAACCCCCTTCTACAGTGTGTGTGACCTAACAAGTGGTATCAGAGCAGATCTGTTAACACACATACAGTTTAAGATCCAAAAACAATCATGTCTGAAACAGAAACTCCAACAAAGCCCACCAAAACTGAGGAACCTCCAAAAACTATAACCCATAGTCGATATGAGACTATAAGAGTTCCCATGTTGAAACCTTCTGAGTATCCCATATGGAAAGTGAAGATGGATATGTTTCTGGAAGCTACAGATCCAAAATATCTAGACAGGATTAATGAAGGACCACATATGCCAACCAAACTCTCTGTGGAAGTTGCAGGTCAGCCAGCAAAGTCTGTACCAAAGGAGAAAAGTGATTACACTGCTGAAGATATCTCATCGATTACAAATGATGCAAAGGTAAGACACTTGCTGCATAGTGCCCTTGATAATGTCATGTCAAACAGGATAATTCAATGCAAGACTGCAAAAGTGATATGGGATGCTTTGGAAACAAGGTGTCAGAGAACTGATTCAATCAAGAAGAACAGGAAGACTATACTCACTCAAGAGTATGAGCACTTTGACTCAAAGCCTGATGAGTCATTAACTGATTTATATGATAGATTTGTCAAACTCTTGAATGACTTGTCACTAGTGGACAAGGAATATGATATTGAAGATTCAAATCTTAAATTCCTGTTAGCTCTTCCTGAAAGATGGGATTTGAAGGCCACAATAATAAGAGACAACTATAATCTTGAAGAAATAACTCTTGATGAAATCTACGGGATGCTCAAGACTCATGAACTTGAGATGGAACAAAGAAGTAAGAGGAATGGAAGAAAGTCAAGGACAGTTCCTTTTGTGGCTGAGGAGAAAATTCCCAAAGAAGTTGCCTCAAGGAAAGGGAAGGGAAAGGCTCTCATCACAAAGTCTGATACTGAGTCATCAAGTTCTGATAGTGATGATGACTGAGATCCTGAAAGTATACCTGAGATGGACCCTGATGAAGAGATGATAAAGCTGTGTGCTCTTATGGTGAAAGGAATCACAAAGATTGCATACATGAAATTCAGGAGAGGAAAGAAGTCTTCCAGGAAAGGTGCAAGTTCTGATAAGAAAGGTTTTAGAAAATCTGAAGGCAAAGGAGGAAAGTCTGATAGAGGAGATTACTCAAATGTTAAATGCTACAACTGTGGTGAGAAAGGCCACATATCTCCAGATTGCAGAAAAGGGAAAAGTGACAAAGGCAAGGCTCTTGTCATAAAGAAGAAAAGCTGGTCAAATGCTTCAGATTCTGAGGATGAGGAAAACTATGCCTTGATGGCAAATGCTGATAGCAGTTCTGATACTGCTGACTTAAAGGTACCTCAAACTACTTATGCCTTTCATACTGATGATATTACTGAGTTGAGAAGATATCTTAAGACTATGTTTATTAGTTATAAAGATCAAACTTTAACATGTGAAAGATTAACTTCTGAAAATCTTGCTTATAAAAAGAGGAATGATTATTTAGAAAAAGAGTTAGTCATGTTCCATCAAATTCAGAAAGATAGAGATGATGCCTTTTATGTTAGGGATGAAGTGCTAAAAATAAATGAATCTCTAAAAACTGAGTTAAAAAAGGAAAGAGAGATTATCAGGACTTGGACTAACTCTGGTAAATCAACTCAGGATATTCTTAGTAGTAGAAACTGAAAAGAGGGCTTAGGTTATGGAGATGATAAGAACAGTAAGGGAACTGTAGAAACTGAGCATATAGTTGTTAAACAAAAACCAAAGGTAAATCCTGTTAAGTTTGTAACTGCAAAGTCTGATACTGAGAAATCAGAAGTTAAGGAAAAAGTAACTTCTGACAAACCTAAACATGATAAGCCTACTGAAGTTAACATAGGCTTAATGACGAAGAAGCAGCTTAAACATAAGCTGAAAGATGTTAAGAATGTAAATAAGGTAAAGCCACCTAGAAAAAATAGAAATGGAAAGAAAGGTGTGAACAAAAGTAACAATTATAAGCCTGTTCTTAATGCTCATAGAAAAACATGTCATAAATGTGGAAACTCTAACCATCTGGCTTCTTTTTGTAAGAAGAATAAGAACATAAACTCCTTACCTTCAAAATCAGGAGTTAAAAGTCAGTCTGTTAGATATAAGCCACAAAATCCTTGTTTTCATTGTGGTAGTTTATGGCATTTCATTTATACTTGTAAGGAATATCATAGTTTGTACTATGATTATTATCAAATAAAACCTTCTGTAAAGAAAGTTAGCATTATTCCTTCTAGTGTAAGTTTCGACGCAAAGTCTGATATTGCAAATTCTGATAAGAAAACTGTTAACATAAACTCTGATGCTAAATTCACTGCAAATGTTAACAAACTTAAAAAGGCAAAAGGATCCAAGCAAGTCTGGGTCCTTAAAACTAATCATTAGTGGTCTTTGTGATTGCAAGGCAACAGGAAGAACATCCTAGTTCTGGACAGTGGATGTTCAGGATATATGACTGGAAATAAAGCCCTGCTATCAGACTTTGTGGAGAAAGTTGGCCCATGTGTTTCTTATGGAGATGACAATATGGGAAAAACTCTGGGATATGGCAATATCAATATTGGGAATGTCATCATTGAAAAAATAGCTTTGGTCTCAGGACTTAAACACAATATGCCGAGTGTGAGTCAAATCTGTGACAGAGGTTATCATGTGGATTTCTTTGAAGAACACTGTGAAGTTGTAAGCAAATCTACATGCAAAGTTGTTCTGAAAGGATACGGGCATGGTAACATTTATGAAGCCAAGCTTTCAACAAGTACTGATGGTTCTGTAATCTGCCTGTTAAGTAGAGCATCAATTGAAGAAAGCTGGAATTGGCACAAGAAACTCTCTCATTTAAATTTGAACAATATAAATGAACTAGTCAAGAAAGATCTTGTGAGAGGACTGCCAAAATCAGTATTTGCTCCTGATGGCCTTTGTGATTCTTGTCAGAAGGCAAAATAAAGAAAATCTTCATTCAAGAGCAAGACTGAATCATCAATTCTTGAGTCTTATCACCTACTACATGTTGATCTATTTGGTCCAGTGAATGTCATGTCTATTGCAAAGAAGAAATATGTTATGATAATAGTTGATGAGTTCACCAGATACACATGGGTGTATTTCTTGCACAAAAAAAGTGAAACTGCATCTATCTTGATTGATCATGTTAAACAACTGGATAAATTGGTCAAAGACTCTGTGAAAATCATAAGGAGTGATAATGGTACTGAGTTCAAGAATTTGATTATGAAAGAGTTCTGCAAAAACCATGGAATAAAGCAGGAATTCTCTGCTCCTGGAACTCCACAGCAAAATGGAGTTATTGAAAGAAAGAATAGAACTCTTATTGAAGCTTCACGAACTATGCTTGATGAAGCAAAGTTACCATCCTACTTTTGGGCTGAAGCTGTGCAGACTGCTTGTTTTACTCAAAATGCTACACTCATTAACAAGCATGGAAAAATACCATATGAGATGGTGAAGAAAAAGAAGCCAAATCTGAAGTATTTTCATGTATTTGGATGCAAGTGTTTTGTTCTTAAGACTCATCCTGAACAGCTATCCAAATTTGATCTAAAAGCTGATGAAGGAATTTTTGTTGGATATCCACTTTCCACAAAAAATTTTAGAGTCTACAATTTAAGAACAAGGATTGTCATGGAATCTATCAATGTCTCTTTTGATGATAAGAAAATTACTGGACTTGAAGATTTCAATGATCATGATCAGCTAAGATTCAAAAATGAAGTTTTATATTCTGATTCTATAAATCCTGACAGTCTAAATCCTGACAGTCTAAATCCTGATACTGCAAACTCTGATGGATTAAACTCTGATGTTATTGAAACTGTGGTGACTACGCCTAAGGAAAATGCACCTGTGCAGGGGGAGCATATTGAAGATTCAACCACATCTCAAGAAGTATCAGAACCTACAATAGGCTCTTCAAGTTCTGATAATTCTGGAAACTCATGTTCTGATATTTCTGGAAACTCAAATTCTGATGGATCCAACTTAGAGAGCATAATTTCAGGGGGAGCATCAGAAAATATTGATGGAGATAGCATGGATCATGGGGGAGCATCCAGTTCTAGAGATAACCTTCCATTTGCAAGGAAGTGGACTAAAGCACATACACCTGACTTAATTATTGGAAATCCTGATGCAGGTGTCAGAACTAGAACAACTACATCAAATGAATGTCTCTATCATTCTTTTCTATCTCAGACTGAACCAAAGAAAGTGGAAGAAGCTCTTCAAGATGCTGATTGAGTGCAAGCAATGCAGGAAGAGTTAAATGAATTTGAAAGAAATAAAGTTTGGACCCTAGTGCCAAGACCAAAGAACAGGTCTGTTGTTGGTACAAAGTGGGTTTTCAGAAACAAAACTGACAGTGATGGCATAATTACAAGGAATAAAGCAAGGCTGGTTGCAAAAGGATACTCTCAACATGAGGGAATTGATTATGATGAAACATTTGCACCAGTTGCTAGATTGGAAGCCATAAGGATATTTTTGGCTTATGCCGCTCACAAGAAGTTTAAAGTCTTTCAAATGGATGTGAAAAGTGCTTTTTTTAATGGAGAATTGGAAGAGGAAGTATATGTTGAACAACCCCCATGCTTTGTAGATCCCAAATTTCCCAATCATGTCTACAGGCTTGATAAAGCACTTTATGGCCTTAAGCAAGCTCCAAGAGCATGGTATGAAACATTAGCTCAGTTTTTTCTGGAAAGTGGATTTAACAGAGGGACTATTGACAAAACACTGTTCTACCTCAACCATGGAAATGACTTACTTTTGGTGCAAATATATGTTGATGATATCATTTTTGGTTCTATAAATGACAGGCTTTGTAAAAAGTTTGACAAGCTGATGCAGTCAAGATATCAAATAGGAGAACTTAACTATTTTCTGGGCTTTCAAGTCAAGCAGAATGAAGAAGGAACTTTTATTTGTCAATCTAAGTACACCAGAAATTTGTTGGAAAAGTTTGGAATGCAAGATTGTTCAAGTGCATCCACTCCTATGGCCACTGCAACAAAGTTGGATAAGGATACTGGTAAATCAGTAGATATTACTGATTACAGAGGTATAATTGGCTCTCTACTCTATCTAACTGCAAGTAAACCTGATATCATGTATGCTACCTGTCTCTGTGCAAGATTTCAAGCAGATCCAAGAGAACATCACTTGACAGCTGTGAAAAGAATTTTCAAGTACCTTAAGGGTACAGCTGATCTGGGATTGTGGTATCCTAGAGAATCAGACTTTAGGCTAATAGGTTACTCAGATGCAGATTTTGCAGGATGCAAAATTGACAGGAAAAGCACAAGTGGAAGCTGCCAATTTCTTAGAGGCAGATTGGTTTCTTGGTTTAGCAAGAAACATAAGCAATTTCCACATCAACTGCAGATGCAGAATATATTACTGCTGGAAGCTGTTGTGCACAGATTCTTTGGATGAAGAATCAGTTACTGGATTATGAGTTAGAATTTTCTAAAATCCCTATTTACTGTGATAATCAAAGTGCTATTGCTATGATAGGTAATCTAGTTCAACACTCAATGACAAAGCACATCAGCATTATGTACCATTTCATAAGGGAACATGTGGATGAAGGTACAGTGGAATTGCATTTTGTTCCAACAGATCAACAACTAACTGATATCTTCACAAAACCACTATGTGAAGTTACTTTTACAAGACTGGTAAATGGACTTGGAATGGTTTCAGGTTCTTTCTCTAAATCTGCTTAGTTTATGTTCTGATACATCAGATTTTATTATCAGTATTTACAGATATTACTATCTTTGTGTATTTTGTGCTTAAATTGAAATTTGCTTAAGTGCTGATTGTTGTCTGATGTGAATTTCTAAACTCTGATAGTGATATGAATGTTTCTTTGAATATTCAATCTAATGAGGATAACTGTGCTAAATGCTGACCTAGTAGTCTTTAATATACTAAAGATCCCATGTATGAAGTAATTGTTTATGTGGATATCATTTAACACATGCAAATTCTGATTTTGAGCTTAGTTAAGTTTACTTTGTGTATCTTATTACTAAGTCAAAAACTAGAATAGTGCTTCTTATCTGTTAAGTTCTGATGTTTGTAAATCTGATGGATGTACTAAGTGCTGATAAGCCTCACTTATCAAAAGAAAAAGAAAAAGAAAAGAAATAAATATCAGGTACTCCTTTGAGATCTAGAGTAAAAATGTGGAAGGAAAGACCTAAGTGCATTGCTGGTATTAAGTAATATGCATTAGAAAAGCAAAATAAAATTTTCTTGGTGACTTTTCACACTCTATGATTACTGGAGAAATACTCTGATAGCAGCATAAATTCTGATAAGCAGTCGTGACTCACTTACACTGAGAAGCCACTGTAAAAAGGAATTTCAAAAGATGCATAAAATGAGCACAAAACAGTTGAGGTGGACTTATGCATGAACTCATTCTATAGTAGACTTCAGAATAATGATAGATTTTGAGCAAAGTTCTTAGTTATGCCTTATTTCTAAGATGTACTGAAGTGAATCAGACTTTACTCTTTATCTGATATTTAGCTTAATGCACACACTTACACTCCATATGAATGATGAAAATTACTGTGGTGATAAATGTTGTTTTAGATGAACAGTTTATGTGTCATATTGCATAAGTTCTGAGGACAAGTTCTGATAGAAGTTCTGATGATTAAGTTCTGATGTAACCATATCAGTATTTTTGTGAAGAATTACAGGAATAAACATTCACTTTTCGAGTTAAGAAGCCATATTCTGATGACTTTTAAATCCTGATAATAATCAAGTTCTGATGCTGACGTGGCAGTATTTATTTACTTGGTTTATTTTTGGTCATTACTTGAACGATAATATTTTTACAGAATATTGGTTAATGTGAGATAAAACAGTCATAATCATTATGGGTTAGTGGTTAACGTGTATGTCCTGAAAAACTGCATGTGCACGGTAATTATTTCTTATTTTACGAGCCCATTAACTCTTGTTCTAACCGTTTACTGACTGTTCACATGGTGCCAGGTGTAAAGTGTATCCCATGCTTCAAAAATACAATTGTTAAGTGGAGAAAGTATATATATGAGAGATAAAAGATTTTCTAATCTTTTACTTACTTTTCTATTCTAAATCTCTTTTACTCTCTCTCTCCCTCTCTCTTATTTTCTGAAGTTATTTTTCTCTCAGGACTTTTTACAGACACTTTGCAAACATACTCTTATTCACTTAATTTCTTACAGAGATGGCACCAAAAGACGTAATTCTCAATGGGGCTAAGTTTGTTCCTAATAACTTCTCCGTTATTCTTAACAAGTCAGAAGCCCCATCAGAACTTCACTTCATTCAGGACTTTCTTACTAGTTCTGATATTGGGTACGCTCTGACCGAACCGAATGAAGTCTCTGGTACTCAAGTGCTGGAGAAGCGGAGTATATGATGATGGTGGTGCTCAAGGGTCCCCAAGTATAATTTTTTCATCAGGGGAGGATGAGCATGTCGTGATGTTGGGCACGGTTCGACAAGCACTGCAGCTGCCTGAGAACTGTGTTTATTCTACTGTTGAGGAGCCAGTTCTTCAAAACATGATGGCCAGTCTGGGGTATGAGAGGACATTGGCAAAGCTGGGTCAGTTGAAGAGATCTTATATAAGGAGGGAATGGAGTTTCTTCTTTGACTGCATAACCAAGGCTTTTGCAAACAAAAGTTCTAATTTCGATGCAATCCCCATATTCAGCCATCAAATCGGGTATGCTCTCATTAACCAAACTGATTTTGATTATGCAAGTGATGTCTTAGGTTTCATTGGGGACAGAATGAGAGAAGAAAGAAAAACTGTTTACTTTGCTAGATTCTGTCAGCTTATTTATAGTTTTTGTTGTGATAATAAGCCCCAATCAGCTAATGAATTAATTCCATCATTCAGACTAGCTAAAAGAGCTTTTAATGACTTATTATCTACTGATAATAAGAAGGATGTGTTAAGACCCCTCCAAGTTCCTTTATCTGTCAAACAAGCCTTAATAACCTATGATCCAGTTAAATACACTAAATTATATCCTGATGTCCAACCATCCGAACCTCAACCATCAGCACCTACAACCTCTACACAAACACCTCAAACTTCTCAACCTCAACCTTCAGCACATCCTATGAAGCCTTCATCTTCAAAACCAAAGAGGACAAAGGTTGTGCCTCAGTCTCAACAGAAGAGGAGGAGAATGATTCTGAGAGAAGAATCATATACTGAGGAACAAGTTCCAATATCAGAACCTGTTGTTGTAGAAGCTGAGGAGGTCTCTTCTTAGAAAGATACTGTAACTAGGAGTTCTAGGCCCCTCAAAAGGCTTATAAAGTTAAATTCTGATGATAAAGCTCCTACAGTGTCTCCACCTTTGAAGAAATTAAAGAAACAGAGAGCTCACAGGGACATAGTTGAGTCAGATTCAGGGGATGTAGTGGAAGCAGCAAAGGAAGGGGATCAGAAATCTCTGATCTCAACAGAACCAATTGTTTTTGAATCACTTCCTTCTGCACAACCAGAAACTGCTCAAGACAGAATACCTACACCTCCTATGTCACCTATAGTTGATCCAGTACATACTGAAGAACCAGGTACAAGTGCTGAAATTGATATTCATAACTTGATTGTGCCTGAGGTTTTGTACTTGGAAGCTCCACCAATTCAACGCACTCCACCAACAACACCAATTTTGGATGTTGATCAGAACCTGGCTGTAGATCAGAATTTAGAGGATGATGTTGAAGCCTCTATAGCCTCACATACTGCTATTTTATCAGAGGATGCTGATCCTGCAGGATCTACAAGTTCTGGTGCTGCCAATGAAGATATTACATGTGAAGCTGCTGCTAATTTAGATGTTGATGCAGCTGGTCCATCAGGACATGCACCTCAACAAACAGTTAATAAAACTGATCTAATCAAGAAGTTTGTTAAGGAAGTACCAGTACCTTAGAGTGAAACTCCTAGAGGAAAGGAGTGGACTAAGGAATGGAACACAGTTAGTTTTGTTCCTTCTGAAAAGATTTTTGCTGAGCATCTGGCAAAAGCTGATGAAATGCTGTTAAATGATGATTTCAAGGCACAACTGAGAGTTATTGCATTGAGTACTAGGCACCTTCAAGGTCAACACTCAACAACTCATGTCAAGGTGAATAAAATTCAAGAAACCTTGATCCAACAAGATATGAATACCAAACTTGAAAAGAATAGATTTTTCAAGCGTGCCTTTGATAGAACTGCCAACATTGCGAAAACTCAGGAGAAGCAACAAGCTCAAATTTCTGAAATTCTAAAAAATCAAGCTTCTCAGCAAACTCAACTCAATGAGATCCAATCCTCAGTGGAATTACTTGTCTCTCTTCTTTTACCTGCTGATGCCAAAAAGGGGGAGAAAGTGATTAAGTCCAAATGCAAATCTATTCGGACACTGAAGGGAAAGGATGATGGAAATGATGACCAGGGAAACTCTGATAAGGGTAGAGGTCAAGGTCAAGGTAAAGGATTTCCATCAAGTAAAGCTAGAATCACAAGTCAAGGAATAAGTTCTGATACTGGGAGAAGAATAAGTTCTGATACTGGTAAAAGGATAAGTTCTGGTGAAAATCTGGAACTTGATGAAGAAATTTCAAAGGTTTTCTTAAAGAAAATCCGGGAATGGACTTTGAGAGTCTAAAGGAAAAAGAAGCTAGACTCAAAGCAGAAGGTGTCAAGACAAAATCTAAAGCTTCTGTTGTTGAAAAGAAATTTCCAAAGCCTAAGGGTATTGTGATAAAGGAAAGAACAAATTTCGAGGCAACCAAAGCCAAATCACAAGTGGAAATTGATCCAAGGTCCAAGGGCAAAGAAAAAGTTGATGAACCTGTAAAGGTTTATATGCCAGTCATGGATGAAGAAATAACTGATGATGAAGAAGATTCTAGTCTTACTCTGATTTGAAAGAAGATTTTTCAAACAACCTCTGACATGGCTCAGGTTGTTCAGAGTCAAGATGTAGTAAGTTCTGATATGACAGTGAAGCAAGCAACCTCTAACATAGCTCAAGTTGGCTTGATATCAGAAGATAAGGAAAAGGAAACCTCTGACATTGCTCATATTAAACCTTCAAAGATACTCCTACTAGGATTCACCAAAGCTAAACAGACTCAACCTTTGAAGACTGCAACAAGTGGTTTTGAAGCAAGAGTTGTTACAGGAAAGGAAGCAAGAGATAAATCTGGATTGGGTAGTTCTGATGAAAGACGAGTACATAACACTACCAACGATCCAACTTCCTTAAGTGAACCAGGTGTTGGAGAAACTCCTGAAAGATTGAATCGACTTGAATCTGTACAAATGGTTTACCATACCTTTTTGAAAGAACATATCTTGTTATATTTTATAACAGATGGAAGGGTATACCATATCAGACAGAATGCTATACCACTGAAGTATTTTGAGAAACTGGAACATGTTCTATTCCTACTTCAAGTGAAAGACAGATTAACAGATAGTGCTGCAGGTTATTTAAAGTCACAAATTCAAAGACAGAAGAAGCTTTATTCTGTAAAGTCTGACAGCACATATTGTCCCAAGTACAGAGATCACAAAGGTGATATTGTCGAAATGAAGCTTAACTCTGCTAAGATCATAACTACTTTTCTGGGTTATAAAGCTGTGGAATTTAATCTATAGTCTGACAAGGCATATCTGATCTGAACTAGATCAGGAGATAAGAAAAGCTAAGATAAATTATCTCAGAGCAGCTATTTTTCAAACTGGTGAAGATACAACTGAATTGAAAGATGCAAGAAGGAGAATGGTTAATGAACTTGAATATGCTGAGAGAAGTCTTTTAAGGAATTATCTCAGAACAACTCCTGATATCAAAGAGATCAGAAATTGAAGCCAAGTTAAAGATCTACAACTGCTTAAATTCTGAATAATATACAGACTGAAGCTGAAATCAGACTTTAAGGATGGTAAAGCTAAAAGGACTGTAAGTTGTAGTTATCTAGTCAAATTCTCATGCATTTGTACTTAATGTTTTTGACATCATCAAATATCTGTTAAACTTGTATATTATGCTAATTTACAAGTTGGGGAGATTGTTAGATATATTTGTGATGTCATGACTAATATGATTTGTGTTTAGTTTTCAGATCTTACTTAACATGACAAATCAGTACTTAACTAGAAATCAACACTTATACTGAAGACATAACTTAAAATATCAGAACTTAAGTTATCAGAACTTAAGTTATCAGAAGATATTTATCAGGAGATAATATCAGGACTTAAGGTGACTTTCAGATAAGGCAGGCGGCTGATTGAAAGGAAAGAAGATCGAGACTAAGACAGTAAGAAATATGCATGGAGAAGAATTCTATGAAGAATAGAATACTTGGAAAAGAAGATATCCGATTGATATATTTTATGAAGCAGAATTATATTCAATATTAATTAGAACTTATCTTGTAACTGTGTAGTATATAAACACAGACATAGGGTTTACACTATATGTGTTATCTTAATCGAAGTTATTATTTTTTGTAACCCTAGCAGCTCTCGTGATAATTTGTTCATCACTGAGAGAGGACAGTTCCATATTATAACAGAGTTTATTGTATTGAATAAAATCTGTGTTCTGTTACTTGTGTTCTTTAATTCGATTTGATTGTAGTAAACACTGTATTCAACCCCCTTCTACAGTGTGTGTGACCTAACAATTTGTATATTGTATATTGTGTTTACCAGTTTAATATAAGTGACTGTATCATGTCTGTATTCTCACTTATATATCTCCAACTTTTGTCATCAAAACCCCCCAATTGACATATCTCCAGGTTTTGTCACTAAAAATCTTCCCCAATTGACATAATATTTTGCTAATTATACTTAAAAAAACATTTTTCAAGGTCATTTGGTTTCGGTGATTTATTTGGCTGTTGCCGTCGGGATTTAGAAAGTTTGCATGACTGACACGATGGCAAAAGTGCAAGTCGAGAAAGCGAAGCTATAAGTGGCTTGATGAGGATAAGTAAGCGGACACATCGGAGTTGACTGCTAGTACAACATGGTGATGCCTTACCGCTCGCCAAATTTGTCTGCCGGCACAACAAGATTGTGTCTTACCACACCACAAACACGCGTGCGATAGCGTTCATGGTGGTACCTCAATATTTCTATATAATATGCCCCAGAATGAGCTTTTCGATGAGTCACTACCATTCAATTCTTGAGTGAGTTACAGCGCAACCATCTTATCGATTTCGTATAGATCAAGACCTGTAGCTTGATTCTTTACTCATTTCATATTGGAATGAATTGCAGGAAATGTTCGAGAATAATTTCTTTCTATTTTTTTTCTATCAATGGTATTTTAAGATCAAGACAATTCCCTTTAAATTCTTTCATTTCATTTAAGTTCATTCTTATTCTTATGAAGATAAATAACATTTCTTATTAACCCCCCAGAAGAAGAGGATATCAAGAGATATATCTAGTAATTGAAACTCTAACTCCCATGCTCTCGAATGACTAAACAAATACTAACTAACAAACCAAACCCTGCCCAATAATTAAGATTTTTCATTCCTAAGTTATAACAGTCTGCACTTCCGGACTATTAATTCTAAACAGAATCTGAAATAAAACTCAATTTATTAAACCAAAATTATATTACAAATGTACTATTACGAAAGTGCATATAACGGAAGTCCAAAAGTCAATCTACTCCAGTTCTAAGTCCTCGAACTCCAATGCTATCCAACTCGAATCTTAAATGAAACCTGAAATTGTAAGTAATGAGATACACATCCCGATAAGAAAATAATCGATCCAACTAGTAGACCAAGTAACACATACACATATAACAAAATATGATAATCTATACGATATAACCACTTTCGATACACATTTTTATTCTTATTCTTATTCGATACATACGATACACACGATACACATAACACATAAACAACAATAATTCAAAACCTATAATTCATGCCACGACCACTACAACCCGGTGATAACGGTCCTAAATTTTCATAAAACTGTCACAACAATCTGGTTACTGCGGTCCTAAGTTCTTATTCAATATTTTCACAAACCATGACATAAATCAAAGATTCAAAATTATCGTCTAGACACCACACATATACATCTATACATATTCTACAATACATAATAAATTCAAATATATCATCACTTAGCCCAAGTTTTCATAGTGAAAGATATAAGCACAACACACATAATTTTGTAAACACCAGCAAGATCCATCGAAATCTTACCTCAAAATCTGACCATATATGAATTTGCCCTTTTGACCTTCTAAACGACATTTTCTCGGAAAACATGAAACACAAAAGTTGTAGAGAACGATAAGATCTATTCAAAAAGTCCATAATCAAAGAATTTCGACTTACGATAAATTTTCTACGAATTTTACAAGATTGCTTATTTATGTTGAGAAGAGCCCTACAAATTTTATGAATAAAAATGAGGAAGATGAATAAGATGTATTTATAACGATACAAAACCCTAAATCTTAACCAACAAGTTATTTATTTTAGAATCTGATCCAAATTTTAAGCCCAAAACTCTAATTCAATTTTAAATCCTAGTCCTTATCTAATTTTAATCCTTTTATTATATTATTAATCGAATTCTAAAAATTACGGGATATTACATACTACCCTCCTTAAAAAAGAATTTGGTCCCCAAATTCACAACAATCCTATGCGTCTACGCTCTCTAATATCTTATAGGTCAAACTTAAACTATGGTCCACAAGATCGAATCCCAGGGAATGTACTAGTCCCATACCTAATATACTCCAAAAGACAGCCTGCTCTGATACCAACTGTAACAGCCCGCACTTCCGGACTATTAATTCTAAACAGAATCTGAAAGAAAACTCAATTTATTAAACCAAAATTCTATTACAAAGGTACTATTACGAAAGTGCAGCTAACGGAAGTTCAAAAGTCAGTCTACTCCAATTTTAAGTTCTCGAACTCCGATGCTATACAACTCGAATCTTAAACGAAACCTGAAATTGTAAGTAATGAGCTATAGAGCCCAACAAGAAAATAATCGATCCAACTAGTGGGCCAAGTAACAGATACACATATAACAAAATATGATAATCTATACGATACAACCACTTTCGATACACATTCTTATTCTTATTCTTATTCAATACATATGATACACATAACACATAAACAACAATAATTCAAAACCCATAATCCATGCCACGACCACTACAACCCGATGATAACTGTCTTGAATTTTCAGAAAGCTGTCACTATAATCCGGTGACTACGGTCCTAAGTTCTTATTCGATATTTTCACAAATCATGGCATAAATCAAAGATTCAAAATTATCATCTAGACACCACACATATACATCGATACATATTCTATAATACATAATAAATTCAAATATATCATCACTTAGCCCAAGCTTTGATAATGAAAGATATAAGCACAACGCACATAATTTTGTAAATACTAGCAAGATCGATCAAAATCTTACCTCAAAATCTGACCAGATCTAAACTTGCCCTTTTGACCTTCTAAACGACGTTTTCTCGGAAAACACGAAACACGAAAGTTGTAGAGAACGAAAATATCTCTTAAAAAAGTCCAGAATCAAAGAATTATGACTTACGATGAATTTTCAAAGAATTTTACAAGATTACTGATTTATGCTGAGAAAAGCCCTACGAATTTTATGAATAAAAACGAGGAAGACGAATAAGATGTACTTATAACGATACAAAACCCTATATCTTAACCAGCAAGTTATCCATAGAATCTGATCCAAATTTTAGGCCCAAAGCTCTAATTCAATTTTAAATTCTAGTCATTATCTAATTTTAAGCCTTTTATTCTATTATTAATCAAATTCTAAAAATTACGGGATATTACATAAGCCAACTACCCTTCTCATATACCTTGTTGATTCTTGTTTCCTATATTTTTTGTATAGGTCGAATCATGTTTCAAATCATAAGATGATGAAGTGGCGGCACCTGGATGTAACCCCCTACTTAAAAATAAATATTAGATGAAATGAATGGAATAAATATTCTAATTATGTATTACTTGGCATCTGTGTTCGAGTTTACACGCTATAAAATTTTCAAATTTTAATATTTATATATCTAAAATAAAGTATAGATAATTTTGATATTTTTCTAGCAATTTATATGCCACTATTTGATTTTATAAACGATTTATAGATTTAATTACTTATTTTTCAAATTAGATATTAATTATTTTGAATAATCGGGAATCATCCAATTTAAACGGTTTACGTTTTCACAACCCAAAAGTTTCGTAAAAACTCATTTCTATCTTAATTTGATTATTTCAAGCATTTTCCGTGTTTTGACTTTTTCAATCCGGAGTACGGTTTTACCCATACGGTTCCCGGTACAAATTTTATGATATTATTTTCGTTTCGGTAAACTGATAAACCAGATATTTTTAATATGCAAGATATTTTTATTACAATCATATCTTATCTTTTTGTAAAACATGCAATCCTATCTTATCTTTTTGTAATACGTGCAATTCTATCTTATCTTTTCGTAATACGTGCAATCCTATATAATCTTTTTGTAACTATAAATAGCCTTACAGTACTTATTCAGAAAAAAAAACAAACACTAAAATCTTATAATTACCCAGAGAAAATATGTATATTCATAGTGTTCTTCATAATCAAACGAGGATTCGAAGGCGTTATTGAACTCCGATTTTAGCGTACAAGTAGTCGAATCGAAACTCGTAACAAGTAGAATAAAGTTTTAGCAAACATATCACTGTATATTCAAGTGGACGAAAGATTAATAGTAAAATCAGTTCGAAGTCGGGAGCCTCACACTGGAGACGGCGGAAGTAGATCCATCGAAAGTGGGGTCTGACTTCTGAGGAGCCTGAAGGGTCCGGTAGTGGATTGAATTTACCATCTTTTGGGGGTCTGTGGTGAGCTTGTTGCTTACCCAAGTTGGCTGCATTTGGGTCAGTAGACTTCGACTTATTTTGGACTCGGGATTGGGATTTGACTCGATTTTTGAAAAGATTCGATATTTGACCTATGTCACATATTGTATCAGAACCGACTCTTGAAAGTTTGATGCGTCAAGTTGCCAGATGTGGGGACACGAAAGCTGGTGGTATTATCCCATTATGGACAAAAATCCGGAGGTGGGGACATGAAACCAACATGTATTATCCCACAATGGCTAGAGAGGAATGATCTTGTGTTAGAATAATATAAGGGCCATTTTCTAACATCTTGGACGTATGAGCTACATGTTCAGAAATCAGACCTGACGAGGACGTTAGGAGTTTCAGTGAGGGGGTTTGTAACATCCCAGTCCCACATCGATAAGACTTGGAGCTTCCGTTAAGTTTATAATACAGAATACTATTACTAATTGCACCAACAAATCATCATCTTTTTGGGGTCTGTGATGAGCTTGTTGTTTATCAAAGTTGGCTGCATTTGGACCAGTTGGCTACGTCTTATTTCAGACTCAGGATCGGGATTCGACCCGGTTTTCAAAAGGCTTAAAATTTGACTCAGTACATGATAGGAATGCAGGGCGCTCGGTCGGTGCTCATTTCTCAACCTAGATCTGAACGCTATGGAAGACAAGAAAAGACCACATTAACGAACCGACCGAAGGGACATCACTTATCTGAACCAAATGATAATAGATTAAAGATACGTGAGCAGCGTCGCTGCTTGATCAGAGGGGAAAAGTTCCTTATCGAAATATGGGGCAAGGCATCAAACACTTTTACTTTGTATCCCGGGATACACCAAAAGTTAGGTTTTAGAGTTGTGCGATGAGTGACTATCTAACATAGTTCAGAGAATACTTTTGGTCCGTGTTACTTAATGGACTTCGACCCGGCCAAGTATGTTTATTTCACAACATACTATCACATATGTATATAACAAGTAATTTAACTACATCGTGAGGTCTCGATATATGAAAAATTGTCCTATATCGCATAGTCTAGCAAACGAACAAGAGTTCGCGACATATGTACTTAGACAAAAGTTCAATGGCTTTACTAGAGAACACAGATCAATAACATGTACATATATAATTTGTCTCATCTTGTAGTGTTAAAATGAAAAGCCTGCAAAAAAATTGGATAGATTATTAAAAGAACAAATTTCCAAGGATTGAAAGTAATGTTATATAGAACATTGAACAAACGTCAATTGATTTTCCTGAAATAACATATTTAGACTAATGTATAATAACCGAAAATAGGTATAATTTATATTTGTGTTCACTCTTGATTTTAGTTATCGCTCATTTTCATTATACTCACTACTCCCGTTGGATCTTTCAAGTCAAATGATTATAGTCGCTCTATCCAAATACTAAAACCATAATAAGCAAAATTTTCGGATTTGAATTACGTTAACGACATGTTAAAATCAAACATTTATATTATTACTTTTAAAAATAAAAATAAATAGTTCAAATATCATCAAGCACATATTTTTTTTATTTTGTCTTTATCTGGGACACATTCACAATATGATTATAATTTTATGTATAATGTCCATCCCACTATTTTGATGTATTCAATATTACAAACTCGTAATCTCTTTTACGGGAACCGAAATTTTGAAATTTGAATTTGTAAATTGTTTTTGAATCTGTTATAATATTTATTTTAAAATAAATTATGTGTTGCTTACTTTAAAATTACTCTCTATGTCATAATATACATATTCAAGATATGATAGTTAATTTTAAAAGTTCAAGAAAACAAAAATATTATACAAGTGAAATCAACCCTTTGAACAATACTTAACAAAGGATGACGGGGAATTTATATTCTAAAGAAATATAACACAATTTAATTACATCATTTTATCAATATGACAGAAATGACACATCGTAGATATCATCAGAGTTAAACGCGTAATGACGGAAAAGCAACCTTGATGAGGTTGATAGTAACAATTATTTAGAAAATTTTAATATATATATATATATATATTTAGATAATATTTTAGTAAAAATAAAAGCAAAAAAATATAATTTAACTAAATTTTAATGAAACTAAAATATTATAATTTTAGTAGTGGAATAAATATTAAAAATTAGTTATTATATTGTAGTACTCTTATTTTATGAATAACTAAATATATAAATAAAATATAATAATAACACATGATTCATAAAGATTTGAACCTTATAGTTTTATTTGAATTTTATAAAAATAGTATAGATGTTTAGCTCTTTTATATGTTATTATAATATATTCTAAACCATATTAGTAAGTGTTTAATTTTACTATATTTTTTACATGACATGAATCTTAAAATTATTACTAAATTGAAAGATTTACGAAATAGTAGGATAATGTAAAATAAGAAAGATCTTAATTTAACAATCTGCTAAAAAGAAATAATAACATAAAATTTAGAAAAGAGGTCTTTTTGGGAAATATGCTTATATTTTTGTATAGTAATATGTTTAATTTTATTTATTTTTTACAAAAAAACGATTTTGTTTTACAAAACTGGGATTTGGTACCATCTCAAATGCATTTAAAACCGATTCCAATATTTTCATAAAACACAAAAAAAGAATTGTGTTTGGTTACTTTTGAATGTAAGCTGTGTTATAACAAATATTTGAAGAATATAACAAAACATAAAAAATAGAAAAAGAAAATTTTTCATAAATTCTGTATATTAAATATACATACTTTTTCCTTAAGAATATTATTTTTAACAAATATATATGTTATTTATTATCATAAATGTGGAAAAAAATACCTTTCTCTGCAAAACCACGAGCGCGTGATGTAGTCCATTACTATTCTGAGTAATAACCATTACCTGTTAAAATATTTGAATAAATATAAAGTGATTGTCAAAGCGTATCGAGGAAGTCTCTCAAATCTTGTTGAGGAAGACTTGCACAGCTTCTGAAGAAAGAAACTTAATCAGGAAGACTTGTAAAACTTATCGAGAAAGATTTACAAAACTTACCAACGAAGTTTTGTAATACTTAATGAAGAAGATTTGAATAGCTTACTTAGTAAGACTTGTAAACCAACTACTATAAATAGCTCATTTAGCTAATGAAATGAGATACAACTTTCTCTCTATATCTTCTATTCTCATATACTTCCTCTACATTAAACATAACTAATATTTTTAGTCAAGGTTTATAACACATTATCAACACGAGTCTCTGCCAATTGAAGCTTTATTCTCGAAAGAGGTACACTTATTCTGACTCACGAGTCTCTATCAACTAAAACTATTTCATAAAAGAGGTACGGTTTCTTTTACTCATTTTATTCTAATTATTGTTACATATTTATTTATGTTACTGATTGAAATCTATAAAGATGGATATGCCGTCAAATAATACTATAAAGATGGCTCTGCCGTCAAGTAATACTACTATAAAGATGGCGTAGCCGTCAAGTGATAATCAAAAGTTTTCTGGCCGGCTATGCCGTCGTAAATTTTGTATAAAGTTATTATTTCAACTCGCATGTTTAAATATTATGTGACATATTATATCTTATTTAAAATCTATTCAGAATGGCGAATCTTACAAAATTAGAGTTTGTTGGCTTGGATGTATTTGGGTATACTTATCTATCTTGGCTAGTCGATGCTGAATTACACCTTAGTGCTAACGGGTTAAAAACACTATAGAATCGGAAAAATCTCCAAGAGTTGAACAAAATGCCAAGGCTATCATTTTTCTTAGGCATCACATTCATGAAAATTTAAAATCTGAATACTTAACCGTCAAAAACCCACTCACCCTTTGGAATCTCAAAGATAGATTTGATCACCAAAAACTTGTTCATCTACCTCATGCCCAGTATGACTGGCTTAATATAAGGTTACAATATTTTAAATCTGTCGCTGAGTATAATTCTGCCTTATTCAAAATAAGCTCAAAACTGACCTTGTGTGGTGAGAATATTACTGATACTGACATGATTGAAAAGATGTTCTCAACCTTTCATCCCAATACTATGATTCTGGCGCAACAATATCGGGAGCGCAACTTTCAAAAATATAGTCAGCTGATATCTCTCCTTCTTGTAGCTGAAAAGAACGAGTTGTTATTGAAAAATCATCAGATACATCCCACATGCTCTGCCCAGTTACCTGAAGTACATAACACATTATTCCGGAAGAATGTACGTGGGAAAGGGCATAGAGGAGGATGATATTACAAACGGAATCGTGGACACGGAAATTTTCGTGGTCGGTTTCGTAATCAGTATAACTCCGGTCACCTGAAATGGCAGCGTGATGGATACAACAACAACTCTGACCACCAGAAGTGGCAGAATGAGATTCCAAATAAAAGAAAGGCACCACCAAAAGGGGATACTAGAGATATCTATTTTAGATGTGGGGCTCATGGGCATTGGACTCGTACTTGTCGTACACCCAAACATCTTGTAGAACTTTACGAGTCATCTAAAAGGCAGAATGGACAAAGGATGGAAACAAACTTGGCTAGCTATAATGATGAACCGATGATTAAGACCATAAATGAACTAGAAAATGGTGTTAATATCTACTATGGCCTAGATGACTAGTTTTTGTATGCACTTCTTTTATGTCATGTGTTGCATCTACTTGCTTCGACATCTACTTCTATGTATTTGTTTTATAATTTTTGTTCTATGTTCTAGTTTTATGTACTTTGTTTATTTTAATAAAGTCATTTTTCACTTATATATATGTACACATCACAAATATGAGAGACATATGTATTGTTAACTGCGCAACTAATCACACAATTCTACAAAACCAGAAGTATTTTTCTCAGTTAACAAAAATCAACTCACAAGTATGGACAATTTCGGGTACGTCTAATATAATCGAAGGTTTCGGAAAGGCTAAATTTTCTCTACCGAATGAGACACAGGTTCATATACCAAATGCCTATACTCTAGCTATAAGAATATCTCCTAATCACTTCAACTACCTCAGGCTATAAGAAAATCTTGGAGAAATTACCATCAGTCTCTTCGGGGTTGATACCATACAAATAAAGGTCATTGAGTCTTACAATATCACTATTCCCAAAATCGTTGATCCAAAATCCCTTATTCTGTGGTATGATAGACTTGGTCATCCAGGAGTTTCTATGATGCATCATATTATAGAAAATTATACGGGACATTCTCTTAGACACCATAAGATCATACAACAAGATGAACTTCCTTGTTCAGCTTGTTCTCTAGGAAAATTAATTGTTCGACCATCTCCTGTTAAACTTCAAACTGAATCCCCCAAGTTCTTAGAACAGATTAAAGGTGACATTTGTGGTCCCGTTCATCCATCTTCAGACCCATTTAGATATTTCATGGTTTTAATTGATGCATCAACCGGATGGTCTCATGTATGTCGACTTTCTATCCGAAATTTAGCCTTTGCCAAAATGTTTGCCCAAATAATAAAGTTACGAGCCCAATTCCCTGACCATCTAATTAAATCAATTCGTTTAGATAATGCCGCTGAATTTACATCCTCAACTTTCAATGATTATTATATGATGGTAGAAATCTCAGTCGAACATCTAGTAGCATACATACATACCCAAAATGGTTTGGCATAATCTTTGATTAAAAGAATTCAACTTATCGCTCGTCCTGTTAGATATATTTGTGATGTCATGTCTAATAATGATTTGTGTTTAGTTTTCAGATCTTGACTAATAGGACAAATCGGGACTTAACTGGAAATCAGTACTTATACTAAAGTCAAAACTTAAGATATCAGAACTTAAGTTATCAGAACTTAAGATATCAAAAGATATTCATCAGAAGATAATATCAGGACTTAAGATGACTTTCAGATAAGAAAGGCGGCTGATTGAAGGGAAAGAAGATCAAGACTAAAATAAGAAGAGATATGCATGAAGAAGAATTCTATGAAGAATAGAAGACTTGGAGGAAAATATAACTAATTGATATATGTTAGTATATATAATTATATTTGATATCAATTAGAGATTATCTTGTAACTGTGTGGTATATAAACACAGCATAGGGTTTACACTAGAAGTGTTATTATCATCGAGAATATTATTCATTGTAACCCTAGCAGCTCTTAGTGATATTGTTCATCACTGAGAGAGAACGGTTCCATTACAATATTGTTTTATTAATAAGATTATTCTTTGTTACATACTTGTGTTCTTAATTCGATTTGATTGTATTATACACTGTATTCAACCCCCTTCTACAGTGTGTGTGACCTAACAAGTGGTATCAGAGCTAATCTGTTAACACATATACAGTAAAGATCCAAAACAATCATGTCTAAAGAAGAATAAACTCCAACCAAGCCCACCAAAACTGAAGAAACTCCAAAGACTCAAATCCACAGTCGATATGAGACTATTAGGGTTCCCATGCTGAGACCTTCTGAGTATCCCATATGGAAAGTAAGGATGGCTATGTTTCTGGAAGCTACAGATCCAGAATAACTTGACAGAATTAATGAAGGACCACATCAGCCAACCAAGCTCTCTGTTGTAGTTGCAGATCAGCCAGCAAAGACTGTACCAAAGGAGACACGTGAGTATACAGCTGAAGATATCTCATCTATTGCCAAGGATGCAAAGGTAAGGCATTTGCTGCATAGTGCCATTGATAATGTCATGTCAAACAGGGTAATTAACTGCAAGACTGCAAAGGAGATATGGGATGCCTTGGAGAAAAGATGCCAGGGAACTGATGCAATTAAGAAGAACAGGAGGACTATACTCACTCAAGAGTATGAGCACTTTGACTCAAAACCTGATGAGTCATTAACTGGTTTATATGACAGATTTGTCAAACTCTTGAATGATCTGTCACTGATGGATAAGGAATATGATCTTGAAGATTCTAATCTTAAATTCCTTTTAGCTCTTCCTGAAAGTTGGGATTTGAAGGCAACTACTATAAGAGAAAACTATGCTCTTGATGAAACTACTCATGATGAAATTTATGGTATGCTCAAAACTCATGAACTTGAGATGGATCAAAGAAGCAAGAGGCATGTGAGAAAGTTAAGAACAGTTGCTCTTAAGGCTGAGGAGGAATTCCCCAAAGTGGTTGCCTCAAAGAAAGGCAAAGGAAAGGCTCTCATTGTAAAGTCTGATTCAGATTCATCAAGTTTTGATGATGATGATGAGTATTCAGAAACTGAAAGTCTATCTGAGATGGATGGTGATGAAGAGATGATGAAATTGTGTGCTTTTATGGTGAAGGGTATCACAAAGATAGCCTACAGGAAATTCAGAAAGGAAAAGAAGGTTTCCAGGAAAAGTGGAAGTTCTGATAAGAAGAGTTTCAGAAAATCTGAAGGCAAAGGAGGAAAGTCTGACAGAGGAGATTACTCAAATGTTAAATGCTATAATTGTGGTGATAAAGGCCACAAATCTCCTGATTGCAAGAAAGTAAAAGGTGACAAAGGCAAGGCACTTGTCACAAAGAAGAAAAGCTGGACAGACACTTCAGATTCTAAAGATGAGGTGAACTATGCCTTGATGGCAAATGCTGATAGCAGTTCTGAAGCTGCTGAGTTAAAGGTACCTCAAACAACTTATGGTTTTCATACTGATGATATTACTGAGTTGATATATTATCTTAAAACCATATTCATTAGCTATAGAGATCAGACTTTAACATGTGATAGGTTAACTTCTGAAAATCAGGCTTTTAAGAAAAGGAATGACTATTTAGAAAAGGAGTTAGTTATGTTCCATCAAACTCAGAAAGAAAAAGATGATGCTTTTTATGTTAGAGATGAAGTCCTAAAATTGAATCAATCTCTAAAAACTGAGTTAGAAAAGGAAAGAGAGATTATCAGGACTTGGACTAACTCTGGAAGAACAACACATAATTTGCTAAGTAGTGGAAACTGGAAAGTGGGCTTAGGTTATGGAGATGATAAAAGTGAAATAGGAACTGAATAAATTAAGCCAATTATTGTTAAACAGACTACTAAGCCAAAGGTAAATCTTGTTAAGTTTGTGGCTAAAATTATAAAGTCTGATTCTGAAAAGATGAAAGATAATGATACAGAAGTTAAGGCAGAGTAAACTTCTGACAAATTAAAATAGGATAAACCAGCTGAAGTTAACATAGGCTTAATGACAAAGAAGCAACTTAAGTATAAGCTGAAAGACATTAAGAATGTAAACAAGGTAAAGCCACCCAGGAAAAATAGGAATGGAAATGAAGGTGTGAATAAAAGCAAAAATTATAAGTCTGTTCCTAATGCTCCTAGAAAGAAATGCAATAACTGTGGAAATACTAACCATCGTGCTTCTTTTTGCAGGAAGAATAAGGATATAAACTCTTTACCTCCTAAATCAGGAGTTAAGAGTCAGACTGTTAGGTTTAAACCATAAAATCCTTGTTTTCATTGTGGTAGTTTAAGGCATTACATTTATACTTGTAAAGAATATCATAGTTTGTACTATGATTATTATCAAATAAAACCTTCTTTAAAGAAAGTTAGCATTATTCCTTCTAGTGTAAGTTCTGATGCAAAGTCTAATACTGTAAAATCTGATATAAAAAATGTTAGCATAAACTCTGAAGTTAAATCCGCTGCAAATGCTAACAAACTTAATAAGGCCAAAGGATCCAAGCAAGTCTGGGTCCTCAAAACTAATCATTAGTGGTTTTTGTGATTGCAAGAAAACATGAAAAACATCCTATTTCTGGACAATGGATCTTCAGGACATATGACTGGAAATAAAGCCCTGATATCAGACTTTATGGAGAAAGCTGGCCCATGAGTTTCTTATGGAGATTGCAACATGGGAAAAACTCTGGGATATGGCAATATCAATCTTGGGAATGTCATCATTGAAAAAGTAGCTCTAGTCTCAGTACTTAAACACAATCTGCTGAGTGTTAGTCAAATCTGTGACAGAGGTTATCATGTGGATTTATTTGAAGAACACTGTGAAGTTGTAAGAAAATCTACAGGCAAAGTTGTTCTGAAGGGATACAGGCATGGTAACATTTATGAAGCCAAGCTTTCAACAAGTTCTGATGGTTCTGCAATCTGTCTGTTAAGCAGAGCATCAATTGAAGAAAGCTGGGATTGAACAAGAAACTCTCTCATTTAAATTTTAACAATATAAATGAACTAGTCAAGAAAGATCTTGTGAGAGGACTGCCAAAATCAGTATTTACTCCTGATGGCCTTTGTGATTCATGTCAAAAGAGAAAACAAAGAAAATCTTTATTCAAGAGCAAGACTGAATCTTCAATTCTTGAGCCTTATCACCTACTACATGTAGTTCTATTTGGTCCAGTGAATGGCATGTCTATTGCAAAGAAGAAATATGCTATGGTCATAGTAGATGAGTTTACCAGATACACATGGGTGTATTTCTTGCACACAAAAAGTGAAACTGTATCTATTTTGATTGATCATGTCAAATAACTGGATAAATTGGTCAAAGACTCTGTGAAAATCATAAGAAGTGATAATGGCACTAAATTCAAGAATATGATTATGGAAGAGTTCTGCAAAGACCATGGAATAAAGCAGGAATTCTCTGCTCCTGGAACTCCACAACAAAATGGAGTTGTTGAAAGAAAGAATAGAACTCTTATTGAAGCTGCAAGAACTATGCTTGATGAAGCAAAGTTACCAACTAACTTTTGGGCTGAAGCTGTGCAGACTACTTGTTTTTACTCAGAATACAACACTTATCAACAAGCATGGAAAGACACCATATGAGATGGTGAAGAAAAAGAAGCCAAATCTGAAGTACTTTCATGTATTTGGATGCAAGTGTTTTGTTTTTAAGACTCATCCTGAACAGCTATCCAAATTTGATCTAAAAGCTGATGAAGGAATTTTTGTTGGATATCCACTTTCCACAAAAGCCTTTAGAGTCTACAATTTAAGAACAAGGGTTATCATGGAATCTATCAATGTCTCTTTTGATGATAAGAAGATTACTGGACTTGAAGATTTCAATGATCATGATCAGCTGAGATTTGAGAATGAAGTTTTAAATTCTGATTCTGTAAATTCTGATAGTCTAAATCCTGATACTACAAACTCTGATGGGTTAAACTCTGATGTTATTGAAACTGTGGTGACTACACCAAAGGAAAATGCACCTGTGCAGGGGAGCATATTGAAGATCCAACCACATCTCAAGAAGCATCAAAACCTAGAACAGGCTCTTCAAGTTCTGATTCATCAAGTTATGATGGGCCAAGTTCTGATAATTCTGGAAACTCAAATTCTGAAGGATCCAACTCAGAGAGCATAATTTCAGGGGGAGTAGTAGAAAATGTTGATGGAGATAGCATGGATCATGGGGGAGCATCCATTTCTAGAGATCACCTTCCATCTGCAAGAAAGTGGACGAAAGCACATACATCTGACTTGATTATTGGAAATCCTGAAGCAGGTGTTAGAACTAGAACAACAACATCAAATGAATGTCTCTATCATTCTTTTCTTTCTCAGACTGAACCAAAGAAAGTGGAAGAAGCTCTTCCAGATGCCGATTGGGTGCAAGCAATGCAGGAAGAGTTAAATGAATTTGAAAGAAATAAAGTCTGGACCCTAGTGCCAAGACCAAAGAAAAGATCTGTTGTTGGTACAAAGTGGGTGTTCAGAAATAAAACTGATAGTGATGGCATACTTATAAGAAATAAAGCAAGGCTGGTTGCAAAAGGATATTCTCAACAGGAAGGAATTGATTATGATGAAATATTTGCACTATTGCTAGATTGGAAGCCATAAGGATATTTCTGGCTTATGCTGCTCACAAAAAGTTTAAAGTCTTTCAAATGGATGTAAAAAGTGCTTTTCTTAATGGAGAATTGGAAGAAGAAGTATATGTTGAACAACCTCCAGGTTTTGTAGATTCAAAATTTTCTAATCATGTATACAGACTTGATAAAGCACTTTATGGCCTTAAGCAAGCTGCAAGAGCATGGTATGAGACATTAGCTCAGTTTCTTCTGGAAAGTGGGTTTAACAGAGGGACTATTGACAAAACCTTATTCTATCGCAACCATGGAAATGACTTACTTTTGGTGCAGATATATATTGATGATATCATTTTTGGTTCTACAAATGACATACTTTGTAAAAGGTTTGCCAAGCTAATGCAGTCAAGATATCAAATGAGTATGATGGGAGAACTTAGCTATTTTCTGGGTCTTCAAGTCAAGCAGTGTTAGATATATTTGATAATGTCATGGCTAATATGTTTTATGTTTAGATTTCAGATCTTATTTGAACAGAACAAATCAGTACTTAACTGATCAGTACTTATACTGGATGACAGAACTTAAGGGATATCAGTACTTATGTTATCAGGAGATAGATATCAGAACTTAAGTGCTGAAGGATGATCAGATAAGGACAATAGCTGATTGAAGTTAAGAAGATCAAGATAAACATAAGAAGAGATATGCATGAAGAAGGAATTCCGTAAAGAATGGAATACTTGGAATAGAAGATATCTGATTGATATATATTAGGAAGCAGAATTATATTCCATATCAATTAGCGATTATCTTGTAACTGTGTAGTATATAAACACAGACATAGGGTTTACACTAGAAGTGTTATCATTATCGAGAATATTATTTACTATAACCCTAGAAGCTCTCGTGATATTTTGTTCATCACTGAGAGATAACAGTTCCAGATTGTAACAGAGTTTATTGTTTAAATAAAGTTTGTTTTCTGTTACATAAGTTCTTGAAGTTTGATTTGATTGTAATAAACACTGTATTCACCCCCTCTACAGTGAAAGTGTGACCTAACAAGTGGTATCAGAGCCTTCTGTTAACACACATACAGTTAAAGATCCAAACACAATCATGTCTGACACAGAAACTCCAACTAAGCCTACCAAAACTGAGGAATCATCAAAGACATCAACTCAGAGTCGATATGAGACTATCAGAGTTCCCATATTGAGACCATCTGAATATCCCATATGGAAGGTAAGGATGACCATGTTTCTGGAAGCAACAGATCCAGAATACCTTGATAGAATCAAGGAAGGGCCTCACAAACCTACCAAGCTCGCTGTTGTAGTTGCAGGTGAAGCAGCAAAGACCGTACCAAAGGAAAAGAGTGATTACACTGCTGAAGATATAGCATCTATTGCTAAGGATGCCAAGGTACGACACTTATTGCATAGTGCCATTGATAATGTAATGTCCAACAGGGTAATCAACTGCAAGACTGCTAAGGAGATATGGGATGCACTGGAGACAAGGTGTCAAGGAACTGAAACAGTTAAGAAGAACAGGAAGACAATACTCACTCAAGAGTATGAACACTTTGACTCTAGGACTAATGAGTCATTGACTGATGTATATGATAGATTTGTCAAACTCTTGAATGACTTGTCATTAGTAAATAAGGAGTATGATCTTGAAGATACAAACCTTAAATTCCTGTTAGCTCTTCCTGAATGTTGGGATTTGAAGGCAACAACAATAAGAGACAACTACAATCTTGATGAAACAACTCTTGATGAAATCTATGGAATGCTCAAGACTCAAGAACTTGAGATGGAACAAAGAAGCAAGAGGAAAGGAGGAAAGTCAAGGACAGTTGCTCTCAAGGCTGAAGAGGAATCCCTCAAACCACCTTCCTCAAAGAAAGACAAGGGTAAAGCTCTTATCATAAAGTCTGATACTGAGTCATCAAGTTCTGAGAGTGATGATGACTCAGATTCTGAAAGCTTGCCTGAAACTGATGCTGATGAGGAGATGATGAAGCTGTGTGCTCTTATGGTGAAAGGAATCACAAAGATTGCATACAGGAAGTTCAGGAAGGGAAAGAAGTTTTCCAGAAAAGGCATAAGTTCTGATAAGAAGAATTTCAGAAGATCTGAAGGAAGAGGAGGAAAGTCTGACAGAGGAGATTACGCTAATGTTAAATGTTATAATTGTGGTGAGAAAGGCCACATATCTCCTGATTGCAAGAAGACCAAGAGTGACAAAGGCAAAGCTCTTGTCACAAAGCAGAAAAGCTGGACAGACACCTCAGACTCTGAAAGTGAGGAGAACTATGCATTGATGGCAAATGCTGATAAATCAAGTTCTGAGAGCAGTTCTGAAGCTGCTGAAACAAAGGTACCTCAGACTACTTATGCTTTTCATACTGATGATATTAATGAGTTGAGAAGATATCTTAAAACCATGTTTGTTAGTTATAGAGATCAAACTTTAACATGTGAAAGATTAACTTCTGAAAATCTTGCTTTTAGGAAAAGAAATGATTTCTTAGAAAAAGAGTTAGTCATGTTCCATCAAACTCAGCAGGATAGAGATGATGCTTTTTATGTTAGGGATGAAGTGCTAAAAATGAATGAATCTCTAAAAACTGAGTTAGAAAAGGAGAGAG
This sequence comes from Apium graveolens, assembly GCF_009905375.1. NCBI lineage: Eukaryota > Viridiplantae > Streptophyta > Magnoliopsida > Apiales > Apiaceae > Apium > Apium graveolens. The sequence continues at coordinate 214,460,851 of NC_133656.1, forward strand.
AGATTATCAGAACTTGGACTAACTCTGGCAAAACAACTCAAAATTTGCTAAGCAGTGGAAACTGGAAAGAGGGCTTAGGTTATGGAGAAAATAAAAATGAAAAAGGAACTGTAGAAATTAAGCCTGTTGATAAGCAAAAGCCGAAGTTAAAACCTGTTAAGTTTGTAACTGAAAAATATGAAAATGAGAAATCAGAAGTTAAAAAGGAATTAGCTTCTGACAAACTAAAACAGGAAAAGACAGCTGAAGTTAACATAGGCTTAATGACAAAGAAGCAGCTTAAGCATAAGCTGAAAGATGTTAAGAATGCAAACAAGGTAAAATCACCTAGGAAAAACAGGAATGGAAAGGAAGGTGTGAATAAAAGCAATAACTATAAATCTGTTCCTGATGCTCCTAGGAAAGCGTGTCATAACTGTGGAAGTTCTAACCATCTGGCTTCTTTTTGCAGGAAGAATAAGAATATTAACTCCTTATCTACAAAATCAGGAGTTAAGAGTCAGTCTGTTAGATACAAACCACAAGATCCTTGTTTTCATTGTGGTAGTTTATGGCATTCCATTTATACTTGTAAGGAATATCATAGTTTGTACTATGATTATTATCAAATAAAACCTTCTTTAAAGAAAGTTTCTGTTGTTCCTTCTAGTGTAAGTTCTGATTCAAAGTCTGGTAGTATAAGTTCTGATAAGAAAACTGTTAACATAAAATCTGATGCTAAATCCACTGCAAATGTTAACAAACCTAAAAAAGCCAAAGGATCCAAGCAAGTCTGGGTCCTTAAAACTAATAATTAGTGGTCTTTTTGATTGCAGGGCAACAGAAAAAATATTTTAGTTCTGGACAGTGGATGTTCAGGACATATGACTGGAAATAAGGCCCTGCTATCAGACTTTGTGGAGAAAGCTGGCCCAAGAAACTCTCTCATTTAAATCTGTTTAGTAAGTAGAGCCTCAACTGAAGAAAGCTGGAATTGGCACAAGAAACTCTCTCATTTAAACTTCAACAAGATAAATGAACTGATCAAGAAAGATCTTGTGAGAGGACTGCCAAAATCAGTGTTTGTTCCTGATGGTCTTTGTGACTCATGTCAGAAGGCTAAACAAAGAAAATCTTCGTTCAAGAGCAAGACTGAATCATCAATTCTTGAGCCTTATTATCTGCTTCATGTTGATCTATTTGGTCCAGTGAATGTCATGTCTATTGCAAAGAAGAAATATGCGTTGGTCATAGTAGATGAGTTCACCAGATACACATGGGTGTATTTCTTGCACACAAAAAGTGAAACTGCATCTATCCTGATTGATCATGTCAAACATCTGGATAAATTGATCAAAGATTCTGTGAAGATTTTGAGGAGTGATAATGGCACTGAATTCAAGAATCTGATAATGGAAGAGTTCTGCAAAAATCATGGAATAAAGCAGGAATTTTCTGCTCCTGGAACTCCACAGCAAAATGGAGTTGTTGAAAGGAAGAATAGAACTCTCATTGAAGCTGCACGAACAATGCTTGAAGAAGCAAAGCTTCCAACCTATTTCTGGGCTGAAGCTGTGCAGACTGCTTGTTTTACTCAAAATGCAACACTCATTAACAAGCATGGAAAAACACCATATGAGATGGTGAAGAACAAGAAGCCAAATCTCAAATACTTTCATGTATTTGGATGTAAGTGTTTTGTTCTCAAGACTCATCCTGAACAGCTATCCAAGTTTGATCTAAAAGCTGATGAAGGAATCTTTGTTGGATATCCACTTTCTACAAAAGCCTTCAGAGTCTATAATTTGAGAACAAAAGTGGTCATGGAATCTATCAATGTCTCTTTTGATGACAAGAAGATCACTGGACTTGAAGATTGCATTGATCATGATCAGCTGAGATTTGAAAATGAAGATTCATATTCTGATACCTCAAGTCCTGACAGTCTAAGTCCTGATACTGTAAATTCTGATGGATTAAACTCTGATGTTATTGAAACTGTGATGACTACGTCAAAGGAAGATGCACCAATGCAGGGGGAGCATACTCAAAATATTATCACATCTCAAGAAGCATCAGAACATACATCTGGCTCTTCAAATTCTGATTCGTCAAGTTCTGATAAGCCAAGTACTGACAGTACTGAAAAGCTAAATACTGAAGGATCCAACTCAGAGAGCATAGTTTCAGGGGGAGCATCAGAAAATGAAACCGAAGACAGCATGAATCATGGGGGAGCATCCAGTTCTAGAGAAAATCTTCCATCTGCAAGGAAGTGGACAAATTCACATACACCTGATTTGATAATTGGAAATCCTGAGGCAGGTGTCAGAACTAGAACAGGTACTTCGAATGAATGTCTTTACAATTCTTTTCTCTCTCAGTCTGAGCCAAAGAAAGTGGAAGAAGCTCTTCAAGATGCTGATTGGGTGCAAGCAATGCAGGAAGAGTTGAATGAATTTGAAAGAAACAAAGTCTGGACCTTAGTGCCAAGACCTAAGAATAGATCGGTTGTTGGTACAAAGTGGGTATTCAGAAACAAAACTGACAGTGATGGCATAATTGTAAGGAACAAGGCAAGGCTGGTTGCAAAAGGATATTCTCAACAGGAGGGAATTGACTATGATGAAACATTTGCTCCAGTTGCTAGGTTAGAAGCCATAAGGATATTCATGGCTTATGCTGCTCACAAAAAGTTTATTGTCTTTCAAATGGATGTGAAAAGTGCTTTTCTTAATGGAGAATTGGAAGAGGAAGTATATGTTGAACAACCTCCAGGCTTTGTAGATTCCAAACATCCAGATTATGTCTACAGGCTTGATAAAGCACTTTATGGACTTAAGCAAGCTCCTAGAGCATGGTATGAGACTTTAGCTCAGTTTCTTCTGGAAAGTGGATTCAACAGAGGAACTATTGACAAAACACTGTTCTATCTCAACCATGGCAAGGACTTACTTTTGATTCAGATTTATGTTGATGATATTATTTTTGGGTCTCCAAATGACAAACTTTGCAAAAAGTTTGCCAACCTAATGCAGTCAAGATATCAGATGAGTATGATGGGAGAACTTAGTTATTTTCTGGGCCTTCAAGTCAAGCAGAGTGAAGAAGGAACTTTTATTTGTCAATCTAAGTACACCAGAAACTTGCTGAAGAAATTTGGAATGCAAGACTGTTCAAGTGCATCCACTCCCATGGCCACTGCAACAAAACTGGATAAGGATACTGGTAATTCAGTAGATATTACTGATTACAGAGGTATGATTGGCTCACTTCTCTATCTAACTGCTAGTAGACCAGATATCATGTTTGCTACCTGTCTTTGTGCAAGATTTCAAGCAGATCCAAGAGAACCTCACTTAACAGCTGTAAAAAGAATCTTTAAGTATCTTAAAGGAACAGCTGATCTAGGATTATGGTATCCTAGAGAATCAGATTTTAAATTAATAGGTTACTCAGATGCAGATTTTGCAGGTTGCAAAATTGACAGGAAAAGCACAAGTGGTAGCTGCCAATTTCTTGGAGGCAGGTTGGTTTCTTGGTATAGCAAGAAACAAAAGTCAATTTCCACATCAACTGCAGAAGCAGAGTATATTGCTGCAGGAAGCTGCTGTGCACAGATTCTCTGGATGAAGAATCAGTTACTGGATTATGGGTTAACATATTTCAAAATCCCTATTTACTGTGATAATCAAAGTGCTATTGCTATGACAGGTAATCCAGTTCAACACTCTATGACAAAGCACATCAGCATCAGGTACCATTTCATCAGGGAACATGTGGATGAAGGTACAGTGGAATTGCATTTTGTTCCCACAGATCAACAAGTAGCAGATATCTTCACAAAACCACTGTGTGAAGCTACCTTTTCAAAATTGGTAAATGAACTTGGAATGATTTCAGGTTCTTTCTCTAAATCTGCTTAAACTTGTTCTATGTTATCAGACTTTATGATCAGTATTTACAGAATTAATCTCTTTGTATATTCTGTGCATTAATTGATAAATGTCTTTAAGTACTGAATGTTGTCTGATATATGTTTCTAAACTCTGATAAGTGATATGTCTGTTTCAGTAACTATTCAATCCTATGAGGATAATTGTGCTAGATACTGACCTACTAGTCTTCAATAAACAAATGATCCCATGAAAGAAGTAATTATTTCTGTGGAAATCTAATGACACAAGCAAATTCTGATACTTGAGCTTAGTTTAGTTTACTTTATTCATCTTATTACTAAGTCCCAAATTAGAATAATGCTACTCATCTGTTAAGTTCTGATACTAGTAAAACTGCTGAATGTACTAAGTGCTGATAGACCTCTCTTATTAAAAAAAAATAAAATAAATAAATAAATAAAAAAAAAAAAATCAAAGAATAAAATCAGGTACTCCTTTGAGATCTAGAGTAAAAATGTGAAAGGGACGACCCAAGTGCATTGCTGGTATTAAGTAAATATGCATTAGAAAAGCAAAATATTTTCTTGGTGACTTTTCACACTCTATGATTACTGGAGAAATACTCTGATAATAGCATAAATTCTGATAAGCAGTCGTGACTCACTTACACTGAGAAGCCACTGTAAAAGAGAATTTTAAAGATGCATAAAATTAGCACAAAAACAGTTGAGGTGGACTCATGCATGAACTCATTTATCAGTAGGTTTCAGGATAATGACAGCTCTTTAGCAAAATTTTAATTATGACTTATTTCTAAGATGTACTGAAGTAGATCAGACTTTACTCTTTGTCTGTTATTTAGCTTAATGCACACACTAATCACTCCATCTGAATGATGAAAATTTCTGTGGTGGTCTATGTTATTTTAGATAAACAGTCATTGTGTCATTTTTGCACAAATTCTGAGGACAAGTTCTAGTTACACGTTCTGATGTTTAAGTTCTGACGTTCATAACTAAGAACTTGTATGAGTATTTACTAAGATAGATATTCCTTGTTCGAGTTAAGACATTATGTTCTGATGACTGTTAAGTTCTGGTATAGGTCTAAGTTCTGATTTTTCAGTCTAACCCTTTACTTGACTTATCTGTGAGTAAAATTTGGTAACAGTCTCAGATTAATTTCGAAATGTTGAAGTGGAAGATTAATAGTCTATGGTTAAAACATAATGGCACTCGTCCTTGAACAGTTCACTCTTGTTACATGTGCACATTCTCTTTCCAATGACTGTTATTCTTTTTCAAAGTCTAGGGAGACGAGGTAGAATTAATTCTACCTGTCAGCATTAAATATCTTTGCGTCTCTTGGCATTCTCCTGCCTATATAAACAGCCACTTCACATTAGTCTTCTCATCACACTTGTATCACAAATTCAGTCTTATTTTTCATTTACTATCACAAATGGCTGAATTTGGCTGGTTCTACAATTACGGTGATGAGACTGTGCATGTCTTTTTGAATGGAATTCCAACTCCCTACCCTATCACCAACATCCCTCACAATCTCTGGATTCAATTTCCAGAGGTTATCAAACGTGATCTGGTGGCCGTTCGAAGAGACCTTCACCTTCGTCGTATCCGTCAGCAAGAGCGAATCATACGACTCGCCATCTTGTTTGTCGAAGATAGGAAGAGGAAGATGACTTAATCTCATCTTCTTCCTGTTCTTCTTCATCCTCAGCTTTATCAGGCTTCTTAGCTAGGACTAAAGCTGTTGACGTTAGGATTAGAAGCTTAGGGAAAATCTTGTATTGATGTAATTTCTATTTCATATATGTATTGACTTGATATATTAATGAAAACTGTTTTTACTTCAAGATTTTGTCTCTGAGTTATTTTATCTTGTGTTGTTAAATCCTGCTTGATATTCTGATGACCATTTAAATTTTGTCTTTATTTAAGTTCTGATTCTTTGTCAGCACTTGTTCATCAAATTTATCTCGGTCATTTTTAACATGATTCATTTTCAGAATATTAATGTTGCAGTGAAAAATAATTCAATCAGTGCTAACGGTTTCAATTTTGAATTAAAACTGTGTCTCTTGATAACTGAAATGGTTTTTCCTTGAAACAAGGCAACTGGGTAAGTAATCATTCCTGTTTTCTCGAGCCCAGTAACTATCCGTTATTACTGCATGTCTGACAGGTGTCCAACGGTACATTTTTTCCAGAGTATAAGAACAACAGAGAGAAGATTTCTTTAATCTTTTATTTTCTTTATACTTTATCTCTCTTCTTACTTTTACTCTCTTTCTCATTCTTTCTCACGTTGGTTTTTCATACAGACATTATCTCAAACACCTAACAGGCATACTTGAATTTCAATATTTTTTCACATGGCACCAAAGGATTTAATCATTGATGGAGCAAAGTTTGTTCCAAACAACTATGCTGCAATTCTTGATCATTCTGAAGCTCCATCTGAATTGCATTTTGTGCAAGATCTTCTTGCACATAGTGAGGTTGGGTACGCCTTAACTCAGCCTGAATTATTTTCAAGTCAACAAGTTCTGCGGTTCTGGAGGACTGGAGTTTTTGATGATGGTGGTAAACGAGGAACTCCCAGTATTATCTTCCAAGTGGGTGATTCATCCTATGTAGTCACTCCTGGTACAGTACGAAGAGCATTACATCTTCCAGAAGATTGTACCTTCTCTATACCAGAGGAATCAGAACTTCGGGGGTTAATGACTGATTTGGGATATGAAAAGAGTCTGACGAAACTTGGACAGTTGAAACGGGCTAATATCAGAAGAGAATGGAGTTTCTTCTTCGATTGCATCACCAAGGCTTTTGGCAACAAGTGTTCAAATTTTGATGCCATCCCAATTCTGAGTCAGCACATCGGGTATGCTATTATCCATCAAACTCATTTTGATTTTGCAACTGGAATAATTGGTTTTATTGGGGATAGGATGACAGAGGATCGAGATGTTGTTTATTTTGCTAGATTCTGTCAACTTATTTATACGTATTGTACTGCTGAACCCCAGTTAGTCAGCACTCAAACCCTACCTTTTAAGGTTGCAAAAAGGTACTTTAACGACCTGATAAATGCTGACACAAAGAAATCAATGGTGAGACAATTACAGATTCCTCAGTCTGTGAAACAGATTCTGGTAAATGCTGATCCTGCTAATTACAAATCTGTTTACTCAAATGTTCAACCAACTCACCATAACCAAAATCCATAAACTTCAGTACCTACCTCTCATTCTACTCAACCTACCCTCAGAACTTATCTCAAATCCTATCTCTCCACTTCACAGACTGCTCAACCTTCTTCTTCAGCACCTACTATGAAGCCTACATCCTCTAAGCCAAAGAGAACAAAGACTGTTCCTCAAACATCTCAGAAGAAGAGGAGGATTACTTTGAGAGATGAATCAGATTCTGAGGATCAGATTCCCTCTTCAGAACCTGTGGTAAATGAAGCTGAGAAGGCAACTTCTCAGAAGGATTCTGCAATTGGGGGTTCTAGGCTTCTCAAGAGGCTTAGACGTATGACGGTTCCTGAAACTCCCACGGAATCCAAATCAACAAGGAAGTACAAGAAACAGAGGGTACAAAGGCCAGTTTCAGATGATGAGGAGGAAGCAGCTAAGGAAGGGGATCAGGAATCTCTGATCTCACAAGACAAGGAATTTGCTCCAGTCACTTCTTCTCCATCAACTCCATCTCAGGAACCTGTATCTGACAAGGCTAATTCACCTTCTATGTCTCTTGTTGATCCAGGCACAAGTGCTGAAATTGATATTCAGAACCTGGTTGTGCCTGAAATACTTTTCTTAGAAGCTCCAACAGTAAATAATCCTTCCACAACACCTGTTACTGATGCTGTTCAAACTCCTGAGTTATCACTAACACCTTCTCTGCATCAAGATGCTGATGATCAGATTTTAGGTGAGCATCAGGATATGGCTGTTGATCAGAACTTAGTATCAGATCAGCAATTAGAGGATGTTGAAGCCTCCATTGCTACTCACACAGTTGTCTTATCAGAAGATACTGATTCTCTAAGTTCTGATGCTGCAAATGTTGGAGATACTGGTGAGGCTGCTACAACTATAGATGCTGATGAAGCAGGTCCTTCAGGACATACTCCTCCACTGACTCTTCCTAAGTCTGAACTGGTAAAGGAGTTTGTTATCAGGGATGCACCAGTACCTTGGAGTGAAACTCCTGCAGGTCAGGAGTGGACTAAGGAATGGAACTCAGTTTCATGTGTTCCAAATGCTTTACATCTTGCTGAGCACTTGACTAAAGCTGATGAAATGTTACATTCTGATGATTTTAAAACCCAGCTTAGAGTCACTGCATTGAGTACTAAACATCTACAAGGTCTTCATTCCAACACTCATGCAGAGCTACACAAGATTCAGGAGAACTTTATCAAACAGGAACAAGTTTGGAAAATTGATAAGAAAAAGTTCTTCCAACCTACCATTGACAGGGTTGCTTATATTGAGAAAACTCAAGAGAAGCAACAAGCTCAGATTGATCAAATTCTGACAAATCAAGCTTCTCAGCAATCGCAACTTACTGAAATCCAGACCTCAGTGGAACTACTTATCTCTCTTTTATTACCTGCTGATGCCAAAAAGAGGGAGAAGGTAATTAAGTCCAAATGCAAAACCAACAAGTCACTGCAAGGAAAGGATGATGGAAAAGATGACCAAGGAAACTCTGGAATGGGTAGTGGTCATAGTCAAGGTAGAAGGTTTACATCAAGACAAGCTAGTCACAGAACAAGTTCTGATACTGGGAAAAGAATAAGTTCTGCTACTGGTAAAAGGATAAGTTCTGATGAACTTCTAGATCTTGATGAGGAAATGTCAAGACAGTTATTTCTTCAAGAAAATCCAGGGATGGACTTGGAAAGTTTAAAGGAAGAAGAAGCCAGACTTAAATTAGAGAAAGTCACATCTAAATCTGAATCTTCTGGTAAAAAGTTACTTCCAAAACCTAAAGGCATTGTGATCAAAGAAAGGATACATATTGAAGAAACTTTGGCTAGATCACAACCATAGATAGATCCAAGATCCAAGGGTAAAGAAAAGGTTGGTGAACCTATCAAGCCTTATGTACTTCCTGAGGAAGAAGAAATTACTGATGGAAAAGATGATCTTGCTCTGACTTCAAGAAAAGTTCTTAAAACAACCTCTGACATGGCTCAAGTTGTTCAGAGTCAAGAAATTGTAAGTTCTGATATTCAGAAGAAGCAAGTAACCTCTGACAGTGCTCAAGTTAACTTGATATCAGAAAATAAATCTAAAACACTCCTACCAGGATTCACTAAAGCAAAACAGACTCAATCTTTGAAGACTACTTCAAGTGGTTTTGAAGCAAGAGTAGTTACTGGAAAGGAAGCTAGAGATAAAACTGGATTGGGAAGTGCTGATGAAAGAAGAGTACACAACACTACCGATGATCCAACTTCCTTGAGTGAACCAGGTATTGGAGCAACTCCTGAGAGATTGAATCAACTAGAATCTGTACAGATGGTTTACCATACCTACTTGAAAGAATACATCATGTTGTATTTCATGACAGATGGTAGGGTTTATCATATAAGACAAAATGCCATTCCATTGAAGTATTTTGAAGAATTGGAGCATGTACTTTTCTTACTTCAAGTGGATGACAGAATAACAGAGACTGCTGCAAACTACTTAAAGGAACAGATTCAGAGACAGAAAAGACTTTATTCTGTTAAGTCTGACAGCAGATATGTTCCAAAGTACAGAAATCACAATGGTGATATTGTTGATATGAAGCCTAATACTGCACAGATCAGAACATATCTTGGTATTAAGGGGCTTGAATTCAATCTAGAGTCTAACAAAGCTTATGTTATAAGACTAGATCGGGAGTTGAGAAAAGCAAAGATTAATGATCTCAGAGCTGCAATATTTCAAACTGGTGAAGATACTGCAGAGCTTAAAGATGTCAAACGGAGAATGATTGATGAACTCAGATATGCTGAGAAATGTTTGTTGAAGAATTATCTCAGAACAACTCCTGACATCAGAGAGATGAGAAAATGATGAAGCCAAGTCAAAGATCTACAACTACTTAAATTCTGATGTGTATACAGACTAAAGTTGTTATCAGAAGTTGAATTGGTAAAAGCTTTAAGGACTGTAAGTTGTAGTTATCTTGTCTATTTCTCATGCATTTGTACTTAATGTTTTTGACATCATCAAATATCTATTAAACTTGTATATTTTGCTAATTTACAAGTTGGGGGAGATTGTTAGATATATTTGATAATGTCATGGCTAATATGTTTTATGTTTAGATTTCAGATCTTATTTGAACAGAACAAATCAGTACTTAACTGATCAGTACTTATACTGGACGACAGAACTTAAGGGATATCAGTACTTATGTTATCAGGAGATAGATATCAGAACTTAAGTGCTGAAGGATGATCAGATAAGGACAGTAGCTGATTGAAGTTAAGAAGATCAAGATAAACATAAGAAGAGATATGCATGAAGAAGGAATTCCGTAAAGAATGGAATACTTGGAATAGAAGATATCTGATTGATATATATTAGGAAGCAGAATTATATTCCATATCAATTAGCGATTATCTTGTAACTGTGTAGTATATAAACACAGACATAGGGTTTACACTAGAAGTGTTATCATTATCGAGAATATTATTTACTATAACCCTAGCAGCTCTCGTGATATTTTGTTCATCACTGAGAGATAACAGTTCCAGATTGTAACAGAGTTTATTGTTTAAATAAAGTTTGTTTTCTGTTACATAAGTTCTTGAAGTTTGATTTGATTGTAATAAACACTGTATTCACCCCCTCTACAGTGAAAGTGTGACCTAACAAGCAGAATGAAGAGGGAACTTTTATTTGTCAATCTAAGTACACCAGAAATTTGTTGAAGAAATTTGGAATGCAAGACTGTTCAAGTGCATCCACTCCTATGGCCACTGTAACAAAATTGGATAAGGATACTGGTACATCAGTAGATATTACTGATTATAGAGGTATAATTAGCTCACTACTCTATCTAACTGCAAGTAGACCTGATATTATGTATGCTACCTGTCTTTGTGCAAGATTTCAAGCAGATCCAAGAGAACCTCACTTAACAGCTGTGAAAAGAATTTTCAAGTACCTTAAGGGTACAACTGATCTAGGATTGTGGTATCCTAGGGAATCAGACTTTTATCTAATAGATTACTCAGATGCAGATTTTGCAGGGTGCAAAATTGATAGGAAAAACACAAGTGGAAGCTGTCAATTTCTTGGAGGCAGATTAGTTTCTTGGTTTAGCAAGAAACAAAAGTCAATTTCCACATCAACTGCAGAGGCAGAGTGCATTACTGCAGGAAGCTGTTGTGCACAAATTCTTTGGATGAAGAATCGGTTACTGGATTATGGGTTAACATATTCTAAAATACCCATTTACTGTGATAATCAAAGTGCTATTGCTATGACAGGTAATCCAGTTCAGCACTCAATGACAAAGCACATCAGCATTAGGTACCACTTTATAAGGGAGCATGTGATGGAAGGTACAGCTGAATTGCATTTTGTTCCAACAGATCAACAACTAGTAGATATCTTCACAAAACCACTGTGTGAAGCTACTTTTACAAGATTGGTAAATGAACTTGGAATGGTTTCAGGTTCTTTCTCTAAATCTGTTTAGCTTATGTTCTGATACATCAGACCTTATGATCAGTATTTACATATATTACCCTCTTTATGTAATATGTGCTTAAATTGAAATTTACCTAAGTGATGATTGTTGTCTGATATGAATTTCTAAACTCTGATAGTGATATGAATGTTTCTGTGACTATTTAATCTAATGAGGATAATTGTGCTAGATGCTGACCTAGTAGTCTCTAATATACTAAAGATCCCATGTTTGAAGTAATTGTTTATGTGGAAATATTTTAACACAAGCAAATTCTGATATTGAGCTTGGTTAGGTTTACTTTGTGTATCTTATTACTGTTATTCCTAGAGGACTAACAATGAGATTTACAGAAGGGGGGGGGTTGAATGTAAATCTCAAAACTTTTTCAAGTTTTGAGAAGTTTATTAAAGCAGTGTGTTCTAGATGAACAAGTGTATGAATTGCTTTGAGCTAATGCAGACAGATATATATTCAAACACAAAATGTAAAGAACACAACACACTTTAAAAACTTTTCTGGTGGATTTGTTGTTCCACCAGAGATGGTATATTAGAAAATCTGTGTTCAACAATGTTGATCACAGCTGCATCCTAGTACAAACTAGATGAATTTTCTCTCAAGATATTTACTTAACAGCTCTGGAAAATCTCTCTCTAATTACTAGCTTCTTCTTGGTTTATATATTACCAAGTGTACAAGTGAAAAACAATATAAAATTACAATAGTAAAATAAGTTCTTCACTTGCTTCTTTTCCTGTTCACTCAAGTACTTTGTTGACTATTGCATCTTTGTACTAAAGAAGAACGGCTGCTTTTTCTGTTGATCCTGAAATTCGGCTACCACACCTCAGTTTTCTCTGTCAACCCATGTGCCTCTGTCTGTAGGTACAACTACCACTTATCAACGGCTAATTAGCAGAACATCCGTTGAAGCTTTCATCCGTTGATGACTTCATCCGTTGAAGGATGTTATCCGTTGAAGCTTTCATCCGTTGATGCATTTATCCATTGATGCTCTCATCCGTTGAAGGATGTTATCCGTTGAAGCTTTAGAGACATCCGTTGAAGCTTAGCTTCTCATCCGTTGAAGGTCTTTAAGTCATCCGTTGATACCACTTCATTTATACAAAATTACAAGGCATGAAATATTTACAATTGGCCTTCCTATCTGCATATCATCTAGTAGTCAACATGACTCATAGTTTCTCTCAACTTCTAAGAATTACATTTTAAATACAGAGACTGAAATATGCTACAATACTAGACTTATTTCTAAGTAAAGCTACACCATCAACGGATAGCCAAAGTGGTCTTATCCGTTGAGGCTACTGACACTAAATTTCTACTTAAGTGTTTTGTTAAACATATCATCAAACTAATGCACATATATTCCTAACAATCTCCCCCTATTTATGTCTATAAGAATTGTAGGCATAAATTCAGGGTTAACTTGATGATAACAAAACACTTAACAAATATTTGAATTGAAACTAAGTAGAAATATAAAAGTGCTGCAAAAGTGTATGTACTAGGTGGTAATTGAAGATTTACAGTATTTCCAAGGGTGCTCCTCTAGCTTGAGCAAATCATCATTTTCTTCTTTGTTCCCTGGTTTTCTTTCCTAGCCCTTTGTCATTTTCCTCAATTTGGAGTTGGAGTTGTCTGAAGAATTCAGCTTCATCTTCATCACTGATATCCAACTTAGATTGCATTTCCTTGAGAGTTTCATTGCTGGCAATCTTGAGTTGGTCTTCAAGTCTGAAAAATCTTCTGACTCCTTTGTCATCTCTAAATTCCATCAACCAATGAGGTGATTTGTGAATTTTAGTTCCCCTTTCTTGTATGAGTAAGGTTCTGGGCAAAGCATTTGGTTCCCTCCAAGTCTTCCTTATGTTGGCAATCTTGTTGAGAATTTCAGTCTTGGCTGTTCTGGTAAAGCCAGAATCCTTTTTGATGGCTGAAAAGACTCTGATCAAGGTAGAGTAGCCTTCATTTAGAATCCTGTAGAGAGGCCATGTTCTTTCCCCAGCTCCCTTATATCTGAACACCAATCTCTCTGGTAGCTGTCTGTAGGCAGCTATTCCCCTTACTTCCTCCAGCTCATCCAGATAGAGATTAATGTCTGAAGCTTCTTTTATGTCACAGATGTGAACATAATCATCTTTAGAAATGGGTGGCTTAGGGTTAGGTTTTTGTTTTTGAGTGAATTTCTTAGAGGTTAGGGGAGGTGTAGATTTAGATTTTCTTTTCTGTTTCTTTGGTAGTGGTAGAGTGGTTAAAAAGGTAGGCAATGTGATGTTGTCCCAATCAATAGGTTCCTCTTTTGGAATGATTGGTTCACCATGGATATTTATAGAGGGATCAGCAACAAAAGGTTCAGGTATGGAAGGTAGTGGTTTAGATATAGATTTGGTATCTTCAGGGTTATCTTCACTCCTTCTGTGTGCCTTGGCCTTTCTTCTGTTTCCCTTCTGCCATTCCTCTCTTTCCTCCATATTTTCACCAAATATGCTCCCAAGAACCTCATCTAAGTTAGCAATCTTTTCTTCACCCCTGACTTCAATTCCTTTCATTTCTTCAACTTGGCTTGACTTTAGCTGTTTTTCAAGCTTTGCTTGTGCTCTTTTGTCAGCCTTGAGTTTTACAGCTTCTTTCTTCAACCTTCTGGTTTCTTCCCTTTTAGCCTTTAGAAATTTGGGATGTCCTTGCATCACACAGATACTCTTTCCCTCTCTATAGATAAAGGCCATGTTCATTCTCTCACCTTTGTCCTTGGTCTCCTTCTTCTTTATGATGCTTGCACTTAGAACTTTGTCTCCATCAGGTTTTGGAAGAGGAAAGTCTACTTCCTTTATCTGAGCAAAGTCTAGGGGATTCTTTGTGGAGTCCATACTGGATCTAGTGTTAGGCTTTAGAACCATAGGTTTTAAATTCTTGAAAGAAGTCTCTCCAACCTTATTTCTCCCTACTGGCTTGAGCTCCATGTTGATTGGTTCAATCTTTGTGCTAAATTTCACAGATGTTGATTTGTCTTGTGTAGAACCAAACACCAATTGCAACCTTTCATCAATTCTCCTCCATTGTTCTTTCATTTGTATTTCAGCTGCTGCTAGCTGAATCAAATCAATTCCATCAGGTTTTCCCTTGATTTGAATGATTGGAGAGGTAGTGATGGCAGGAACTAGCACTTTAGATATCTGAATCTTTGTAGAGGGCTCTCCTTCCCCTTCCCTTTTATTCTCCCCCTTTTTGTTATCATCAAGGAGAGGGGTCAAGCCTTGTGCTTTTGCCAGCTGCATTAGGAGATTGGTTTGAGATTGTTGGTTGAGAAGAAGGGTGGCCACAGAGTCTTCAATTCCTTGAACTCTGTCTTCCAACTTGGCCAGCCTTTGTTCAGTAACTGATTCCTTTTTCAATCTCGAAACCAAGTCCTGCAAAGTACCATAGGGCATGACTGAATCCAATTTTTCTGAAGTGAAGGATTTCAAGTCAGCAATATCTTTCCTGAGATCATCCAGACTCATATTTTGCTTTACTTGCTGCAACTTTATGAGATGCAGTGAGTCCAGGTGAGCTTGGAGGATAGCCTTGATATTTGCATTTGAAGTGTTCTGAATGGCCTGTTGAATAGTGATGATTTGTTTGACCAAGTGGACATTGAATTCACCTGTTCTATGCTCCTTAGTCAAGGCCCATTCAGGTAGATTAGGAATGGAACTAGGGTCTTTACCTCCCCCTATGTTCATGCTTCCATCAGAAGAAATAGAGTCATCATCATCAGAATTTACTCCAAATTCCTCAGATGGCTCACCAGCTGTAGAAGGCATCCTGTTAATAGCAGCTTTATCCCTTTGAAGAGATTCTGTTGAGTGCACTAGATGTAGTGTCCTTTCTGCCTCCTCATTGTCCTGAGCAGCCAACATTTGATAGGCTGTCACAGGATGAGTAAAAGTATCAGCATCCAAGGAAATGTTATCAATTACAGCTTTGTAATGTTGCTAAAATTGTCTTTCCTTTTCAGCATCATCCACAATCATTGACTCATGAGCAATGGCTGGTTCCACCCTTGTATCAACTGTACCTGCTTTTCTCTCTTTTTCTCTATGTTCTTGCATCAGGGGCTCCCCCTGGCTCACACATCTCACTCCCTCACCTTCACCTTCTAAGGTGGTACTCCACTCACTGATTTTTGCCATGCTGGAAGAAATAGCATGCATTTTTGTGCTCTCAATCTCTCCTTTTGCCTGGGAGCAACCCAGCCTCTCACTCAAATTTTCAGTCCCTGCCCTCAATCCTAAAAGTGATTGCACAGTATTCATGTCTTCTACACTTGGAATCATTTCAGTTATTTGTGTAGAGACTATCAACGGATGTGGAATATCCGTTGAAGGTGAAACTGTTGTTATCAACAGATAACTGCTGTTAAGCTTATCCGTTGAAGAGCAACCACTTGTCAACGGATGAGTGATATCCGTTGAAGAAGGAAAAGAAGATGAAATTGAAAGTGATATAACTGTTGAATCTGTATAGATTGATTTGATATGTGTTGATACAGATTCTTCAATTATATCTGAAAGAATTTGCGGGTGATCCAACAAATCATCTAAAAGATGATGATCACCTGTATTTGAGTGGGGCTCCTCCCTGAGTTGTAAAGAGGGAGAATCAGGAATTGATGGGAATAACATATCCACATCCAGAGATGGTGAAGAAGTATTTGGTGATTGATGTGTAGTTATTGTGAGAGAATGGGGCTGTGACTCCACATTTATTGGAGTCACATCAAACTGAGTTTGAGAAGGCACAGAGACAGATGGATGTATCTGTGCAGTGTGTGCACCCTGTGTAGAAGATTGGGTTCTAGCCTTCTTTCTTCTAATAAAAGCTTTTGTAGGTGAGTGTTTGGCTTTAGTGTCCCTCCCTCTTTTGTTCTGTGTTCCTGGTTGGGAACTCTTTTCAATAGTAACATCCTTTTGGGAGGATGCTACTAGGGATGTGCTAGAAACCTTTTCAACCACCACAGCTTTTTGAGAAACTGGGGCTTGGCTAGCTTGGGAAGCACTCAACTCTCCTTCCTTATCCTGGGGGTTTCTTTGATGTTCACCCCTCCCCTCACCACTCACACCCTGTTCACTTCCCTCAGGGTTAATGGTTGTTGTTACAACTGTTGTCTTTTGAGAAACAACAGAGGTGGTTTTCTTTGTCTTGGATTTTGAAAGTTTAGATTTGGTGACCTTGGTAGAAACCTGTTGGGGCATTGACACAGATTTCATGGCCACACTAGAAGATAAAGAAATAGAGGGGTTGGAAGAAGTAGGAGTTGCGGAAGCAATTACCTCACCTACCTGGGGTGCATTCATGATTGGTAAATATACCAATTGCACACTGCTGTTGAGATCCATTCTCAATAAGTCTACAAGAACTCTTTTCTCTTGTGCCCAGCACTTGAGTTTATTATTCTCATTGATAATGACTAAACCTTCAGCAACATGGTTAGCCAATAACATAAAGAATCTAGCATAATAGATGTTATTAGGTCTATTAGCTTTGTTACCTAATCTAGTACCTAATTCTAGCATCACATAGTTGCTAAAGTTAAAGTACCTATCAGAAACAAGCATATAGAACATATTAACAAGAGATGAAGTTATGGCATCAAAATTACTAATTTTCCCAGAGAAAACCTTTATGAAGGCATCCCCAAGAAAACTCCATTCTTTCCTAAGGCCTTTTCGTCTAATACCCCCTAAATTAGCAGAGTTAAGAGAGTAACCTATGGAATCTAACATGCTGGATACATCACTATCAGTGTGTGGTGTCATGGCATTGTTCTCAGGTAATTTAAAACATGCTTGTAAGTCATCACAGTTAATACAGTGATTTTTACCTTTGAGAGTGAAGGAGATAGTCATATCCATGGAGTTGAACTCAGCAGTTGTCCAAATCTCCTCAACTACTTCACAGAAAATCGTTGGGGCTTCCAGCATTGCATAGCTAAGTTTACAGTTTTTGATGAAGTCCATCATTTTGTGATAATCTGAGTGGGCTTCATTCTTTTCTACCAGAGCTATGAAATTGTTCTTCTCGTAGATGAACCCAGATTGAGACATAATCTTCACGACTGGTGCCATTGTTGTGAGTAGAAATTGCAGAGAATAACTTGAAGGTTTTGCAGAGAGAAAATGGTAAATGCTTGAAATTCTAAGAAAGCGTAAAGTAATAATGAACAATCAGAAGGGCTTATATTCTTTCAAAGAAAAAGAAATAAATAAAGGATTAATCAGTAAATAGGTGTTAGTGAATTTCAGCCGTTTAAGAATAAACTGTAAGTATTCTAATAACTACCTTTAAAACCAATACATACAAATGTATGTATGGTATCAACGGTTAAGAAAATAGAATCAACGGCTGTGAGACACCTCAAACGTCTGATGTGACATTTCAACGGATAATGTAAATTGTCATCCGTTGAAAGGTACTTCAGTTTTATCCGTTGACGGATAAAAGTTCCAGAAATATACTTGTCTTTCAACGGATAATGAATATCCGTTGATAGAGCAATTTTGACTTTCAACGGATAGGGAACATCCGTTGATGGAATAAACTTTGTTAAAAGTCAAATTTGTTCTAGCAACTAATATACTTCAGGCTTCACATTAAATTGCAAAGAAGACATGAATTTTAAGAGTAATTAAGCATACCTAGCTCACTTACCAATCTTGTGAATGTTGATTCATCAAGTGGCTTGGTAAATATGTCAGCAATTTGTTGTTCACTTGGAACAAAATGTAGTTCCACTGTACCATTCATGACATGCTCCCTGATGAAGTGGTACTTAATATCAATGTGCTTGGTCCTTGAGTGCTGCACAGGATTCTCTGTTATGGCTATGGCACTTGTGTTGTCACAAAAGATAGGTTTTCTATCAACATGAAGTCCATAATCAAGGAGTTGATTCCTCATCCATAACATTTGAGAACAGCAACTTCCAGCAGCAATGTATTCAGCCTCAGCTGTAGAAGTAGAGACTGAATTTTGCTTTTTGCTAAACCATGATACAAGCTTGTTTCCCAGGAATTGGCAGGAGCCTGTTGTACTTTTCCTGTCTATTTTGCAACCTGCATAGTCTGCATCTGAATAACCAATTAGATCAAAGCCAGATTCTCTAGGATACCAAATTCCTAAATTTGGTGTACCCTTGAGATATCTGAAAATTCTCTTGATAACAATTAAGTGAGACTCCCTAGGATCAGCTTGAAATCTAGCACACAGACATGTAGCAAACATTATATCTGGTCTGCTAGCAGTTAAATATAAAAGTGAACCAACCATGCCTCTATAACTTGTAATGTCCACAGACCTTTCAGTCTTATTTAATTCAAGTTTGGTGGCAGTGGCCATGGGAGTTTTTGCAGATGAACATTCCATTAAGTCAAACTTCTTTAAAAGATCATGAATATATTTAGTTTGACTAATGAAAATTCCATTACTAACTTGTTTAATTTGTAAACCAAGAAAATAGGTTAGTTCTCCCATTAGGCTCATTTCATAATTACTTTGCATTAGCTTAGCAAACTTTTTACAAAGTTTATTATCTTTAGAACCAAATATTATGTCATCTACATAAATTTGAACAAGTATACTAGAGCCATTAACATTTCTAAAGAAGAGAGTTTTATCAACAGTACCTCTAGTGAAATGATTCTCCAAAAGAAATTTTGATAATGTTTCATACCAGGCTCTAGGTGCTTGCTTCAGTCCATAGAGTGCTTTCAACAGATAATACACATAGTCTGGAAAATTTGGATCTTCAAATCCTGGAGGTTGACTTACATAGACTTCTTCCTCTAATTTCCCATTTAGAAATGCACTCTTGACATCCATTTGATAGACTTTGAAATTGGCATGGGTTGCATAGGCTAGAAAGATTCTGATAGCTTCAAGTCTTGCAACAGGAGCATATGTCTCATCAAAATCTATTCCCTCTTACTGAGAATAGCCTTTAGCAACCAATCTGGCTTTATTCCTTATGATAATGCCATTTTCATCCATCTTATTTCTGAATACCCATTTTGTATCAATAGGACTCTTGTTCTTTGGTTTGGGTACCAGCTTCCAAACTTGGTTTCTCTCAAATTGGTTTAGCTCTTCCTGCATAGCTAATATCCAATCTGGATCCAATAAGGCTTCTTCCACTTTCTTAGGTTCCTCCTGAGATAGAAAACTACTATACAGACATTCATCTTGAGTAGCTCTTCTTGTTTGCACTTTAGATGATGCATCACCAATGATTAGTTCAAAGGGATGATTCTTGGTCCATTTCCTTTGAGGTGGAAGATGAGCTCTAGATGAGGTGATCTCAGTATTGTCATGATGTGAGACAGCGTTTTGATTAGTTGAAACTCCCCCTGAGTTGTTGGTCCTTTGCAGGGAAATTGGAGTTCCATCAATTAATGATGTAAATTGATTATCAGTTGATGATCTATGATCAACGGATGCTTCATTAAGTACTTCAACAGATGATGCACAATGTCTTTCAACGGATGCTGAATTTTGTGCATTATCCAGGGGCAAATTTTGTATTCCTTTTGAAGTGTCGTCTCCATCAATCTCTTCTTCACTATCATCACAATATATTTCAATATTGTCAAATTTGAGTCTCTCATAATGTTCCTCATCTGTTAGTCCATCAATCTTTTTATCATCAAACACAACATGCACATATTCCATAACAATGTTGGTTCTTAGATTGTAGACCCTATAAGATTTTCCAGCTGAATAACCAACAAATATTCCTTCATCAGCCTTTACATCAAACTTCCCTTTATGGTCAGATTGATTCCTCAGTATAAAACATTTACATCCAAAGACATGAAGAAAGTTTAGAGTTGGTTTTCTTTTCTTGAACAACTGATAAGGAGTCATGCCTTTAGCTTGATTGATCAAAGAAATATTTTGAGTGAAACAGGCACAATTAACAGCTTCAGCCCAAAAATATGTTGGTAACTTTGATTCTTCAAGCATTGTTCTGGCAGCCTCAATTAAAGATCTGTTCTTTCTTTCAACTACCCCATTTTGCTGAGGTGTTCTTGGAGCTGAGAACTCATGCATGATTCCATTTTCTTCACAGAACAGCCTTAATGTCAAATTCTTGAACTCAGTTCCATTGTCACTCCTGATGTTTCTTACCTTCAAGTCAGGATGATTATTGACTTGCCTGATGTGATTGATAATGATTTCACTTGCTTCATCCTTTGATCCAAGAAAATAGACCCATGAGAACTTTGAGAAATCATCTACAATCACTAAGCAATATCTTTTTCTTGCTATTGACAATACATTGACTGGTCCAAACAAATCCATATGTAGCAGCTGTAATGGTTCATCAATTGTTGTTTCAAGCTTCTTCTGAAATGATGCTTTCCTTTGTTTGCCTTTCTGACAAGCATCACACAGACCATCCCTTGAGAATTCAACAAGAGGAATTCCTCTTACTAAGTCCTTTTTGACTAGATCATTCATTGTCTTGAAATTCAAATGGGATAGCTTCTTGTGCCATAGCCAACTCTCAACTGAACTTGCTTTGCTGAAGAGACAAGTAATAGATTCTGCATCTGTAGAGTTGAAGTCAGCTAAGTACACATTTCCTTTTCTAACTCCAGTTAGAACCACTTTGTTGTCTTTCTTACTAGTGACAACACAGGCTTCAGAATTGAAGGAAACTGTATTCCCTCTATCACATAGTTGACTGATACTCAGTAAGTTGTGCTTGAGACCATCAACTAATGCAACTTCTTCAATGATGACATTCCTTGTTGAAATCAAGCCATATCCCATAGTAAACCCTTTGCTGTCATCTCCAAAGGTTATGCTGGGGCCAGCTCTCTCTTTAAACTCTGTGAGCAGGGAGAAATCTCCAGTCATGTGTCTTGAACAGCCATTGTCCAAGTACCATAGATTTCTTCTATTTTCCTGCACACCACAAAATCAATCAATTTGATTTTGGTACCCAAGTTTCCTTGGGTCCATTCTTGTTAGCCTTTCTCCTAGACTTCATTCCTCCTGCATCTTTAGACTTAGGTGAGTTTGAGTCAACCTTGGTCTTAGATGTGGTTGGTTGAGGTGTAGGGTTAGTCACAACATTATCCAGCACATTTATAGAATTATTAGGCATGGATTGTGCATACATGTTATTCCACATTGGCATATTGTATGGCATTTGAGGCATACTGAATGCAGCAAGATAAGGATTGTTAAAATATGGCATGTTTGCAAAATGTGCATAAGGATTTTGTTGAGACATAACAGGCATAACATGTAGAGGTGATACAGACATGTTAGGCATGGAAGAGGGTACAGTTATGGGAGATTTCTTAATAGATTTACAATTAGCAGATAGATGATTAACACTACTACAATGCACACAGCTTTTTCTAGGAGCATACTTGTCAGGTATGTAATTGTTATGTTTGTTAACTCCTACCTTCCCATTTCTGTTGGATTTCCTTTTGGATTCCTTTTTATCCTCAACCATCTTGAGCCTATTGTTTAACTGTTCTAAGGTCATGTGCCCTACATTCACCTTTCTGACATCTTTGGATGTGCTTGCTTCTTCTTTGACAAAGTTCTTTGAAGTTGAACCAAACTTTTTGTTGAGTTTCTTTAGATTTTCTCTTTTAGAAACATCTGCCTGTTTTAATTGAGGAACCTTCAACGGATGTTCCTTTTCTTCCTTCAACGGATAACTTTCATCATCCGTTGATTCCACATCCGTTGACAGTCCATCAATTAATTCCAGTTTCTTTTTATTTTTATCCCAGGCAGTTTCACAGAATGATTCAATTCCTTGGACTTTGGCAATTTGAGCACTTACATCCCTAGATGTTTTCCAGGCTTTAATCACCTCTTGCTCTTTCTCTAATTGATTGGAAAGTATTTCTACTTTCTTAACAGATTCAGCTAGTTCATTCTCAACAGATATACAATGCAATTTGGTTTTCTCTAGGTCAATCAACTTATTTTCTAACACAGTATTTCTATTACTTAAAAACAGATTGTTCTCTTTGATCCTACTATTTTCTTTAGCAAGAGATTTAAGAGACACACGCAAATGATACAATTCAGTAGACATGTCATTGAAAGCATCATTGCACTCTTCTTTAGTAAGCTGTGTTAAATCAGTAGTGATTACCTGATTGCTTGATGAACTAACTTCGTTTTCTTCAGAATCAGCCATGAGAGCAAGGTTGACATAATCCACATCTTCATCCTCTTCATCTCCATCAGCTGCCCAGTCCTTTTCTTGAGTAATGAAAGCCCTTTCCTTCTGTTTGAGCAGATCAAAATATTTCTTTTTGTAATCTACTTGTTCAAATTTCTTCTTTTCAGAGGTTGGCTTTCTGCACTCACTTGCAAAGTGTCCACTTATACCACAATTAAAACACTTGAACTTGGATTTGTCCACCATGTTCTTATAGGGTTTAGTGGCTCTAGTGTTTTTCCTGAACTTCATCTTTGCAAATCTCCTGGACAGAAATGCAAGATGCTCATCAATACCATCAGAGTCATCTTGACTGGAGTTGTCTTCATTTTCAGCAACTTGCTCTTTACCCTTGTCTGATTCTGGATTTCTTACACCATCTTTGGAGCTTGATGTAGATCTCACAGTTTCTTTTCTGCATGCTTTCTCATTTTCAGCTACCAATGCAACTGAACCTCCTTTCTTTCTCCCCCTCTCCAATACCTCATCCTGTTCCAACTCTAGTTCATAAGTCTTCAAGATTCCATATAATCTTTCAAGAGTAAAGTCCTTATAATCCTGAGAGTTTCTTAAGGAAACAGTCATGGGTTTCCATTCCTTTGGTAAGGATCTCAAAAATTTAAGATTTGAATCCTTCACCTGGTACACTCTACCATACAGCTTCAGTCCATTCAACAGCTTTTGGAATCTATTAAATGTGTCATTTAAAGATTCATTCTCTTCAAAATGAAAGTACTCATACTGTTGAATGAGAAGCTGCATTTTGTTCTCTTTTACTTGTTCTGTACCTTCACACAGCAGCTGAACTGTGTCCCAAACCTCTTTGGCAGTTGAACAATTTATCACATTATCAAACATATCCTTGTCAAGACCATTAAACAAAATGTTCATAGCCTTCTTATCCTTGTGGACTTCTTCTGTGTCTTCCATTGTCCATTCTGCTCTAGGTTTTGGAATGGATTGACCAACAGCAATTGTGGCCGTAGCAACTGTGGCTACTTTGTGGGGAATGTGAGGACCATTCTCAATGCAGTTTACATAACCTTCATCTTGGGAGAGTAGATGAAGGTGCATTTTCACCTTCCAGTGGTGATAACTGTCTTTGTCAAGAACTGGGATCTTTACTCCAATATCCTTCTTACTCATCTTTGTTAGATTCCAAGATCTTTAAACTCTTTGTGTGTCAAGAGCTTGCTCTGATACCAATTGTTATTCCTAGAGGACTAACAATGAGATTTACAGAAGGGGGGGTTGAATGTAAATCTCAAAACTTTTTCAAGTTTTGAGAAGTTTATTAAAGCAGTGTGTTCTAGATGAACAAGTGTATGAATTGCTTTGAGCTAATGCAGACAGATATATATTCAAACACAAAATGTAAAGAACACAACACACTTTAAAAACTTTTCTGGTGGATTTGTTGTTCCACCAGAGATGGTATATTAGAAAATCTGTGTTCAACAATGTTGATCACAGCTGCATCCTAGTACAAACTAGATGAATTTTCTCTCAAGATATTTCTTAACAGCTCTGGAAAATCTCTCTCTAATTACTAGCTTCTTCTTGGTTTATATATTACCAAGTGTACAAGTGAAAAACAATATAAAATTACAATAGTAAAATAAGTTCTTCACTTGCTTCTTTTCCTGTTCACTCAAGTACTTTGTTGACTATTGCATCTTTGTACTAAAGAAGAACGGCTGCTTTTTCTGTTGATCCTGAAATTCGGCTACCACACCTCAGTTTTCTCTGTCAACCCATGTGCCTCTGTCTGTAGGTACAACTACCACTTATCAACGGCTAATTAGCAGAACATCCGTTGAAGCTTTCATCCGTTGATGACTTCATCCGTTGAAGGATGTTATCCGTTGAAGCTTTCATCCGTTGATGCATTTATCCGTTGATGCTCTCATCCGTTGAAGGATGTTATCCGTTGAAGCTTTAGAGACATCCGTTGAAGCTTAGCTTCTCATCCGTTGAAGGTCTTTAAGTCATCCGTTGATACCACTTCATTTATACAAAATTACAAGGCATGAAATATTTACAATTGGCCTTCCTATCTGCATATCATCTAGTAGTCAACATGACTCATAGTTTCTCTCAACTTCTAAGAATTACATTTTAAATACAGAGACTGAAATATGCTACAATACTAGACTTATTTCTAAGTAAAGCTACACCATCAACGGATAGCCAAAGTGGTCTTATCCGTTGAGGCTACTGACACTAAATTTCTACTTAAGTGTTTTGTTAAACATATCATCAAACTAATGCACATATATTCCTAACAATTACTAAGTCAAAAACTAGAATAGTGCTTCTTATCTGTTAATTTCCGATATTAGTAAATCTTATGGATGTACTAAGTGTTGATAAGCCTCACTTATCAAAAGAAAATGTAAAGAAAAGAAATAAATATCAGGTACTCCTTTGAGATCTAGAGAAAAATGTATGTGGAAGGGAAGACCCAAGTGCATTGCTGGTATTAAGTAATATGCATTAGAAAAGCAAAATAAAGTTTTCTTGGTGACTTTTCACATTCTCTGATTACTGGAGAAATACTCTGATAATAGTATAAATTCTGATAAGCAGTTGTGACTCACTTACATTGAGGAGCTCCTGTGAAAAAGAATATCAAAAGATGCATAAAATGAGCACAAAACAGTTGAGGTGGACTCATGCATGAACTCATTCTATAGTAGACTTCAGACTAATGACAGATTTTGAGCAAATTTCTTTGTTATACCTTATTTCTAAGATGTACTGAAGTGAATCAGACTTTACTCTTTGTCTGATATTTAGCTTAAAGCACACACTTACACTTCATATGAATGATGAAAATTACTGTGGTGATCAATGTTATTTTAGATGAACAGTTTAAGTGTCAGTTGCATAAATTATGAGGACAAGTTCTGATGGAAGTTCTGATCATTAAGTTCTGTGGAAACCATATCAGTATTTGTGTGAAGAATTACAGAAATAAACATTCACTTTTTGAGTACAGAAGCCATATTCTGATGACCTTTAAATTCTGATAATAGTCAAGTTCTGATGCTTACGTGGCAGTATTTATTTCCTTGATTTATTTTTGGGTCAATACTTGAACGGCTATATTTTATCAGAATATTGGTTTAAGTGAGATAAAGACAGTCATAATTACTTGTTTAGTGGGAACAGTTTTTTTTTTTGAAAAACTGCATGTGCATAGTAATCATTACTTATTTCTCGTGCCCATTAACTATTGTCTTAACTACTGAATGGATGACAGCTGTAAAGACTGTTCCAATTCATCTTAACTGCTGTCAAGTGGCGTGTATAAGTAAAAGAGAGAAAAGATTTTAAATCTTTATCTACTTTTGTATTCAATACTCTCTCTCTTTTCTCTTATTCTCTCTATATTCACTGACGGTTTTTTACACAGGCATTTTACCAAACACCTTTCAGGCATTCTTATTTCTCACTTCTTTTTCAATGGTACCAAAGGATCTAATCTTTAATGGAGCAAAGTTCGTCCCCAACAACTACACTGCCATTCTAACCAAGAGTGACGCTCCGTCAGAACTTCATTTTGTTCAGGACTTCTTGGCTCACAGTGAAATAGGGTTTGCTTTGACGCATCCATCCACTTTATCTGGAACTCAAGTTCTGACGTTCTGGAGAACGGGACTTTATGATGATGGTGGTAAGGATGGGACTCCAAGCATCATTTTTATAGCAAAGGAAGTGGAGTACGTTGTTACTCCGGCAACAGTCAGGAAAGCTCTAGACCTACCTGATAACTGCCAGTTCAGTTCTGCTGTTGAGGAGCCATTGCTACACCAAATGATGGCTAATTTAGGGTATGAGGAGAGTTTGGCAAAGTTGGGCCAACTTAAACGCCCACATATTCGAAGAGAATGGAGCTTTTTCTTCGATTGCATCACCAAGGCGTTCGCAAATAAATGCTCAAATTTTGACGCCATTCCGATTCTGACTCAACAAATTGGGTATGCTCTTCCAAACCAGTCTCACTTGGATTATGCCAAGACTGTGTTATGTTTTATAGGAGATAGAATGAAAGAGGACAGGAATGTAGTTTACTTTGCTAGGTTCTGTCAGTTAATTTACAGTTACTGTACATCAAATGAACCACAACTAGCAAGTGAACACATAGAACCTTTTAGGTTAGCAAAAGGGCTTTTACTGACCTTTTAACTGCTGATAACAAAAAGAAAGTTCTGAGGCCCCTTGGAATTCCTTTAGCAGTAAAGCAAGCCCTTGTAAATGCTGATGTTGATACTTACTCTGTATTATATCCTGATGTTCCACAACAACAACAACCACAACCACAACAGCCATCAGAACCTACTACTGCCCCTCAACAAACACACATATCAGAACATGCCAACCATCCATCAGCACATAATCAAGTGAAGCCTTCTTCTTCTAGAGCAAAGTGGACTAAGACAGTACCTCAGGCACATCGGAAAAGAAGGAAGATGATTTTAAGAGATGAGTCTGATGATGAGGTACAAGTTCAACCATCAGAACCTGTTGCTGAAGTAGCTGAGAAGGTCTCTTCTCAGACAGCTCAAGAAACTGGGAGTTCTAGGCCCCTAAAAATGCTTAGAAAGCTAAACTCTGATGATCAAGCTCCCAGAGTCTCTCCACCGGCTAAGAGACTTAAACAACAAAGAGCAAGGAGGGCTGTAGAAGAATCAATCTATGAAGAAGGAATGGAAGTAGCAGCTGTGGAAGGGGGTCAGGAATCTCTGATCCCACAAGAACCTACTGTAGTTGAATCTCTTCCAAGTGCTGAGCCACAACTTCATGAAGCTCACAAATCTCCAATCCAAGAGCCAGAGACTACTCCAATGCCTACTTCTCCTGTGTCTCCAATAAATTCTCCAGTACATGCTGAAAACCCAGGCACAAGTGCTGAAATTGATATCAACAACTTGGATGTGCCTTTGGTCTTGTATCTGGAAGCTCCATCCACTTCACATCTTTCTCAGAACACTCCACCAACAACTCCATTGTTAGATGCTGATGACCATGAAGATGAATCTTCTATTGCTTCACATATAATCATTCTATCAAAAGATGTTGATACTGAAGATTCTGCAAGTTCTGTTGAAGAAAATATTGGTGAAGCTGCTACAAATATAAATGCTGATGCAGCTGGTCCTTCTGGACATGCACCTCCACAAACAGTTTGTAAAGCTGATTTGATTAAGAAGTTTGTGAGAAAGGATGCACCAGTTCCATGGAGTGAAACTAACAGAGGAAGAGAATGGATCAAGGAGTGGAACAAAGTTGATTTTGTTCCTACTGCAGATGTTCTTGCTGAGCACCTGGCTAAAGCTGATGAAATGTTGTTGAATGATGACTTCAAAGCACAGCTCAGAGTTACTGCATTGAGTACCAGGAATCTTCAAGTCCAACACTCAATAACTCAAGCCAAGGTGGACAAAATTTAAGATACAGTGATTAAGCAAACCATGAATGTCACATTGGACAAGAAAAGGTTTTTTAAGCCAGCCTTTAACCGCATTGAGTATATAGAAAAGACTCAAGAAAAGCAGCAAGCTCAACTATCTGATATTTTAAAGAATCAAGCTGCTCAACAAAACCAACTCAATGAAATTGAAAACTCTGTGGAATTGCTTGTCTCCCTGCTTCTACCAGATGATGCCAAAAAGGGGGAGAAAGTGATTCAGTCCAAATGCACAACTGATCAACTACTGAAGGGTAAGGATGATGATAATGAAGACCAGGGAAACTCTGAAAGGAGTAGAGGTCTAAGTCAAGGCAGGGGTTCTTTATTAAGGGAAGCCAGAACCATAAGTCAAAGAACAAGGTCTGATACTAAAAGGATAAGTTCTGATGAACAAACTCTGAAACTTGATGAAGAGATCTCCAAAAGGTTGTTCCTAAAGGACAATCCAGACATGGATATTAAAAGACTAAAGGAAGAAGAGATTAGACTGAAAGCTGAAAATGACAAATCTAAGTCAAAGTCTAAAACTCAAGTCACAGCAAAGAAACCACTTAAGCCTATGGGCATTATGATCAAAGAGAGGACAAATACTGAGACATCTAGGGCCAAGTCCAAATCACAGGTGGAAGTTGATCCTAGATTTAAGGGTAAGGCAAAAGTTGATGAACCTGTAAAGATATATATGCCAACCATGTATCTGGAAGTAAATACTGATGAAGATACAAGTCTGATTTTGAAGGAGAAAAGGAATATTCAAGCAAGCTCTGACAGAGCTCAAGTTGTCTTGACATCAAAAGAAAAGGAAACCTCTGACATTGCTCATGTTAAACCTTCAACAGTTCTACTACCTGGGTTTACTAAAGCTCAACAATCTGCTCAACCTATGAAGACTTCAACAAATGTTTTTCAGGGTAGATTGATCCAAGGGAAGGAAGCTAGAGATAGAAAAGGACTGGGTAATCCTGATGAGAAAAGAATAAACAACTCTACCTCAAATCCTACATCCCTTACTGAACCAGGAGTAGGGACAACTCTAGAAAGACTAAATCAATTAGAGTCTGTACAGATGGTCTACAATTCCAAGCTAAAAGAAGACATAATGCTTTATTTTATGATAGATGGGAGAGTATTCCAGATAAGAAAGGATGCAATTCGGTTGAAGTATTATGAAGAACGGCAACATGTTTTATTTCTAGTTCAAGTGAAGAACAGGTCAACGGATGGTGCTGCCAGATACTTAATATCTGATATTCAGAGGCAGAAGAAACTTTACTCTGTAAATTCTGACAGACCATACTATCCAAAGTATAGAGCTCATAATGGTGATTTAGTTGAGATGAATCCCAATACTGCTAAGATCACTACTTTTCTGGGTATTAAGGGTGTTGAATTTAATATGGAGTCTGACAAAGCTTATCTGATCAGACTGGATCAGGAGATAAGGAAAGCAAAGAGTAATGATCTTAGGGCTGCTATCTTTCAGACAGGAGAAGATACAGTTGAACTTAAAGATGCTAAAAGGAGGATGATAAATGAACTTGAATATGCTGAGAGAACTCTTCTGAAGAACTATCTCAGAACAACTCCTGACATTCAAGAGATCAAACATTGAAGCCATGTCGAGGACTACAACTGTTAAATTTTGAAGGATATACAGGCTAAAGCTGATATCAGACTTTAAGGATGGTAAAAGCTACAAGGACTGTGAGTTGTAGTTATATAGTCAAATTCTCATATGCATTTGTACTTAATATTTTTGACATCATCAAATATCTATTGAACTTGTATATTATGCTAATTTACATGTTGGGGGAGATTGTTAGATATATTTGTGATGTCATGTCTATTAATGATTTGTGTTTAGTTTTCAGATTTTGACTAACAGGACAAATCACGACTTAACTGGAAATCAGTACTTATACTGAAGTCAGAACTTAAGATATTAGAACTTAAGTTATCAGAACTTAAGATATCAGAAGATAATATCAGGACTTAAGAAGATTTTCAGATAAAAAAGGCGGCTGATTGAAGGGAAAGAAGATCAAGACTAAAACAAGAAGAGATATACATGGAGAAGAATTCTATGAAGAATAGAAGACTTGGAGGAAAAGATAACTAATTGATATATGTTAGAGATTATCTTGTAACTGTGTGGTATATAAACACAACATAGGGTTTACACCAGAAGTGTTATTATTATCGAGAATATTATTCATTGTAACTCTAGCAGCTCTTAGTGATATTGTTCATCACTGAGAGATAACGGTTCCATTGCAATACTATTTTATTAATAATATTATTCTTTGTTACATACTTGTGTTTTTAATTCAATTTGATTGTATTATACACTGTATTCAACCCTCTTCTACAGTGTGTGTGACCTAACACGTCCCTTACTTCTTAGAGCCAACTTATCTACATCTGTTTGGGGTCATGCTATATTACATGCTGTGAAACTAATAAGGATTAGGCCATCCTCTTATCATAAACAATCTCCCCATCAACTAGCACTTGGTCAAATTCCTTATGTCTCTCATTTTAGGATTTTCGGTTGTGCCGTATATATTCCCATTATCCCACCTCAAAGGTCAAAGATGGGACCGCAAAGGAGGATGGGTATATATGTCGATTTTGATTCATCATCTATTATAAGATATCTTGAACCGCTAATTATGGATGTTTTTACTGCTCGCTATGCTGATTGTCATTTTGATGAATCCATGTTCCCTAAATTAGAGAGAGATAATGATTTGCATAAATTAAATTCCGAAATATCATGGAATGCATCAGGATTAAATTCTATTGATTCATGTACTAATCAATGTGAATTTGAATTTCAAAAAATTATTCATATACAAAATATTGCTAATCAAACGCCGGTTGCTTTTAGTGACTCTAGACATATTATAAGCTCACATGTACCTGTTGTTAATGCTCCAACACGAGTTGAAATCCCTACTAAGAAATTAATTCCTGAAGAATTGATTGGTGATTCAAAGTCACTCCAGAAGCGTGGTAAACCTGTTGGTGCAAAAGATGTTGTAGCACGAAAACGCAAATTAATTGGACCTGCCCCTGAAGTGGCAAGTGTTCCAAAAAATACCCCAGAAGTGGTATTACCTTATGAAGAGGTTCAATCCCCTGAAGTGGCTATAACAAACTCCTAGACGTGGGATTACCTCCATAAGAGAATATTGCCCCAGAAGTGGCAAATGCTTCCACAGAAGCAAAGGTACCTGAAAATTATGAGATCTCAATGAATTATATCCATAACGCGAAATTACTAGATCGTGGGAGTATTGAGGTTGATGATGTATACGCTTTTTTGTGGCATCTGATATTATTATGAACTCCGATCCTGAACCATAAAGTGTGGAAGAGTGTCGACACCGAGATGATTGGCCAAAATGGAAAATTGCAATTCAAGAAGAATAGCAATCCTTACGCAAGAGAAATGTATTTGGACCTGCAGTCCAAACACCAGCTGGTATAGTCCCTGTCGGGAATAGATGGGAGTTTGTACGAAAACGAAATGTGAGAAATGAAATTGTGAGATATAAGGCCCGGCTAGTAGCCCGGGGATTCTCTCAAAGGCCTGGATTTGATTATCTGGAAACTTACTCTCCTGTAATGGATGGAGTTACTTTTCTTTTCTAATGGTATGGCTTGTATGGAAAGATTAGAAACACGTCTCATGGACATTTTGACAACATACCTTTATGGATCACTTGATAGTGATATTTATATGAAAATTCTTGAAGGATTAAAGTTAGATGAAACTAATACCCGTCATTTATATTCTAGTTAAATTGCAACGATCATTATATGGTTTAAAATAATCTGGTCGTATGTGGTACAACAGGCTTAGTGAATATTTATTGAATAATGGATATGTAAATAATCAAGTGTTAGGTCACACACACTGTAGAAGGGGGTTGAATACAGTGTTTACTACAATCAAATCGAATATAAGAACTCAAGTAACAGAAAACAAATTTTATTCAACACAATAAACTCTGTTACAATATGGAACTGTCCTCTCTCAGTGATGAACAAATTATCACGAGAGCTGTTAGGGTTACAAAGAATAATAACTTCGATAATGATAACACTTATAGTGTAAATCCTATGCCTGTGTTTATATATTACACAGTTATAAGATAATGTTCTAATTGATATGGAATATAATTCCGCTTCGTAAAATATATCAACTAGTTATCTTTTCTTCCAAGTATTCTATTCTTCATAGAATTCTTTCTTCATGCATATTTCTTTCTGTCTTAGTCTCGATCTTCTTTCCTTTCAATCAGCCGCCTGCCTTATCTGAAAGTCATCTTAAGTCCTGATATTATCTCCTGATAAATAAGTGCTGATTTCCAGTTAAGTACTGATTTGTCCTGTTAGGTAAGATCTGTAAACTAAACACAAATCATATTACACATGACATTATCAAATATATCTAACATCAAGTGTGTCCATGCGTGTTTATCAAAAAGTTATAAACTGGATTTGTTATTATTGCTGTATATGTGGATTATTTGAATATTATAGGTACTTCTGAAGATATTACTAACGTTGCTACTTATTTGAAAAATGAGTTTGAAATGAAAGATCTTGAAAAGACAAAATTTTGTTTAGGTAATGGAGCACTTATCTTCATGCATATTTGTTCATCATTCCACTTATACAGAAAA
Organism: Apium graveolens; assembly: GCF_009905375.1. NCBI lineage: Eukaryota > Viridiplantae > Streptophyta > Magnoliopsida > Apiales > Apiaceae > Apium > Apium graveolens. The sequence goes on from NC_133656.1 coordinate 214,493,895, forward strand.
AGTTCTTGATTGGTTCTACATGGACAAATCTCATCCACTAACCACACCGATGGTTGTTCAGTCACTCGAAGTTGAAAAGGATTCATTCCATCCTAGAAAAGTCCTGATATTATCTCCTGATGCAATTCCACTATACCTTCATCCACATGTTCCCTTATAAAGTGGTACCTAATGCTGATGTGCTTTGTCATTGAGTGCTGAACTGGATTACCTGTCATAGCAATAGCACTTTGATTATCACAGTAAATAGAGATTTTAGAAAATTCTAACCCATAATCCAGTAACTGATTCTTCATCCAAAGAATCTGTGCACAACAGCTTCCTGCAGCAATGTATTCTACTTCTGCAGTTGATGTGGAAATTGACTTCTGTTTCTTGCTAAACCAAGAAACCAATCTGCCTCCAAGAAATTGGCAGCTTCCACTTGTGCTTTTTCTGTCAATTTTGCATCCTGCAAAATCTGCATCTGAGTAACCTATTAGCTTAAAGTCTGATTCTCTAGGATACCACAATCCCAGATTAGCTGTACCTTTAAGGTACTTGAAAATTCTTTTCACAGATATTAAGTGAGGTTCTCTTGGATCTGCTTGAAATCTTGCACAAAGACATGTAGCATACATGATATCAGGTCTACTTGCAGTTAGATAGAGTAGTGAACCAATCATACCTCTGTAATCAGTAATATCTACTGATTTACCAGTATCCTTATCCAATTTTGTTGTAGTGGTCATAGGAGTGGATGCACTTGAACAATCTTGCATTCCAAATTTCTTCAACAAATTTCGAGTGTACTTAGATTGACAAATAAAAGTTCCTTCTTCATTTTGCTTGACTTGAAGGCCCAGAAAATAGTTAAGTTCTCCCATCATACTCATTTGATATCTTGACTGCATCAACTTGGCAAACTTCTTACAAAGCCTGTTATTTGTAGAACCAAAAATGATATCATCAACATATATTTGCACCAAAAGTAAGTCATTTTCATGGTTGAGGTAGAACAGTGTTTTGTCAATAGTCCCTCTGTTAAATCCACTTTTCAGAAGAAACTGAGGTAAAGTCTCATACCATGCTCTTGGAGCTTGCTTAAGGCCATAAAGTGCTTTATCAAGCCTGTAGACATGATTGAGAAATTTGGGATCTACAAAGCCTGGAGGTTGTTCAACATATACTTCCTCTTCCAATTCTCCATTAAAAAAAGCACTTTTCACATCCATTTGAAAGACTTTAAACTTCTTGTGAGCAGCATAAGCCAAAAATATCCTTATGGCTTCCAATCTAGCAACAGGTGCAAATATTTCATCATAATCAATTCCCTCCTGTTGAGAGTATCCTTTTGCAACCAGCCTTGCTTTGTTCCTTGTAATTATGCCATCACTGTCAGTTTTGTTTCTGAACACCCACTTTGTACCAACAACAGACCTGTTCTTTGGTCTTGGCACTAGGGTCCAGAATTTATTTCTTTCAAATTCATTTAACTCTTCTTGCATTGCTTGCACCCAATCAGCATCTTGAAGAGCTTCTTCCACTTTCTTTGGTTCAGTATGAGAAAGAAAAGAATGATAGAGGCATTCATTTGATGTAGCTGTTCTAGTTCTGACACCTGCATCAGGATTTCCAATAATTAAGTCAGGTGTATGTGCTTTAGTCTACTTCCTTGCAGATGGAAGGTTATCTCTAGAACTGGATGCTCCCCCATGATCCATGATGTCTCCATCAACATTTTCTGATGCTCCCCCTGAAATTATGCTCTCAGAGTTGGATCCTTCATAATTTGAGTTTCCAGAAATATCAGAACATGAGTTTCCAGAATTATCAGAACTTGGCCCATCAGAACTTGACGAATCAGAACTTAAAGAGCCTGTTGTAGATTCTGATGCTTCTTGAGATGTGGTTGGATCTTTAGTATGCTCCCCCTGCACCGGTGCATTTTTCTTAGGCATAGTCACCACAGTTTCAATAACATCAGAGTTTAATTCATCAGAGTTTGCAATATCAGGATTTAGACTGTCAGGATTTACAGAATGAGAATTTAAAACTTCATTTTTGAATCTTAGCTGATCATGATCATTGAAATCTTCAAGTCTGTTAATCTTCTTATCATCAAAAGAAACATTGATAGATTCCATGACAACTTTTGTTCTTAAATTGTAGACTCTGAAAGCTTTTGTGAAAAGTGGATATCCAACAAAAATTCCTTCATCAGCTTTTAGATCAAATTTGGATAGTTGTTCGGGATGAGTCTTAAAAACAAAACACTTGCATTCAAATACATGAAAATACTTCAGATTTGGTTTCTTTTTCTTCACCATTTAATATGGTGTTTTTCCATGCTTTTTGATAAGTGTTGCATTCTGAGTAAAATAAGCAGTCTGCACAGCTTCAGCCCAAAAGTAGGTTGGCAACTTTGCTTCATCAAGCATAGTTCGTGCAGCTTCAATAAGAATTCTATTCTTCCTTTCAACAACTCCATTTTGCTGTGGAGTTCCAGGAGCAGAAAATTCCTGCTTTATTCCATGGTCTCTGCAGAACTCTTCCATGATCAAATTCTTGAACTCAGTGCCATTATCACTTCTTATGATCTTCACAGAATCTTTGACCAATTTATCCAATTGCTTGACATGATCAATCAAGATAGATGCAGTTTCACTTTTTGTGTGCAAGAAATACACCCATGTGTATCTGGTGAACTCATCCACTATGACCATACCATATTTCTTCTTTGCAATAGACATGACATTAACTGGACCAAATAGATCAACATGTAGTAGGTGATAAGGCTCAAGAATTGATGATTCAGTCTTGCTCTTGAATGAAGATTTTCTTTATTTTGCCTTCTGACATGAATCACAAAGGCCATCAGGAGAAAATACTGATTTTGGCAGTCCTCTCACAAGATCTTTCTTGACTAGTTCATTTATATCATTAAACTTTAAATGAGAGAGTTTCTTGTGCCAGTCCCAGCTTTCTTCAATTGATGCTCTACTTAATAGACAGATTGCAGAACCATCAGAACTTGTTGAAAGCTTGGCTTCATAAATGTTACCATGCCTGTATCCTTTCAGAACAACTTTGTCTGTAGATTTGCTTACAACTTCACAGTGTTCTTCAAAAAATCCACATGATAACCTCTGTCACAAATTTGACTCACACTCAGCAGATTGTGTTTAAGTCCTGAGACCAGAGCTACTTTTTCAATGATGACATTTCAAAGATTGATATTGCCATATCCCAGAGTTTTTCCAATATTGCCATCTCCATAAGAAATACCTGGGCCAGCTTTCTCCACAAAGTCTGATAGCAGGGCTTTATTTCCAGTCATATGTCCTGAACATCCACTGTCCAGAACTAGGATATTTTTCTTGTTGCCCTGCAATCACAAAGACCACTAATGATTAGTTTTAAGGACCCATACTTGCTTGGATCCTTTGGCCTTTTTAGGTTTGTTAACATTTGCAGCGGATTTAGCATCAGAGTTTATGTTAACAGTTTTCTTATCAGAATTTGCAATATAAGACTTTGCGTCAGAACTTACACTAGAAGGAATAATGTTAACTTTCTTTACAGAAGGTTTTATTTGATAATAATCATAGTACAAACTATGATATTCCTTACAAGTATAAATGGAATGCCATAAACTACCACAATGAAAACAAGGATTTTGTGGCTTATATCTAACAGACTGACTTTTAACTCCTGATTTTGAAGTTAAGGAGTTTATGTTCTTATTCTTTCTGCAAAAAGAAGCCAGATGGTTAGAGTTTCCACAGTTATGACATGTTTTTCTAGGAGCATTAGGAATATGCTTATAATTGTTACTTTTGTTCACACCTTTCTTTCCATTCCTATTTTTCCTAGGTGGATTTACCTTGTTTACATTCTTAACATCTTTCAGCTTATGTTTAAGCTGCTTCTTCGTCATTAAGCCTATGTTAACTTCAGCTGGCTTATCCTGTTTAGGTTTGTCAGAAGTTACTTTCTCCTTAACTTCTGATTTCTCAATATCAGACTTTGCAGTTACAAACTTAACAGGATTTATATTTGGTTTTTGTTTAACAGCTATAAGCTCAGTTTCTACAGTTCCCTTACTGTTCTTATCATCTCCATAACCTAAGCCCTCTTTTCAGTTTCCACTACTAAGAATATCCTGAGGTTCTTTACTAGAGTTAGTACAAGTCCTGATAATCTCTCTTTTCTTTTTTAACTCAGTTTTTAGAGATTCATTCATTTTTAGCACTTCATCCCTAATATAAAAGGCATCATCTCTGTCTTTCTGAGTTTGATGGAACATGACTAACTCTTTTTCTAAATAATCATTCCTCTTTTTATAAGCAAGATTTTCAGAAGTTAATCTTTCACATGTTAAAGTTTGATCTTTATAACTAATGAACATGGTCTTAAGATATCTTCTCAACTCAGTAATATCATCAGTATGAAAGGCATAAGTAGTTTGAGGTACCTTTAAGTCAGCAATATCAGAACTGCTATCAGCATTTGCCATCAATGCATAGTTTTCCTCATCCTCAGAATCTGAAGCATCTGACCAGTTTTTCTTCTTTGTGACAAGAGCCTTGCCTTTGTCACTTTTCCCTTTTCTACAATCTGGAGATAGTGGCCTTTCTCAACACAGTTGTAGCATTTAATATTTGAATATTCTCCTCTGTCAGACTTTCCTCCTTTGCCTTCAGATTTTCTGAAACCTTTCTTATCAGAACTTGCACCTTTTCTGGAAAACTTCTTTCCTCTCCCGAATTTCCTGTATGCAATCTTTGTGATTCCTTTCACCATAAGAGCACATAGCTTCATCATCTCCTCATCAAGGTCCATCTCAGGTATACTTCAAGTTTCTGATTCATCATCACTATCAGAACTTGATGACTCAGTATCAGACTTTGTGATGAGAGCCTTTCCCTTGCCTTTCTTTGAGGCAGCAACTTTGAGACTTTCCTCCTCAGCCACAAAAGCAACTGTCCTTGACTTTCTTCCATTCCTCTTGCTTCTTTATTCCATCTCAAGTTCATGAGTCTTGAGCATCCCATAAATTTCATCAAGAGTTGTTTCATCAAGATTATAGTTGTCTCTTATTATTGTGGCCTTCAAATCCCATCTTTCAGGAAGAGCTAACAGGAATTTAAGATTTGAATCTTCAATATCATACTCTTTGTCAACTAGTGACAAATCATTCAAGAGTTTGACAAATCTGTCATACAAATCAGTTAATGACTCATCAGGCTTTCAGTCAAAGTGCTCATACTCTTGAGTGAGTATAGTATTCATGTTCTTCTTGATTGAATCAGTTCCCTGACACCTTGTTTCCAAAGCATCCCATATCTCTTTTGCAGTCTTGCATTGAATTACCCTGTTTGACATGACATTATCAATGGCACTATGCATCAAGTGTCTTACCTTTGCATCCTTCGCAATCGATGAGATATCTTCAGCAGTGTAATCACTTTTCTCCTTTGGTACAGACTTTGCTGGCTGACCTGCAACTTTCACAGAGAGTTTGGTTGGCATATGTGGTCCTTCATTAATCCTGTCGAGATATTCTGGATCTGTAGCTTCCAGAAACATAGCCATCTTCACTTTCCATATGGAATACTCAGAAGGTTTCAACATGGGAACTCTTATAGTCTCATATCGACTATGGGTTATGGTTTTTGGAGGTTCTTCAGTTTTGGTGGGCTTGGTTGGAGTTTCTTCTTCAGACATGATTGTTTTTGGATCTTAAACTGTTTGTGTGTTAACAGATTGCTCTGATACCACTTGTTAGGTCACACACACTGTAGAAGGGGGTTGAATACAGTGTTTACTACAATCAAATCGAATATAAGAACTCAAGTAACAGAAAATAGATTTTATTCAACACAATAAACTTTGTTACAATATGGAACTGTCCTCTCTCAGTGATGAACAAATTATCACGAGAGCTGCTAGGGTTACAAAGAATAATAACTTCGATAATAATAACACTTATAGTGTAAACCCTATGCCTGTGTTTATATATTACACAGTTACAAGATAATGTTCTAATTGATATGGAATATAATTCTGCTTCCTAAAATATATCAACTAGTTATCTTTTCTTCCAAGTATTCTATTCTTCATAGAATTCTTTCTTCATGCATATTTCTTTCTGTCTTAGTCTCGATCTTCTTTCCTTTCAATCAGCCGCCTGCCTTATCTGAAAGTCATCTTAAGTCCTGATATTATCTCCTGATAAATAAGTACTGATTTCCAGTTAAGTACTGATTTGTCCTGTTAGGTAAGATCTGTAAACTAAACACAAATTATATTACACATGACATTATCAAATATATCTAACATCAAGTGTGTCCATGTGTGTTTATCAAAAAGTTATAAACTGGATTTGTTATTATTGTTGTATATGTGGATTATTTGAATATTGTAGGTACTTCTGAAGATATTACTAACGTTGCTACTTATTTGAAAAATGAGTTTGAAATGAAAGATCTTGAAAAGACAAAATTTTGTTTAAATATACAAATGGAGCACTTATCTTCATGCATATTTGTTCATCATTCCACTTATACAAAAAATGTTCTTGATCGGTTCTACATGGACAAATCTCATCCACTAACCACACCGATGGTTGTTCAGTCACTCGAAGTTGAAAAGGATCCATTCCATCCTAGAAAAGAAGATGAAGATGCACTTGGACCTGAAGTTCCGTATCTTAGTGCAATTGGTGTTCTTATGTATCTTGCAAATAACACAAGACCTGATATTGCTTTTTCTGTGAACCTGTTGGCAAGATTTAGTTCTGATCCAACTAAAAGGCATTGGGATGGGATCAAGCATATATTTAGATATCTCCAAGGAACAATTGATCTTGGACTATTCTTCCCAAACAGTTCAAAATCGCAGCTAGTTAGATATACAGATGTTAGATATCTGTCGGATCCTCATTTTGGACGTTCACAAACAAGTTATCTATTTACATATTGTAATACTGCTATCTCTTGTAAATCTACAAAACAGACTATGGCAGCAACTTCATCAAACCACGCAGAATTATTAGCAATTCATGAAGCAAGCAGAGAATGTATTTGGTTAAGGTCTATCATTCAACATATTCGAAAGTCGTGTGGGTTATGAAGTATTTCAGACAGACCTGCAATTTTGTTCGAGGATAATTCAGCCTGTATCAGACAACTAAAAGAAGGATATATCAAAGGAGATCGAACAAAACATATCTTGCCAAAATTCTTCTACATGCATGAACTCTAAGAGAAGGGTGACATTGACGTGCAACAAATTCGATCATGTGATAATCTGGCAGATCTGCTTACAAAGTCATTACCTACACCAACTTTTGAAAAGTTGCGAAATAATATTGGAATGCGGAGACTGAAATAATTAATACAACAAAATGTCAAATTGTGAGATGTTTTATTCAGGGGGAGGCTGCACTCTTTTTTCTTCGTCAAGGTTTTTATCCCACTGGGTTTTTCCTTGCAAGGTTTTAACGAGACAGTCAATCTTTGCAATAACTCGTATTTGACAATCATGAGGGAGTGTTAAAATATTTGAATAAATATAAAGTGATTGTCAAAGCGTATCGAATAAGTCTCTCAAATCTTGCTGAGGAAGACTTGCACAGCTTCCTAAGAAAAAAATTTAATCAGGAAGAATTGTAAAGTTTATCGAGGAAGATTTACAAAACTTACCAACGAAGTTTTGTAATACTTGACGAATAAGATTTGAACAACTTATTTAGTAAGACTTGTAAAACAACTATTATAAATAACTCATTTAGCTAATGAAACGAGATACAACTTTCTCTCTGTTATGCCATAATTTGGCATAGTCCAAATTTCTAATATTTATTAATTATTAATTCTGATTAATATTTAATTACTTATTTCCCAAGAATATCCTCTCCCTGAAACGAGGAATAATCAATCACAATCAATTAATTACGAAAAATATCTCGAAACGATATCTTTCAAATCAAGAAAGATATCACAACGCTAAGATTAAATCAAATAAAATTGGTAATCAAGCACATTAACGAAACTTATCCCTAAAGTCCTTAGGGATAAGCCCAATTTCATAGAACTGCGTAGGTTTGATCCAATATAAATTGGTACGCAAATATCTTGGCAAAGGGATTTGATACAACGAGACAAATCTAGACACCTCCAACAACACTCTCTATATCTTCTATTCTCATATACTTCCTCTACATTAAACATAACTAATATTTTTCAGTTAAGGTTTATAACGTTACCCCAAATATTTTAGCCGATTCATTTTGTTTAATTGCTATTAATCAGTAACTATTCACAGTGGTTTATCGATTTCGGCAAAACATTGTCTGCTCCCGATTTTTATGGGTTTATTATAATATCAACTTCTCACCCTATGTCGATGAATTTCTGCAAAAAAAAAAAAAACTTCTTACCCTATGCCATAATTGTGTCGTTAAGGTTGTTTTTATTAATAATTTTGAAAAAATAATAATAGCTTTTAACAAACAAAAATTAATAAGCATATATATATCAACACCATTAATACAGTACTAGTATATAATTCGTGCGATGCATGGTTATTTTTTTCATAATATATTATAAATTCTAATTTTAATATGTTGCTGACAGGATTCGAACCTTAAAACTCTTAAAAAATATTAATTTTTTTTAATTTTAATATGTTACTGTCATGATTCGAACCTTATATCTCTTAAATAATACTAATTTTTAAGAATAAATGTAACGGTTCTTATAGATTTGATCTGACGACTCTGTATTGAGTGATCAATGACTAAACAACCAAATCTTTAATATTTCGTATTTAATATAATAGTATAGATATGCCTAATAAATATAAAATTCAGTTAAAAATATAAAAATGTGGGGAAATTCGAATTTTGTCTTGTCAAGATGGTAGGCTGGTAAATTTGTTTGTACAAAGTGGGATCAATGACAGTGTTTGCACCCGTAAACACAAGTTCTAGAGCTATCAAGTACATGCTTTCCTTTTCATTTTCAGCAGCAGCTATCAAGTCCCAAGTCGTCGCTCAACTCAACAGAGGAAGTAAACAGCTACAAACATCTTTTTCACGGTCATTTGTCTACATAAATACAAGCGAAGCATAAAAATAGCAACAAGAAAACAAGATAACACCTAAAGCTTTTCAATGTTGCACCATATGACAGTATGACAACTACATTTTCATGATCAATACAAATTTCCCTGATCAAAAATTCTAAATATGACTAGTGACAACAAACCCATACTCATCCACAAGAAATGTATGCAAAAAAACAGAACAATTCAGAAACACCATTAAAACTAGCAACATAAGCACCAAAATGTAATAATAATTTATATGATAATATATTACATAGCAAAACAATGCCCCCCAATTACAATTATCAATACTTCTCATCCAATACCAGCAATCATCTAATCATCCTTCAGGGAGTTGTAGAGCAAAATATCTCCCCGCCAATCACCAATCCTTACATTTACATTGGTGCAAATATAGAGTACTAATATTTATCCAATACATAAACTAGTTATAAGTCATAAGCAAAGCATATCATCACAATGCACAACCAATAAGTTACCAATAAGTTATGTTATCATCCCCCCACCCCCTCATTTTCTGTACAAAATAGTACCAGAACATCACAGCGCCATTCAGTAACAATTAGGCCTAGCAATCGGTCCAGCCGGAGATCGAAACGACACCGTAACGGCATCATTCACACACAAATGAAACGGAACCACATTCCCCTGTCTCCTCGCATTCATACACTCCTCACAGTAGTTAAACACACCATTACAAGTCTCCGAAACATAATAAGGCTCCGTAATCACCGGATAATCATACAAATTAGGCTCCGAAACTATCTGCCCCAAATTACCAAACCCTAACTGATCAAAGCAGGGGAAAACAGAACGATTCACCAACTCAGGCATGTTTCGTCGGAGAAGAATGAAATTCTCCGGTTCAATACAGTAACTCGACTCAAAATTACCAAGCTTGGACCGGCGTCGCCTGTCTCGTCGACTCCGCTTCAACACAACGAGAATCGCACAGTCTTTTTCCTTCAAAATCAACCGGAAACTTGCTTTACCGGTGATCAGAACCTTTCTCTGGTCTTGATGGTACTGCTTTGACTTCTTCCGGTCAACGAGATAAATTGACATCTGGTTTGGAGAGATGCCGATTTTTTGGCTGAGAATCTGTTGAAATGACTTGTAATCGAGCGAGGAGCGGATGCTGACGTGGCCGATTTTGAGCTCGCATTCGCCATCGTAGAAAGCGAGCGGAAATGACTTAGAGTCGCCGTCGTCGTCCATTTTTTCCGGCGAGATATTTTGATCAGCGAGACAAGAAAAGGTGAGAGAGAAAAGAGGGGAGAAGGGTTTTATAGATGAGAAGTGTGGGGTTTACGCTTCGTAAATAAGAGACAGTGTGAGGGGTGAAAAGGTAATTTTGAAAGAGGTTTACTTGGCCACCAAGCTGTATAATGTACTTGCATTTATTTGTGTAATTTTGGTCTGTAATGGTATTTGTGCAAAGCTTCCATATTAGCTCTAGTTCAACACGCTTATCATAAAAGAAAACTGAATTCTAACAAAAAATGACTAATGTTTCACGTAAACTTTCAGAAAAAATTAAAACAGGCATGGGTTAATTTTTTTTTACCTCATATACATGTATAAAAGAAATATTAACCTTTTCGGGTTCAGTCTGAGAAAAAAATATATTTTAATTTTCAATCTATCTGGTTCGGTCAGATTTTGGACCGAACCGATCCAATCTTTGACACTAGTTAAAGTATTACCAACAAACTCCTAAACTCTTAATGCCGATAAAAAATTGATACAGTACTTCAGTTCTTAAAGGATTCCACTCGGGAATGTATACAAACTAACTATATTAAAAAAAGAATTAAGTCTTTAAAAAAAGATGTGTTAAATATCACTCCAACAATATTCTCCGTCTTAGAACATCTTTAATATAGGATATTCATTTAAGACTCTAATAAATCGATATTAATTCATCAATTTTATTATATTTTGTAAATAGATAAATTATTAAATTTCATGAAGAATTTAATATTGAATTTTTAATTTTTATATATATTTTGATGGGTTTTAATGAATTTATTTCTTAACATTTTGGTGGACTAAATAAAATTTAGGAATTTTATTGAATTGATTTATTATTATTTCTTTTATTTCATAATTTCATATCTATACTATATTATAATAGACGAAACATTAAAAGTTTAGTAGTCGGTCGGTCGGTACTTTCTAAAATTACTTATTTACCCTTACCTATTTATTTTAATTCTAATTGGTGTTGGTCGATCAATTCTAATTTTAATTGATATAAAATTTAGCTTCCTCTATCAATTTAAATTCTATTTTATTTTGAACTTCATATCACTATAATTGATATTAAAGTCAACTTCTTCTTCCACTTTAAATTAATTTCTTCTACCAATTTAAATTCTATTTTATAGAGTTCTATATTATTCTAATTGATATTTCTAGCTAAAATAAATTTAAGCAAAATAAATATAATAAATTGGCTTTGGTTGATATAATGGATCTCGGGCTAAGACGAAATAATAAATAATACTGATCCGACTATAAAATTTTACTATTGAACTATAATAAACAAAATAATATATATTATTTTTCCAGAAAAAATATATTATACAATTGATCAAAACACACACAAAATTAAAATTAAAATATAATTCAACTAACTAAAAAATAAAATAATATATAATAATTATGCGGACTAAAATAAAATTATCTTATAGATCTGGACTTATTATGGATTAAAAATTAAGGTATATAACTGCTGTATTTATTACTAAGGAACGTGAGTTTTGGGGCTCGATTTGACTGCTCTTGTGTTTCGTGACTCAATCTGCCTTAACAAGATGCCTACGTACCTTGCTGATTGCCAAGGATCAAGTCAAAAAACATAGTCTCTGGCCTTGACCTGGATTTTGGTCGAAATCTCTGGCCTTGTTCTCGAAAAATATTGTGCTTGATTCAGGAATTCAACCTCAATCCGGGTCTTATTTACCTGGACTTCGACCTTAATTCTGGTCTTTTTTTAACCGTAATTTTCGGGTGTCTGTTCGAAAGAATTCGAATAGAATTCACGACCTCAAATTCGACCTCAATCCTGGTCTTTATTGGGCTTCTTCCTAATTCAATTTGGATTGGGCCTTGTTTGGGCCTTCTCTTTTTCCAAATCCTAATTGGGTTTGGGCTTTGATTTGTGCCTTGACTTGGGCATGTATTCTTCTAAATCCTAATTGGATTTGGGCCTCTATTTTTCCAAATCCTAATTGGATTTGGGTTTTGATTTGGGCCTCGATTTATAATTTCCTTTAGAATAATTTAGAATGCCCGGAAATATTCTGGAATGTTCTAGATTCTGGGCTTTTTTTTCTTTTGGGCTTCCAACTTTCTGGGCTTTTTGTCCCTTCATCTTCGTTTACTTCCTTATATAAAGGATAAAGGAGTGAGTAGAGTCTATCACTCCTCACTTTATCATTTCTGAATTCTCTTTCTCTCTTCTTCTCTTAAAGATCTCAGAGAAATAATTGTAGGTCGGAGTTTTTTGAGCCCCATGTTAGTCCCTTAACAATATAGCAAGAATTACAGAAGGGGGGTTGAATGGAATTCTTTAACCTTTTTCTCGAAATAAAAATGTTCAACTCGAATATAGATATAATGTTTTGATTAGCACAATGCGGAATAGAAATTTAATAGAATCAAAACATAAGTAGTTAAAAACAAGAGTCTTTAAAAACTTTCTGGTGGATTTAAACAATTCCACCAGAGATATATATATATATAATATATCGAGAGGACACTGTGTGCAGGAATACTCACAGCTGCTTACAAATTGAACTACTGAGAATACAGGAAATGCTAATAATTCTGCTTACAAAGATTTCTCTGTTTTTGTGTTTTCTCAGCTATCTCAGTTATTTTTCTATTTGCTACTCTCTTGGTTTATATAATACCAAGATTACAAAGTCAAAAAGACTGAACAAATATAAAAACTATCAGTCTTAAGCTTTGCTGTTTTTTGTCCTCTATTACCCAGTTAATGGGCTTCCACAGTGTGTTTGTATACATCTCGACGGCTGTGTGTCAGCTTTCACTGTTCAACTGCTGTTTGAATTCTTCATATATCATCCGTCGATTTTCAGAACATCCGTTGATGGTTTAATTGATCATCCGTCGACTGCTATATAAAACATCCGTTGATAGTCATTTGATCATCCGTCGATGGCTTTGTTAATCATCCGTCGGTAGCTATTTTGGCACTTGACTCTATTTCACTTATGCAGAATTACAAGACATCAATTATGTACAATTAATCAACCTATTCTGCATATCTAGTTAAAGTCAACATGACTTATATGCTACTACAGATTCTATACAAAGGTGCATACATAACTGTGCTACAAACTTATTATTATATAAGCTACTCACTCGATGGATAATAAGTTAATCATCCGTCGGGACTATAATGAGTTATCCGTCGGGACTATAATTCTTATCCGTCGAGTGCTACATAATTTCACTAAGTAAAATCTACTTAGATGTTTTGTTTATGAAATCATCAAGTACACAACATATGCACAACAATCTCCCCCAATTTATGTCTACTGGAATTGTAGCCATAAATTAAGAGATACTTGATGATAACAAAATATCCTGAACATATATCTTTAAAGATAAGTAGATAAACTGAAAGTGCTTCAATTAATTAAAATGTGCAAGGTTTGGCTCACAGTCAATTCAAGATGCTCCTCTAGCCTGAGCAGATTTTTCTAGTTCCTTGAAAGTCTGGATCTTCTTCCAAGCTTTCTGTTATTTTCTTCAATTTGATTCTGGAGCTGCCTGTGGAATTCTAGTTTATCAGATTCTGAGAGATCTAGCTTTTCTTGCATTTCCAAGAGAGTCTCATTGCTAGAGATACTCAATTGGTCTTCTAATCTGAAGAATCTTCTTACACCCTTGTCATCCATGAATTCCATCAGCCAGTAGGGCCTTAGATGCATTCTTCTCCCTGTGTATGGGATGATTAGAGTCTTTGGGAGTGCATCTTTAGCTCTAACACTCCTCAGCTCTTCAATCTTCTTCAATACTAGTCTTCTTGCAGTTACATTGAACCCAAAGTTTTTCTTGAAGGATGAATAGACTTTAATCAACACATCTTGGCTTTCTTGAAGAATCCTGTGAAGTGGCCACTGAATCTCCCTTCCTCATTTGTACTTGAACACCAACCTTTCAGGTAGGTTTCTGTATGCATTAATTGCCCTCACTTCATCTAGTTCATCCAGATAAAGATTTAGATCTGAAAATTCTTTGATATCATACAAGTACAAGTAGTCTCCCCTGTTGACCTTGGGTTGAGCTTTAACTACTGACTTGGATTTGAGAGGTGACAGCTTCACTTTCTTGACTGACCTTGACTTTGTCCTTTTTGGCTTGCTAAGGATTGGTAAGTTGAAGTCAGGAATTGGTATGTTATCCCACTCTATTGGCTCATCCTTTGGCATAATAGGTTCACCATGTATGTTCCTGTAGAGATCCACCACCCTTATGTCTTCAAATACCATAGAGGGCTTTGATGCTTGAGTTGTAGCTGGTGTGGATTCCTTAGGAAATTGATCTTCCAATTCCTTGTCAACAACATCCAGTTTCCTTTTTGTTCTTCTAGCCAATTCTTTCTTCCTTGGGGATTTTCTTCTGTTCTTCAATCTTCTTCTTTGATTCAGCAGCTTCAGATGGTTGAGAGGGAATTTGTTGAGAAGAATTCACAGCCTGTAGCTTGGCCAAGATAGCAATATGTTCTTTCTTTTGTTTAGACTTCTTTTCATCTAGAGCAACCTGCCTCTTTTCCTGCTTTAATCTGGCTTTTTCTTCTTTCTTTGCTTGAGCAAATTGTGGATGTCCAGCTACCACACAAATTTCCTTTTCATTTCTGAATATCTTAGCAATTATCCTTTTTGAAGCTGAATCAGCTGGATCTTTATAGAAGACAATAGATCTTGACAGAAGCTTATTTTCATCAGGCTTGGGTGTCTCATACACAGTGTCCATAGGGTTCTTCCAAGATGATTTTGGATAATTTTCCCTTGGTTTAAGAATTGTTTCAGCCTTTGTAGACTTGATGCAGGAAGATTGTCCTTTTTCCAGATAGTTCATGCTCATCTCATTCACACTGATTGGCTTGACATGAGAGTGATGGATGGCTGACTGAACTGGCTCCTTGACTAGTTCAAACTTTTTCTGTATCTCCTCATCAATCTTATTCCAGTTGATCAAACTCAACTTTCCTTTTTCAGCAACTTTCAAATTTGCTGCTGCTGCATTAATTAGATCTATACCATCTGTAACTGTTGGCTTGGAGATTGTAATTGAAGGTACAATTACTTTGCTGATTTGTACTTGAAGTTTCTCCCCCTCAGTTGGTCCTTTCTCCCCCTTACTTGATTCTCTCTCCCCCTTTTTGTTATCATCAAGTTGAGGAGTTAGGCCTTGTGCTTTAGCCAGTTGCATGAGAAGATTTGTCTGAGTCTGTTGATTTTGAAGAAGGATAGCTACTGAATTCTCAATAACTTGAACTCTATTTTCCATCTTGGCTAGCTTCTTTTCAGAGTCTGATTCTCTCCTCAATCTTAGTAGTAGATCTTGCATGGTACCATATGGCATTACTGAATCCAGCTTCTCAGAATTGTATGTCTTCAAGTCAGCTATATCTCTTTTTAGTTCATCCACATTCATATTCTGTCTTAAGTGCTGGATCTTCCTGAGATGTAGAGAGTCTAGGTGAGCTTGAAGAATAGCCTTGGTACCAGCATCTGAAGTCTCCTGAAGGGCCTTTTGAATAGCCACCACTTGCTTGACCAAAGACACATCAAATTGTCCTGGTGTAAATTCCTTTGTCCATGCCCATCCAGGTAAATTTAAAAAAGAACTTGGGCCTTCATCTCCCCCTAAGTTCATGCTTCCATCCAAAGAAACAGAGTCATCATTATTAGAATTTACTCCAAATTCTTCATATGGCTCTATAAGTCATATGTCATAGCCTATTTGTATATTCGAGGATTCAACTCAACTCAAATAAGAATGTAATAAGTAAATAGTGGATCGACCGTCAGAGAGATCTCGCAAAGTAATATCTGTCAAAGGATTCAGAAACAAGGTTCATCTACAGACTTGAGGAGTTAATTCACTGGAAGAAGTTCAAGAAGTTGATCATGCCTCAGTGATATAAATCAAGATCGTGGATTTAATCAAGTGACAGAGATCTCGTCAGAGTATCATTAATTACAAGGATTTAATCTGAAGAAAATCAAAGTGTTAAAGTCAAGACATGAAGAAACATCACGGAAGTTAGTCACTCATGAACCAGACAGTACATCGAGTGTCAACATTGAAGTGGTGGAATTGATTCATAATTTTCAGTGATTTTCAGAAGATCTGCAGAAGGATGGGTGCTGTTGAAGACTAGAATTAATTCTCTATTAATTAATTAAGTCATCTAATTTAATTAAGAAAATAAATTATATCTGTGAAGAATAATTTATTTATTAATTAAATTAATTGATTAATTAATTCTGAATTAATTTTAGGAATTTTCAGAATTTAAATTGGATTAAAATCTGCATTAAATCAACAAGACAATTGAAAATGAACTAGCATGACAATCAGGATTGTCATACCGATTGTCATGCTAGGCCATTTTCAATAGTCTCACCGAAAGTTACACTAGGAGAAGGATTGTCTTGCTAGTTCATTCTGATTGTCATGCTAGTTCATTCTGATTGTCATGCTAGTTCATTCAGATTGTCATGCTAGTTCATTCAGATTGTCTTGCTAGTTCAATCCATTGTCCTACCGAAAGTCTTGCCAGCTATAGGATTGTCATGCCAATTCAATTCTATTCGGCTGTTGATTAAAAAGAAGCAGAGAAGCAGCCTCTCAATAATCCAGTACATAGAAGTCAAGAACAAAGCAGAAAAGAAAAACAAGAAGAAATATTTCATCTTTTCATCTGCATACTTCAAGATTAAATTTCTAGATTGTAAAGTTAAATCCAATCCACTAGAAATCTTTATCTTGCTCTTGTGTAACAATCTAGCGGATTAAAATCCCTAGAACTTAATCTCAAATCGCGTTTAGCATTTGATTCTAATTATTGCAAAAATAGAAAAAGTTCATGTCGAATTTATTCTAAATTTGTGATAATTAATTTGAGATTAATTCCTTGTAATCGATACAGTTGTTGTAACACCTTTCAAGTTTAATAATATTTTTATTTAACTTGAATTTTGTTTCACATTTTTTATTCCGCATTTAATTCGATTATTTGGTACTGTTTGTATTCAACCCCCCTTCTACAAACACATTGGGACCCAACAATTGGTATCAGAGCCTTCTGATTAACGAACAAATCAAGATCCTAGACTTTTGTGATTTTTCAACTCCTTGAATTTTTATTTATTCAAAAATTCATAATGACTTCACATAAAGTTGGAACCGTTAAAATTCCACAATTTGATAAAGAGAATTATATCATGTGGAAGAAGAAGATGCTATTATTTTTACAAGTTGCAAATCCCAAATATTCAAACTTGTTAAAGAAGGGTATAAAAACTCCGATGGTTATTGAACCGGAGGTAATAATAGATGGTGTGGTGACTACTAAAGCTAGAACCTATCCAAAAGAGCCCGAAGATTTTACTCCTGCTGAGAAGGAAGAAGCCTCCTTGGATGCCAGCCTTCAATTAATATTAATTGATTCCCTTGATCCCTTGATGAACAGACATGTGATGAACTGTAAAAATTCCAAACACATGTGGGAAACTATTGAGGTGATTAATGAAGGCACAGAGGAAGTTAGGGAGAACAAGTTGGAAATCCTAACCTCTGAATATGAACATTTCAAATCAAATCCAGGAGAAGGAATTACTGAAGTGTTTGAGAGGTACAATGCGTTGATCAACAACCTGAACATCAATGGAAAGTATTATTCAATCAGGGAGGTCAACAAAAAGTTCCTTTTAACACTGCCAGCTCATCTTGAACATAGAATCACTGCCATTAGAGAAGCTAGAGATCTGAGTGAGATTTCTTTGGACAGGCTCTATGGAGTGTTAAAAACCTATGAGTTGGAGCAGATTCAACAGAAGGAAGTCTACGGGAAGGATAGAATGGTCAGCACATCTACTGCACTTGTAGCTGAAGGTCAACAACAACAACAATCTCAACAGTTAGAAAGAATGGTACAGTTTTCCAAGGGTGAGGAAAATGAGTTAGTAGCAGAATATGATCCTCCTACTACAAATCAATCAAGTGATGATTTTTATTCCTTGGAAGAGCTGGAGCAATTGGAAGATGAATCAATGGCCCAAATTGTCAAGAGATTCTCTAATGTCAGATTCAGGAGGAATCCCAAGCTTAAGTACAAGTCCAACTACAACAAATTCCAGAAAGGTGGATCTTCATCCTCTAACACCAGCAGTGGTGGGTACAAAACAGGGATGGTTGATCGAAGCACCATTAGATGCTATAACTGCAATGAGTTGGGACACTTTGCCACAGAATGTAGGAAGCCAAAGCAAGTAAGAAAGAACTCTGAAAGGGCTTATCTGGCAAAGGGAAGAAGCTGGGATGATACTGACAGTGAAGATGAAGATGAAGGAAATCTTGCTCTTATGGCTATTGATGGAAAAGCTTCATCGTCAAGAATAGAGGTAAAACTTTCTGATGCTGAAATGGTTTATCATCTAAGAGGTAACTTAGATTGTGCACGTCGTGATAATGAACTGTTAAGTTTACAGATCACAGACCTTGAGAAAGAGGTCAATGAATTAAGACTTGTGCACATTAATCAAGACAAATTAAAAGAACAGGTATCTTTTCTAGAGAATAGAGTTGACTGTTATAGAAAACTTGAAACTATTCTCAAAGACAAGATCACCGGTCTTGAGACTAAGGTTAGAGCCTACTTCAATTCTTGTTCGAAGGCTAAAGAGTTCTACAGTAAGCAAGCTGTTAATCAAACATCTGGAATATGTTATGATTACAATGCTGCTATTGGAGAATTAGGCATAAACTCCCCTCCTCATGTCTGTGCTAAAGGGAGGGAAGTACCATATGTGCTTAAGGGTGTTGATGAACCCCTCTATAAAGCATCAATTGCTGAACCATTTGATGCGACCTCTTCTGTTATTCAAGAAGAAATACGTGCTGAGGATCATGCTTATGAGAAGATTGTTTCCAAGTCAAGTGAGTCGAAAGTTCCAGTCAAAGTTGTGAAAGCAACTGAGACTAACTCAGACATACATGAGTTGGATAACAATAATGCCATGTCTACCATGCATAAATTACCTGCTGTTAATCACTCTCATAAAGCATGTAGTGTTGCTAATTGTATGTCTTGTGCTTTTAATATGATGTATGCTTATTTTAATGGTAAGCATGTATCTAATGATAAGACTACTCCTCGTCAGCATGTGAATAACAAGAAGCATGATAGGTCTAAGACTGCTAGTCCTTCTAAGGCTAGAAAGGAGACATTTGTGCCTAAGCTTAAACAAAAATTTGTTAAGGCTGTTTACAAGGTCAAATGTTCAGTCATTGAGAAAGTTGAGACAATTAAGATTAAAAATGTTGTTTTGCCTGACAAAGGACAGTTCTACAAGTATGCCGGGCCCAACCAAGTTTGGGTTCCGAAGAAGGTCTAATCCATTTGTAGTGCAGGGCATTAAACAGGTGTAACCGGTAGTGTGGATTCTTGACAGTGGATCATCAAGACATATGACCGGAGATAGAGCCCTGCTATCAAATGTGGATTGAGAAAGCTGACCCCCTGGTTACCTTTGGAGATAACAGCAAAGGTTTATCCGAGGGATATGGCTGTTTGCAAGCTGGGAATGTTATCATTGTAATTTTGTATATTGTGCTAGGTTATTATCAGGAAGCAGTATCTAACATATAGCACCAGTGACGAGACTTGAGAATATTACGACATATCAGACACCTGCTGCACATTACACTTGGAATTGTACTCTAGTAAGATGTGTACAAGTGTACTCCTGGTTGGTAAGTCAAAAGAGGAAGTCAATGCACCACAGTTCATGGACTTTGTAGCTGCAGATCTATTGGACTATGCAATTTTTTCTTCACAATCTCACTTCAGGTTGGTATGAACTAGTATACTGCTCAAGCAATCGTCAAGGACATGGTATGGCACTCTAACAGAAGTTATAATTTTATATGAACTAGTAGAGTCGTCATATTTATAACTCTCTTATCACTAGGCACAATCATATTGTTTTATATGTGCAGTGATATATTGCTTATGCAACATAACAATTAGTATCTAAAGTACTTGACAAGTATCGGTCAATGATATGTTGTTAACATTATGTTGCAGATATTTGTAAGCTTTTGACATGAATGAGAATTACTTAGACTTTACCCTAAGTGATCAATGTTTTATCCAAAAACTCATTCATATTGAAAAATAAAATTAAACTTCTTTCTACATTAGTGGTTTCTTATTTCATGTAAAATCTTTTGAAATCACTAGTGTAAATCATTTTCTCTCTATTACCATATGTTCTGTGTTACAGGTTCAGTCTCCAATGACTTTCTTTCATTGACAGTCATGAGGTTGAAAACCCACAACATCTATCCCAGACTGTAAAGACAAACACAAAAACAGAACCAACCAACACTCTTTTACCACTAAAAGTAGTATGAATGAGCGTGAGGGAGATAGTGCCTAGTGCACCACATAAGGAAGGTTCTGTAGTCAACCCAGTAGCTCTGTCTCCTACATAGATGAGTAGTATTTAAACCGAGACAACTGCTAGCCCCCATACATCTTCTCAAAAAGATGTAATGGCTGAAAAGGCACAAAAACAGTTACTAGATTCATTCTCTCAACAGGGTGCGTCTATTGAATTTTGCCTGTCGGCCAAGGTATCCGATGTAGTGTCAACACTTCAAACATAATCAATTCTTGATGCACAAGGAGAGGTTACACACACAAAGGATGAGTTGAAGGAAACAAGAGTTTCGACCATTTTAAGGTCAGATTCGATTGTTCAAGGTTCGTTAGTGGACCAATTGCCTTTACAGGTGTTAGGAGAGGATACTGATCCAAAAGCCATATGTCAGTGGTCAGTGTCTACCTCCCCAGGCTTAAATCCCCTGGATGCATCTGCGGATAGTGGATCTGACATAGGTGCAGATCGGCAACTTGTTGACAATGATTCAGATATTACCTGATAAGTCACAAGGAAATGTCTTCACAGATATTAGAAGGGAACTTTGATCTTTATGCTAAATTCGTTGGATCATTGTTTACCTTCCCAGAATTCAAATCTGGAACCCTAAAAGGGAAACTAGCAACTTGTAAATTATGACTCAGATTCATCTGACGAGTTTAACAAGGATGGGGATTTGTGAACTCCCATTGCACCACCTGTGACCTCCTTAAGGATGGCTAAGGTGATTTTCCTTGCAGGTACAGCTGATTTTTGGAGCTATGAGAGAAGAGTGATACACTTGTGAGAATGAGTGTAAACACGAGTGGAGAGAAGAGTGAAACACATGTGAGGTACACTAAACAGAATCACACACTCACAGTGAGGAAGAAAGAGAAACTTCTTGTTATTTCTTTTCCAACCAAGTGAAATATGAGAACTCCTTCAGACGACGGCATACATTCCTTCTTTAAGGGGGAGATAAAAGCTTAAGAAATAGTTTGGAGGATTCCTCAACTAAGGGGGAGAAATAGCAGGGAGGAAGAAAAAGATCCTAAAAATGTACACTACACCACACCATTGTTGTTTCTAACTACGGATCCTATTGTACGGGAGAGGTGGTAAACACAAGGTGATTTCCTAGTAAGGGAAAAAGCAGTTAGGGGAGTACCATTGGTTTTTATCTGCGGATCCTATTGTACGGGAGAGGTGGTAAAACGAAGGTGATCTTCTTTAATCAGTTGATTCTCATAGGGGGAGAAGCAAGAGATATGGGCTTCTCAACAGGAAATGTGGTTGTACAAATGAAGATGGAACTACTTGAAGATATGTTCAGTCTAGAGGAACATCTACTTGGAATCTGGAAAATGTTAAATCTCATCCAGAACTTTTCTACTATTTACTTTGCATGTATGTTTATATCTTTTTCTTATTTGTTAGTTGAGTTATCCTCTAGGTATTTGTGTGTTATTGTCTAACAAACAAATAGGGGGAGATTGTAAGTCATATGTCATAGCCTATTTGTATATTCGAGGATTCAACTCAACTCAAATAAGAATGTAATAAGTAAATAGTGGATCGACCGTCAGAGAGATCTCGCAAAGTAATATCTGTCAAAGGATTCAGAAACAAGGTTCATCTACAGACTTGAGGAGTTAATTCACTGGAAGAAGTTCAAGAAGTTGATCATGCCTCAGTGATATAAATCAAGATCGTGGATTTAATCAAGTGACAGAGATCTCGTCAGAGTATCATTAATTACAAGGATTTAATCTGAAGAAAATCAAAGTGTTAAAGTCAAGACATGAAGAAACATCACGGAAGTTAGTCACTCATGAACCAGACAGTACATCGAGTGTCAACATTGAAGTGGTGGAATTGATTCATAATTTTCAGTGATTTTCAGAAGATCTGCAGAAGGATGGGTGCTGTTGAAGACTAGAATTAATTCTCTATTAATTAATTAAGTCATCTAATTTAATTAAGAAAATAAATTATATCTGTGAAGAATAATTTATTTATTAATTAAATTAATTGATTAATTAATTCTGAATTAATTTTAGGAATTTTCAGAATTTAAATTGGATTAAAATCTGCATTAAATCAACAAGACAATTGAAAATGAACTAGCATGACAATCAGGATTGTCATACCGATTGTCATGCTAGGCCATTTTCAATAATCTCACCGAAAGTTACACTAGGAGAAGGATTGTCTTGCTAGTTCATTCTGATTGTCATGCTAGTTCATTCTGATTGTCATGCTAGTTCATTCAGATTGTCATGCTAGTTCATTCAGATTGTCTTGCTAGTTCAATCCATTGTCCTACCGAAAGTCTTGCCAGCTATAGGATTGTCATGCCAATTCAATTCTATTCGGCTGTTGATTAAAAAGAAGCAGAGAAGCAGCCTCTCAATAATCCAGTACATAGAAGTCAAGAACAAAGCAGAAAAGAAAAACAAGAAGAAATATTTCATCTTTTCATCTGCATACTTCAAGATTAAATTTCTAGATTGTAAAGTTAAATCCAATCCACTAGAAATCTTTATCTTGCTCTTGTGTAACAATCTAGCGGATTAAAATCCCTAGAACTTAATCTCAAATCGCGTTTAGCATTTGATTCTAATTATTGCAAAAATAGAAAAAGTTCATGTCGAATTTATTCTAAATTTGTGATAATTAATTTGAGATTAATTCCTTGTAATCGATACAGTTGTTGTAACACCTTTCAAGTTTAATAATATTTTTATTTAACTTGAATTTTGTTTCACATTTTTTATTCCGCATTTAATTCGATTATTTGGTACTGTTTGTATTCAACCCCCCTTCTACAAACACATTGGGACCCAACAGGCTCACCAGCTTGAGAAGGCATCCTATTGACAGCAGCTTTATCTCTTTGAAGAGATTTTGAGGTGTGTACTAAATTCAAAGTCTGTTCTGCCTCCACATTGCCCTGAGCAGCCAACAATTGATAGGCTGACACAGGATGAGTAAAAGTGTTAGCATCCAAGGAAATGTTATTAATTTCAGCTTTGTAATGTTGCTGAAATTGTCTTCCCTTTTCAGCATCATCCACAATCATTGACTCACTAGCAATGGCTGGATCCACCCTTATTTCTCCTGTACCTGGCTTTCTCTCATAATCTCTCTTTTGTTGCATCAGGGTCTCACCCTGGCTCCCCACCCTCACACCCTCACCTTCACCTACTAAGGTGGGACTCCTCTCACTCACTTTTGCCAATCCTGAATAAATGAATTGTTGAGATTCACTCTTTTCCTCTCCTTTTGCCTGGGATCAACCCAGCCTCTCACTCAATGCACTCTGCTCTCTCAGTCCTAAGAGTGACTGTATTACCACTAAATCTTCTGCACTAGAAATAATTGAAGTTTGAAGTTATGCAGAGACACTCGACGGATAAGTGATATCCATCGGGTGAGTGGTAAAGCTATCCGACGGATAACTGCTGTTAAGCTTATCCGTCGGGATACAATCACTACTCGACGGATGAGAAATATCCATCGAGAGAGTAGAAATGAATGAGGTGGGAAGAGAAACTATTGTTGACTCTGTGTTGATTGAAGTTATTTGAGGCACAGATGTCACAATTGAAAGGAATATGTCCTAAGTCCAATCAGGTATTAGGATTTAGGAATAACTCTTTATATAATCTGTTTTGATTTCATTGATATTAATAAAGACTAGTTTTTGTTTTTATTACGGGCTTTATCTATTTAAGTGTTTAAATAAGATATACCATAGTTTAGAGTAAAGCTTTTTATGGATTATGATGAGATCATAATAGTGAGACCTAAAAAGATGATAACTCTAAACTTAAATAGTTCCTGATCATAGGATTACTAACTGGTAATTAATAATCCGCAAAGATCGGTACATACTATGCTTGCTTCATTATGAAGGATGTCTGTTCTCATAGACATTTGTGTGGTGACACTATAGCTAGTATGTAGGTGCTTATTATAGAATAAGTTCACCGAACATGACTCGCCTAGCTGAACAACTGATGGAGTTCACTCACGTGTCAGCAGTTGTTCGCTTAGTGATAGTTGTACAAGTATCCTTAGACTTGAGGTCATCATAGTCATCTTGTGTACACTGAACTATGCTTTGGTTTAGTTCTTAGTCTCCAGGGACAATTATTAGGGCTCTTCTGGGTATAGGAATTTGTACACGAAGATAGTGTATGATCAATAAAGGATCTACCCCTTCCAGTGAAGGAAGCGAATGTTCAAGGCTGATCCACTTATGCTAGTTCAGGAATCTCTGGCCAGAGTAAATGAAGTTAGAAAGGAGTTTCTAATTTGCATAGAACTACGCATAGTAAATGGTAAGCAAAGTGATTGAATTAGATAGGCTTGACACGAGATCCATGCCTTGTATTTAATCGGGACATTGTAGGGTAGAAGGAGTTTATTGTACGGTAACTATTCACTGACAGGTTCTTGGTATTCTAAGCAGTGAATTCATATTATCCGGATAGTCGTGATATGTTGAAAAGCATCACTCACGATGTAGAATAAATGTGATTAATTAATTAATCATATTTAATAAATTAGAGAATTTATATAAATAATGATAAAATAGTTTTATTATTATTTATTTCTACTACCAGCTTAATATTGAACCTACAGGGTCACACCATAAAAAGAGAATGATTTATTGGTGGAGGAATTAATTAATAATGGCTAATAATTATTTATTTGTGAAATAAATAATTAATTGGCAAATTTAATAATTAATTAAATGAGATTTAATTGATTATAAATTAATTAAGAAAAGTTCTTAATATTATTAATTAAAGGATTTAATTTTTGGAAATTAAATCAAGAGAGAGAATTATTTCTAAAGTGTTTAGAAAAAGGATTAATAATTAAAAGGTGTTTTAATTATTAATGAGAATAATAAATGGGATAATAATAATAATATTTATGGGAAAATTTTAGCTGAAAATTTTGCCTATAAATACACTATTATAGACCCTATTTTATTTGAACCCGAGAAACCCAAAAGTTTCAGAAAACCAAATTCTCTCCACCTCCTCCTCCTAAAAGTCATTTTCTTGGTGGATACCGGTGGAGTGCTTCACACTTGAGGAGAAACTGCTAAGGATCTCTGATCGTTGTCTCCGAATTATTTTAAAAGGTTAGATTCGATCCCTCGAATTTTTATTCACGATTTATATGCTTTTATTTGGATTTTGTGTGTGTAAAAGTGTTTTTCCACGCCCCGCAGTGATTAAAAATCCAACAACAATAGTATCTGAAAGAATTGGAAAGTGAGCCAACAAATCATCTAAAAGATGATGCTCACTTGCACTAGATTTTGGCTTCCCCAACAGAGTTAAAGAAGGGGAATCAGGAATTGAAGTGTTTATCATATCCACTTCCAGAGAGTTTGTTGGTGAGTATGGTGTTTCAGAGGCTTCTATTATGAGAGATTTTGGCTGTGACTCCACATTTATTGGAGCCACATCAAACTGAATTTGAGAAAGTGCAGGGACTGTGTCTTTAGCACTAGTTTGCACTGTGTGTGTGCCCTGTGCATCCCCAGTGGTTTTGGATTTCTTCTTTCTTGTGTAAGTTTGGGGTGAGCTTGTGTCCCTAACCCTTTTGGCCTGTGCTCTTGGATGAGAGCTATGTTCAATAGCCACATCCTTTTGGGAGGATGCAGCTAGAAGTGAGCTTTTGTCCTTTTTAAGCACTACAGTTTGTTGGGAAACTGTAGTGTGGCTAGGCTGGGATTCACTCAGCTCTCCAACCTTATCCTTTGGGTTATTTTGATGTTCACCCCTTCCCTCACCTAACTGACCCTCCTTCACACTCCCCTCTTTGGCTTTGGTAGATTTTTCAACTGGTACCTTTTGAGATATACCAGAGGGGGTTTTCTTTGACTTGGATTTAGAAATTATAGTTATTTTGGCAGCTTTGGTAGGCAACTGTTTGGTCATTGTCACAGTTGTCATAGCTACTCCTGAACTCAAAGAAATTGAGGAGATTGGAATAGTTGAGGGTATGGATGAACTTACCTCATTTACCTGAGGTGTCTGCATTACAGGAAAGTAGAACATTGGCACATCCCTATGATGGTTGGCTCTGTTCAAATCTGCAATGATTCTTCTCTCTTGAACCCAACAAGCTAATTTGTTGTTTGGGTTCTCAAGTACAATCTCTTGACAAAGATGGTTAGCCAATATCATGAAAAATCTAGCATAATATACATTCTTTCCCCTTTTGGCTAACTCACCTAGTTTAAAACCTAACTCATACAAGACAAGGTCACTGAATTGTAAAATTTATCTGTAACTAGCATGTATAGCATGTTAAGCATGCAAATGTTCACAGAATCAAAATTACTGATTTTCCAGAGAAAACTTTAGTCATAACATCACACATGAAACTCCATTCCTTCCTAAGACCTAATCTTCTAATATCACTTAGCTTAGTAGTAGGAAGTGCATAATGCATGGAATTAAGCATATTGATAATATCAGTGTCATTGTGTGGTGAAGTTACATTATCATCAGGAATTTTGAAACATGCTTTTATCACATCATTATTGATACAGAACTCATTACCTTTGATAGTTAGAGTGATGGTTTTGTCAGTAGAGTTGTAAATTACAGTGGTCCACATCTCTTCAACAACTTCACAGAAAATTATGGGTGATTCAAGCATGGCATAACTTAACTTACAGTTCTTCACGAAGCCCATCATCTTGTGATAGTCTTCTGATTGCTGAATACCCTTATTGACCAAAGCAGTGAAGTTGTTCTTCTCATAAATGAACCCAGTCTGAGACATAATCTTTACTACAGGTGCCATTGTTAGAGAATGAAAGCTTGAAGAGAAAGTGAATATTTGCTTGAGAGAGAATGAAATAAAAGCAGTTGAATTTGAGAATGATAAAAGAAAATAATTGGAATGAAATAAGCTTTTATACTATCTCAAAAACAACGGATGAAAATAATAAAGAAAAGTAAATTACCCAATAGAAATTGCCTAAAATAGCCGTTTTAAAAATAAACTGTAAAAATTCCACCCATTATCCGTCGTGTAATGCTTACAAACTGTAAGTATACTCGATGGATAATGTTCAGGGAATTAACGGTTAAGATTTAGACAATTCGAGGGATGAGGATAAACTGTTATCCGTCGAGTTTTAAAAGATTCCAGAAAAGTAATTGATTTTTATTTGCAAATAGTATATCGACGGATGACTCAACTCGATGGATAATGGTCATCCGTCGAGATGCAAATTTTGACTTAGTCAAAATTTCATCCATGACTAAAAAATCAGCTAAATTTCTGGCTACATTTCAACTTGCAAAATAACTCAGATAAATTCAAGAGTAATTAAGCATACCTAACTCACTTACCAACCTTGAAAAGGTGGATTCATCCAGTGGTTTGGTAAAGATATCTGCAAGTTGCTTCTCACTTGGAACAAAATGTAACTATACAGTACCATTCATTACATATTCCCTTATGAAATAGTACTTGATGTCTATGTGCTTTGTCCTTGAATGTTGCACTGGATTTTCAGTGATGGCAATTGCACTTGTGTTATCACAGAAAATAGGAATCCTCTCAACTTGCAAACCATAGTCTAGCAATTGATTTTTCATCCATAAAATCTGTGCACAGCAACTGCCAGCAACAATATATTCAACTTCAGCTGTAGAAGTAGAAACTGAATTTTGCTTTTTACTGAACCAGAACACAAGGTTGTTTCCTAGAAATTGAAAAGTTCCTGTTGTGCTCTTTCTGTCAATTCTGCAACCTGCATAGTCTGTATCTGAATAACCAGTTAGATCAAAACCAGAATCTCTAGGATACCAAATGCCAAGTTTTGGTGTTCCCTTGAGATATCTGAAAATTCTCTTAATAGCTATCAAGTGAGATTCTCTAGGATCAGCCTGAAATCTAGCACATAAATATGTAGCAAACATTATATCTGGCCTACTAGCTGTTAAGTACAGAAGTGAGCCAACCATGCCTCTATAGCTTGAAATATCCACAGACTTTTCAGTAGTGTTTAATTCAAGCTTAGTTGCAGTGGCCATGGGAGTTTTTGCAGATGTGCAATCCATTAGATCAAACTTCTTTAAAAGATCAAAAATATATTTAGTTTGACTAATGAATATTCCATCACTAACTTGCTTAACTTGTAAACCAAGAAAGTAAGTTAGTTCTCCCATCATACTCATTTCATACTAATTTTGCATCAGTTTGGCAAATTTTTTACAAAGTTTCTCATCTGTAGAGCCAAAAATAATACCATCTACATAAATTTGAACAAGTATGCTAGAGCCATTGACATTCTTGAAAAATAAAGTTTTATCTACAGTACCTCTTGTGAAGTGATTTTCCAAAAGGAACTTTGATAAAGTGTCATACCAGGCTCTAGGTGCTAGCTTCAGTCCATAAAGTGCTTTCAGTAGATAATAGACATACTCTGGAAAATTTGGATCTTCAAAGCCAGGAGGTTGACTAACATACACTTCTTCCTCCAAATCTCCATTCAGAAAGGCACTTTTGACATCCATTTGATAGACCTTGAAATTGGCATGGGTTGCATAGGCTAAGAAGATTCTGATGGCTTCAAGTCTTGCAACATGAGCAAATGTTTCAATAAAATCTATTCCTTCTTGCTGGCAATAGCCTTTAGCAACCAATCTGGCTTTGTTCCTTACTACTATGCCATTTTCATCCATCTTGTTTCTGAATACCCATTTGGTGTCTATTGGATTCTTTCCTTTAGGCTTGGGTACCAGCTTCCATACTTTATTCCTTTCATATTGGTTTAGCTCCTCCTGCATAGCTAAAATCCAATCAGTATCTAACAAGGCTTCTTCTACCTTCTTTGGTTCTTTCCTTGACAGAAAGCTGCGGTATAGACATTCTTCTTGAGTTGCTCTCCTGGTTTGAACTCTAGAAGAAACATCACCAATAATCAGTTCAAAGGGGTGATCTTTTGTCCATTTCCTTGATTGAGGTAGATTAGCTCTGGATGAAGAGACCTCAATGTTGTCTTGATGTGTGTTTGAGTTTTGATTGCTAGAAACTCCCCCTGAGTTTGAGGATCTTTGATTTGAGAAAGGGGTACTTTCTATGGGTGATCTACCTTGACTTCCTGCTCCTTTAGATAACCCGACGGATGGTGAATTTTGAGTACCGACGGATGAGGCAGGTTGTCTTCCGACGGATAACACAGATTGCCTTCCGACGGATGAAGCATTATGCAACTCGATGGATGTTGAGTTTTATGCTTCATTGGTGGTAGATTTGTCTGCATTATCCTTAGACACTGTTTCTTGATCACTCTCATCATCACTTTCATCACTGACCATCTCAACATTGTCGAATTTGAGGCTCTCATGGTAATCTCCATCTTTCAGTCCTTCAACCTTTTTATCATCAAACACAACATGTATAGATTCCACAACAATATTGGTTCTTAGATTGTAGACTCTATATGCTTTACCAACAACATATCCAACAAAAATTCCTTCATCTGCTTTAGCATCAAACTTCCCATTTTGATCTGTTTGATTTCTCAGAATATAGCATTTACAGCCAAAGACATGAAGAAAGTTTAGAGTTGGCTTCTTATTCTTGAACAATTGATAAGGAGTCATGCATCTTGCTTGATTAATCAGAGAGATGTTCTGAGTGTAGCATGCAGTGTTTACAACTTCAGCCCAGAAATATGTTGGTAATTTTGATTCTTCAAGCATTGTCCTTGCAGCTTCAGAAAGTGATATGTTCTTCCTTTCCACTACTCCATTCTGTTGTGGAGTCCTTGCTACTGAGAACTCATGTAAGATTCCATTTTCCTCACAAAATGCTCTTATGACATAGTTTTTTAACTCAGTTCCATTGTCACTCCTGATTCTTCTAACTTTGAAATCAGGATGATTGTTAACTTGCCTTATGTGATTGATGATGATTTCACTAGCCTCATCTTTAAACTTTAGGAAATATGTCCAATAGAACTTTGAAAAATCATCTACAATTACTAGGCAAAATCTTTTCTTTGAAATTGACAATACATTGACTGGTCCAAACAGATCCATGTGAAGCAGTTGCAGAGGCTCTTCAATTGCTGAATCAAGTTTCTTCCTGAATGATGCTTTGATCTGTTTCCCTTTTTGGCAGGCATCACACAGTCCATCCTTTGTAAACTCCACTAGAGGAATGCCTCTTACTAGTTTTTTCTTTACCAGCTCATTCATGGTCTTGAAGTTTAAATGGGATAGCTTCTTGTGCCATAGCCAACTTTCATCTTGACTTGCTTTACTGAGAAGACAAGTTACAGATTCTGCTTTAGTTGAGTTGAAGTCGGCTAGGTACACATTTCCTCTTCTCACACCAGTAAGAACCACTTTGTTATTTTGATTATTAGTCACAACACAGGCTTCTTTGTTGAAGGTTACTGAGTTGCCTTTGTCACAAAACTGGATGATACTCAACAGATTGTGTTTGAGACCATCCACTAAGGCAACCTCTTCAATGATGACATTGTCCTTTGAAATCAAGCCATATCCCACAGTATAACCTTTGCTGTCATCTCCAAAAGTAATACTTGGGCCAGCTCTCTCCTTAAACTCTGTGAGCAGGGTAGAATCACCAGTCATGTGTCTTGAACAACCACTATCCAAGTACCAAAGATTCTTTCTGTTTCCCTGCACACATCAAAATCAAATCAAGTTGATTTTGGTACCCAAGTTTCCTTGGGTCCTGCCTTGTTAGCTTTCTTCTTCTGTTTCTTAGGTTTTATCTCATTTGACTTAGGAATTTCAGATTCTTCCTTAGTTAATTGGGTTGTACCTTTGAAACCACTAAATACAACAGAATTATCATGCATGTTATGGCTAACAGGAAATGGCATGCTTGGTGCAAACATGTTATTCCAGTAAGGCATGCTAAATGGAATTTGAGGCATATTGTATGCAGCATAATATGGATTAGGTGCAAATGGCATATTAGCAAACTGTGCATTCATATTCTGTGTAGGAATAGCATTAACAGGCATGGGAGGCATGGCATTTATGTTAGGAAATTGAGGCTGAACAGACATGGGAGTAGGCATGGCAGATTTACAATTAACAGACAAATGATTTACACTACCACACTTGACACAGATTTTTCTAGGAGCATATTTATCAGGTGTGTAGTTATTGTGTTTGTTAATCCCTACTTTACCATTCCTATTGTTTTTCTTTTTAGTCTCTGTTTTTACCTATATTTTCTCAAGTCTGTCACTTAACTGTTTGATAATCATGTGACCAACATTAGCCTTTTTCCCTTTCTTAGCTTGACTTGACTCTCCTGAAACAAAGTTCTTGGAAACAGACCCATACTTTTCATTTAGCTTGATTAGTTTGGCTTTGCTAATGGGTTTGCTTACAGCCGACAGATGAGGATTTTCATCATTCGACGGATAACACTTTTTATTATCCGACGGATAGTCCTCATCATCCATCGAGTCTACATCTGTCAACAACCCATCTACCAAAATAGGTTCTAGTTTCTCTTTATTCTTCTTCCAGGCTTCATCACAAAAAGACTCAATTCCTTGAACTTTGGTGATTTGAGCATGAACATCCCTGGATGTTTTCCATGCTTTAATCACCTCTTGTTTACGCTCGAGCTGCTTCTTCAAAATTTCTTCCTTTTTCAAGGACTCAGTTAATTCCTCCTTGGCAATCTTACACTCAATTTTTAGTTTCTCAAACTCAACAAACTGAGACTCAAGCACATTATTCCTCTCACTTAAAAACAAGTTGTTTTCTTTGATTTTAGCATTTTCTTTAGTGAGAGACTTAAGTGTAACACGCAAATGATACAATTCTGTAGACATGTCATTTATGGCATCATTACACTCAGCTTTAGATAAATATGCAAGGTTTGTAGTGATTACCTAATTGCTTGAGGAACTTGTCTCTGTTTCATCAGACTTGGCCATTAGGGCTAGATTGACATAGCTGACATCTTCATCTTCATCCAAACCATTTGCTGCCCAGTCATTCTCTTGTGTAATAAAAGCCCTTTCCTTTTGTTTGAGTAGATCAAAGTATTTTTGCTTATAATCCACAGACTCAAACCTTTTCTTACTGGAATCTGACTTTCTACACTCATTTGCAAAATGCTCTGCCAAGCCACATTTGAAACATTTGAATTTTGACTTATCCACCATGTTTCTATTTGGCTTGGCTGCTCCAAAGTTCTTTTTGAACTTGAGCTTGGCAAATCTCCTTGAAAGAAATGCTAGGTGCTCATCAATGTCCTCCATGTCATCTTGGCTCAATGATTCTTCACTTTCTGCAGCTAGCCCCTTACCCTTATTCTCACAGACCTTTGAAGTTGATTCTACAGCTTCCATCTTCACTTCCTTCTCCTTTTCCAGATCAGCAACTAGTGCAATGGATCCTCCTTTCTTCTTTCCTCTCTCCATTCTTTCATCCTGCTCTATCTCAAGCTCATAGGTCTTCAGAATGCCATACAGTCTCTCCAAAGTAAACTCCTTATAATCTTGTGAGTTTCTCAATGAGACTGTCATTGGTTTCCATTCCTTTGGAAGATATATGAGAAATTTCAGATTGGAGTCTTTAGTCTGATAGACTCTTCCATGCAACTTAAGAGCATTTAGTAGTTTTTGGAATCTACTAAAAATGTTAGTGAGTGACTCACTTTCTTCATTATGAAAATGCTCATATTGCTGAATCAGGAGCTGCATTTTATTTTCTCTAACTTGCTCAGTGACATCACAAATTATCTGTATTGTGTCCCAAACTTTCTTGGCAGTTTTGCAGTTGATGATGTTATCAAACATGTCTGCATCAACACCATTGAACAGAATGTTCATGGCCTTTTTATCTTTCCTAACTTGTTCAATATCAGGATCAGACCATTCATGCCTTGGCTTTAGAACAGATGGCTCATTTCCTGTTGCAGCTCTCATTGGAACATGAGGGCCTCTTTCTATGCAGTCCACATAGGCCTCACTTGAGAAAGCATATGAAGATGCATCTTTACCTTCCAATGATGGTAATTATCTTTATCAAGAAAAGGAATCTTGACTCCAACATCTTTCTTGTTCATCTTGCTGAATTGTTTTGATCTTTAAACTCTTTGTAGATTAAGAGCTTGCTCTGATACCAATTGTTAGTCCCTTAACAATATAGCAAGAATTACAAAAGGGGGGTTGAATGGAATTCTTGAACCTTTTTCTCGAAATAAAAATGTTCAACTCGAATATAGATATAATGTTTTGATTAGCACAATGCGGAATAGAAACTTAATAGAATCAAAATATAAGTAATTAAAAACAAGAGTCTTTAAAAACTTTCTGGTGGATTTAAACAATTCCACCAGAGATATACATATAATATATCGAGAGGACTCTGTGTGCAGGAATGCTCACAGCTGCTTACAAATTGAACTACTGAGAATACAGGAAATGCTAATAATTCTGCTTACAAAGATTTCTCTGTTTTTGTGTTTTCTCAGCTATCTCAGTTATTTTTCTATTTGCTACTCTCTTGGTTTATATAATACCAAGATTACAAAGTCAAAAAGACTGAACAAATATAAAAACTATCAGTCTTAAGCTTTGCTGCTTTTTGTCCTCTATTACCCAGTTAATGGGCTTCCACAGTGTGTTTGTATACATCTCGACGGCTGTGTGTTAGCTTTCACTGTTCAACTGCTGTTTGAATTCTTCATATGATCATCCGTCGACATTCAGAACATCCGTTGATGGTTTAATTGATCATCCGTCAACTGCTATATTAAACATCCGTTGATAGTCATTTGATCATCCGTCGATGGCTTTGTTAATCATCCGTCGGTAGCTATTTTGGCACTTGACTCTATTTCACTTATGCAAAATTACAAGACATCATTTATGTACAATTAATCAACCTATTCTGCATATCTAGTTAAAGTCAACATGACTTATAATGCTACTACAGATTCTATACAAAGGTGCATACATAACTGTGCTACAAACTTATTATTACATAAACTACTCACTCAATGGATAATAAGTTAATCATCCGTCGGGACTATAATGAGTTATCCGTCGGGACTATAATTCTTATCTGTTGGGTGCTATATAATTTCACTAAGTAAAATCTACTTAGATGTTTTGTTTATGAAATCATCAAGTACATAACATATGCACAACACCCCAAATCCTTCACTTCAGGTAAAATACCTTTCTCTTCTTTTCTTTTACTCATTTTTACTTGTTTTTGCATAGCTCGTGTTTAAAATTGTCTTCTTTTGTGCTCTTTTTCAGATGGCTGATAAGAGAATTACACGCTTGGCCAAGATGAACGTGGCCAAAAAGTCCAGTGAGTTCCCCATTCGATCGAGGTACACATCCTTGATTGATATGATCAACAGCCGAGGGGATGAGTACCCATCTGACGCGCATCTGGATGCGCATGACCATATCGGTGTCTTCCGGGATCCAAAGGAGCTGGACAAGTTGACTGCTTGTTTCAAAATCAAGGAGCCCTTCAAGCTGGTTCTTGCGGGTCCGGTCGACAGGGCCTGTCAATGGAGGAAGAACGCACTATGCGTCTACAGGGACACTCTAAGGGCAGGTATCAGACTCCCCTTTCACCCATTTATCCCTGTTTTGCTAGCTGATGTGGGCATCAGCCCTTGACAACTTCCTCCAAACTCTTGGAGGTTGATTCTGTGCTACCTGTCGCAATGTGCCAAGCAACGTCCCTACCTCGGTTGCTGTTTTTAGAAAGATTTTTCAGTTCAAGAACAGTCCCGACAAGAATTCGGGGTGGGTTTCTTTGAACCAGCGCCCAACCGTTCCCCACATAGTGAACGGGAAGTCCATCCCTGACAATAATTTGGGGTGGAAGAAAGATTTTCGGTACGTTCTTTGGGAGGGTGGCGATTGGGGCACCCAATTTCGTTCGTCTTTTGGGCTAGCCGTAGGTGGGAGCCCTAATGATATAGTTTTGTCTGAGGAGGAGACCAGAGCTTTCAACCTCCTTACTCAAGATAATGGGACTTCCCACTCTTAGGATCTTATCAGGGAGACCGTTCTTGTAGAACGTGGCCTTTCTCCCGTTCCTAAAAAGAGTATGTTTCCTTCCTTCTCTAGTTGTCTTCGTTTCTTCCACCTTTTACTTTGCTAATTTCTCAACTCACTTATCTTATTTGTTGCAGTGGCTGAAAAGATTGAGGAGGCTATAAAGCCTAAAGACCTGGAAACGACCAGGATGAAGCGTGCTGGAAAGGTCTTCAAAGACCCGCGCCTCAGGGATCGCTTCCCGGAGTTCCTACTCTAGGCTAAGGAAGCAGGCGAGGAAGGCCTCGTACAACCTTTACGCACTAAACAAAAACCAGGGGCTTTCTTCCAGCCCGCTTGGGGAATCCGGGGAAAGGATTCGATTGTTGGAAACACAGCGCTTGCCAAGAAATGGTCTATGCATTCCATTTCCCCGGTAGACTATCATGACCTTGTCCTTCAACAGGACTTGGAGGCTAACGAGCTTTTCGAAGCTTAGGCTTTAGCGACGGTACGTCTTTTACATTTGGCATTCATAGCTTTTTGCCGTAATTTTTCTCGTTTCTCACTTTCGCTTTGTATCTTGTAGGCGAATGTCCATTTTCAAGGGGAAATTCACCAAGCCAAGGCTTGGAAAGTTGGCCTAGAGGATGCAAACAAGAAGCTGGAGGAAGCCAACCAGAGGATAGAGGCTTTTCAAGCCCAACTCACCTCATCAACTTCTGACCTGGAAACGGCCCGGGCTGAGAATGTTATCCTCAAGGCTCAGAAGGACAAAGCCTTTGATGACTGGATGGATACTTAGGAATTCAAGGATTTAATGGTGGAGCATGATGCCCTCCTACATCCAGTCAGCTACAAGGAAGGCTGGGACGCCGCTCTGGAGGCTATCCAGGATGAATTTCCGGAAGTCCTTGAACAATCTTCCTTCCCTTGTCGTGTGCGAGTTCCAGCACTTGGGGTATTGCAGATAAACTTGCTGATCTGATTAAGGATGGCCCATTAGAAAGCCAGGGCTAAGGCCAAAAAAGGAAAGAGCTTGAATCCAGCTCTGAAGATGAGGAATCTTCTTCTGAGGAGGAGACCGAGCCTGTTATGAAAAAGGCCAGGGTAGAAGAGCCTCCAAAACCAGCGTCCCCCAAGGCATCTAATCCATCTGAAGGTAGCTCCAAGGAAACCTCTGCAGAGAGTTCTGAAGAGACTTCTGAGGGTCCGACTGAAGAGATGTCCGAGGAGACTTCAGATAGTGGTTCTAAAGAATCTGATCCTTCTAAGGCCTAAGTTCTTTGTATCAATTTTTTTAGACAATATCGAACTTTGTAATTTACTATTTTCACTTGTGTTGTCCAAGTATCATCGTGTTTTTTCCGAGTTTTTGAACTCAAGTTTATAACTTGGTTTTATCCTTCTCAATGCATCGATTTAATAGGCTAGAATAAGCCGAGTGCTTTTTATTATAAATTGGTATTCTTGATACCTTACATGAGATGGGTTCAACCCTGATAAAATCTAAACATATCTTCTATATAAAAAATCCTAAGCAAGCAAAGCTTCAAGGTGCTTTTAAACCTACTTGTCACTCTGACAAGTGAGAATCGTGCTTTAATTGTTTTACATATAGTAAACCTTCAGGTTTTGGGCATGCCAAGTTCTCGGGACTTCAAAACCATCCATAGTCTCCAGCTTGTAGGTTCCTCTACCCTGAACGCTCTTGACTTTGTATGGCCCTTCCCAATTTGGGGCAAGTTTCCCTTTCTGCCCTACACCAGAAGCTTCCACTTTCCTCAAGACTAAGTCACCTTGTTTGAAGAACCTTTCTTTAACCCTTAGGTTGTAATAGAACGAAGCTTTTTTTCTGATATTCCACTATCTTCGCATGTGCATCATCTCATACTTCATCAATTACATCCAGGGCTAACCTTTGCCCTTCTTCATTTTCCTCAGCATTGAAAGCTTGAATCCTGAGGGAGGAATGTGATATCTCTACAGGAACAACTGCTTATGCACCATATGCTAACATGAAGGGAGTTGCTCCAGTCGTGACTCTACAGGTAGTCCTATAGGTCCATAGTATTGGGAGTATTTCATCCACCCAGTTATTCCTTGACTTCTCGATCCTCTTCTTTAGTCCATCTAGGATTATTCAATTCGCCACTTCCGCTTGCCCATTGGCTTGCGGGTGAGCCACAGAGGTGAATTGTAACTCAATTTCATTCTCCTCACAATACTTCTTGAATTCCTCATTGTTGAATTGTGTTTCATTGTCATTGACTAGGATGCGGGGAATTCCATACCGGCACATGATATTTTCCCACAGGAATTGTGCAACTTGCTTAGTTGTGATTTTGGCCAAAGGCTTGGCTTCAATCCACTTAGTAAAAAAAATCAATGGATACAATCAGGAACTTTTTTGTGTCATGTCCATGGGAAAGGCCCCAGTATATCCATACCCCACATAGCAAAGGGGATGGGTGAGTTGATGGAGGTCAGCATCTCGGGGGGTTGTCTAACGACTGGTGCGTGCTTCTGACAGTGGTCACACTTTTTCACATATTCTTTGGCATCGGCCATCATTTTTGGCCAATAGAAGCCTAAACGGGTTATCTTATGAGCTAAGGCCCTGCCCCCCAAGTGTTGCCCACATATGCCTTCATGTACTTCTTCAAGAGCCAAGCGTGCCTCATCGGGCCTGAGACACCTTAAGTAGGGAACCACGAAAGATCTTTTATACAGAATTCCATCTATCAAAGAGTATCTTAGTGCTCGAACAGCCAATTTTCATGCTTCAGTAGCATCGTTCAACAACCAACCGGTTTGAATATGAGTCTTAATGGGATCTATCCATGATGTCCCCAGACCTATAGGAGCTACAAGCTTAACATCAATGCTTCGTGTCTTCAGGACGTGGAAGTACACACTTCCTGAACTTTCCTCTATCTCAGATGAAGCAAACTTTGATAATACATCTGCCTTAGCATTTTCCTTCCTTGGAATGTGCTCAACTTGGCATTCATTTAATTGGGTCATCACGGCCCTTACTAGGCGGACATACTTAGCCATCGTATCATCCCTTGCCTCAAACTCTCCCTTCACCTGGGATATGACCAGTTTCGAGTCTCCACGAACTTTTAAGTTCTTGACTCTAAGTATCCCTGTTAAGCCAAGACCAGTTATCAGAGCTTTATATTCTGCCTCATTGTTTGTGGTTGGGAAGTCTAACTTCATGGCATACTCAATTAAGAACCCATCAGGGATTTGTAAAACCAAACCTGCTCCACTTGAATTTTTTTTTGATGCTCCATCAAAATAGAGAACCCAGTATTCTTTCTCCTTATCAACCTTTTCTTTGTCCTCCTTATCAACTTCCTTGTCTAGAGGTATGGTATCTTCCTGCCCCTCGACTTCTTGGTTGGGTATGGTATATTCCAGCACGAAGTCAGCCAATGCCTGGGCTTTTATCGCCATTCGAGGCTTATATTTGATGTCGAATTCTCCCAGCTCTATTGCCCATTTGATCAGTCTCCCACTAGCCTTAGGACTATGGATTATATTTCTCAAGGGTTGATTTGTTAGAACCTCAATTTGATGAGCCTGAAAGTAAGGACGTAACTTTCTTGAAGCCATTACCAGAGCTAAAGAAAACTTCTCAATGGTTGAATAATTCAACTCAGCTCCATGCAGAATTTTGCTGACATAGTATACGGGTTTCTGGATTTTCAGTTCCTCCTTAACCAACACAGCGCTCAAGGCGTTTTCTGAAACGGCCAAGTACAAGTATAGAACATCGTTCAAAACTGGCTTGGCCAACAACGGGGCTTGAGCCATATATTTCTTCAATTCCTCAAATGCCTTCTGGTTTTCCTCACTCCATTGAAAGTCTTTGACCTTCTTTAAGAACTTGAAGAACGACAAGCACTTGTCTCCTGACCTAGAGATGAATCGTCCCAGCGCAACAACCCTTCCTGTGAGATTCTGAACATCTTTGACAGTGTTTGGTGGCTCCATGTCCAGGATTGCCTTTATTTTATCGGGGTTGGCCTCGATCCCTCTCTTGGAGACCATCAATCCCAAAAAAATTCCAGATCCTACTCCGAAAGCACACTTCGTAGGATTTAACATCATCTTGTGGTACCTCAGGACCTCGAAAGCTTCCCTCAAATGGGTTATATGATCAGTCTTTACTAGACTCTTGACTAACATGTCATCAACATAGACTTCCATAGTCTTTCCAATAAGATCCTTAAAAATTTTATTTACCAACCTTTGATAGGTGGCTCATGCATTCTTGAGACCAAATGCCATAACAAGATAACAATAAACACCAAAGTCAGTGATGAATGATACCTTTGGAATGTCGTCCTTATACATCTTGATCTGATTGTATCCACTAAATCCATCCATGAAGCTCAGCATCTCATGCCCAGCAGTGGAATCTATCAAAATATCGATCCTTGGTAACGGGAAACAG
Source organism: Apium graveolens (assembly GCF_009905375.1). NCBI lineage: Eukaryota > Viridiplantae > Streptophyta > Magnoliopsida > Apiales > Apiaceae > Apium > Apium graveolens. The sequence goes on from NC_133656.1 coordinate 214,534,234, forward strand.
TCCTTAGGACAGGCATCATTTAGATCAGTGAAGTCCACACACATCCTCCATTTTCCATTGGCCTTCTTCACCATTACAAGGTTTTCTAACCACTCTGGAAATTGAATCTCCTCAATGAAACCAGCCTCTAAGAGCTTCTCCACTTCTTGTTTTATAGCGTCTTGCCTTTCTGGAGCAAAACTTCTTTTCTTTTATTTCACTGTCTTCCGATTTGGGTCCATATTCAGCTTGTGAGTAATCAGTTCCGGGTCTATGCCTGGCATATCAGCTGCTGACCATGCAAATGCGTCACTATTTTCTTGCAAAAATTTCACCAACTTCCCTCAAAGGGGCTCCTCGAGCGTGGCTCCAATAAAAGTCACCTTCTCAGGATCTTCAGGGTCTAAAGGAATTGAAACCAAGTCTTCTACTGGCTTTCCTCTTTTCTCATCATTCTCTCGGATATCCAGATCTTCAATAGGAAGAACCTGCCCCCAACTCCATCTGCCCTCAAAGAGGCCACATAACAGCTTCTAGCCATTTTTTGATCTCCTCTCTCTTCTCCGATCCCATCCCGGGTGGGAAACTTCATAATTGAATGGTAGGAAGAAGGGACTGCCTTGAAGGCGTGTATCCCTATTCTTCCCATGATAGCATTGTAAGTCGAACTAGCCTTCACCACCACGAAGTCCAACATCTGAGTTGCTTGCCTTGGTTCATGTCCTATGGTTGTTGACAACTTGATTATCCCTTCTACGGGGCACCCCACTCCCGCAAATACATATATTGGCATGTCGGTTGGGGTCAATTGGGAGTCGTTATATCTCATCCTCAAAAAGGTGTCATGGAGCAAGATATCCACTGAAGCACCATTATCCACAAGGACCATTCTCACTGGGTTGTTCCCTATTATCGGGTTATAACCAATGGGTCGTCGTGGGGAAATTTCACACCCTCCAGATCAGAATCATCAAAAGACATTGTTACTCCTGTCCTGGCCCTCTTCGGGGCTTCCCCAACAATATGCATAACTTCTCGGGCATACGTTTTCCTGGAGTTCTTGGATAACCCAGCAGCAGTTGGTCCTCCAAAAAATGTGTTTATCACAGGCCCTCAGGGTCGTGGTCCTCCGAAGATTGTATTTATCACCAGTCCCCTAGGCTGGGGATTCCGCCCCTAATCGTCTTGGTCCCTCCTACGATCTTCAAAGGTCTTTCTTCCATTGTTATTCTTATCCCCTCCATCTCCAGTGTACTTGTTCAACCTCCCTTTTCTAATAAGGAACTCAATTTTATCTTTCAGTTGCCTACACTCATCGGTGTCATGACCAACATCCTTGTGAAATCTAAAATACTTGCTCTTATCTAACTTGGCAAGGTCGGCCTTCAAGGGCTTAGGCCAGCGAATATCTCGATCTTTCTCGATTTCCATTAAAATTTGGCTCCATGGAGCATTCAGCTTAGCATACTCAGTAAATTTTTGTCCAGGTCCTCCTCTCTTGGGAGTTGAGTCAGGATTTTGCTCAATTCTAGGATACTTATCCTTAGCGATGTATTCCAGATCGGTCTTCCGCTTCTTGCCTCCAGCGGGCTCGTTGCTCACGACTATTTTTCTCATACTCTCTTCGACCTTGATATACTTCCCTGCCCTATCTTGGAGCTGCAACATGCTTTCAGGGGGGCGTTTGGCCAAGAACATCTTGAAAAACTCATCCCTAATTCCCTGTTGCAGTGCTATCAAGGCTACCTTGTCATCAAGGTCCGAGACTTTTAAAGCTTCCTTTGTGAAACGATTCATGTAGTCTCTCAAGGATTCATTCGCTCCCTACACAATGCTCATGCGGGATGCTGAACTTTTTTCATGTTCTCTCTCACTGATGAACTGTTTAATAAAATCCCGACTTAATTCTCTGAACGACCCAATAGAGTTTGGGGGCAAACGACTATACCACCTTTGAGCCATACCCGACAGGGTTTGAGGAAAGGCCCGATACTTAATAGCATCATTCACGGGCTGCAACAGCAGTGCATTAGAGAATGTCCTAACATGATTAGCGGGATCTCCCGTGCCATCATAAGCTTTGATAGTTGGCATCTTGAACTTTCTTGAGATATGGGCATTCATTATTTCTTCAGTGAAGGGTGGAGTAGGATCATCAGGATCTCCAAGGGGAAGAAGATTTCTTGGATCAGCCCTTTGGGCAACAGCCCTTCTCCGTATCGGACCATCCAGGTCTATGATAGGTGGATGATTTCTCCCCCTAGGAGGTAGTGGGGGTCTGGTGGTCTGGTGCGCCTCCAAGTCACGCTTTAGCCTTTGAATCTCAGCCTCGTGAGCCCTGATCCTTTCATGCACTTCTTGGGGATTCGTCCCTTGGGTGCTCCTAGGACGTTGGCTACCATCAGCCATCGGCTCTTTGCCAGCACGTCTCCTTCTTGGGGCTACTTCATCATCCGAAGATTCGGAGTCTCTCTCAGTGTAAGGGCCAGAAAATTCCCGATCCTCAGGGATAGGAGCCAAACCTCGTATGTAGGGGGGCGATCGCCCTCATGCTTCACTCCATCCAGCATGTCCACTTCCTCCAACCTCGGGGTAAAGGGGCATCCCATAAGGGGGTTAGTAGTCACAACAGTTGAATATTCGTACCCAATGGGTCGAGAATTCACAGGTGCATGTAGTTGTTGAACTTGGGGATTCGTACCTTGAATGGCCGAGGGAATCGTCCCTTGTGGCTGAGGTTCAGTTACCCTTATCTGGGCTTCTCCCTGGGTGGCTGCATAAGTTGAATGAGGAGGTACCTCCACGGTTGACGAAATCACTTGGGTTGTCCCCGATGGTGTTCCTTCCTCAAGAGCTCTAATTGTTCTCCGTGTCTTCGCCATGGTTGCTGTTGTACTTTCCCACAGACGGTGCCAAATGTTATGGATTAAAAACTAAGGTATATAATTGTTGTATTTATTACTAAGGAATGTGAGCTTCGGGGCTCGATTTGACTGCTCTTGTGTTTTGTGACTCAATATGCCTTAACAAGATGCCTTCGTACCTTCCTGATTGCCAAGGATCAAGTCAAAAAACGTAGTTCTGATTTATGGGGTGAGACCCCTTATATAGATGTTGGTGGTCCTTGAATTGGACTTGGTATAGCCGTATAGGAGACTTGGTAGCCAAGTCTCAGAATTAGAATGGACTTTGGAGTCCTAAATAGTAGGAAACTGATTCTTTATCCTTCTAGGTCCCTTAGAGGCTAATCTGCAAGGATTTATGTCCTTATTGGGACTCTTCTCAATAGTTGATTTTTTCCTTATTAATTAATTATGAAATTAATTAATATTCAGGGTTTTTGGGCCTTCTTTGTTCCATCAGGCCTGATCTGGTCCATCAGGCCTGATCAATATGTTAACCTTTTTGGTCTGAATGTCATACATCTTCTTATTGGGCCTAGTAGCCCAAATCATGTATAATTAATGTAATATTTAATTACACAATCAGGATTTATTTATCCCTATCAGGATTTAAAAAAATTAAAATTAAATTAAACATAATAAGTTGGATTTTGTTGGTATAATGAGCCTTGAGCCAAGATAAAATAATATAAATCATTGATTCGCGATAAATCAAATTAATTTCAAACTAAGCATAATTCGTATCATATAGATCTGAATTAAAGATTAACTTTTAATTAAAAAATAATTACTATTTTTTTAAAACACACAGAGTCACATAGAATTATTAATAAAATTGTATCGTTCAATTAGAAATATTGGCTTTTTAAAATATCTCTTATAGTCAATAGATTAAGTAATAACTCGCTAAAATAATTTATTTTTAAGATACTAGGAGACATTTTATTTTTATTTTGAATAAAATAATAAAAAAATATATTTTTTTGGTACCAAAACTATTACTTTCAATAGGTTTAAATGGTCTAAAAAACTATGAACATATAGATTTATTAATATAATTATCATGAAATCGTATAATTTAAAATTCTAAATGAACAAATTTAAGAATTTAACTCAATTGTTTTTAAAAAATATATATAATATTAAAAAAATGTGTGATCTGTGCATCGCACGTGTTTTCGGCTAGTATCAACTAATAACAATATTATAGTTCAAGTAACAAGTTTAACTCACTAGTTATTACTCCCTCTATCACTGCCATTTGTTTACACTTTCCTTTTTGGAATGTCCCTTGCAATTGTTTAAATTTCAAAAAATTTCAAAATTAGTAAAGTTTTTATAATTTTTAAAATAACTACATTCACTACTTCTCTGCACTATACCCATTTTATACATATAATATTAATCGTACCACTACTTTACTTACTTTTTTAACCTTTTTCCATTACTTTATCATTTTTATTAAACTCCGTGGGCAACATAAATGTAAATATTTGGGAGGGACGGAGGGAGTATTATTTATTCTTATGTTCCTCACTCTCATTATATTTTTCTTCATCGTCTTCTTCATCGTTTCTATCCTTTATTGTTGTTGGCTTGATATATTTGATTAAAATTTTGGCTTGATATAGTTAATTCAAATTTTATTATCCTCTGTATCCAAAAATCGGCAATCTCGTCATTTAATATTTAATCTCGAATTTATTAGCACTTAAAAATTTCACGAGAATAATAAGTAAAACTGATCGAATAATTAAAAAAATTATTTAATCTATTTCAAAAATCATATAATTCTATTGTCACAATTATTTAATTCTATTGTCCCACAATCATAAATTACATCTAATGTCACACTTTGCTAGTGACCGACATCTTATATTTTATGACACACTTTCCTAGTTACCGGGTTCTTATTCTTATTCGATGGGAGGCTAGTTTACATCCCTCGTCAAGTGAAACCCAACTTTGACAAGGTATCGATGTGTTCCGGAACGTGCGCAAACTAGTTCTAAGTTCTATGTGTCAAACTACCCAGTGACCGGGTTCTAATTCTTATACATGACTAAGACTGGGGATTTCCGAAAATTCATTTTCTTATTAATCACATATCCATATCATACTTATAATAACTAAACAAATATCGGAGAACATCTAAATCACACATAATAAGACACGTTACACAATACATACGGAGCAATAAAAATTCATTTACGTAATCAAACAAATATTTCATGTTTCAAAATACATGGAGGAATGAATAGTCACTTACAAAATATATAGGCAAACAAATAATACAGAGGAAATAGAAAGTTACTTACCTCAATCACGCAAACAGATAATTCACATTAGATCACATAGTCAATCTTTAGTAACCCATCACACAAGAAACATCTTAAATCTCAAACATCACTGCAATTCTAATTCTGGACATATCTTTATTTAGCCATTTCGACCCTCTAAACGATATTTCTTGAAAAAGAAAAAATACCAAAGTTGAAGAGAACGAAAAAACCTTTCTAAAAAGTCCAAAATCAACGAATTCTGACTTGCGATATATATTTTACGAATTTTACAAGATTGCTGATTTTGATGACAAAAGACCCTACGAATTTTAAATTAAAAGATGAGGAAGATGAATAAGATGTATTTATAACGATATAAAACCCTATTTTGAACCTATAAGTTATCCGTATTAGAATCACTTAGACTAATAATAAATTTGAAAAATAATGGACAAGAAGTGGAAGAAAGATAGATAAAAAAGGGAAGAAAGAGCGGGAAGTAAATTTTTTATTAATAAAAGTTATATAAGGCAGACATGTAGTTACTTGAAGATAAGGTACGGGCGTGATGTTTTAGGGGTCGTTTGGTTTAAAATGTGGTATCTGGTTGTAATCAGTAATCGGGTTAAGATGGTATGGGTTGAGGTATCATATCTGATATCATGTGTTTGGTTGAGTGTTGGAATGAACATTTTTAATTTAAAATATTTTAAGTCAATAATTTTAATTTAATTAAATATATAACTTTATTATCATTTTAATATATTTTGGTTCATATATTTATTTTGGTATTAAATAATTACATTTAAATGCTTAAATAGAAATTAAAATAGCAGTTATAAAGTTCAATCTCATACCGCTCTCTCGTATCCACCTCCCCACTTGGGTATAAAAAATCCATACCTTGGGGATTTGGGTAATGGGTATTAAAATTTTCTTTTCTGAACCAAACACCGTGTATGGGGTTGAAATGATTAAAACTCATACATGATTCCACAATTTCATGAACCAAATGACCCATCAGTGATTTAAGGAATTACAATACTAAGACATTGTTGAAGTGTTAATTTGTATCAAATTTCTTAGATTTAAACTTCAGAACTCATTTAAGTAAGCCGTTGGACTTATTTTAAGAAGCCTTAAAATCGACATACTTAATCTCACTCTATTCTACTTACTTCATTCTTTATTAATATATTCATTCTTTATTAATATATATTAGATTTTACCAATTTTGTACAAATGTCACATTGTTATGTTCAAATCTTGCAAGTGCGTTTAATAATAAAAACGATTTAAGAGGCATCGATACAGAGATTATTGGAGATAGAATTATATTATAGTATCTTAAATAATTACAATTTAATAATTTATATTATTTTTGGAGAGGATTTTAGGTAATTATAAGAGATCTTACAGACAATTTGTTGGTTGGAGACAATTTTTATTTCTTTCAAATTTGATTAAGAAGCATTCGTAGGGATAATGTTGGAGCAATAATACTGTTGTAGTTGCTCTAAGATCTTATATTTGTTCAAGTCACTAAATATATAACATTCAAGTCCAGAATTGAATATATACCGGACCCGACAATCCATCACTTGTCAGTCTGAAAAAGCTAGCTACTTAATACACATTATTTGTTGACTTGCATCTACAGAGGTCCCAAATACTCTTATTCTTATCGATGTAGGATGTTACAAAAACCCACTTCTATAAGATCAACGTCCTCATCGATCTCACAAGCACACATACGAAATCCGGATAGTGCCTCTGCACTTCCTTCTGGGGAAAGCGCTAATCCCATTTTTAACTACCAATCCCACAATCAGATGACCCAACAACATATCACATGTCAGTCTGAAAAAGTTAGCGATTTGGTACACATTAGTTGTTGATTTGTATCTATAAATGTCCCAAATACTCTGACCTCGTCTGGTTCTATGTAACCCAACTATGTAACTTAAATTTTTTTGGATTCGAACTAATTTACGATGTTCGATTTGTTGTACTTTCAATTGGGTAACGGAACTTCAAGTTCCACGATTTTTGTAGTTAGCACAAAACGTGAGAACTTAGTTATCAAGGTCCACCATGATCACTACGAGTTACATAGCAATCCAATATAAAAATATTAATTACTTATCAAAATTAATTACGTAATCTTAAATTACATAGTAATAAATTAAACACTTATATTTTAATTAACTTGAAACATGTAGTGTTGACTTATTAGTTACTAGAAAGTTTAAGTTTCTATGTAATCATAAAATTGCCGAAATAAACAAGACATCTTATTTTTATTGAGGTGGGATGTTACATTCAAACAAATAAATAGAAGGATACAAATTATATAGTCATTCACAAAGTTAAGTTCCTACTGCAAATAGAAGGAAATGTCTATGTATTTTAACATTAAAGTAGACGCTCTAGTTTCCAAAGCTTTTGCAGTCTCTTAACTCTTACTCCCAAAAGAAATGGAATCAAAAATACCAACTTTCTTCTACTTCCCCAAAAATGTATTTTTGTTTTTAATGTGTAGTAGTAGTATATTTTATACTTCTATCAAAATTAGGCTACACATTTCCTTGACTGGGGGGGGGAGTACATTCTTTTCAACACTGACTTTACCATGAATCGATTGTCCAGTGTGTACTGATCTTCAAATTAGGCTATATATTCATCATCATATATGTGCTTCATTCCATTTTTCAAGTATAAGTCTGTTATATTTTGGAAGCAACAATAATACTCCTATAGTAATAGTCTAGTAAACTAATTGTTACACCCAGATCTCCTTCGTACTGCAAGAATAACCTTCGTCCTCTTATAAAATGCCTTCGGATGCTACCTGAAAAGGAAGAGAATGTGAGTGATTGTCCCCCCAATTCACATCCGGTGTGAGAATAAGAATCTGGGTGTAATGTGGGTTTAGGGAATACAAGAAAGTAGAGAGTAAGTGAGAGATTGAGTGTGTTCTTTTATCTTACTTGCCCAAGGGTTTTATACCCCACTCCCCATGAATGCACGTGTGTTACACCTTAATCATAAAGAGGAGTGAAAATGGGGTATTATGATTGTACAATCCTAATGGTTGGAGGAGAAATGGGCCTCGGCCTGCGGAGCTTTGTTGCCCTTTGGCCCAGTAGTGTGGTTATCTAACGGGTCTTCGTTCGTTGGGCCTTATTGGGACCATAACTAACATGTCCCTGTCCTTCAGATGGGCCTTCCGTCGAGCCGATGGACACCCCTCTCGGCCCATTTTGGGGTGAAGAAACCCTAAGACGATTACCTCGGTATCACCTCGATCCCGTTCGTACACGTGGCAATGTCGTGGGTGTATTGATGGGACGATTGTCTGTCTTGTCGTTTCATAACCCAATCCCTACCGTTGAATTTCAACAGTTTTCATCAGGACCATCCATTTCAAAGGAGCCCCAAACGTTGCCTTTTTTGGAACCCAAATGTTATTAAACGCCTATATAAATAAACACAGCGTGTCTTTATTTTTTTCTTTATCTTTCTCTTACAACCAAACACAAACAACAACAGCCTCTTCAAGTTTTTTAATCACGGGAAGCAACAACTCCACCTTTCCCAACCATCCCATCCCAGTCAAGCAGAATCTTCAAATCAATGAGTGTTTCTTGCATTTCCTTATATTCTACATGCGAGTTATGTTGGGATGTTTTTGCATGCAAGTTTACTTTTTTTCTAAAAATGTTTTCTAGGCTTCTTGTTTCGGGGTTTTTGCTATTTTTGTATGGGATGCTTTTCTGGGTAGGTGGTAGACCTTTTCCTAGGTTGTTTTTCCTTTCCAGGGGTGCCCACTGGGTTTAAAAAGGGCACGCAATTTGTTCTCCGTGAAGAACTCTCTTCGGAGGGTTTTTGATTATGGAACAACCTTCGGGAGCCGACCCAGGGTGCTTATTTCTTCATTCTTCCTTGCATGTTAAGTTTAAAGATGGCATGCGAAGGGTTCTGGAGGCAAGAACTTCTTTTAGGAAAACTTGTCTGTAGAACATTCTTCGGGAGCCAACTCTGGGCGTTTTTTTGTTCGCTCGGTTCCAGGACATGTACTCGGTCCCTTGTCCTTTTTTTCATTTATCCGAGTACATGGACTAATTTATCTCTTTATTTCCTAATACAGGGACATGGACCGAGCGAATCCTCCTGCCGAGACTTCTACTCCCAGGGTGAACACTCTCGCCGGGACTTCTTCTATCCAACCCGAAAGAATGGAAAGGGCTCTCTTCTGCTCTGTGGCGACATAACCTGCGGCTAACAACCATTTAGAGCTGTTGAAGGAACGAGTGGGATAAATGTATTTCAATTATTTTGTCCCACGAGGCTATTTCTGGATGTACGCCGCTAAGAGAGACGAGCGGATCTATGATACTCTCGGTGTGCCGAAGGGATATGGAGACCGCATCATCGGTATCTTCGAAGCGGCGTTTAAATACGGCTTCAGGGTGCTGTTGCTGAAGATTATTAGGCGCCTCTTCAGCCAAATGGGAATCGCTCTAGGGCAGATGGATCCGAACAGATTCATTCACATCAATTGCTTCCAAAACTGGTGCCTTCAAGCCGGGGTTCAGCCACTCACTCAACTGTTCTAGTATCATTATGATTTTCGGAAGATCTCGAAGAGCCCGAGCTTCTACAACATTGCCCATCAGGCCGACCGAGCAGACTAGACAACCACTAGTTCCAACAATAAGTCCACCACACCCATTGGTGCTTTGTCAGTGGGCCTAAGCTGGATGAGATTTTGGTGTGGCGTGAGGTCAACGCTTCGGTGCTTATAATATAGAACTTGACTGAGGAGGAGAAGGACTGGTACGCGGCCCTGATGGACGCGAAGGTGAACAAGCTCGGTCCCGAGGAGTTCCTGGACAAATACTGACTCCTTAGCTTATGGGGTGGGGGTAACAATCTTTTTCTACATCTATTTTTTACTTGTAGTTTTGTCTATATAATTTCTTTCCTTTGTTCTGTCTTTTTTCCCTTCCGTTTTTACGCATTGTATACTTAGCATTTTGTAATACTTGCTTGGACTGACCTTCTTTCTGTCTTCCTTATTTTTTAGTGTCATCTAGGGAGGCCCTCATTGAGATAAAGAATGCCAAGGCGGCCGAGAAGAGAGCTGCAGAGAAGGTTGAGAGGGCCAAGGCGGTTGGCAAGAAAATTGTCCCGGATCCTTCTGCGGAGGAGACGGAAGAGGGGAATGAAGCAGAGAGAGCATTCCCACTTCAACATGCTCCTCTGATCTCCGAAGAAGACCAGGAAGACGAGTGGGAGGTCATGGGCGAGGGAGGCCCCTCCAAGAAGCTCTGGAGTCAGAATGGGGACGTTCAAACATTCATCCCTAACTGGGTTGTTCTGACATTCGACCATACTGTCTACCCGGCAAGGCAATCCACAAAGGAGATGGGTTCAGACCTTTGCCACGGTCTTTAGCTTCCAGCTGATCGGGCTTCCTTCGCGGCGGCCTCTCCAACAAAAGCTTGCACATAGCTGATGTCCTTCTTGTCTATGGTACATAATTGTTTTACTTTTATTTGTTTAGTCCTTCTTAATACTTTTTCTTCATTCGTTTGACATATTTTTTTCCTTGTGTGTTTTTGCAGGCCACTCCTTGGGCCGGTGTCGTGGAGGATAAGGTCCGAGGTATGGAGTCCAGGATGGTTGAAGTCAAAGAGCTGGAGCGGAGGGCCATGACAATCGAGGATTAGATTGGGATGGTGAAAACCAAAAATGAAGTGTTGGGGGACCAAGACAAGGCGAACAGGCGGATCATCCATCGAAACATCCAGCTGAAGAAGTCATGAAAGGAGCTTCAGAAGACGAAGAAGCAGCTGGACCAGATGGAGGAGCGCTTTGGCGCTGACTATGTCCTGGAGAAGGCTAACGGCCTTGGCTGGGACTATAAGCAGCTATTGGACGACATCCTGGAAGATCACATCGTCCGTTTAGCGGTCGAAGCTCCTGCGATCTCTTCCGGCGAAGATTAAGAGCTCTTAGATGAAGACCTCCAGTCTTAGATATTTTGACTTGTAAATTTTAATTGATACTCCTACCTTCGGGCTTTGTAATTTAACTCGCCATCGGGCAAAATATCTTTAAGTTTTAATGCATCTTTCTTTTATCAGCATTCTATCATAATTTATTTTTACTTCGTTCATTGGATGTTAGACTTTACTTCTGCCTTAGCAATTTATGCGTAGTGTTTCTGCATTTTTGACTTTTTTGCCTTAGAATTTTTTTGTACAATGTCCCTCATCGGCCCTGAGTGGTAAGAGGGCAGGTTGGAATCCTGAAAGGAAAACTTGGGCCATTAACACTGAAGAAATTATCTTTTAGGCGAAGAAACATGGGGATGGCCTTTTCTGGATTTCCCCTAGGCGTGTCCTCCTTCGATCCATCGGTTAAAAATTGTACTTAGAAATTTAAGTAAGACTTATAAAATTTGAAGCACGACTTAACCTAGGAGGGGAAGGGCTCGTTTTCTTCGAGATTGCCCCTAGACGAGGCCTTCTTCTCCATCTAGGTTTACTTTTAAAAATTTTATGTAAGATTTGAGAACGAAGGGCTTGCCTTCTTCGGAATCTCCCCTAGACAAGGCCTTCTTCGTTCCTTCGGGATTATCATCGTTTTCAATTATTTTCTTTTTGTGATGGTTAGAAATCACAAAAGAAGTCTTTTTTCAGGATTTCCATTAGGCGTTCCTCATTCGTCCTTCTTGTGTCCATGCACTTTATAATTAAATAATTTTATAGGGCGAAGGATATTATTCTGTTTAGGATTTCCCCTAGATAATATTCATTCATCTTTTCGTTAAATGTGGCGGGCGAAAGGTGTATCTTCTTCGGGATCACCCCTAGATAGTACTCGCTCGCCCGCTTAGTCTATCGTAATTTCAAGTAATAAATTCATGCAAAGGAATTGTATTTTTATTTGATTTTTTAGCCATAACAATTTTTTACATAAGATGCAGAATGAAATACAAATGGGAACTAAATGAGATTTTCCTTACTGATAAAATTTTTGAAGGCACCTAGCATGTCAAGTATATTTTACTGCATCGCCGACTAGTATTTCCAGCTTGTATGTTCCGGGACGAATGATCTCAATTACTTTGTAAGGCCCTTACCAGTTTGGGTAAAGTTTCCTTTGTCTTGACGGCATAGATGCGGCCAGTTCCTAGAGGACCAAATCTCCGACTCTGAATGACCTCTTTTTTATTCCCGAATCATAGTATTGGGCGGCCTGCAGTAGGTACTTTACGTTTCTTTGGCGGGAAGCCTCTCTTTATTCTTCTAAAAAAATCTACATCCGCCCTTAATCTGAATTTTAGGCTTCCATATTGTAGAATTCAGTTCTGTAAGATTTCTGGCCCACTTCGATCGGGACCAGGGCATCTGTCCTGTATGCCAACCTGAAAGGAGTTTCCCCGGTGGAAGACCTGGGCGTTGTTCGGTAAGCCCGCAAGACCCAGGGTAGCTCTTCAGACCATCTTCCCTTGGCTTCACCTAACCTTTTCTTGATCCCTTGAAACATTATCTTGTTTGTTATTTCGATCGTCCCATTTCCCTGGGGGTGTGCAACTGAGCTGAACTTCTGTTGAACCACGGGGTGATGTAGAAACCTTCTGAACTTGTTCCCAACGAACTGTAATCTGTTGTCCGAGACACGAACTTTTGGAATCATGAACCTGAGAATGATCTGCTCCAGAAAGAACTTTTTTTCCGCTTCTTCGATTATGGCAGATAATGTTCTGGCTTTGACCCACTTGGTCATGTATTCGATGGTGATTATGCAGTATTTTTCCTGTCTGATACTGGTAGGGAGAATTCCGACTATATCCATGGCCCACATAGAGAACAGAATGGGGATAAGGACATAAGTCATTTCTTCAGGAGGTTGCTTCGGAACGGTGGCGAACAGCTGACATTGCTTGCACTTCTTTGCATATTCACTCGCATCGGCTCGCAAATGATTGCCGAAGGATTTTAAAGGCAAGAGACCGTCTAGTTATATGTTCTCTACCAATTCCTTCGTGCACTGTTTCTAAGGCCTGCTGTTGTTCTTCGATGTTTAAGCATCTCAAAAGGGGTTGACTGACAGATCGACGATACATCCTTACGTTGATGATGGTGTAGCTTGATGCCCTGTACTTTACTTTCAGGTCTTCCCTTCGGTCTAAAGGCAGGATTCCTTTCTCCAGAAAATTCCGAATGGGGGATCATCCAATAGGCGCCTTGATGGATCTCAAGGCATTCTTTCTTTTCGATTGAAGGCGTCTTGGCTTTGGTGAGATAAATGAAACCGGTAAGGCTTTGCGTCTCATCCGAAGCTAGCTTGGATAGGGCATCCGCCCGACTATTATTTTCCATGCCTATCTGACTTAGCATAAAATTTTCAAATGACAAAGAAGATTCTTTTACCTTAGTGGCGTAAGCCTTTATACGAGGATCCCTTTATTCATATTCTCCTGAGAAGTGCTTGACTACCAAAATGGAATCACTAAACGCCCTCAAGTGCTTCACCTCGAGGCTTCGAGCCAACTCCGTTACTTCCAAGAAGGCTTCATATTCTGCTTCATTGTTGGTGAGAGGGAAGTTGAACCATATGGATTGACATATTTCAAACCCGTCCGGACTGAAAAGGATTGAGCAGGCCCCGCACTTTTTCCTGGCGACCGATCCATCCACAAAAAGCTTCCATTTACTCGGGGTCTGGATGAGTTGTTCCTCTGGTGTAAGATCCTTCGGCCCGGAGAATGTGCACTCGACCATAAAATCTATCAAAGCTTGGGCTTTGATCACCGTTCGGGCGACGAACTCGAGGTCGTATTCTCCCAGCTCGATGGACCAAGCTACGACGCGACCCGAAGCTTCTGGTCTTGTCAAAATTTTCTTCAACGCCTAATCGATGACGATTTGAACTGTTCGACCTTGGAAATAATGTCACAATTTTTGGGAGGCCATGACCAACCCATATGCGAATTTTTAGGCATTAGGGTACCTTATTTCTGCATCCTTTAGCACATGAGATACGTAGAAGATGGGATGTTGCTTCCCCCCATGATTTTTTACAAGTACCGCTCCCAATGTTCGGTCAGACACATCCAAGTAGAGCTGAAGGGTTTCCTTCGGATCAGGCCTCATTAAAAGTGGCCCCTTAGTGAGATATTCTTTCACTTCTTCAAACGCCTTTTGACATTCGGGTCCCACTCAAAATTCTTCGACCCCTTAAGCACGGCGAAGAAGGGGAGTGCTTTCTCGGCTGATCTGGAGATGAATCGCTGAAGGGCTTATAATCGCCCAATCAGCTTTTGGATATCCATGATGCATTTAGGAGCTTCCGTGTTGATAACTGCCTCAATTTTCTTTGGGTTTGCTTCTATCCCACGGGCACTGACCATGCAGCCCAAAAATTTTCCACTTAGCACGCCGTATAGGCATAAGTCCCCTTCGAAGTTATGAACGCTATCTTGGGAACATCCTTGTCGTTCATAGAAATTTGATGATAACCAGAAAAAGCATCAAGAAAACTAAGTGCTTGGTATCCGGCCGTGGCGTCTATCAGTTGGTCAATGTTGGGTAGGGGTAATGGCCCTTCGGATAGATCTTGTTGAGATCCGTGTAGTCCACGTACATCCTCCACTTCCCATTGGATTTTTTAATGACCACCATGTTAGCCAACCAGTCTGGATACTCAATTTCTTTTATAAACTTAGCTTCCAACAGCTTCTCCACTTCGGCCTCAATGACCTTTTGTCGTTCGGCCGTAAAGGTCTTCTTCTGCTTTACTGGTTTGGCCTCGAGCTGCACATTAAGGTAATGCTTAGCCGTCTTGGGATCCAAACCACGCATGTCTTCCATCCCCCAGTGAACACATCATGGTCTTGCCGATTTACCGCAATAAACTTTTCCTTCAGACCTTTCTCCATATTTCTCCCAATTCGAACCATTTTACCCGAATGTCCTGCATATATTTCAACTTCTTCGACTTCAGCGGTTGGTTCGACGATCAGACTTGAAAGATCCGCCCCGAATTTCTCCAATTCAATGTTCAGGGTCTATCTACTTCTACTGGGTTCGACCTCAGCTCTTTTTCTTTTTCCACTTTCATCTGGCCTTTCGTATGCCTAATCTTTTTCTAAGTCTTCTAGCATGATTATTCGGGCGGTTTTCTAATCGCCCCTCATCTCTCCTACCCCCTTCTCAGTCGGAATTTTGTGCTTGAGGTGTGGTATGGACTCTACAGCCTCGAAGGTTGACATGAACGGCCTTCCCAGAATGGCATTATACGGACTCTCAATCCGAATCACGTAGAACTTTACTGGTTTCTCGACGGTGTATGGCAATTTACCCAAAAGAACGAGAAGAGTGATTATACCTTCAAACTGTATCGGGTGCCCTCCGAAGGCGTGGAGATGTGCTTCATTGCAGGGCTCTAGTTTTTCGCCCTTCAGGTTCATCTTACAATAAGTTCTGTGGAACAGGATGTTGGTCGAGCTGTCGGTATCCACAAGCACCTTCCAAATTTTGTTTTGACCAATGAGAGGGTTGATGATGAGGGGGTATTCATATGGATGAATGACATCCTCATAATGTTCTGTGCTAAAAGTCATGGGCATGTAGGACTTCGCCTGACCGAACTAATAGAGGTTGTACACTTGTCGGGCATACTTCTTCTTCGCCGTCTTACTATCTCTGTCTCGCACACTTCCCCCATATATTGTTTTCACCTCACCTCTTATTATGTCTCTTCGTTCGAGCTCCTCGGCTTCTGGTTCTTCCTAATTATCCTTTGACCCAGTCTGTCCCTCAAATCTCGGACGAACTAATTGAGTTTGCCTTATTTGATCATCCGTTCGATAAGCTTCTTGAGATGGTAACATTCATCAGTATTATGCCCCTTATCTCTTTGATAATCACAGTACCTGTCGGGGTTCTTCTTATTGTTTGGGACTTTCATCTTGGTTGGGCGAATAACTTTAGGTTTTCCCTTGATTTCTTGGAGAATCTTGTAGATTGGTGCATTCGGAGGGGTGAGTACATCCGAATCTCTATCTCGGCGCCGTTAGGCCCCACGGTCGGTTTCCTTTCTTCCTTCTTTCCTACTATCCCTTCGGTCATTCCCAGATCTTGAGCTATCATATCTTTCTGCTCGCTTCGATCGGTCATTCCTTCGGGAATCTTTGTAACCCCCAATACTTTCCATCTTCCTCCGAATAATCTCGCCCCTCACATATATATCATTCAGGGATTTGGGGGAAAAATTGTAAAGAGATGAACGAAGCTTTTTACCTTTATAGGGGTTAAGCCCCGTCGTAAGAAAGCCCATAGTCTTGACTTTGTCCAAATTCGTGACCATTCTAGCTTCCTCCTTGAACCGAGCCAAATAATCTCACAGTTCCTCGTTCGCCCTCTGTCTATAGTGGACCAGGGCCTCGGTATCCTTCGCCTTTCGGCAGAGATGTGAATAGTACTTCAGGAACTTTCTCTTCAACTGCTCATACGATCCGATGGACCTGGGTTTGAGGGACTTGTACCACATCGAAGTCGATCCCTTCAAGTAGGTCTTGAACATTTTACAAAGCATGATGTATGTCATTATGACCCATCCCAATCATCAGCAGCTCGTATTTTTCGCAGTGGTCCTTCGTGTCGCCTTTTTCGTTAAACTCACTAATCTTTGGGAACTGCCTTTACTCGGTCGGGGGAGGTCAGTACTACTCGATCTCTTTCGTCACAATTGGTTCTCGATCGACCTTTCTGTCGCTGGACATAGTTTTTTCCAGGCGAGTGAGTCTGATTCAGACTAAGCTATGGCGTTCGATTTGTTGTATTTTCAATTGGGTAACAGAACTTCAAGTTCCACGATTTTTGTAGTTAGCACAAAACGTGGGAACTTAGTTATCAAGGTCCACCATGATCATTACGCGTTACATAACAATCCAATATAAAAATATTAATTACTTATCAAAATTAATTATGTAATATCAAATTGCATAGTAATAAATTAAACATATATATTTTAATTAACTTGAAACCTGTAGTGTTGACTTATTAGTTACTAGAAAGTTCAAATTTCTATGTAATTATAAAATTGACGAAATAAACAAGACATCTTAGTTTTATCGAGGTGGGATGTTACATTCTAACAAATAAATAGAAAGCATCCACAAAGTTAATGTCATCAAGTCTACAACATATTCTTAACAATCTCCCCCAATTTATGTCTACTAGAATTATAGGCATAAATTTAGGAAGATTTGATGATAACAAAATACCTTATACAAAATGATCATTCAATAGTAGATAAAAATGATAAGTGCTGCAAATTTTATTGAAAATTGATAGAAGAAAGTTCACAGAAATCTCACAAGCATTGTTCAAGATGCTCCTCTAGATTGGGCAAATTAATTATTTTTCCTTGAGTGTTCATTATTCTCTTCTAATCTGGTGTTGGAGTTGTATGTTGAACTTAGATTCATCTTCATTAGATAGATACAACATCTCCTGCATTTCCTCGAGAGTCTCATTGTTTGATGTGAGAATGCTAAATCATATTTTTGTTGGATAACCCAATGAAAAAGCTCTTCCTGGATTGGGATTTAAGATAATTATATTATTAGAGCTAGAAAGACACAAACTGTGTTGGCAAGAAGAGGAAGAACAAGAAGTTTTAGTTGGACTGTAGAAATCGTGTTCTGTCTTATTAGTATTACATAATAATGTCTTATAATTTGGTCATCTTCTTACACAATTAAACATTTTTCTTGATAAAAAAAACATTTTAAATTTAAAAACACAAAAGTGGACGAATAAACCATCGTAATCGAAATTTGACTTCTTACCCCAGAATCCAAATGACCTTGGGGATCTTACATGATAAAACAGTCCCCGACATAATAAAAATGATTATCCTTGTGATCAAAATAAGTACTAGAAATTCTTTGTTTTAGTTATAGATGACCAAATAAATATCGCTGATAATTCTATTTGGGTAATAATGATATCCACCGGACTACAATGTTAGAGATAGACACGATGTCTCAACCGAACACAGACAGACAGACAGACTGATCTTTTGAGCCTGAGTAATTGTAAGAGTTAAATAACCCGGTTTGATTTAATTTAAATAAGGGTTTCCCGCGTTTGTTTAACCAACTCAAATGTTTTTTTAATTTCCCCCCTCGCTAACAAAAAAATATTACTCCATCCACAGCCAACAAGTCCAGTCCAGTCCAGTCCTCCCCCTTTTTTAATAATTCTTTAAGTAGAGTTTCAGATTTTGCGTACACAGCCGAGTTCAAAATCAGTACGTTTCCCTTTTTTTTTCAAAATTTCATGTGTTAAGAGTCGGTATTTTCTTTTTGCATAGTTAGAGTCAGTATTTTTTTTTTTGCATTGTTAGTCGGTATTTTTTTAAAAAAAATGTTGTGTCAGGCCAAAAGTTTTAAAAAAAATGACATATGATTTGTAAAAGATTACTTCTAGGATTGCAAAAAATGTTGTAATCAATTGCAAGAGATGAGTTATACTACTTAGAACTAGGATAGTATTAGGAATAATTAATAGAAAATTATTATGACATGAGGTTGACATAATAAAATCCAAGTCATTAATTTTGACGAATTCACATAATGATATATTGATAATGATATCATGATATGTGATGCTCTTACATTTATCCACTGCCTGTTTCACATTTCACTTTAACCCTAATAATAAAAGTTACAACAATTACTAATAATTATTTTATCCCAGTTACATCCTTTGTAGTTGATAGATTTTATTTTATCCCAGTAATATCCTTACCAGTTGCGAATCAATTTCTGGTCACGAATAGTTACCTAATAATCGATAAGGAAACCAAAAAAAGTCTGCACTACAACTGTTAAATAGTCAAATCATTGCCGACAAAGTATTGGTGCAGAACTCGAGCTTGTTCCCTCTTGCGGGAGGTCACAAGTTCGACACCAGCTTGTGCAAAGAAAAAACAGTCAAATCATCATCAATTTTACCATTTCTGAATTTTCCGTGACAGTAGAACTCGTCAACTTATACTAAACTTAAACCATACAGTTGACAAAAAGGCCCAATTGCCTAATCAACATGACTTGAAGGAAATAAAGCAGGCACTAATTGTACAAAAATAGACTGAAACCCGCTTACTATTGTGTTTAATAGATCTCTATTTTACATAACAATAACCTTCATGCTGTACAGTCCAATCTAAATATTGAACAAGTATGCATATGACCAAGTTATATAATCACACATCTGAACTGCAGCCTGAAATGATAAGCACTGTCAGGTCCACAAACGACAAACTCGTATATTTTCTTATTTGGTTTCGCCAACCTCTCATTCGAAACTTAACTTCCATCTTTGGAAGAGGATGAGGCAAATCCAGCTCTCCGGATCAGAGCAGTAGTACATTTTTGGATTTGCCAATAGCTATGGTGACATGCACAAGCCAAACATTCTGCTCCTTCAAAACTGTTTCAATGAATTACTTTAAATGGATTACTACATCAGGCAGTTGGCAAAAACAGATACTCATATATGATCCATAATTTCTTTTGAGTTTTTATTATAAAAAAACCTGTCTCATAATTCTTGCTGTAGGTCATGTTAATAATGTAAATACTGCATATTAGAATGTACAAGTGCAAGTGGATGTTGCTAGCTTTCACTAGATTCTACCCATTGCGTTATATGATTAAATATTACATTAAACAAATGCCTAAAAGGAAAAAGATCAAGATTCTTCTACGCACTCAACATGACCATTGACGATTTTTTCCCTCACTCTGAATATTCTGTTCATAATACCTGATGAATTATACATTTACGTATCACTTTCTTTTTTTAATAAACCATTTTACAAATAGGGTGAAAGTTTCAGGCACACGAGACATATGGTGCGTATGATGCAGCCTGGGGAATGGGTTATTGAGAAGCACCTTCAATCTAACTCATATTCCCAAGTTTATTGAAACGAAAAGTCGAAAACATATAACCTTAACGTTTTGAATTTTAAACCCATTTTAGTTATTTGTTACAAAATAAAGCAAAAGTGGGGAACATATATTTTAGCAACTCTTCTAATTTAAATGAGAAAGTTGTCTTGCAAACGAAAAATGCAGATGATTAATTCATCTAAAGCGTTAAACTTAACAAGGAGAAAAAACAAATCTACTAAATACCACCGAAAACCACAGTATTATGTATGCTGCAAAAAGGAAAATGCTTACTTGGTTCAAAAAAAATTCTTGTGCATCATCTTAGTCCCACTAATAATCTACTGCTGCAATTCTTTAATCGATCATATGAGCATCCTATTTTGTGCTTTTCTTCCATAGTCATGTTGATACCCTCCGATAACTGCAGTGACACGGGATAATTAGTTTCATAGCAAGAAAGCTGATAACTAGAACTAGATTGCAAAATTTAATAGCAAAATCATGTTGATTGTTGAACAAGAGGACGGATGCCATAAACTGCATACATATTCTTCATTTATTTTTTGGTCCTATGGTTACCGACATATTTTCTATCCATTAACTTGAATACTAATTCATTTTCTTCCGAGATAAAAGGAGCACAACAGGTGATTGCAAATTGACTTGGACATTATCTCCATGAACAAAACTCTGGTAACATCCTCCCGCTTCTTAGGGCGCCTAATGGTAATTGAGGCTCTCTACATTCTTAACTGAAAGTGAATAAATCCACAAGTATCAATTAGCCAAATAAACAATTATCCCGGTTTCAGTTTGGAAAACCAGAAATATATAGAATTAAGGGGATATAAGCAAAGATTAAGAACTCTACTTCATATGACCTTCCTAATAAATCAACCAACATTATTCCGGCAATTCAAGCACTTTTCACAGTATTCATCACAAAGATCCAAAAAACCATCATACACGACAGGCCTACACCTTCTCCCCCCCCCCCCACCCCACGAAAAAGCAAAACACCATAAAAAATGAAAGAAACTGAGTAAGTTGAATATAAAAGAATCCAATCTGGATAATATATGTAGCTTTGTCTGGGAAAAAAACAAAACAACACCGTATTATCCTTCCAAGCCACAACATGTAAAGCAAGTTACAATGCCCCAGTCATGTCTTGTCCTAAACTTCAAAGCTTTCAAGGATTAAAACATCTTGAAACAAAATTTTGCCTTGAAAGTTGTAATGTTGTATTCCTGTGATTATTTATGTTATTGAATTTTATGACTTAGTTGTGTAAACATAACTACAAGAGTGTTTATGCATCATATCTTATAATTTAAGATCATCAGTTTAATTAAGACGGGGAAAAGAAAGAATAATATTACTCTAAGTCTTAACTAGGGCATAAGAACTGGTTTAAAACCAAAAAATGCAGAAAAAGAAACACAAACACATGGTTACCCGACACCCGAATATAAGCAGAGAATCTTCACTTGCATAAAGAATAATATATGACTACAAATTTGTATTTCAAACAAGTCATGTATCATGCTTTCCAGCACTATTCGGCCGCAGGATCTATCTGCATGCAACTTTAAAGTGCGATGGCTTAGCAAGTACCTGTAGTTGAAGAATATTCTCTAATATCTGCTCGATTTCTGCCTTGCACAACAAAAGAATTTTTTTAATTTTGATGTCTGCGAATATCAGCAATAGGACGGAAACAATTGCATCAATTCTTCTTGAATAGCCAGTGGTATACTGGGTCCACTGCTCAGTTGAACCTGATGAACCCTTTTCATTTACTAATGATCCCATCATCTTCAACACAAGTTTTAGAAGTTTGTGACTCCGGGAGAAGATAAACATGCAAGGCAGGAGATAATAACGAGTTCTTTTCCTTGAAACCATGCTGGCGGACTCAGTATTATTATCTTTTGGAATGCCCTATATATAGTCATAAAATGGTCGACATAACTTATGAGCATCCAACATGGCTAACAACAATCCGCTTAACAAACAAACCCCACATAACAAGGACCTGAAATTGCAACAATAGTTGCTCCCTCCATCCCATCTTAGCGTGCCTTCGATTTTTTGCACACTTGAAAGTTTACAGACATATAAAATGTAACATACATAATATTTAGTTGTGAATTTATACACCTTTACGAGTGTGCAACATGTCAAAAGGCTCACACATTACAGGATGGAGGAAGCATAACTGAGGGAGATCATAAGATTAAGGATACTCACTGATACAATATTCATTAGGTATCCTGGAAGAAATCTACTGAGATTGATTACACTCTGCTCCGAAAGTTTCGTTGGTTCTGAGTCTAGTGTAGCAAGCACTCTGAGCAATGCACAAATGTTGTCCAAAGGTGGATTGAGTAACTGCAATATTGTACAAAGTTTAGTAGGATGGAATCCCTTGTCAGAATTTGTGGATCAACAAATAGAAACTGCAAGAAACTTTGAGAACAGTGATGATTCTTTGCATTCATTACAATAATTAACTCGAGTATAAAGTAGATGAAGGTTAAGAGACTTACTATTTGGTTAATAACTATCTTCTCTAGCATTTGAAACACAACATGCTCATCACCAAGTTGCAGCAGGAAAGAGCAGACAACATTAGTAATTGACTTAAAAGTTCCAAAATTTGATTTCCCATCATTGTCCGTTGCATCATATTTCTTCTCTGCAAAACAATGGCCACACTGATATTAATAATGCTTATCATCACCCATATATATCAAGATACACCTGTATCATATAGTCATGTCTAACTTTGAACAGAAACAATCAACAATGTAACTGGATCATATATTAGTAACTTTCATCAGTGAGGGAGATTTAAGGAAGTTGGAATGAGACAACAGCGACAATTTTATTTAAAGTATTAAGCATCTTTGAAAACTTTTATTTCTAGCAAGTATCGGATATAGTTTCAATGCTTGGTCAAAAATCATGTCCCAGAAATCTTCATTTAAAACTTCGGACAAACCAGACAGCAAAGCCTTATGATACTAGGTGAGCTTCATAGTATCTCCAAGAAACTCTTAGTTCCCTCCCCAAATCTAATATAAAAAAAAATTGGTTTTTGCTAAATTTGTACATAGATCCATGTGTCATCTCCAAAAAATCCTCATTACACACTCCTCAAGTTTACTATTTTTAGTGAGTAGTATTTTTTACCAATAACAGTACGAAAAGTGGATAGAGAAATATAGTGTCTTCTTGAATAATTTATTATAAAAGATAGCTTAGAAGTGGAAGGAGGCTCCTTAAAAATGAAAACATACATTACAAACCCTAACCCTACTGACAAGACGCAGTCATCCACCTGTTGAGGATATTACAAATGGAAAAGTAAAACAAAGCAAATACGCTGAGCAGTTTGGGGAAAATGTTTCTACGAGCTCTTTCGCGCTACTAACTACTTAACTCTACTTGCCTACAAGAACAAGAATATACATTTTCCTTCTAGAATCACACAGTATTCATCTCCTCTAATGACACAAAAATATATTATCTGCTAGTACCTGTAAAAATTTTGTAACGAGAGAGTAGAGTGATAAAAAAACTAATGTGGTTTGCAATCTGTATACGTCCAGCTTTGTAGGATGAATGCAAAACCTCTAGGATCCGAAACAATATAAATGACTCTAAATTATGACCTGCAGTGAAATCGAAAAAAAGGAGCATCAATACTGGAAATGTTCACACCAAAATCTGTGCAATTTATATACAACAAATTTTCTTAAATGAAGTACAGGTCGGAAGCGATTCCATCAACTACATACGTATGACCATATGACCATACGCCAGCACAAAATTACACACTTCTACTGTATTTATTTGTTCACTAGCTAAAACATATATTAGATTCTATGGTTAGTGATATTAAAGCAGTGATCTAATTTGAAGTGAATACCTAAAGTTACTTACTAAAGCAAGGTCGTGACAAAGATGAAAAATTATTTAATGTATCATCATACCAAAGAAATTGCATAATCTGCATACATATATTAATCATTATAATATTGAGCTCAAGACGTAGCCCACTTGTATTTGCAATCTGCAAATTAGTTTACGAAATGTTTTCCTTTATTTGTATTTTCTCGAAAGATTAAGCAATACAAACAGAAGACTGTGCAGGACAAAAGGAAGCCTGAAATGACTAGGAAGTCATTCAATGTGAAGGCGTCCAACAGTTTTGGAATGACAAATGATGTCCCACAACACAAAATGTGACATATGTCTAAGTATTGGAAGTTTTAGCAACAGCAAAATAAATCGATAAAAATTTCAACCATTTAGTGTTTCAGAACTCACATAGGCAACATGAAGTTACTGACTGAATAATGGGTGAATCCAAATAAGAGAAATAATAAAGGCAACACACGGAGAGTTCCTGAATATCTCTGGCGAGACTTATAAAAGGACCATAGCCTACGGTTGCTGCAAAAAAAGAAGAAAAATACAGCATGAAACATAAGTAGCACGATTAAAATGTAATATATTTATCCAACAGAAAAACATAGAAGTTTAGATTTTACAATCTGCTACACTGCTGTAAAAATCTTTTACTGTATGCTGAATTTTATTGTATTCCTGCGAGAGAGTAGGATTTATCGAAGCACGTTGTCCAAGGTGAAGTTGAAGAAGTAACACGGCCTGTAAAAAGTGGCTTGATATGAGAAGAAAAAGGCATAGTAAAGACAGTGGCTACATACTGCAGATGTAAAAAACCCATAATAACACCAGTTCTGTTTTAGACTTCATAGAAAAAATTACCAATGATCTACTGAAGAACTTACCTTGGAGGATAATGGGTGTTTATCACCTAAATGGATCAACAATGAAGGAAGCTCCGTTAGCCAAGTTATGTGATAAGCCAAAATTTCAGGATCACTTGTCTCTAGGTATAGCCCGCCTTTTTCCTGCCATTCGCATGAAGAAACTTGCTTAAGAAACAGAATAAATATATTTTGGGCAACTTTCATTATTTGCCCGTTGCTACAGAAGTTGCAAAGCAGTATCAACCAAAAATACACCAGAGGGTGTTAAATGTTAATACAAATTCAGTTGATTCATATACAAAAATAGTATGGAACTTTTAGTAACCTAGCGAGCTGGACCGTTTCCAAGTCCCAACCAGCCCCAAATTTTCCCTGGAAATGTCTTTACCTGCCATGTGCAACCAATCTATCTTGAAGTGCTTGCAAATGTGCAATCACGATCACTTCTCTTAACCATAATATGTTGGAAATGCTACACATCTTGCAACCAAGACGATATTGATCGCAAGTTTCTCGCACTATAATTTACGACATAGTAAAGTTCACGAAATTGGTTGAAACAAGATCCTCTAGAGACACCATGCATCACGGCAGAAAGATGCTTGTGTATATGTATGTGTGCAGGTTAAGAAGACTATATTTAGACCTCCGTAAGTAACCTCAAAAAGTACAACACAAAAATGAAATTTTATTAAGAGAATAAGAGGAGAAATCTCCTGAGTATGAGCAAGGAACTTACGGGATCTAGAAATTCTTCTATAGCAGATATGCAAACCATTTTTAGTGAAGATTCTGGCTTACAACTTTTGAAAACATTAGTGAAACCCTGCAATTAATTGCCACATGTGCAATTTAAATTTCATACAAGAAACTGATATATAACATAATAACAATGAGTCAGAAACAAAACCTTACTAGCTGGATAAAAGTAAAAAATAAATCACATACCTGAAGGATACGGGATCTCCAACTACCAGAAACTTGTCTCAAAAGCTTTGGTATGTACGCAACTAGTGAAACCGAATGTTTCTCATGAAACACCTTGCCTACTTGCAAGCTCCTACATATCTGCAATGTAATATGTATTTGATGTATTTAGCCAACTTCTGTCGAGTGTGTAAAACACACAACTATAATACATAAACTTAAGCGAAGAAGCATACAACAAAACTTAGTCCTTATTAAGTGTAAGATCAAAATTCTTCGTATTTTAGGAGCCAAATGATCCTATAGTGGGAAGAAGAAAAATATATGAACCGTGTAATTAAAGTTCTAATCGTAACTTTAACTGTCTCACTTACAGGCACATCGAAAGACACATACGAGAAAGTTCCTGGCAAAAAGTCAGGCTCTAGATACAGATTAAATTTTTTTAGATTGTACAAATTACATAAGGGTTAACTTATGCAGGTGGATTCTATCTTCCATGTAATTCTCATCGTAGATCAAGTGTCTCCCCCTGGGATGCTAGAGCTATAAATTAAGCTGCTTCCACTATTGAAGTTAATTTTTTGAACTTTCACATACTAAAAATATTTAAAATGAATGTGATTCCCTTGACCAGGAAAAAACATTGTGCAGACCTATTGATCCATTCAACTTCCTGTCAGAGGACTAAACCACATAAGACGAAGAACATTCAGAGGGGGCAGTTTAAGTATGACAAAACAAAGAAGACCTATACAAAATGACTGGGTGAACCATATCCTTATCGACCTTGAAAAAACTATATACAACCTTCCACATGTGAAAGATTATCAAACAATTCCAGATTGCGGTGGACTAAAACAAGGGATTCCTAATCCAACACTCTAAAAGAGGAAAGGATTTGTACATGTCTCTAGTTTCCCTATATTAGATGGAAACTGAAAGGTCGTAGCCGGTCATTTTCTGTCTTAGTGAGGTGTTTATAGAAACTTTGGACCAAACACAATCCTATTTGTAATTTCTATTGGTAACAACAATTCAGGTGGGGACTTGACTGAAAATCATATCACGTTTCCAAGAATTAGAGGATTAAGAAACTAAGAAAGAAGAAAAAGCAAGATTATAGAAAAATTCAATTGTTAAGATTCTGTTATCGACATTATTATTGACCAAATCCCTGGGAGAAATGTTCGAAACCATGATATACGGTGATTTCTAGCAGCAATGTCTTTCAAAAAAATGAAAAGTATACAACTCTAGAAGCAAACCTTTTCTGATAATGCATTGTCGATAAATTCAAGAAACTTTTCCAGCAAAGCTGAGGAAGGGTAGATCCAGTCACTCAAGGACAAAAAAATTTCAGAAATTATGATATTAAGAATAAAGTATCTACTATCTTCCTGCAAAGATGAAGAGAAAACCAAGTCAAAGCCGTTAAACTAGAGCTTCAGATGAGTTTTATCACAAAATAATAATGTCTAAAAATCAAAAAGATAACTGTACATGTTATTTAGTAGCCGACAAGTATAAGTATGATTACTGCATAATGGCCTAAAAAGTGCAGCCATCGACCATCGTTACCTTTTCTGACAGCTGCTGTGCTGGGTAGAGGGGAAAGACATCCCATAACTTCTTTAGCATCACCATGATATTATTATCTCGATTATGAGGAGATACACCCCGATGAGTATGAAACAATAGAGAAATTTGTAACTCCTGCTGACTCTTGTCAGTCCCATAAGCAAAAAACTGCACTATCAGATCTATACTCTGAAGTACAGATAGCATACAGTCAAATGATTGTGCATCTAGTTGTGGCGAAGTATGGACCAAAGGTACGAAATCCTGGAAACATCCAACCAGAATAGGTAAAATCCCATTAAGTTTCTTTGTGATGACAGAGAGCCCTACAAACACAAAAATAAAGAGACAAAAAATATTAACATACGCACCCAAAAGAACTTAGAAGCGTAGAAAAGGCCAGGGAGTATCAATAGAAACACAATAATTTGACCAATCAGCATACATTACTCACCCTTCATTTAATTTAACAAGCATGCACAATAAAATTTCTAACAATTATAACGAAACTAATTTTAAAAGTACAAACAGGAAGGTGTACATGTTTATTTGTTTAGCAAAGAATTTAATGCAAAACAGATTAATACATTTAAGGCACATCCATTGCCAGGTGAGAGCACCTAGAATTTCTCAATTCTGGAATTAAGCTTTTGTCCTTAATGTTGTGTTATATTTCTTCCTCGTTACCGAAGTTCATTGTTCTATTTATTTTACGTTTCAAATAACCTCAAACATGAGATATGTATTGATTTCATGTTTGAATGATTTCAAATATATATGATGTATCAGCGACATCATGCTTTCCTCCTTTTCTCTCGGACAAAATACAGCAAACAAAGTTATCACAGCTGCTGCGGTTTATTATATCAACTTAAATCAAGATATTTGCAAACTACGAGTATAAATGTGCATTAGAATCTAATACCATCTCTGGCTATCTTATTCTACAGACAAACAACAGGGTAACTACTTTACCATGCAGTCAGAGCACCAACCAAACAACAATAGTGTAACAAATCAGGGACTCCTTTTCAAATTCAACACAAATTACTATTAACAATCTCAAATTACTTCAGGGTTAAAAAACAATTATATATGGATTAGTAAGCCCTCGGAACTATAAACAATCACCGGAACTAGCATATTAGTTTTAACATACCAACACCAAGACAAAACTAATAACTATAAAAAAAGAAATTTTGTACACAAATATAAATTTCACCAGAAATGATAGATGGAAAAGCATATATAAACAACCCAATATGTGACTGAACGACGAATAGCACAAGATATTTGAACAAAAAGGGGGAGAAGCAGCTATTTATTTTGTCGCAGGTCAAAAGCAAAAATCTGATGAGTCATTGAAATAGCTCAAAATTATAAATTTTTTTAAGCAAAAGACAAAACATTAGTTGTTTCTTTCAGTACTACTTTTTAAGGTACGAGATTAGAATCCATTAAACAGCTTAAATATTAGTGGCTTTCATGGAAATTCAAAGATGATACAACATCACGTAACGGTATCATATGGAAGACGCAAAACGCAAGAGCTTAAGACTATTTGCAAAACTCACCAGCAGATTCTTTGGGCTCATCAGGTTCATAAGCATGCAAAACACTTTCACCAGGAACCTGGTTTTGAAAATCAGCAAATGAAAGACAGGTAAAGATGTGACGTGACATACAGTGACCAGCATGAATTAAGTGTTATATATAATGCTTGGAAATTGTTACATACAAGAGAAAATATTACATCAGCTAAACATCTTTGTGTTTTTTGTTATTAATATAGGTTTGATAGCACAAGAAGCAAAATAAAACAACAGAGACCACAAACTTTGACAAAGATCATAGAAAAATTATACACTAACTGGGATTCCTGACTGCTTTACTAAAACCAGTAACAACCTGTACCAGGTGAAATTTGCGAGAAGGTATTCACCACTTCCACAGCAGTGGATGTCACTTACATTTGCTAATCCCAGATGTATCGTAAAACGATCAATATACAGTAAATTTTACGATAAAACTAACCAGGGCATATAAGTTTTTAATAACCTGAATATTAGAATACTCATTACTGGCCCTTTGGGATTTAAACAGAGCCCCCTTAGAACATATAAAGACTTAAAGTTACAATGCATGTCATGCATAACACCAGGTTCTGAAATAGCTAGGGAAAATAAAGGACAACTAAAAGATAAGATATGAGAAAAAACAAATAGAAAAGGACTAATTATTTGACCAAACAAGATATTACAACAGTTTCCCAAAATTATGTAAACCTTTGCTCCTAGTTTCACCCAATTTCTTATGATATCATCTCTGACACATAATTTTATTGTAATGAGAGCTCGATAAATGCACTATGCTGTAACCGGGACCAGCCACCGTAATAATAGTCCTAGGTCCCATGGCCAGTCTCAAGCCAAAAACAGATACTTCTGAAACCACATCTTAAAATTATCTCTTCAATAATTAATTGCTCAGTGCCTGTTAAGCAAATAAAGATGCCACAGAATGCCTGCATCAAATTTGTTAATGCATTCTCACTTGGTTTGCATCAACAATTTTATTGCCATAGGGTCTTCCTTGAAACAGTTTTGTATGTTGGTAGCTTTAAAAGGGTGTAAAGAGCTTTTAGATTGCGTGAAGTATTATCTAGAACACAGAATTCTCATCGGTTGCTCTTAGTTTAACAAACCTAGATTAAGCATCTTGGAGCAATGTGGGTGGGGACCTTCTAGTCTTTACATTCTATTCCTAAATTTGGGTTTTTCCGAAGTTCCTTAAGTTAAATAATATTGATAGAATAAAATAAAATATCATGCAAAAGATAAAGAGGAAGGATGCATAAGATCCTCACCTGAAAGGAATGTGAGGCTTAATAATGCCACAACAACTAAACAAAATATCACAATGATAAGACAGAATTAGAATAACTAAGTTAATAACATGTAGTAATGCAGGAAACAGGGACAAGAAAGTACGCTATTAGTTGCTAAAGCATCTCCTTTTTGGTTATGAGGTAAAAGAGATAAGCAGTGTGTTATCCCAGCAAGAGCACTCTTAAGCTTGGCCTTGTCCTGCAGATAGAACTGGTTCTGTCTCAAAATATCTTCATAGTTCTGGAGAATCTGTACAAATTGATCAAAAATATAATTAGGGGTGTTCGATAAAACTGAATAGAAAATACTGAATGATTAAATTAGCTAAATGAAGTTCTATAACACGCACCTAAAAATATCTGAATAGCATGCAAATGGAAATTT
The DNA here is from genome assembly GCF_009905375.1 of Apium graveolens. Classification (NCBI taxonomy): domain Eukaryota; kingdom Viridiplantae; phylum Streptophyta; class Magnoliopsida; order Apiales; family Apiaceae; genus Apium; species Apium graveolens. The sequence continues at coordinate 214,564,969 of NC_133656.1, forward strand.
TAACCTTGAGTTGATTTCATCTTTTGACGATTATAAAAAAATAAATTTAATATAATCGATTAATATTTATTAACTAAAATTATTAAAGAAATAATGATTTTACCCTAAAAAAATTAAAATTAATAAAAATTATAATTCAACACTTCACATTTATATCTACAATACGAAATGCTCAACATAATACGTATAAAATTAACATATCTGTAACTAATTATCTGAATTGTACATTGATAGTTAATAGTTTACAATATTAATAATATATTTAATACATTAGTTTAGGTGTCACCAAATTTCATTTTATCTTTTATACATGCAGTATAAAATTTATACAACCCATTTTTTTTTCTAAACATAAGATATTAGTACAACGAAGAAAAAACAAATGATATACAACGGAGTATAACTATTTAAAAAAATAGGAGATATGAAATGCAGTGATAAAATAGGTGACATGTCATCCTTATGGAATAATCTACAAGTGAAACACTTATTGAGTAAGGACTTCTTGTCCTACAGTGTTACACTAACAATACACACAGAATCTCCTGCTAAAGCTATTCTTACATCTATTTCATCCCACTTTTGACTCATAACACAATAAGACATGCACACCAGACTGAAGAAGCGATAAAATTATTGCAGATAATGTACATCCTTACTAAAACTAAATCAAATAAATCTGCTTTAATTTTGAAGCTCCTAGTTGCATTCGAGAAAAAACTCCCAAATTTAAGAAAGAAATCAACAAAGACAGTCGCATAAAATGGTTCACATGCATAACACCACCACATTTCCATTGCAAGACACTGAGGGCAAAATAGGTACCTTTTCAGCATACAAGGAAAATGAAGTTGGGCAATTTTGGAGAACAAGATCTAGGAATTTGAAAGCCATCAACCTGATATCAATGGCCAAATTTGTCATTGCACTAAAAATATATACCATCATCAGAGATATGAAAGGTCCTTGACCATCCTGTAAAGAAAAAAAAATTATAATTAAGTCCAACCGACATCTGTAACAGCAACAATTATAACCACAAGGTCCAAAACACAAAGAAAAGATGAACAAACTAAAGATCATAATCCAAAATCATTTGATAATAACATTTACATTAACTGAAAGCTATAGAATATGAGAAGCCATCCACACACTGGGTTGAATGTAGCTTTGTTTATCTCCCCTTCGAGTATAAATTCATAAAAATAGCAATGATACATCGAATAACATTATAGTGAAGTGATGAATGTCAGAAGGTAGATGCATTGCTATAATATCATATAAGCTTGATTTATTTTTATTTTCAGTGATATAGTTGCACTAAATGCCACAATAATACAGCAGCTGCTATGCCAAACTCCCTTTCTTTCGATCGCACAGAATATGAGTACAGAGCTCGACAAGTGCATTAGTAGACATAAAATCCATACTATATATGTCCAGAAAAGAAATATTTTATTTATGAACCGCAAAAAAAACATTTATAGAAAATGGTAGAAATAAAAAAAAAAGGTAATTGACTTGCCTCTTTGCACCCAGGGAAAATCACCGACTTGAAAAGTTGATATAGTGTCTCACGAACCAGTTTATCATCATCACTGATGCGTTCACGCAGTTTCTCTATTACAGCAAGCTTATGCAACTTCAGCTCGTCTGGATTATTGGTGAGTATATCTTTTATACCGATCAGTGCATCTTCACATACATAAAAAAATCCTTGTAAACATTCAAGCATTTTGCATACAGTTCAAAACAAATGTACCCTAATTCAAAAACAAAGACTGGCAATAAAGGTTTACTCTTTTACTATATGGTTTGCCACCAAACTAAGCAATAATTAGTGATATAATCATCAAATTTCAAACATAGGAAGAAGTATTACAAACACATATGGTAATGTACAATATGTAACATATGGGGTAAACTGTCCATCCTTAATTATTCGAGATATTTTCTTTTGACAGTACTTCTTACTACACACTTTTAATCCCAAAAATAAAATATTTGTCGGCTTAGGAATTAAAATACTAAAACACCGCAAACATGAAAGTAGTAAACCGTAGCACATACTTAATAATGGTTGAGAACAAGACAACACTAAATTAATTTGCATTCAATTATTACTTCTTAAATTATACTATTTTTTTTATATATATTTATACAAAATCAAAGGATAACAGACATAGTTTGCATCTTAGTTTGCTCCAAAGCGGACAACCAAAAAAAGATAATAGACTTATACTACTTTGATTAAAATCTTATTCTTAAACTTTTTCAAATCTTTAAGTGCAGAGTTAATGTCACGTGGAAATGTGTGGACGAAACAATAATGACATATACTTCATCAAAATTTATATGAAACATGATAATTCCTTAAATCCAATAACACCACAGTACCTTTGCGAACTTTGGCATTGTGGTGAGATGTTTGCTGCAAAAGTTCTTTGAGTGTTAAACCTTTCTTGCTGACAGCTAAACCTGCCTTATCTGATGCTACACTTTGTTCGGGAAGTATAATAGCTGTTGACAACACAAAAAATCATATTTTCAGTTAAATAAACTCAGCACAGAAACTACTGTTTAAAAAAAAAACAATGCTCTGATTAAAATGATAAAATATCATTAATTGGATAAAAAAAGAAACAAAACCTTTGGATTTAATATCGGTGTTAGTAGTGTTTTTGGGGGGCGGTAACTTTCGGCCAATTTTGCGTTTAATTTTCTGCACAAGAAGATGTATGAAGAATAAAACAACAATGAGGATTTGAAAAATTGGAATGTATATGGTATGTATGTATATACAGGGAAACTAACCTTGAAATCAATACCGCGCTTAGGCTGCTTCTTGGAGGAAGACTTGGGTTTTCCCATTACTTGTGATTACAAATTGAGGGGGCGTGTGTGTGTGTGTGTTTCAGGGGTTTAACAAATCAGGGTTTAAGAACCAATAAAAGGGAGCTGCAACAGCGGCTGTTAATTGCTTGCCTTGCCTGTGAGCAAAAAACACACTGCTTGTCGGGTCGGGTCGGGTCGGGTCATAGACCTGTTTAAACCTTAATGCAAAGATTGTCTATCAGGTTTTTTTTTTTTTAAATAAATATATATTCCAAAAGTTACGCGAAAAGCATTTATTATTATCTCCCTAAGGCCTAAACAAGAAAAGAAACTATTTAGGTATTGAAAACTTAATTTTAATAGAAATATTGTAAATTCGGTAGTGAGTTATAAAATAAAATGCAATATAGAAAAAAAAATTCCTCCTTAATTGATAAAATCTTTATAATATATTATATAATATACTGTCAATTAATTATATTAATTTAAAAGTTAATGTCCCTGGAAAAAATAACTTAAAAAATTAATATCAATATAAGTGTTAAGTAGGCTGCTTTTTTTGTTACAAAATAAGTGTTCCATGAAAAAAGGGTTGGAAGCTTAAACCTACCATTGTGACAAATTTGGAAGACCCAGAAAACTAGAAAAGGCCATTAAAAAGAATATTTAAAAAATATTCTGTTCCAAAAATTATTTTCAAAAATATGATCCGCAATATTTATTACATAATTTTGAGTAATTTTCTCTGTAATATTCATAAGTTTGAATGCAAATTCTAGTAAACTTCTCTCCACACTCGTATTTTTGTAAATAAGTTCAAAAATATAGCGTGTTTCGCAAATCTGATAAGTCAGTTTAATGACTTATAAGCCCGTAACAGTTTATAGAAGAGTGTTTGTCGACCCAACTTATAAGTTGAATTTATAATTTATAAGCTGATAAGTTGAATATTAGTAACGACATACTTTTTCTCAACTTATTTTTTATTTTTAATTTTTTTTTATTTATTTTAGTTTTAAAAAATATTTTTAAATGTTAATCTAACTTAAAAGATAAGAATTAAGATAATCATATTTAAAAATTATTTATTTTATTCTATTTAAATAAATATAATTTTGAATTATAAGTAAAATTATTCAAACACTTATATAATTTATAAGGATTGCCAAAAGGTTGTCTATCAGGGTTGCCAATTTGACAAACCCTTGACAACTTACTAAATTAGCATAAAGTCATAAAAATATCTAAAATATATATTACTCACCTCACTTTTATATTTAATTAAATATAAAATTAATATACAGGGATAAATTTTAATAAATATTGCAAAGAGTGACATGGATGTGAGAGAAAATTAAAAAAATAATATATTTAATGATTTGTCATGATTTGACAACTTTGTTAGCAACTATTGGAGATGCTCTTATAAATCACTTAGGCTCTGTTTGGAATTTCTGTTAAAAAATGTTGTGCTGTTAGAAAAATTGTTGTTGTAAAAATCAGATGACTGTTTGGTAATTTTTTTGATACGTATATGTTTTGATGGAAAAAATTAAAAATAATGATGTTTTTGGTAAAATTTGCTGAAAAACAGTTTTTTCTAAAAGTATGGGGGGCTTGTTTTATCTAGCAGCTTTTAGTCCAAAAACACTTTTCCGAAAAACAGCTTTTAAATTTTACCAAACAGTTTTTTAACTGCTGAAAAGCAGATGTTACTGTATGTAACAGTAATACCAAACACACCCTTATTTAATTTAAGTCATAAATTGTTTATTTTAAGATTTCTCAAACGTACATGGGATAATTTTTGATAAATTTCCTAAAAAAGTCAGGGCAGCAATCCACATAAACCACGTTTGTTCGTAACCCAAATACTCTTCACAGATCTTGGCCCATGAATGAAAGGCCTGCACACTCGCCCCCAAATTACACTACAAAATTTACTCACTCAAAGTAAAAACCCTAAAGACCAACCCCAAAATTGGCATTCAACTATTCAAGCAGCTGAGATTTATATAAAAAAACAGAAAAATATTCAAACCATATTGCCCCCAGGTGATTACAAGATGTATGCAGTTACACACATACTTGCCTTATCATCACATAGCAGCAGCTAATCTATCTAATTTATTCCTAGCTGTTTCTCGGACATAATCACATGCTTAAGGGCACCTTAATTTTCAAGTCCATGTGAGTTTGTCCTTAATTACACGTTTCGATAATTTTGCATTTTATAATAATTTTTCTTTTTTTTTTAATAAATCATACAATTTTTAAATTTCTTAGAATTTTTTAAATTTACAAAAAATCATTATTTTTCATATTTTTATATATTGCAAAATCATTATTTGAAAAATCAATATTTTTTAATACGTTTGTATATTGCAAGGACGGGCAAAATTACCGGTACAAGTTTCAATTTTGAAACACACTTTTCTAATTTCATAACAATTCAAAATAATTTGAATTTGGCCGCCATTTTTTATTAAACAGCTCTCTTTTTAAATATTTTGATTTTGCCGGCCATTACAAAAAGATGTGCTTTACTGCTATCAATTGATAACCTAGTTTTTCTTTTATGTTTGTCTGTTCAAGTAAATTTGGCACAGCAGCGTTAACACGGCGATCATCTAGTTCACATTTGAATTCGAATTTACGGTGCTCATTAAGGCATATTCATATGGAAGATAAGTGTAAAAGCGCCTCGAGAGGTGCATTGGTTGTTTTAGAAGGTTTGGATCGATGCGGTAAGACTTCTCAGTCCAGCAGACTTGTCAAGAAATTGGACGAGTTAGGGTATCCTGCTGAATTATTCCGGTTTCCGGATAGAAATACTGTTATTGGACAGATGATCTCGTCGTATCTCAACAGTGATTCTCAATTGGATGATCATACAATTCATCTACTTTTTAGTGCAAACCGCTGGGAGAAGAGGTGTGTTCCTGTATTATGTTTCGTGCTGTTTTCGATCTTTTATAAATTGTCCTTATTCACTGAAATCAATTGTTTGTGCCACATTTATTGTTAATTATTCAAAACTGGGAATTCGTAGTTCAGTTAGTAATTAATTGTTTTAAGTAATTCATGATTGAGATTCGTGTGGGTCTAGCTTGTTTCCAACTGAAAACTAAACACACATTATTCGATACTCTAGTATATATTGAGAGTCACGGGCTATCCATTTAAGACATTTATCACTACTACTACAAAAACAGAATAACTGAATGTCATTATTCAGAAAATTTTAACTAGTTAACATCATTTGTCTAATTTGTTTACTGATTGTTAATTGGACTGATCATTTTTGCCTGGCTATGGTGAAATTCCCAAAATTTACTACAAAACTCTTTTAACCTGTGCATTAATATTTTCATCGTGTTACCTTGCATTTGGATTTTCACATTTCGTTTTCTATAGTTGATGATTTAATTAAGCGGAGATTTATTTAAGCTCTTACTTTTGGAGGCCAGAAGAGTACTTTATTGTGGATAATTTTTGCAGATCACTCATGGAATCTAAGTTGCAGAGTGGAATAACTCTTATAGTTGATCGATATGCGTATTCAGGGGTTGCATTTTCAGCAGCCAAAGGACTTGATATTGAATGGTGCAAGGTAAAAGCCCTTATTTATTTAATCCATATGAGGTTCAGTTTTTTGCTGCGTATCACAGAACACTGATGTCTTTGTGCAGGCTCCAGACAAGGGGTTGTTGGCTCCTGATTTGGTGTTGTACCTTGCCATATCTCCAGAGGTACTACTTTGATGCTCTACCTGAATCGGGAAAATCCGGGATGTAATTTAATTATATAATTGTTCCTTGCTAGTTTTTCTGGTGTACTTGCAAGTTTTTTTCATTTTTAGCTAACTTATAAGTTATAAGTAAATATACAAGTGCATATAATACAAGCTTTGCATAGTGTTTATATGGTTTAAAAAGCCTTTGCTTATTTATGAACCTTACTGGCATCAGAAGTAAAAAAAAGATGTTACAGCATTTTGTAAAAGTAATCAGTTGTCAGAGCTGTGATTTGCAAAATATGGACTGATTGAATGTCAAGTAACATTTTTCTTTCTTGGACGAGGTTGTTGGCACAACATCAATAAGCATTTTAATATATTTTCTACTATGTTAAGCCTCCTCTTGAAGGTAGTTTAACCTGTTTCACTGTTTTGCTAACTGGTAAAAGCTAATTGATATTTTCAGAAAGCTTCTGAAAGAGGAGGCTACGGTGGGGAGAGATACGAGCAGCTTCAATTCCAAAAGAAGGTTGCCCAGGCGTACCAGGTTCTTCGTGATGCCTCATGGAAGGTAATTAGTTCCAGGGATCAGCTGTTTGATTCTTATATTCACAGTATCATGCTCATTGTTTGCCTGTTATGGATGACTCTATATTATTATTTTTATTAAATGCAGACTTCTTTTTTGCTGTATATACACTAGATGTTTTGATCATTTATGAGAATTGACGAATAAAGATCATTTCCTTTCTCATTTGACTATATAACCCATGGGCAGCATCCAAGTTAGATTGTGTTGGCTGTTGGCATATGACATCTGAAGTGGAATCCCTTTCTTCAGTTGTGCACTGACCTCGTGTTAATTACTGCAGATAATTGATGCTAACCTTTCTGTAGAAGATGTTGAGGAGCAGATGAAGGGCATTGTATTGGAATGTGCGAAGACATGCAAAGAAGGAAAATCTCTCTCCGAACTCTGGTTGAAGTAAATCTTTATTCATACTTTTTGAGAGTGTGAGCTGTATTACTAGATGTTTATGGTTTGATATCCTAATTTGTTGGCTATATGTTCTGGTTTCTGCATCAACAACATTCTTCTCTATTTTAAAATATTGTTAAGTATTATTTTGTGTGATTTTGTATAGACTTTATATTGCAATTATAATCTATACCAGGACCATTTATGAACTTTATTGTGTTCTAATGTGCTTGAAGCCTAGGTTCTTGGTATTGCTATGAATAATTGCAGTGAAGTCAAACATCAATTTTTTTATCAGAGTATAATTTTGAGGTTGATTATTTGTTAAAGGACTTGTTACTTTTTAGCAGTCAAAAGTATTTAGGTAAAGACTTTTGTTAATCTGTTTCTGGTTCTTGGTTCTTTGTGGTTGGTAATTTGATGGCCATCAAAAGAGATGGAAGGCCCAAGGTTGTCTTATCACTAATGTTCATTAAAATCAAAAGCAGCTCGGTTTCATAGGAAAACTGAACCAACTTAAGACTAATGAGTCCAGAAATAGAATTGTAGTACCTGATAAGAAGATAGTGCTTTCAAATCTACTGGTATTGTGGTGGACAGAAAACCCCTAGTGACTAATGTCATAACTTGAATAAGCATCATAGTTACAACTGTCAATACATTATTGCCTGCTTCACAGACTGATAATTGAAGGGAGAAACAAAACACAGGAAGAGGAGGCCCAGGCATGTAGAGGAAGATAAATTTGCACCGGCAGGAGAAGAATGCATGTGAAAGAATAAGACATTTAGATATCACAATGCATGTAAGTAGATTCATTCTGGCACTCTCACCTTTTCTATGCCGGGCCTATAGTATGGGAATCTGATTGACTTCCCACGTTCTCTGCAACACCCTCAGCCCCACTCTACATTTTTCTCTCTTCACAAGATAACATTAGATTCTCTTCCCAGTTTTTACCTTACTGCTTTTGCAGTCCTGATTTCTGGTTTCAAATTGTTTTCCTTGCTCAAAAACATGTTAATTTCGTGCCATTCAACAACTTGCCGAGATTTAGTAAATACAAATATTCAAAGCTTAAACGAACGATTCTGGTTTGGTTGATCGAGTCATGTCGTGTCCAGGTACATTCCCTCCACTACACACTTTTGAGGTTGGAGTACAAAACCCACCAAATCACGATGCTTTACCCCATTAAGAATTGAAATAAGGTTAATAAGTACTTAAGTGTCCCATAGTAACTGTAACACAGTGGTTGTATATGTCATCTTATTGTCTGAGATCAAAACATATTGATAAAACTAAAGGTAAATAAGATTTGTATATGTCATTTTCATGTATCAACATAATGCGATCCAAAACTTTTCATATATTTCTTTGATTATCTACATTTTTACAGCTTAAATCCGCGGAGATACTAACTAGGACATAGAACTCATTGGGTTCTCAGACTTCCATTACTAGAAGGAACAGCAGAACAGCGACTACACAGACTGATAGCGCCTTTTAAGCGGATTGCATATGTATGATATGCAATCCACATATTTCAAATAAATCTGTGAGGAAATTTTGAGAAGTAATAGAGTGCCCAACTTACCGGCCATCAGTTGATGTAAACGAATCAGCAAATCCAGCAGGTCTTGATGGAATACTACCTTTACTGTCCTCAAGGTCCACATAACTGAAGTCTTTTCCTTCAGCTTCTTGCCATCCCTTCACCATTTGGTTAAGTGGAAGGCTATAATCAATACCACAGTATTCCTCGATTTCATCTTTTAGCGGTTTCCATTTCTCAACTAGTGGACCCAAGACGTTCACTGCATGACCCATTTCAGGTCTTTGGTTGGGCTCTCTAGCAGTGCAGTGACCAGCCAATTCAGCAATAGCACAAATGCTTTCAAATATTTCTTCTTTCATGTCGAGGGCTGGGTCAATTGCAGCCTTTAGCTTCTCTTTGCAGGATTTGATATTCCAGAACCATGCTGCCAAGTATTGGGTTTCCTCGGGTCTGTCCTCATCCAGTGCCATCAACCCGGTTAACAGCTCCATTAGCACGACGCCGAAGCTGAACACATCAGCTTTTGTTGTAATCTTACCCGTGACTGAATCACCATAATCATGAGTTAGAATGATATATTAGAATGGTGGATAGAATGATATCTTAGAATGGTGGAAGAAAATATAATAAAATCATAACCGTGTGACAAGTACATGATTTGTTGAAATATGTTGGGTACATTTGAAGACATCTAGCAGAGTGAAGAACTAATCTTAGGCTCTTTAATTTAGCTAGCTAGATAAACAAAAACAGATAAAAACTTCTGGTCTCTCTTTTATAGGAAATCAAAATTAAATTATATATCACCCCCGCTCTCTGAACCAAATCATTAATAAAATTCAGAAAGACTATATGTGTCAAATAACAAATGCAGACTAGTCTCTTTGGATGCCTAAACAGTAAACATTGTGGGGTATTTGGTTATTTAATTTAAGCAGAGTGTAAACATAATATTCTTTTGCGGATGAACTCTGTAGCTATTCTTACAGGACGTACGTTTTTCTTTACAGATTATGTACAATTATAATACCAGAAAGACATGAAAATTGGACTTATGTCAACTCTATCTGTATCTTATATTTATTTTTTGGTGCATATCTGTATATTATATATAGGAGTATTGGACTAGATTGTTAAGTACTTCAATGATCTAAAATTATTCTGCAACAAGCGGAACTTTGTATAGCAAGAAAAGACAGATATAGGTTCGTACTTGGTAGTATGTAAGAATGAGAACACTTTTACCTGCATATTCCGGTGCTAGGTACCCAAATGTTCCGGCTAACCTTGTAGCCACGGATTTCTCACCATCGGGAGCTAGTTTCACTAATCCAAAATCTGATATTTTTGCCTTGAAATCGTCACCCAGTAAGATGTTTGAAGACTTCAGATCTCGGTGTATGAAGCTTCGGTGAGCCAGAGTATGAAGATATTCCAATCCTCTAGCCACATCCAGAGCAATATTTAGCCTCTTTTTCCATGAAAGGGGCTCTAGTTTTAAGTTCTTCCAGTGAAATAGATGCCTGCTAAGCGCCCCCAGAGGCATGTACTCATAAACCAGTATTCTCTCGAACCCTTCTATAGAATAGCCTAAAAGTGACACCAGATGTCTATGGCGAACCTTTGAAAGAACAGCAATTTCAGCCTCAAATTCATCCAAAGCTTTTCCACTACTGACTCCTGCCTCCATCCTTTTCACTGCTATTTTTGTTCCATCATCAAACTCGCCCTTATAAACTACCCCAAAACCTCCACGTCCTAGCTCATTCTCTGGGGCAAAGTTCTTGGTGACTTTTCGAAGAACTTGAACAGACACGATCATATTTCCGGTGTCTGTCAAATGAGAATTCATTCCACTACTGTATCTGCTAGCAAAACTGCTCTCTGTCAGCAAATTAGCGCTTCCATTGTTGCTATCGACTACCACCTTAACCGTATTGTCAGAATCAGACAGGTCTTTTGGATGAACCAGTAGGGATGTGGGAATTTCGACAGAGTTTCTCCTCTTTTTACATAAATATATAGATAGGGGAACCGCCATAAAAATCAGGACTCCAAAAGTCGCAATTGGAATCACAAACACGACTAGATTAGACCTCTTCTTTTTGTTTGATTCAGGATGAGGCTTCAAACCTGCAGATTGAGAAATTGGATTGTTGGGAAGGGACATAGATTCCTCGGGAGACTGTCCATTGTCTGGAGTAGAATTGGACTTATTGGAATTCAACAAAGGGTTTCCATTTAAGTACAGTTTAACACTGCTAGCAAACTTTGGTACAGGAAGGGAAAGGTTGTTGCCACTTACATCCAACACCTTCAAAGATTTTAAGTTAACCCAACTTGGTGGAATTGGACCTGTTAGATTGTTAGAACCAAGTATTATTTCACTAACCGAATGCAGGTCTGCAATTGAAGAACTCAAGGTACCAGAAAGATTGAACTTGCGAAGATTTATCATAGTAACTTCTTGATTGCCATTGCATATCAAACCCAACCATGGTCCATCACACGGCTTATTTCCAGACCATGAAGAAACAAGCCTTGGTGGGTAATTTACCCCATCAAGAAACCCTAACAATGCCATAACCTCCGGGGCACAAGGCAATCCTGGATCAGATTGACAAAATGAATTTGTCTTGTAACTAGCATTTACACCTTTGAACTTGGGAATAGGACCCATGAAGTGATTATTATTCAAATCCAAACTCTTAAAATGTATAGTAGCGAGGCTATCAGGAATCAGACCAACAAGATCATTACTATTGAGATTCAGTTCCTGTAATGAAGCTAAATCACCAACATTCTTGGGAATTTTACCTGAAAAATGATTCCCATGAAGCCACAAACTAGCAAGTGAACTCATTGATGCAACTACATCAATAGTACCCGACATTCCATGGCTTTCGCCACCAGATTGCTCATTCAACCAAAGAATCCTCACACCTGAGCCTTCAAATGTAGCTGGTATACCACCAGAAAGCCTATTAAAAGACAATTTCAAAACCTCTAACGACGACATTTGTCCCAAAAATTCCGGCAAACCTCCAGCCAAATTACAGTCCATCAAAGAAAGATTCGTCAACTGAGCTGAATTTTGCAAATCAATAGGCAATGACCAACCGACAGTCTTATTAAGAAGAGGATTATTATCCAATGCCAATACCTCCAAACCATCAAGTCCTCGGAAAAAATCCGAGGGAATAGAATCAAAACTATTAAAATCCAAATAAGCATACCTCAATCTTGATAATCCACTAAAAGAAGGTAAAGCCCCAGTGAACTGATTTTTTTGAAGGCCTACATTTGTAAGCATAGATAAGTTATTAAAATTCCTAGGCAAAGGACCCTTCAAGTCTAAGCCTTGAACTTGAATTTGTGAAACCCTATTACCAGTACAAAATATATGTGGCCAACTAGGAGGACCACATGGGTCATCATTATTAGGCCACTTCAAGACCTCGGCATTTGACAATCCTTTACTAAATTGTTTAATAATTGCAAGATCATTAGGGTCTGTAGTACTAATAACTAATGAAACAAGATATATACAAAGAGTAATAGTAAGCTTTATCTGATCAGCTTCCATTAAAAATCTTGAAATCAAAGCCTGATCAGGTGTCGGTGGAGAAGCTGAAGCTCCATGTCAGCTCTAATGGCTTGTTCTTCAAACACCCTTCACAAAATCTTGAAGTAAACAGTCAAAAAGGAGAGATTTTTAGTGATGATTAGAGTGAACAAAATTGCAGAGTTGTACAGGGTGTGTGTATATATACAAAAACAACACACATGTAAGGTGTTATATATAGAAGTTAAGTGAGGGAGGAAAATGTAAAGAAGAATAAGGAATGGATTAACAAACATATGTGGGATATACGCAGACGTGTATGTAAGTGAGCATAAACAGCGGATCTTAGTTATGAGAAAAATTCAAAACCCAGGGCTTGGCCTGAAATAAAAAGCTTGTATTCAAAGTGTTGAGGTTCAAGGCAAAAGAAAATTACATTATTATTGGTGCAGCTAAAAAAACACATATTCATTCGTAAGAACCTTCCTTTTGATTTTATTATTACTATGTTGTTTTTGTCACATGTTGTGTGGAGTACGCGTGTCTTGGACTCATGGGAGTTCACTTTTACCATTCCAATTTCTACAGCCTACTGATTTACTTTTTAACTTTAACTGTGCATGTAATCATCTAGGTTACCTTTGGTGAAATTTTAGTTCCATTAGTCCATCTAGCTTACGAGGCCGAAATGAAAATCGTGTTTCGGGGTCCCAAACTATATATGCCTCGCATTTTTAGCAAATTTATATAGGAGAATAGCTCACTGATTGAGACCTAGATTTTACAATAGTTCTTGTTTTTTTATTAAAAATAAATATATAATTATAAAATTTTGATCACTTGTTAGACAGAAAAAGCTTTGGTGATAAAATTCACCACAAACACGGTAGAGACACATATGTATTACTTGTATATTTTTATTTTGTTTTCAAATTAAGAGGCACAGTTAATAGCCATGTCTATGATTCCAATTATATTGAAATATTGGGAAGAGTTTAAGGTGAACTTTTGTTTTTATGGATAATTGAATTTAAGTTTAATAATTGGATGGAGTGTTGGACCATTCCGTGGACAACCCGTGACATAACTCATCATGATTTGGTTAAATATGTGGATGTTAAATACTTGAATTTCATCCCAAGTTTACAGAAGATGAACTGTGCGTCTCTGTCTCTGTTTTTAAGTTTCCATCGTTATGTTAAATAAGAAGCTCTGCATGTAATTTCTATAATGTAAAGGAATTAATTAGACTAATTCAGTGTTGTTTTGGGAAAATTATCGTTTTCTTTTAATTTTATCCTTTATTTTTGAAAATTTGTTTTCCCACACCTAATTTGTTATTTTCCATTTTCTAGTTACTTTTTAATTTTAGTTACAATTTATAACTTTACTTATAGAGTAAAATTAAAATGTAATTCTTTTTAAATTTTATAAATTCAAATAGGTTTGATATAATTTCTATGTTAATTCATTTTAAAAAATATTAAATAAAAAATATATGAAATTATAAATATGTAAATAAGCGATATTATTATAAATATTAATATACTTGATTTTTTAAACTTGTATAATATCATTCACGAACACATAATTATTATAAGTTTTCATTTTATTTCCGGATCAAAACCAAAGAACCAAACACATACTTATTTTTTAGTCCCTTTTCTCGTATTTAGGGCCGTAAATGAGCCGAATCGAACCAAACTTTTAAGTGTTCAGGTATCAGTTTGTTAAAAATTTATTAAACTAGAGTTTGAACTTTTATCGAGTCACAAATTTTGTTCGTATATGAATTCATTAAAAAAAAGTTATTCACGAACATTGTTCACGAAAAGCTCACGAACTATCATTCAACGAACTTTTGATCGTAAACAATTTATTTTATTAACTCATTCTCACAATTCCCAAAATTTTGGCATGAGTTTCATTTATTATTATTTTTATATAAATAAAAACATCAATTAAATTTTTTAAAAACATACAACCAAACGATTAAATTTGCGTGTTTATGTATTCTATTTTTTATTAAATTATGCTATTTATATTTAATATAATACTATGGACACGCTAATTTTATACCTGAACATAAGTTAACTAAAATAGTTATATTTTTCATCTATAATTTATTATAATTTAACTTCTATAGATATAAAATTTTAATACATTTAATAAAAATAGAGAAATGGATAAAATAAAATAGTAAAATAATTTGCGCACACACACACATATATATATATATATAATTATTTACTAAATATTATAGGAAAAATGAATTTTTTTGTCACTCAACTATTTTCCTTTTTAGAAACTTACCACTGAACTATAAAGTCTCTCAAGTTTAGAACTCTACTAATTTTACAATTAGTAACTAATCATTCCGTTAATTAAAATTAACAGACGTTAATTATTCATCCAACGTGTTAATCTGTGTCTACATGGCAGATGACGTATAAATTTTAATTCTTATTATCTATATTATTAATAAAACAAAATGAAAAAAGATACAAAACCCTCCCCATCTAACACGATCAATTAAAAAACCCTCTTTTCACTGTTACGTGCATAAATGGGAGATTAGGGTTCTTGCTGATCAAAACAACCAGGAAGGCACAATTAGAAGGACAATAAGGTATGATTAATTCATAACTTGCAATTCCCATTACTATTAATTTGTGTTTGCACCATTTTATTCTTTTTAACCCTTTTTTTAATTAATTTTGATAGGTTTAATGGACACGGTCAAGCTTGAAATATATCATGAGGGTGAGTTCAAAACGAAGGAAGGAATATACTACTACAAAGGAGGTAAATGCGATACTATCTATGAGGTTGAGGTTAATGATTTATTATTACAGCGTTTCGTTGCTTATTTAGATGATGTTGGTTATGGAAATGGTCTCAAATTTTATTATAAAAAACCTCTGACTGTTAGTAACGAAACTTATAAATTGTTGTGGAATCATCAGTCGGTTAAAGAGCTGCGTTTTGATGCAATAAGATATGGTTCTGTTTCAATATATGCTGATGTTAGTAATAGTGTTGAACCTCATAGTGTTGAACCTCATAGTGTTGAACCTAATAGTGCTACACATGAGATAAATATGTAAAATGATGGTGATGAATTAGAGGATCCTGATTATGAAAAAGATGTTGATAGTGAATGTAGTACTGATGAGGAGATGTCATCTGATGATGATAATGATGTTGAGTCAGATGTTGATGAAGAATTAGAGGAAATTAGAGAAAAGAAAAGAATGTTAAGGGAAGGAAAGATTGATGTTTTGAAGGATGGTAACCTTACTGAAATGCACATTAGTCATGGTACATATAATGTGACAGTGGAATCTTTAGACAACCAGGAAGCACAACATGAGAGACCTGAGAGGCAGGAAGCACATCATGAGCATAATGATTATATGGGTGAAATGCCTGAATGGACTAAATTTGTGCAACATGAGTATGCAATGTTGAGCAAATTATTTCCCAAATATGATGATAATCAGGATCTTGGGTGTGATAAGGTAAATAGAAAGATGGATGAGAAAGATGATAGTGATTCATTTGATGTGCCAAGCCTTCCATCATCTAATTCCATTGATAATGAAGTAGTTGATAATATTGAGGAGTTAGTGAAACCAAGAAGGAGTAAAAAGAAAGCAAAAACAGCCCCATTACCCCACTTTCAATCCAGACACAGAGATGGAACATATAGAGTTTCAACCGGGCCTCATTTTTACCTCAAGAGAGCTGTTGAGAGATGCAATCAGGAAATATGGTGTGGCTAGACAAAGAAGAGTGTTTGTAAAAAGAAGTGATTTTAAAAGGATGCAGGCCAAATGCAGATAAGGATGCAAGTGAGAATTATGGGCAAGTAAGATGGAAAATGATAAAGCATTTCAAATAAAGACTTACAAAGGAGAGCATAATTGCATTATTGTTAGCAAATTGGAAGGAAAGTCATCCTGAAAATGCACTAAAGAATGCATTTTGGAGAGCAGCCAAGGCAAGTACAATTGCAGAATTTAATATTTACATGGATGAGATCAGGTCTATATCACCTTTTGCCTATGATGATCTTCTGAGAACTAATCCTAAATATTGGAGTAGGACTTATTTTAAGACATTGACCCATTGTGATGTTGTTGATAATAATATTTCTGAGTGTTTTAACTCATGGATATTGGAAGCTAGGTATAAACCAATAATTAGTATAAAGGATCATATTAGAGTCCAATGTATGGAAAGGATACATTTAAAGAGAGACTATATGGCTAAATTAGATACTGAATTATGCCCTAGAATCATCAGAAAGCTAAATTATAACATTGAGGGGTCAAAGATGTGTAGTTCTACTTGAGATGGTGGAGATAAGTGTGAGGTTAAAGACATAGAGGGTAACTAGTTTGAGGTGAATATGAAAAAAAAAGGACTTGCAGCTGTAGGAAATGGGACTTGACTGGGATACCATGTATCCATGGTTGTCAAGCCATTATGGGCATCAATGCTTTACCAGAAAATTTTGTAGATGACTGTTTTAAGAAGACAACATACTTGAAGTCATATACAAATCTTATGTGTCCTATGAAAGGTAGTAAGGAATGGCCAATAGCAAAACAAAATAAACTTTTGCCTCCAAAGGCAAGGAGATCGCCTGGAAGGCCAAAAAAACATAGGAGGAGGGAAGCTGATGAGGTTGGTGCTGGCTGTAAGATGTCAAAAAAAGGCATTTCAATGAAATACGGTAGATGTTTGATGATTGGCCACAATAAGGCAACTTGTAAAACAGATGAAGCTGAGGTTGTAGAAAATCACAGGAAGGCTGATGAAGCCAAAAAAGCCCAAGTTGAGGCTGCAAAGGCACATTCTTTGAGAAACAAACAGAATATGAGAAAAAAAACATCACAGGTATGCTGATTGAGTAGCCCAGTCTTTGTTAATTCATGTATGTAACTTTCATTATATACTATAATTTCAACTTTTTATGCAGTCTATAGCAGGGACTGGACAAGTCAAAAAAAGAGACAAGCCTACAATTTCAAGCAACCCTAATTCATCTAGCCAACAAGATCCAATAGAGACAGTGCAAAAAAAGAAAAGAGGAAGACCTCCCAAGGTCTCATCTACTCAAGTTAAGACTAAGAGTACTCCAGCTGGTATTGGAGTATTGATTGGTGATGATGGACATGCATATTTATCTTCTTCAACAACCACTGTTAGAGTGACAAGTGCACAACCAAACAATCCAACTGAAACAATGGAGGAGGTACAGAGGCATAGTTCCAGTCAGCCTGCAACATTCAACCTTCATTCTCCATTAAAAAAAATGGCAAACAAGTATTCCCCAGGAGTGAACTGAAGAAAAATTAATGAAAGTAGTTTGGATTACTAGACTTGAATTTCTTATTATGTATTATTTTGACCAATTGTCAGATTTCTAATTATTAGTTATGAGATGTAATCAGATTCTAATACTGGTCTTTTGTTATGTACTGGTGGTATTGCTTTTGATATCAGAATGACTACTTGGTATAAGTAATTGTTCATTACATTTCTTTATTTCACAAAACAACATGTAAGAACTTGTATACCATGAACTTGCCATTTTATTAAGATAAAAAACAGTCCATTCAACATTACATCAGATCATTCCTATCAACTTAACTATTGCACAAGCCAACATGCTAAACAGAACAACAATTGTGATTGTGTTCCACATTACAATTTGATCTTTTGATTTCAACAATAATTTTAAGCAACAAATTTCAGTCATGGAACACTCTAGTTTAGCCTCCAAATGTTGAATTTTTCTTTCCAATGCAACCTTATCAATTTCAATGTCTTCAATGGATTGCTTCACTTCATCATTTATCTCCAATGCAGCCTGATTATATCACAAAAAAAAATTTGCAGTACTTGTTCTTGTCTTTGTAATATGGACACCCATAAAATTTTAACCCCTTCGTTTTTGGTTTGGAGGATATCCATACTGGTGCTTCAACTCCACAATAGCATCATATAACTTTAGCCTTTCGAGCTTGAGAATCAATCGAAGAACAAGACACAGTGGAAGCCATTGAATTCAAATTGAAGAGGATACTTTAGAACCCTAATTTTATTATATTTTCCCAATTTGAAATAATTTTGAATGAGAGATCCGTTAGTGACATATAACAATCGGGTTATATGTGTGTATATTAGAATATATCGCGTCAGCACGACACATCAGCAGTAGCATCCACGCTGGCGTCTTGATTTAACGAAAATTTAAAAAAACTAAAGGAATGTTGATATTCAAATTTACTTGTAACGTTAGTGTCTTAAATAAGTTAACTTACAGTTCAGTGGTAAGTTTCTAAAACAGAAAATAGTTGAGTGACAAAAAAATTCATTTTCCCAATATTATATCATAAGTGTGTCGTTTACGAGCATACATAACTAATAATTCAAATACTTATTAAGGAGTTATTTAATTTGCATGTTTACAACCATTACTCACGAACTTATTCACGAACACTTTAATCGAACTTTTTCGCGAATTTTTTAACCGAACTATATTGTGTTCAAATTTAGCTAAATTATAAACCGAACTTTTTTTATGTTCGGCTCGTTTTCAAATCGAAATGAACTCGAGCCGAACTTTTTTCGAACTGAACTATTCGTGAGCGTATCGACTCATTTACACTCCTACTACTATGGAGTGTTGACACTTAAATTAGATACAAAAAGCTAATTAAAATGTAATTGAGTAAAGTTCATTAAAAATTTAAGATAAATATAATAAATATGGGTCATGTTCCTATTAGAACCATTAGCAATTAACCTAAGAACTCTCAGAGCTTATACATCTTAAGTAAGTTATCTAAGCTTTTCGAACAGAACTCGGTTTACTTTGTAGTTTTGTATTTCTTTCTGAATTTTGTATTTTATATTAAAATTATGAAATATTTTAACAATTGAATTCAGGGAGTCTATTAAAAAATAGGGTTTTACAACAACATTTGCCTTATTTGTAGTATTAATTAGGATTCTCCCGCAAAATTCGCTTTTTTGTGTTGTATTATTATGCTATTTACGTAGATTTCAAGTGTAGAACATAACATTCTCTAGCAAAATTCGCTTCATTCTGTAGTATTAATATGTTATTTACGTAGAGATCGTGTGTAGAAATTTTCCTTATTTGTTGTATTAATTAGGATTTTGTAGCAGAATTGTACATGCAAAATATCGTATTTATGTATATTTTAGAAACATTTTTAAGCATACACAACGATGTATATATATATTTGAATCCCGAGAGTCTGTTTAAAACTTAGGGTTCTGCAGTAGAATTCGCCATATATTGTAATGATTCTTAAGTTCTATTTTAAGGATTGTTTCCAAGTTGAGCTTGGCTATATATATATATATATATATGGCTACTCCAATAGAAACTCTCTTATAATGAAAGTTAGAAACTAAAATAAAAAAAGTTATCAATCATCACTACAAGAAACATGTCAAAAGACATCGGTTATAAACCGATGTTAAAAGTTTTTAAAGAGATGTCTTTGCATATGTAGAGAAAGGTCCAGAGTTTTAGACATCGGTTTTAGACCGATGTCTAAGATACGAGTAGACAACAGTTCTAACTTAGAAACTGATGTCTTTTTTCTAATATAATACATTTTAACACATGATCACGAGTTCAATAATAGTTTATCTTTTAATTTCTATCAATTTAGCATGTGACACACAAAGAAAAAAAAAGACAAAGACAACATTTATGAAAATTAGGACGTTGTAAATAAGTACTTTTAACATCGGTTATTTTATGAACTGATGTAAATTATAATATTAGACATCATATATGTAAGCTTGTATTTAAGATAACTTTTGAACTGTTATTAAAAATGTAATTTAACATCGGCCATCTTAAACTAAACTGATATTTTATTCATGAGAGACATGGGTTGCTATATAATAAGCTGATGTCAAACCTCCATAGGACATCAGTTATTTGTTAAGTTTGATTGGTATATGAATCCTGTTCTTGCATATATATAAACTAAAACTATATCACAATAGTCAATTATATTTTCATCAACATCTAATACCAACGATTTTTTAACATCCAAACATCCAATATATTAGCACCAGTTTACATCCAAACATTCATCAAAATACAAACATCTACATTATGGCCATAATTACACATAGAGCGGGTAATTTGGTACATGACACGTGAACACGACACGAAAAATACGGATATGGGTTTTAATTTTTGGTACACGAAACACGAATGTACACGAACACGAAATTACACGATAGATTTAGTGTCGGATACGGGTTTCAATTTAGGTACACGAAAGTACACGAAATTACACGAGATAAATATATTTATAAATTAATATATATAACACATGCATATATTTATGTATATAATATAAATATTTACAAGTTTTTATAAAATACTATGTAAAAATATATATATTTATATACACACTCTCCATATTTCATTAAATTATACATTAGAACATATATTTATATATATTATATGTATATATATTATATTTATTTTTTATTTAATATACATGAAAAGTACACGACACGATTCGAATCGGATATGGGTTTCACATATGGGTACACGAAATCATTTCGGGTCGGATATGACTTTCATATTTACGTACACGAAACACGAAATTACACGACACGAAAGTACACGACACGACCCGATTGCCCAATCTAATTACACATAATTAGCTTTTACCAAAATATAAACATCTACTTTACAAACTTTAAGTCCGCAATCAGGTCTCTTCTCACTTGGAACCCCACAAGAAGAAATATGCTTCACATCCAGCTAGAAATGATGACGAAAATGATGAGATTTGATTACGCCGGTTGAAACAAGGGTTTTAAGTACTACCCCCTGCATATGGTGTAAGAATTGATTCATTTAGAGGTACAGTCAAAAAGAAAAATCAATACTACATAACCCACAAGAAAGAGAAAACATGGAATTAGAACTTAAAAAATATAGAGGTAATTAATGTAATGGCAGTTTGGACACATCTACACAACATTTACCAACTGCAGATCCATGAGGGAAGCAACATCTACAAATTTTAATTATATGCTGAAGTCCAATGAATTAAATTGGATAAAATGTATTTCTGGTCAAAAAGGTGACCATAAACTAACACTGCTGTCATTGTGCTAAATTTTAGTCAGTCAACAAACCTACAGACAACACATTATACATGCATGTTGAAATATAGCACATATAATATGCAAATTGATCATTAGGAGATTTAAAAATATACAGTGAAGTCGGATTTAAAAAAAAACTTACCGTTTGACGGGAAAAATCAAAGTAAAATCGGGAGGGGGGGAAGCTGAGATTATGTGTGGGCGTGCAGATTAGTTGGGTGTGGTGCTTTGGGGGGTAGATTAGATTGATCTAATGGTTTAGATTAGTTTCCAGTTTTTATTTTAAGTTTGATTTCTATTTGATAATTTGCCTATATATATATCACTTACTCAAATGAGAACGCATTTTAAAATGAGATATGAGATCTAATCTCATCCACCCATTCTATACATCTTGATTAAATCATAACCACACATTTATTTTTATCTTTTATCTTTCATCACTTTCATATAACCCTCCCATCTCTACCCAACCCTCCTCGCAAGCAGCCGCCGTCGCGTTCCACTGCCAGCCTCCTTCCGCCACCGCCGGAAAACACTAGATTTGGTCTCTCTTTACGAGATCTGTTATATCTCTCTCTCTCTCTCTCTCCACATCTCCGTTTCAGATCTGGCTCCCTCTCTACCTCCGATCAACCTTTCCGCACAGGACGGGTAGAGAACGCATGGAAAAGAAGGTAAACATGTCTCTGATTAATGACTTTCGGAGGTAATGATTTATACTTATTGTTAGTCATTCTCCAGGCGGTAGAATGGTGGTGGTTCGTCATGATTATTGTGGTGAAAGTGTAGGCAGGAGAAGGCGGTGATTGATTTTAGCGGTGGTGGTTGTTGTTAGTTTGTTGATATGGTGATTTGTTGGTAATGACGAGGTGGTGGTTGAAGCCAATAATATCACGGCTTATTCATGGTTGTCTGTGATAATTTTGTCGGGTTGATTTTGTCTTTCAGTGGTGATTTTATGATTTGACGGTGGTGATTTTATATTTTTCGGTGGTGATGTTCTCGTGGTTGCCGGAAATCATGGTCGTCGGCAGTTGGAGGGGGTGGTGGGTGGTTATAGTATAAAGAAGATGGTGATAAAATATATAAATTCTAAAAATTAACATGTTGTGAGAGATTAATATAAGGTATCAAAATGAGTGGCTAGTATTGAATCTAATATATAACAATCAGATCCGTACCTCGTACCTGAGGGTGTTCCAAGTATTCGACGGAACATGACTTTAAAATTTGAGGGCCACAATTTCAAGGTCCAAGTATATATACGTATAATTTCTTCGTTTGAAAAAATATAAATAAGTATAATTTTTTAATAAAAAAATATAGAAATAGAAGAAAGGTTAAAAATAGTAAATATAAAATAATTATAAATTATTATCTAGAATAAAATTCAAAAAAATATCCTTTTAAATTAGTAACTAAAAAATTAGGAAAAAATCCCTAGAAGAGTAACAATATTAAACAACTTGTACATTATATCATTTTCTAAATAATACAATTTTTGGGTAATTAGTTACTTTTAAATTACTGTAATATTTACATATTAAATAAAAATTTACTTTAAAATATTTATTAATTAATGTTTATGTATAAATTTAAAAAAGTTGAGATATGAATTATGTTTTATGTGATTATCTTATTGTTTATAATTACTTTATCTTAATGTTATGTACTTGTAATATTTTTAAATTTTAAATTAATAATATTTATGTTAAAAATATAAATTTTTATTAATTTTTATTATTGTATTATTTGCTAGTATTATTTTTGATAGTCAGGATTCACGACAAGTTTTTTTAGTTTTGTACGGGACACATAAAATCTTAGTTGTCTTAGTTTTGTACAGGACACATAAAATCTTAGGCATAGTTCTCCTCTCAATTATATGGATTCACATTTGAACGCGACCCTAAATAAATATATATATATATATATGTATATATATATATAGTAGGGGTGAACATAAAAATCCGAAAACCGGATTATCCGAATTTCTGATCCGGTATCCGATTTAAGAAACCCGATAATTAGGATATCTAATCCGAATAATTCGGACCGGATATCCGATCCGATTTTTTTGTATAGATTCGGATCCGGATCACAATTTTTCATAAAACTGGATATCCAGATCCGATTCAGTTTTTACTTTTTTTAATACAAATCAAATTATATATATAAATACATGATAAATTATATTTATTTTAGATTATTTTAAAAAAATATATTTAGCGACATTATGACGGTTTCTGTCTGGGACTTTCAAAATTTCAGGTTAATATCCAATTTACTCATCATTTCTTCATTAATATCATCAAAAAATTTGATATAAGTGTGTAATATCAATATTAACAAGTTTATATTGACCATGCTTGCAAATAAGACATAAGTGATAGTAACAAATAATAATTTATGTTTGACGAGTATTATAAAAAATAAATATGAACAAATTTAATATAAGTGTACAATAAGAAATATGTTTATATTGATCATGTTCGCTAATTTACAATCAATATTTATATTAAATTAAATTACGTGTCACCATTTTTCCCAACTAATAATATGATGACAAAAGTATAGTTTCATGAATCATTAGTAGTTTTAAATGGATCCGGATAGTCCGATTTCCGGTCCAGTTTAATTCGGATATCCGGTTAAATCGGATCCTGATACGGAATGTAATTTTAAAACTGGTCCGGATATCCGATTTTGCTCGACCCTAATATATAGATAAATATATAAATGGGCGCCCGCCCGTGTGCTGAACAACTAAAATAAGATAAATAAGCTCCAGAATATTTATTGGGCATTCTGTATTTATGTGTAGGTGCCGTACGCAAAGGATTTGGTATTGTTGGGAGGAGGAGAAGATGATATACAAAGTATAAACAAAGATGTGATTTGACACGTTACCATACGGTGTTGCACTTGCACAGGTACATTTTCAACTTGTCGGTGTTATTTCAGATTTGAAAAGTCTTACTTATCGTCTCATTTCTATTGGTGTAAGTATAACTGTGTTAGTTAATTACACGTACATTTTGTGTTAAATTAAGTTTTTAATATTTATATAACGTACACTCATTCGTTGCTGTATCAGTATATATCTATATCATTACATGTCATTCATATACGTACAATTTTTTGTATTTTACGAAAAAATTGAACAATCTTCCAAATTACATGTATATAATATGATGATTTGTTGTTGTCGTTGAACTAAACTTAAAAAACAGAATTACTTATGTATATGATCGAGACAAATGATATTAAAAGGGTGACAAAATAATATTTGTAAATTACTGATTAATTTATGAATTCATAATTTTTATTGGTGAAAATTTGTATCCTTACATTAACCCATAATTATTGAAAAGAATTGTCATCCACGGAAAACCCTTAAATAATATTGAAGGGCTTAACTTTTATCTACTTATTTAAGGAGAAAAAATTAATTTTAATAATATTTAAGTAGTTCACGTGAGAACATCTCCGATATTAAGAATTTTATAAATATTATGTTGCAACTATTATATATAATATGTATAAATTTTGACATTTCAATTTTCTAAAATTCTTAGTTAAAATTATAGTCAACTCTTATATTGGCTAAATTTATCGAATCGGATCATGTAAGTATAAATTTAAAATTTTAGTCGGTCACACTAAAAAATATTAACTTAACAAATTTTATATAATTATTAATTTATATATTTTTAATCAATTATTTTATTTAACCGTATCGAAGATGCTCTTTGATCAGGCAAGATTCACTTTTTCTTTATTTGGTGATCCGTTTGGATTTTGTTGTCACGTAGATGGTACTCCAAGGAAATCATTGTTTAGGATTCAGTTTTCAAACAAACTTTTTGACCATCATTTGGTATTTTGCATATTAATAGACACGTAAGTGTATACTCCTATTAGAGATCCTGGAATTCTTTCCAAAATCAAATATAGCATTTTCCTTCCTGAAAAGTGTAGTGTTAGATAGTTCACATTTATTTCTCAAACTTTATAGTATATAATGTGACATATAAGTGACGGGTTTTAATTCGGTGATCTATATTATTATTATTAAAAAATTTACCGGTTAAAAATTTGATAAATGAATTTTTTTTAAAAAAAAATATTTGGTTCTCTACCATTTACACATAAAATATTAAAGAGTAATCACCGGTGGGGTACACATTGGCGGAAGGAGAGCTCGGGATAGGGATTGGCATTTCCCTTGCCCCGCCCGACTCCAATCCGATCCCCGCTCCGAACGAGGCGGGGAATCGGGGATTTTTGGGTACAGGACGGAGTTCGGGGAGATATGTGTAAAAAATTCGGGGATGGGGATTAGTGTCTCCCCATCCCGATCCCCGACCCCTAATCATATTTTAAATAAAAATAATATTATAAATATATAAATATCTCAAATAAAATATTGAAATATATATAATATATTATTATTTTCAATTTCTTATCTCCTAAATAATTTAAATTTACTTATCGTGATATTATTTTATTATCATAATATTATTTTTGTTTATTATTATACTAGAAATAAATATTAATTCAAATTAAGATTAAATATTAATATTAAATTTTAAAAAAATATATATATATATATATTATGATTTACTACGGGAATTTTTATTGAAAAATATTATTTAAAATTTATTTTTTATTAAACGAAAAAATAAAGAAATTCTCTAAATCCCCATGGGGATCCCCGTTCTCCGTTTGGGGCGGGGAACGGGGAGTAAAATTCAGAATACATATTATTAGAGAATTACAAGATGTTTAAAATTATCTTTCCTGCAAATGAAGTCTCCCTCTCAGTAAATTCTCGGATCCTTCACAGTGTATACACGTATTATTTGGATCATGATTCACCAAGTCTGAATGTGTTACATGGTGAAACAATTATTGCCGGAACGACGCTCTTCAAGTGCTACTTTATTCGTTTGGAAGTCTACATCACTAACATATCTCTCTACAAAGTTAATGTTTCTAATTGTACAAGAGAGTATGAATTTGTGTAAACCTAATACAGGTAGCTATATGCAAGTTTCAGTAACACTTTTACCTCTTACTCCCGAGTTTTAAAAAAAGGGAAAAGTAAATGGAAAATAAGTAAAATAATTTCATTTTCATTTCTAATGGTGCTCCCAAAAAGAAACGAAAATAAGTGATCATGAACGTAAATTATACATATTTTACCTCCAAAACTTTCATCCCGTTTTTGAGATAAAAATACTTTACCTCCCTGTCACTTACTTCTTTAATGAAAACTTCTCTAATAAAAACTAGGAAGCAAAGCCTTAGATAACTAAGTATTTCTGGTTGGTGATTATATTAATTGTCTGTACTATGCAGATATACTAATTGTATCGTCGTCAATATAGCATACTATTGCACATATATATTTCTGGTTGGTTTATGCATGTCGATTAGTCTCTCAAAAAATCAAAGCAATTCCAAGTTGTCCGGTTTATAAAACATTTCTAAGAGCATCTTCACCAAACTCTTTAAACAAACTCTCAAAGTCAATAAATAAATAAAATTGGAGCTCACTTACTCTTAAATTATATTTTACTACTAAGTAATACAAACACACACTTTATACTGTACTTCTATTCAATAAATGTAATTTAATATTAAAATATTATTTAAAGAGCGTTGTTAGAGATAAATGTATAATATTAAGTCGCTAAAAGTCAATTTTTTATATCATATTTGAAGAGAGACCTAGATTTTATATCATATTTGAAAAGAAACTTAAGACTATCTAGGAGATGCTCTAATATTTTATAAACAATCTATTAGAATTGTTCTTGATTATTTGTACAAGAACAATACGCATCCCCTTGGTCCTATTCCTGTTTCCTATTCAGATGGTGGTGTGCTGGCATAATATACTTAACCCGTTAAGGCTAAAGTTTAACTTACCTTCCTATATTTTTTCTTTTTGTCGGTTCTCTCTTTATTACTACGCCATCTCTCAATATACACCGTAACTGGGACCTATGTCTATGTGGATGAATTTCTGCAGCTTAGGCATAAGCAGACCTACCTGATAATAATATATAAATAAAAACAAACCTATGAAGAAAATTTGTTCACATCCTAGATTTTGGAATCATATAGTTTTTTCTAAAAGAATACACATTCGAACAAAGAGGTAGATCACATCCCAGATATAGGAATCATCTAGTTTTTGCGACAAGAATACACATTCGAACAAAAAATGCAGATTATATGTATATATCTGATACCCTATTTCAGTACTTTACGTAATTTCTCCAGCACTTTCCTTTGTATTTCACACTTCTTTTCCTTAAATATCCTGTCCCAGCTATTAGTGAATGCTCAAGGAATTAGCTAAAGTCTGCATGCATATACATTACACTGATACACATTGTTGATCAATTCCCTTTTAAGTCAGACAACTTATATACATAGATAAACATTGTTAGCACAACTCTCATGAAGCTTTTAGCAGAAAAATCTCAGTCAGGCAAACTCTGTTACTCTGCAGTGCTACTTGTGTACTAATATGAGATAACCGCTGACAGCTGAAAATATATGTATTAAAAAGATAAAAGGTAACTTAACCACCTCGATGATACCTCCATAAACAAAAGTGAGCTTCCCATAGATCTAAGGATTCGGCTGACATTTTTCGTTCTGCACCAGTTTGGTAAAGGGTTTGCATTGGTGGGTTTTTTTGGGGAGGGGGTGGGGGTGGGGGGTATGGTCTTTCCAGGGCTTCTTTGGTATCTCTACATTCCAAATGTTGGTTAATCTCATCTTCTTCTGCTATAAAAGATTCCACCCCCAGAATGGTGATGATACCGATGACGTGATCCAGCACCCCTCCCACTATGGCCATCCCATGTGTGGCCTCGGCTAGAAGCTCTACCACCACCACTTTGGATCCAGCTATTTGGTTGGTTACCTAATCCATTCAGTTCCTCTTCTTCTCTATCATTATACTCCAAGACCAACCGTTTAATGTCTTGCTTCTCCTCAAGTTCAGCAGCTTCCTTCTGCTTGGTACTCTGCACAAGTGAGGAATCTCGGGGTATAAACATCTCTTTAGTTTGCTGCTTGCTGCCACGCTTTACAAGAACTTTCACGCGAACCTCCTTGCTTCCTCCCGCCTCTTCATCCAAAGTATCATCACCACTTTCACCTTCCACGCCCCTTCCATGATGATCTTTTGTAGGTCCCTCGAAAATGTTCATTGGAATCATCATATTCAAAGTTGGCCGAGCCCGCAACTCCAACTTCCGGGAGTCCAAGCTCTCCTGCATTCACCTCACAGTTGTCAGTTCAAACATAGCAATATAAATCGTGTCAAAAAAAAGTAGTCGAATCAATCTCTGGTACATTTTATAAAGATGAATCAAGCTTCAGAAACTAAATAGTTATTTTTTGCTAAATAAAACTAAATATGTTCTCCTTGCTCAATTTCTCATCTCTGTTCTTTCTACTAATAATCTAGGAAATGGAAAAATCGGTAACTGATACTCCAGAAACTTCATAATACAAACAGATATGTGATTACCTGCATCAGAGCTCTGAATTCTCTATCAAAGTCTGCTTCTTCTAAAGGATCCACTTTGGTGATCTTTTGCCGAACTCGAACTTCATCATCTTCATCAGAAGCATTACCACCCCCTTCGGAGTAGTCATCTTCACTGTCACGTGTCTCATCATGATTCTCTTCATCCATCTCTTCCTCATCATAGTGTCCAGCTGGACTATTTCTGTCACTTCCAGAGTCTGTATCAGTGTCCTCAGCTACCTCTTCATGTGCCTCACCATTTGCCTTAACACCGTCTGTCTGCATTTGTCCATTAACTGAAATATGCCCCAAATTCCCACTAGGTACTTTTTCCGAGCGCAAGTGTTTTTCAGTACTATTTTTTTCAGTTGAATTTTTACGTTCATGCTCTTCAAGTACAGCAAGAGCCGCATCTAACTCTTCAACAGATGAATATCTTGTCATGTTGGGGCGCAAGTCTGCAAATAGGTCCTGCAAATGCTTCATTTTGTAAGCGATATGTGATATTTGAATACAATCACTGGAATACCCTGCACAATTTAAGTGTGGCTATTCTATACTCGTGTTCCTAATATGGATTACCGATAAATATATTAAGAGGGAGTAAAGTGGTGGTCAATCTTGAAAGCCAGTGGGAGAACACCTTCATCACAAGGAAAGAGCATTTACAAATCTAACCTGCAAGTCAAACTCTATATCCAGTGGCACCGCACCTTTGCTTAGTATGTATCTCTGAAAGTGAATAAGGAATCTATCAAGCTTTCTCTTTGAGGAACCTCGATCAAAATAATGTCCACATGTTTCGAGAAGCGTTATAACCATCCTGATACGGAAACAATCTTCTGGTGGATCTAATACATCTTCCTACAAATATCAATAATGATAGAAAAGCATTCAACAAAGAAAATAAATAAAACTAAAAAAACAGAAATATGTATATGCAGTTTTATGGCTCAAACAAGTTAATATGCTACTGAACTAAAAGCTTAGTAAAGCGACACAGCTTCTGATGCCTAGTACAAGATAAGAAATAATATAGTGCCACGTAAAGACATCTATCAAGAATAGAATAGATATTTTTGATAGTTTACATAGAACTATAACCTTCCAGTTAATACATAGTATACCACCAAAATTTGGCACAGCAGACACATTTAACCGCTTACAATTACGCATTAAAATAGTGGTACTTCTTATATACCAACGTTGGTGACTGGAGATGACTCCCTTTAATTATTCCTGAACAAGTTTTACAGTTTTAAAAGAAAGAGATTAAAATATATATTCATAATTTTTAATTGATTACGCGTAGCTGGTGTATTTGGCAATTAGATGACGTATTTTAGAAAACAAACACGATATATGCATTAAATCCACCTAGAACTACACTTTCCTACAGAAGAACTTAAAAAAAACACAGATTCAAATACAGATATCATCCACTGCATGCCTTTAATAAGACCAGAATGCAAATATTTAGCATGTTTTTGGATAAATGAAGAATAATAAACCAACACATACTCGAGATAAAGTTTAAACTGTAGAATACCTCAGCTGTCCCATGTCCAAAAACG
This sequence comes from Apium graveolens, assembly GCF_009905375.1. Classification (NCBI taxonomy): domain Eukaryota; kingdom Viridiplantae; phylum Streptophyta; class Magnoliopsida; order Apiales; family Apiaceae; genus Apium; species Apium graveolens. The sequence goes on from NC_133656.1 coordinate 214,595,969, forward strand.
AGAATTAAATAGAGTGTTTCAAAAATAACAGAAGAATCCACATGTTCATAGTTATATAGTTCCCCCAAGAAACGCATGTGTGCAATGCGCCGTTGCTGCATTCCATAATCATTCAACTCTAATCCAACCCTAATTTCCTCCAAAACCTAAATTTAACATGAAATTCCACTGATGTCAGAATATAAATGCAAATGCATACACAAACTCAAATAGATAAACAAAAAAATACAGATTGACTCAGACTGTCATATTCATAATAATCATCAGTTTTTGTTAGAACTTAATGCTTTTAAAAAAACGTGGTTACAGTAAGCTAGTATATAAGCAAAATAATCTTAGGAAAGAACAAAAAAATAATCATCTCAATGCATGGCTACATGGAATTTTTATAAAATGAACCTCTGATATATCCATATATTTACATGCCCACTCAGAAAACAGTTATTATCTATAAATAATCTTACTGAAAAGAACAAACCTCGTCAACAACAGAAACAGCAAATTCATCATGATATCGACTCAAGCCAGCAGTAAGGGAAGCAATCAAGTGTATCTGACCATACTTTCCCCTGTGAACCTTCATAAAACATTTCAAAAGATAGGGCTCACATTCACTCCACGGTAGTTTACGAAGTTGTCTTAGCACGTGTTCAATTGATAACTTGTCAAGATCCGAGAAAATTAGCTTTCTAATATACTGCAAATCATCAACTGAAGGTTAGTAATGTTGCTAAATAGATGCAGAACTCGAGAATTGTGGACAAAACTGAAGTTAACATTACACCTGATGTAACGGAGGACGGACTTTGGATATTCGTGCAGATCTTTCCGGTGGCTTGCACAGGTAATAAGCATTCTCTACAAGAGTGCTATGACGGGGATCGAGATTTTTCACATTTTTTAAACGCATCAATATCTCCAGCATGTTAGCCATGCGTACAGCAGTTTCAGGCGAACGGTAAAGAAAACGGCCACATGTCTCAAGAAGATTACACGCGACATCAATATTATGGTGGCTAAAATCATCCAAACATGCCTGGTCAAAAATAGAGGTATCAAGTATATGTGCATAAAGAGGGCGGAAAGGACCAGTTGTTTAGCGAATATAAAACCAGTTTCCTTTTCTCCAATGAACACAATGACTTCATATATATCAACAAATTCAAAATTATAACAGAAAGCCTTGGATACCACACAAGTCACAATGTGTAGGATTAACGTGATATATCGAGAACCACCAAGCGTAGACAGAGAGGTGAATCATTCTGTCTTGTGTAAGTAAAGGACCTGAGTGCGTGTGTGTGAGTGAGTGAGAGAGAGAGTGGGAGGGAGAGATGGAGAGAAAGAGAGGGGGAGGGAGGGAGGCAGGGAGAGAGGGAGGGAGAGGGGGAGAGAGAGAGAGAGAGAGAGAGAGAGAGAGAGAGAGAGAGAGAGAGAGAGAGAGAGAGAGAGAGAGAGAGAGAGAGAGAGAGAGAGAGAGAGAGAGAGAGAGATTTGTTATACCTTTAGACAGCTAAAAACAAGACCCGCTGGTGCTATTTTAAATTTGCAGAGTTCTCCAATAAACCGAATATTCCTGATCTTAGTTTCAATATTCATTTGATCCTGAAAAAAAATGAAAAATATGTAAGTTACCAAAACTAAATCTAAAAGCTTAATCATTGATTATTCCAGACTCAGAGCAATATACCTTCTTATTTAGCAAAAAGTTAAATTCTTCTTCCAACAACTGTATGAGCATGGAAGACACATCCTTCATACAAGTCGACAAAGTAGCCACCATCCGCGAATAATATGGAAGCAACTCCAAAGATGTCCTGGGGACACTAAATAGAGCCCTCACGAGCTTTTTGCGGCTAGATTTTGAGTTCACATAACAGAATTCCACCTAAAAATAATAACGATAAAAAACAATTATAATAATATAAAGAAGCGTCCTAGATAACAACTATATTATATAGAAGGTACCAAAATATAATCTAAGAGAATTGTCATAGAAAATCTAGGCTAAGCAACACTGTAAGCGTCTTTTAACACTAATAGGAATCATGTGTTCAGGCTCTGAATGTTTTTAGGGATTGAAAATGGGATAGCACTATTTGTTTTAATTTTCACTAAAAAGTGAGTAGAGGACTTGTGCTAATCGTCTAAATCCACGGGCCATTTTATCCAACACTCTCTAAGGATTGTATCCGCTAGTAAATAAAAGTAAAAAAGTTACACCATCTTAAAAGGACTAATTTGCCGACTATATAGTCCTTAATGAAAACCTAAAAGAAATAGTCTTATCTCAACTCCTTACGTCATGTTTGCACACAAACATAGCCTAAAGATTACAAAACACCATCTAAAAGAACATTTTGTGCGACAGTTATATTTTACATGTCGAGTGTGATTACTCACCGTCAACTGATCAATTAGGTCTCGGCTAACACAACCTGGGAGCCTCTGCAACAAACCTTCAAGGTTAGTTCCTTCGGGATTTTTAAGTTTTTCTTTTTCAATATCACCTCTTCGATCAGCTTCCTTTTCTTTTCCTTTCTCTTTCTCTAATTCCTTGCCTTTTTCTTTATCATTGCTATCATCTTTTTCTTTTCCACTTTTAAAATCATGCAGTCCTTCAGAACCTGCAGAAACCTCTGTAATGTCTTGTGTAACAATCTGCTGGTCTGATTCGGTAGTCATATCCTACACAAACGAAATGCCACGTAAGTAGGAAAACCTGTAGAAAAGGTCAAAAAATTGGAAGCACCTAGATTGCTTTCTGGAAACTAATAGAGAATATTTCTCCCAAGAGATGAGTAAACGACCTTCAATAATGTAGCATACTTCAACCTTGTTAATAAAGTAGTACAAATTTATAAGTAAAACAAAACAAGTGAAGAAACATATCAAGTAGATGCCTTACTTTTTTAATGCTAAAATCATTGGAAGTGGTTTCACGCATCCCATGTTAAATTTAATAATAAATTTTGAGACCACGTTGCAAGAGAAACCAAAAATCTATAGGTCGCACATGATACATTTCATTCTGAAAATGTCGGGAACAATGAATTAAAAAGAAAGAGAGTTCTAAATATCGTAGAGATATAATTCTTTCGACTTCACTTTTGTACATATCAATATAACCATTATATATAGTTGTGTCAATAATAGACAAGGAAATGCTTACACTTGGTTGCTCATGTGTCTTTGCAGATTGATCATTTACCTTGGACTCTGATTCTCCCAATAATACTGCAGGAACAAATGCTCTGGAAAAAGTAGGCAATGCATCAGTTACCGATAAAATAAAGGGCGATAAAGTTGTATTACATGTTTCGAGAAAAAATACTTTAAATCAGAAACAGATAACCAGACTATATTTACCACTAGAAGCCTTCACAGTGTTTTGAAAGCAACTAAACTAGCCAATACAGATGAATTAAAAGGTGACACATTCCACATTTTATATACTGGATTATCACTATATCAGGTTTTTTGTTCTAGATACTTTTGCACGTTTACATATCTTTCCCAAGGCTGTTCAATTTATGTTGCATAACATTGGTATTAAAGGTAAAAAAGTTGATCTACCAGATTTTCTAGAAGTTCTAATTATCTTGTGGAATTTATAGTTTTTATGCTCACTTAGCCTTTTGCATACACCGAGACACTGAAGTACTTGGGAAGCACATACCTGGCTATTTTTTTCTAAACTTCGAGTATATAACTGTTTATTGAATAAATTGTTATGGGTAAAACAAACCTAAGGTCTGGTAAGCATTCATAGAAAGCTCTTGTGTCATCATCATCCCATATCGCTTCAAGCGTAGAAGAATCTTTCCCAGTACCAGTAGATGTTGCATCTTCCCCTGTAGTGACCCTAGTTGTGTGAGCATCCTCTGGCATTACGGGAGGTTGCATGTCAAGTGCTTCAGCTAAACTACAACACAGAAAGCAAACTTATTATTGTCGTTTGAACTTGAAATAAACTAACACTATGAGAAACAATCACAAGGTGGATTCAGAAACCACAAACCAATGCATACTTATCATTTATCACCTTACAAAGATATCACACATAATCCTTACAACCCATTTTGTTCCGACTTCTAAGGGACTAGTAATATAAAATTTCCAATTTAGAATTTCAAAATAAATTACTTTTTCTTCAGCCTTCTTACTGTAAATTTACATGTAAATTATAGCAAAGTGTCGGAGTAATGTACGCAAGTGTCCATGCTTCATATAGTTGAACAGCACTGACGAAATGTTAATCAACATCTGTATACTACTTAGCCAGGAATGGAGTCATGGGAAAAGGTTATGGAATAAAGAATGAAGTCCAACCATCTCTCAATAAATCACCCTATTGAACCAACAATGCCGAAGGCCTCGCCATTTAATCCAACATTCAAAGTCCAGCTAACAATAATTTAAACATCATAACAGAATTTAAAAACAAACCGACACCTAGGAAAATGAAAATCAACTTACGCAGAAACACCACGATATAGATGGTCATATGACTTTCGGAGCTTTTCATATGCAATTGCAGTCTCCTCGCTGAGCTCACCTTTCGCGTTTAAAATTTTAGAATTTTCGTGCTCCATTTGGCGCAGTGACTTCATCAAAAGCCATGGAATAAATACATTAAAGAGATATTAAACGCAAAAGTAACAGCACATAATATTACCTTTCATAATCATATAACGAACTTACAGTACCTGACCTGTAAGACACTAAATCCAACTTACTAGAAAAGTTACTGCATTTCCAAGTGCCAGAGCCAAACTGTACTTTTGTTCTATGTTTACTCCCTAACCCTAACGGCAACAACGCATTACACACTACTGGTTCATAATAGTATATATGATCTTGAGAACCCTGGCTACATCCTACCATCAAATGTAAGGAATTTAATTTAAAATCAAGGAGTTGAGCCTGTTTGGGCTTGTGTAAAGTAGTAAGCTTTAGATTAAAGTAAATAAATGGTAATATATATCTGTTTAGCTAATTGGATTTTTCAGATTAAATGTATAGTTTTATTTAATAATAATTTTAGTAAATTTGTCCAAACACATTCGATACTTTAAAAGTAAAAAAAAAAACTTTTGCTTGATGACTAACATAACTTTAAGTAATAAGTCACTAAATAAGCCAAACATGCTCAATATAGGTGAAGAAAATCAAAATAACCTACCGTATGCTCTGACTGAAGAAGCTCTGCCGCAGCATCATAGTACACATGAAAAGCCTTCTTGAAAAATTTCTTTTGATCTGGTGTAATATTAAGTCCTTTGTAAAACTGAGAAACAAACAACACGAAACGGAGAAACTTAGTAGTCTGTAAAGATAATTGGTAGCTTGGACCATTAGAACAGAAGTTTGAAGATTGTTTGCAAGAAAGGTCAAGTACAAAGCTATGCAGCTGAAACTTGGGAGTCCTTACAATACCCAACTTAAACAACATTTAAGTAAATACATTTACGGTAACTCGTAAGGGTAGCTTCTGGTTGTCTGACTCGTAAAAAAGGAACAATTAAATGAAATAAATCAGCAAGATACATACCTCCGCGAGAATTTCCTGTCCAGACAGTGGAAGTCCAAGAAAGTATCTAGCTTGCCGAGCAAAACTAGAAAGAAGAGACAAATTTGTCTGAGCTGCATCACGATCCTTCAGGTGTTCCATGCTCGTAAGATCCTTGATAATATTAATGAAAACACCACTATCATCAATGACACCAACAAAATATAGTTCCAAGAGGAGTTTAAGTGAACTGCGCTTCTTCATGGCCTTCGAATTCTTATCAGCATCTGGGTCCTCCGGGGTTTTTCCAGGAAAGAAGATTTTGAGGAGTCCTTGAACCAAACTAGGTGAAAAGTCTTTATACCTCTGATGGAGCAATGAACATATCTGGATTTTGGAGGGGGCAGAATATCAGAAACACAGGGAGGAGTGCAAACAAGCAAAATTTGAGATATAATGCATAGAGAATTATTATGAAAGATGTTCTTCCTATGGCCGTATTTAAATGGCCAAAAAATGGTCTTGTTTAGGAAATAATGCCATAACTGAAATTTCTTGTACCAACTCCCACAAAATTACATTTAATCCCAGTATCAAACACTCTGCAATCCTAACACCTAAATGAACCTCGGCCTAACATCTCAAATTTGGCATTTTTTGTTCTGTAAATCCTCAGTTTGACGCTACCATGCATATCAAACTTTTTGACCTTCATACAATTTGAAATTATGATAATATTGAGGGGAACTGTAAGGAGATGAATGTAAAAATTATATATCACAGTTTCTACGTAAAAAGTTCTATCAAAGTGCCTAACTTTAACAAGATCGCAAAGCATATCTAACGACCAAATGCAAGTGCAAAATGGATGAAAAGAAAAAAAAACTATCCAGGCAGGCTATCAATCTGAAGTACTTTATCTATAAGCTATTTGCATAAATTGCACAAATGAAGGTTGATTAGTGGTGCAAGTTGCAACTAGTGGTTCCTTATCACCGAAGCCAGAGTAGTACCATTTCTTTTTAAGTATTAACAACTAAATACTTGAAAGAAATAACATGAAACTAGGGCTGTCAAAAAAATTCGAAAAATCCAATATTCATCCGAAAAATCCGTATTCGTATTCGAAATAAAGCGGATATTACCCGTATCCGAAACAAAGCGGATATTATCCGTATTCGAATGCGATGATTGCGGATACGGATACGGATATAGGCATATTCGTATCCGATAATATCTGAATCCGAATAAATATATTATATTTAAATATTTATGTAATTTAAAATTTATTATATTTAATTTATAGTGTGTGTAGGTGTATATAAATACACACACATATATATATAATTAAATATTATGTTTATACAAATTTTATATAATTGTAAAAATAGTATTGACATATATAAAAAATCATTTGAGTTCAACAATTTAAAGATAACAAATATATTGAAAAGATAAATAAAAATTAATTTTTGAATAAATTAAAAATAGGATTAAATCACTTTAACTCTTATTTACATTTTTAAAAATGAAATTTTAATTTTAACTGTATTTTTTTATTTTTTTATTTTTTAATATAAAAATAAAAAAATCTGATTGAAAATCGGATTCGGATCCGGAGATTATCCGTATCCGGATAGTATCTGTCGGATCCGGATTCGGATATTATTCTTTAAATATTTCCTCGGATACAGATCCGGATATGAATTTTCGGATTCGGATCCGGATACGGATGTAGGCGGTTCCGTATCCGAAATATCTGTTTGACAGCCCTACAAGTAACTACATGGCATGTCTGCTAAATTTAGTTCAAACGTATAGGTACCTGGACCGCTGCATGGATGTCTGATGTTCTAAGCTTGGCCTCACAAATAGCAGTCACTGCTTCACTAACGAATTTGCTTAAGTTGACACTTCGCAATTCATCCATTAAACTTTCACGCTGTTCTTCATTAATCTGCTTTAATTTTTTAATAACTGCAGTGTTTCGCTTAATGCTGGAATCTAGTGTCCTGAGAAAACTTGGCTCTGAAAAAACATCGAGAAAAACAGAATTTTTGGACAGAAATCTTCAGTCCCAACCATACATTGTCTAAGAACAACAAATTTAGCTGATGTCATTATGTAAGCATAAATATCTTATCCTAATTTGATGATTACAGCCGATGGGTATTGCAAAATACAATGCAATTCTACAACATAGGAGATGTATTAATATAGAAGTACTAAAGAGTCGGCACAATATATTATACATGAAGTCTGAAACCAACTTCGTCAATTAGCTGGTTATTCAAACTAGTGTAGCCTCTCACTTGAAGCATAGGGATAAAGTATAATAACTGCAATATGGGAGAAACCAAATATACAAATAGTCACTTGCTGAACTTTAATAATTCAAGAGTTGAGATATCCGAGCTTTTTAACATACTGAACGTAGTGTCATTACTTACAAATAATTTTAAATATTTGTGATGAAATATTTCACATTGTCTTGATAGAAATGTTTGCCTATTATTTTTGAGAATTTTCATACCTCAGTTATGAATGTGTTATCCAGCTAGGAATGAGGAATAAATGGATGAAAATTGTTGACAATATCCAAGGTGAAAGGAAGAATGGAGAAGGGAAGAGTGAACAGGAATGAGGGAGTGCAAATTTTCTTTAATGAAATTTGCAAGGAAGCTAAGTCGGTAGGGAGATTGGAAAATTCCTTCTCACATTAGCAAATTTGAGCTTTAACTTAGATTTCTAGGAATGTAAAGGAGGAAAAAAAGAAAATTAACAATTTTCAATCATGAAATGAAACAAACTTTATCATGTTCCCTCCCATTTTCATTCAACCCAACCAAACACAACATCAGTTTTTATATTTTCCAAAAAGCACACCAAGATGTCTAACTAGATATATATTTGATTCGTACTTTGGAATGCAGCAATGATATGATATATAATAACTGACATCCTGACTTCTTTTCAATTAATTAAAAAACAATCATAATTTGTATCAAATAGAAGTTCCCTTCTGAAACTCATTACCAGGAATTTCAGGATTTAGGTTACTCTGACGAAGAGTCATTTTAAACTCCACAGATTTCTTAAATTCTTCTAGGCGAGCCCCAGCTTCCTGCAACCAAGCAAATAGTTATATTGTTATATATCTGGAGAGAAAGCATACCACAAACTTACAAGTTCATCAAAAAAAAGGTCAACCCAGGCAAGACTCATTCCAACCATCATTAATTTTATGAACTCGTATGGAGTTTTAGTATTACTGTGTTTCTAAATCATGGCAAGACCAACACATTTTGAGACTGTAATTAATATAGTTGTCAAAATTAAAGTTAATTATTTTTCAAGTAATTTTTTTTATACCATGTTTCTGGAATACTGCCACACAACAAACACTAAAAAATCAACAATGATATTTGTAGATTAATCTAATTGAACATTTGATTTGGAAAGATGCTAGAAACATAAATAAGCATAGAACAAGGATAAGGATGGGGAATGCGGGTGTGGGGGATACATGGATTCGGAAAATAAAATAATACAATAATTTGAATGCGGCGGGAAACGGCACATATATTACTTCTATAAATATATGTTTGATGTTATGAATGACGAAATCCATTAAAAATGATAGAAATTCATTAATAAAACTAATAGTTTTGCAAATTGAATAAAATACATGGTCTAAACATCTAAAACACAATAGTTTAAAGTTTAAACTAAAAATCACTTATTTCCATAGCACAAATATTTAAAAAGATGAAATTTATTTGAGAATTTTGAGCATCCGAGTATGCCCCCCAAGAATCCAAGTATCCATTTACGGGGGTGCGTGGCGATACGGGATTCGTTGGGTGACCGGAGAATCCCAGCTTTCTTGTAGATAAGTAAAGAATTTAATGCTTATAGTTTACTTCCTAAGTCCCAGTCTTTTACAAGGAATAACTAACCTCGTCATCCGGTTTACCGTGGTTTTGTTCACCACCAGAACGAGACTCATTTTCTGGATGTTCCATCTTCCTGCCAAAATAATTATACTCAGCCTCAGTGAATAACTAAATATCATACAAAAAGATAGCTCTATCAGAACAAATCAATAGACTTCCTACAACAACTTATCATCAAAGTTTCATAATTAAAGTTAAAAAACACGGAAAATTATGGATAATTCTGAGCACATATACACCCTTGCATTTCAAATATACAATCCCAGTGACAATATCTAAACACATACATACAGTTTTCTTAGTAGTCATATTGTGAAATGAAACCCTAAATTCAGAATTCAATCAATTTTGACTAAAAGTACAAAAAATAACATTGCATAAACACTTCAATAACGATACACGTACCTCCGGTTTCTCGAAAAATAAACAACCTGTAACCAAAAAATCCTTAAACAGTAACCCTAAACATGAGTGAGGAATTGAGTGCAGTAACACTACATTCAAATACATACAAATATTGCCGACATATAAAATATATTAGTTCCAGCAAACCAAAAACACAAATTAAGGAGCAGGTGTATAGGTAAAGTTAGATGAGAACAATTGCATACACATATAAACATACAATCTAGTAGATTTAGAGCAGATAAATGGAAAAAAAAATCATATGCACATACAGTTTGAAAAATCGATGAATTTAATTAATTGAAATCACTTACCTCGTTGCTCGAACTGTGTAACGATCAAGTGTTTGTGTACACTCGCAATCTCTGTAGCTAATAGGGGGCAAAAAGAAAGAAAAGAAAATGAGTTTGTTCTTGGCTTTGATTGATTAAAGTCGGGTATGTGACCCGCCTGGGTTTCTATAATTTATATTCGTTAAATGTACGGTTTTTATGGTAACATTTTTTAGTTATATATTTATTTTTTGGGATTTGTTGTTTGAATATATAATTTTTTTTTAAAATTAATATATGTCTTACAATTACAATTATAATTGAATATTTATTTTAACAAATCTGAGGTTTCGACAAGAATTGGATCCAAAGATTTTTATTGTGTTATAAATGTATGAATTGAGGTTTTATATATGTTAAATCTTAAAATTTTAATTTACTTATTTTTGTAAACATTATGTTGAAAATGAACTATTAATTATGTAAAGAAAACTATAATTTTGCGTATCTTCTTATTATAAGATTTTCTTGGATCTTATATTTATTCATACATTTACTGACGTCAAATTTGGTAACTAGTTGTAAAGCCGCTTAATACCTTTTTGTCAGATTTCGAATACTTTTACAAAACCCGGGGTACTTATTAAATTTGGTGACTGATCGTAAGACCATCTCTTGTTATCTTCTTGTCGAACTCCACATACTCTTCAAATTTGATATTAATTAGGTATATCATATTCTAAATACTAAATATTGTTCATTATCATTTCGCGTCAATGTGCATCATCACCCGTGACTATTCAAAAACAAATGGAATAAAAGTATCGTCTCAAATTTCAATACACTTGTTTTTGTAAACAGAAGCAGGATGGTATTATATTTTTACAAGACTTATGTTAATGTTAAAAAAATTAATATATGTAATTGTATTTATTATTGAGATTAAAATATATCTATATATTATAAATTGCTGGATAACCTTTTCCAAAGGTTTGGTATCCATATTTTGGTTCGGATATGATTTTTAACTTTAATTTGACCCAGTGGACTATCCATTTTTAGGTTTGGTATCCATATTATATTTATAAAAGATCCATGTACTTATTATGACCCATTTTTATTATAGAAATTTTGCAATACAATTTTAAATATGAATTGTGTTACTTATGGTAAGTTTTTAATACAAATTTGAAGTAAAGTTTAAATTTTAACAGATCTATTTATAGAAATAATCTCATAAAATATATAACATAAAAATAACATATGTAACGAAAGTACTTTTTGAATAAATTTATCATAATATGTAGATGCAATACACTTATTATATAGATAATTTAATCTTTCATAATCATATTATTCAATTTGAATTATAAATTTATTTTATTAAATAATTTTTGAGATTCCCGTGTGCAAAGCACGGGTTATAAACTAATATATTCATAAATTGTTAATATCAACTAATGAAGTATTAACAAATATGGGTAATAATGAGTTGTACTGCTTAATAAAGGAATATCACTACAATTTTTTGTGTCAAATATCGAAAGACAGTATTGCATCAATATCATCATATCCAAAAATCTATTCATATACACAATGTCACAAATAAACACATTATTGTTTTCACAAGTCCCAACATGATCCTTAACGGATAATTATTACAATATAAGTTTGCTTTACACATTGATCGCATTAAGATGTACCATGCATTTCCAATTTTCCTTATTGCGCTTTAGCCATCTCCAACCGTTGTAATCTGAAAATTCAAATTTAGATCACCAACTGATTTGAATACTCAACGCACTCCAATAATGATCCAAATCTTTTGATACAAATTACATTTTACATATTTTATATTTTCGATTTGCCGCATATAAGTGCGCAAAGCGGGGCATTTTAATGTTGTGCAAACTCTACCAAATATGATCATCCAAACTTCTTTAAAGTTTAACACACAGGTTCGAACAAATCTTTCATTATTTAAATTATTCTCTCGCTTTTATCATTCGTACATGTAATATGAAATACTTAATTTCAATCTTGTGCATGTACCTTGTTGAAAACTTCACCAAATTTCTCAAATATTTGTCGGTTTTTAATAATTGGAAAGTATTTCCATAGCACATTTTTTACTTTAAAAGCAAAATAGAAGAAATGACAAAATTACCATCAAATTCATTAATACAGGCAATTGTGTCTTTTCTTATTTGTTATATATTTGCTCTGTGAATTAAAAAAAACATTCCAGATATGCATTCAATTGACGTGTATCACCCTTTTAAGCAGTATAATATGCACTTAAAACATGTATGTTTGTTAGGGATGAGCAAAACCGAACCAAAAACCGAAATCAAAACTGAAACCACAACAATTAGAGCGAAACTGTACCATTAAATATATAGAATACATGAATTTAAAAGATATATCATAAACTTTTAAGATAAATCACGTGACATAATACCAAATACATGAATTTTTTAAAACAAATTGAGAAGAATGTGATCAAATGGGTGCGTAAACTAATGATGCGCTGTTAATCAAAATGATATAACATTGAAAAAATATTTTAACTCATTTTTAATGTTTATTTATGTAAGAAAACTATATATTACTATATATATATATATTTATATTTATCACACATATGCATATATATATATATATGCATATATGTATGCATGTTTGTATGTGTATATATATGTAATTTTAAGCATTTTTATTCGTATATAGAGAAAAATTAATAAAGGATGTATTTATAAAAAATATGGAATATTACAATGTAGAAATTATTCTTAATTATAATTAGCCCAAATTGGGATCGTATTTTTTTATTACAATAAGAAGGTTATTATTGTATACAGTATTCTTATATACAAGTTTTATTGTATTACCCATTTCTCAAATGTGTAACAGGCTCACACATTCCTCAACTGCGTATTAAAACGGTATTTTGAGTCAACAAATTCAAAAATGATATTCTTGTTACACTTTCTGAAAAAGTTTGCATTTTTTACCATCACCCAACATAAAAATTAAATTCTCGGTACAAATATTAACTTTAATTGTTAAAATCAAATTTTATATTATTTTATCATCATAAATTTGAAATATCTTTAGAATGAAAACTAATAAATAACCTTTATATATCTTCGAAACAAGTTATTTGTAAAATATCACTCCCTCCATCCCGCCAAATTGTTAACGTTTGAAATTGAGGTTTCGACACGGATTTTAAGACTCTTAGCCGTACTGGAAGGTGCGGCTGGATATATGATAAATACTGAATTCACAAATGAAGACCGTTTTATAACCCCTGCCCTAGGACTATATAATTATAAATTTTGAGTTTTTTTAGTTGCACATGTGACATCTATATATAATCCATTATCATCTTGACATATTCAAATTTGAGGACTACTATTTCTTTTATTTACTTTGACAGCTATGTGGTGTGGTCCTTCCTGCCACAAACAAATTCATATGGAGATTTATACATACTTACATACATATAACTCAAACATATTCAAATTTAATTAGAAGACACGTTTCTAAATTTGAATTTTGAATACCCTTTCACTGGACAAATTGAAATCATTATTTCCCCCCCTCCCCCCCCCCCCCACACTCTCTCTTCCATATCAATTTCAAATTATTCTAGCTCTCTTTCTCTTTGTATCTCTATCTACCTCATAGAGATCAAAACTCTAATTTTCAGATATATGGTTCAAACTTTTGAAGGCGTATATCTGAAATGAATGAGGTTTTTACTAATCATCTGCTTCTTCTTCTTCTCGTCTTTTCATACATATCATATCCGCCATCTTTTTTCATTTTCTTATAACATGATTTTGTTGTTTGGATTTGTTAGGTTGGTGATGTTTTTAAATATGCTTATGCATATGCTTTCTTGTTGTTAGTTCTTATAGGTTGCAATGATGTTAAGGTATTGTGTGTTTGCTTGCTATTTTTATTTCTCCATAGTTTTTATTTTTATGCTCACCAAGTGTATGATGAAATGTGACATTTAATATCTTATTTTTTTCATATATTTGACAATTTATGAGGCGAAGACAAAAAAAATGCCAACAAAAGTACACTTCATGTAGTTAAACACAACAAAAGGTGAGATTTTATGGTTTGTTTGCTTCATCTAATTACTTAGAATTTGATTGCAGTTGTGCCATAAGAATTTCGATAAATCTGCAGCTAAAAATATGTTTTAATGTTTTCGTGTTATATATAAATGCTTGCTTCATGTCATAAATTGTTTGATGTAATGTCCTAATGAGTTTTTTAATTTGCTATTGGACAACGTTTGAACGTCTATACGCTTAATGACTTTCATTTTTTCATTATTGCATATGGAACACATAATGGTTTCACGGGACAATATCTAACATTATTTTACTCATCATTTTTTATGGTAATTTATTATATTTATTTTATTTTTACTCATAATTTTTTTATCCATTATTGATTAAGTTTAGTTTAGAATGAATACTTCAATCAATGATTGTTTATTCTCAAATAAGAAATACGTTGATTACTCTTTCTAACTGGTTGCGTATTCAGATCTTGTGGGAACAGAGTTGGTAATCTCTTATTTGATACTTTAAATCAATTTTGTTACATATATTAAAGAACAATTACAGATTATTCAGTGATTTATAATTCTCGACTAATTGTGTTATTGATTGTATTAGTATAATTTTGTTACTCACAATAATTAGGGTCTTTTGTCTATCGACGGTCTTTTGTTACATTTTTAAGAAAAAATGATTGGATTTTTCCGAGGGGATACATGTCATATGTGGTATAAGAATGTTAGTGCAAAGCTGATGTTGGCCCACCGTTTGTCTATTGGCCAGTTTTTCTTTTTCAGCTTCGGCTTGCATATTTTAAATTTTGTAATTTTTGTAGTCCTGTGTACATATCTTTAAAAGTTTAACTGTGAGTTTTTTCTTATCAATTTGACCTGCAATTTGTTCAATGTGATACGCAACTATTCTGAAATGATTACGAAGTAAAGAAAATCATTATGTAATCTATAATTTTCCAGGTGAAATGTTGGAGATGGCAAAGAAGTTGATCTTCTAAAATAGCTCAGATCAAAGCTCCGCCAATGTATCAAGTACCTAGAAATTGTATATGTGATCTACTGAGGGGTGGCTGACTGTTGGGGTAAAATCATTGAGTTGTAAATTTAGTTTAAATAAATATGAACACATGATTGAGGGTTGGTAATATAGTTATTTATGTATTTCTAAAAATATGGTTGTTTTTTACTAATAACATAATGAGGCATGCACGTTTAAATAACTTTGTGTTCCAATATTGACCAGTCTTATAAATGATAAATTTATGTACCTAGATCTAGAAGATGACTTATTGTTGCTTGACGATGATCATGTGAGTTTTTTTCAGTATCTTACATACTTGATGGTACTAATACTAGGCAAGTCATGAAATTTGTCTCTTGTGTACATTGTTTATGTTTAAGAAGTCATAGACCCTAACCAAATTCTAGATTGCCTTTTACATGCCAACAAAAAATATGGCAATAATACATGTTCTTGACTCATCTTTTCCCATACATTCCTTCTTTTAATAATACAACAACTATTTTTGATAATTTTGGCCAGTTTCAGAATGTAGCATGTTAAGATTATGCTATCTCTACCCCCCACCAATTATTTGAGAACCAAGTTATAATTTGCTATCTGCATAAGCACATTTCCATGCTAGAGACCAAATGGTCCAAGGTTAGCTGCTAATATCAACAACATTAGTTTATAACGTGGGTAATCCAATTACGATATTTTTATGATTACAAAAAGTAGTAATGTCTCGAAGCTAAACATTAGTCTTCATGAAGTTGGTCTAAATGTCTAATTATTTTAGTTGGTCTTGTTCCAGGTTGCCTGATGTGTTTATCTGAATTTAGTTGCTTAAGTCTATGTTTAAGTAAAATTACTCTACAAAATTTATCATGTACTATATTATCAAACTTGATGTTTCATATTAGCATCCTTGCCACCTTTAACAAGGTGCTCGGTACCTGCTCGGCGCCCAATAGGGATGGACGTTGGGTCACTTCGGGGTCGGGTAGTATTATCCCCGCCCCCGGCCCGCGACATCAAACCTAATCCCCGTCCCCGACCCATTACCCGTCGGGGACTATATATCATTTCCCGTCCCCGACCCAAATGGGGAACGGGGATCTCCTCGGATAATCGGGGATATTTTATTTAAATTAAACATTCTATTAAATAATCTTTTCATGCACTATATATAGAAAAAAAGTACAAAACAAAATATTAAACTACAAATTTTAATAATTTTGTCTTTAAACATTTATGTAAAATCAAAGTACATTTGTAGTATTTCACTCTCACCTTATACTTTGAAAAAGATAGTATCTAAAAACATCTCTAACAACATAGAAAATGCAAATTGTTCGTAGCACTTAAATATTTCTTGAAAATAAATAAGAATATATAAATATATTGTAGAGCAGGAAAAAATCGGGCTGGGGACGGGGATCAACTAGACATAAAAAATCGTTCTCGACCAGTTCCCCGGGTTTTTTCCGAAATCATCCCCATGCCCCGGCCCGTACCCGCAAAAATCCCCGAATCCCCGCCACTTTCGCTGTGGGGATCGGGGCGGGATCGGTCGGGCCGAAGTCAGTGCCCATCCTTAGCGCCCAATATTCGTTAACATGGTGATTCTGTTTAGTTTATTCGTATGCTGTGCTGGTAGATTTGTATAGGGGTGTATTTAATTTGCTGCAAGATTAGTTAAAGTTAATTTACTCATATTCATCATTTTTATTATTTTATAAAATTATTATTATTCAATTTAGAAATTATTGTTGAACAAAGTTAATATAACTTTGTACCAAAATTAAGTGCGGTGAAATAATAGTTTTTCGTTGATGGTTAGTAAGATATATAGCACATCAATAAAATTTATTTTTCAATATTACATTAAAATATATTTTGGCCAAATTATTAAAATATGAAATCAAAAATTTATGTTTGTAAAGAAATTTAAATAATTGAAATAAAATTTTACTTTACAACGCCAAACATAGCGGACAACTATACTAGGATATTATAGTTTCATAACTTAATTTTATTTTTTTTAATAAAAATATAAAATTTTAATTTTTATTGCGACATTTTTTTAAAAATAATTTATATAAATATATCAGATAAGAGTCTTAAAGTGCGTGTCGCACGCTCTGTTTTAAATGTTAAGAATTTATTGAGACGGAGAGAATACAGAGATGAGAGAAAATGAATATGTAATTTATCTTTTATTGTATACTCTTTTCGTCCCTTCAGTTTGTTTCCTATTTATCACGTATGTAAATGTTAAGTATATATAAAATATAGTTTATTACTAATATTTAATTATTTTTTAAATAAAAGTTTAAATTATTCAAATTTGAAGATTTTTTTTTTGTAAAAATAATTTATAAAATTAGATAAATAAAAAATTTGCCGGTGCAAGAAGTGCACACCCAACCCTAACTCCAAAATTCACCGATCCTTGCCCCTCAATTCTCTCTCTTTTGTAAATCGTTTATACCTTTCCTTCAATTTTCTTGAAAACTCTGTTACTTCAATCACTCCCCTTGCTATTTATGTACATTTATCTATAATTGTATATACACATTACGAAAGCGGGATTGCTGATTTTGTTGTGACTTGTGACCTTGCCCTCTTTGGTTGTCTTTTTGCAACAGATTGTTTTTTTAAGTCCCTTTTTATTACTGGCACAACATATATTTGTTCTAAGGTTCTAAATTTAATCTGATTTTGTTTTTTTATAAATAAACGTATAAGCCGGTTTTACAGGGAATATGAAGATATATAATGAAGATGATGAGTAATGCTACTGACCTATTTATTGTCAAGAATTTGTTGCTTATTAGGCTAAAGAAGTTCATCTTTAGATACGATTGAAAAAATTGAATTTGATTAGTAGTGTCGCACTCAATTGCTGCAGGTAAAAAAATGTCATTTTTTGTGTTAGCCCCTGTTTTGATGACTGTTATAACTAGTTGTATGTTTTAAATTTTAAAAACCCCTTAAATAATTCAATTACATGTCAAAAGTAAGTAATGCAAGTGATACTCTCCACCATTACCATTGTGTGGAAGAAATGAGCTGTAATATATAATGGATGATGTCAAAAATTACCGATGCTAACAATGTCACTAGCAATCAGTCAAGCTTGGGGCCAACCCTAAGATTAGTTGTAACGTAACCTTAATCTGTAATTTATACTTGTAACACTTAATGTCTGTAAAATGTAAATGGAGCAGACTGGAGCATTTTTCCCTAAACAGTGTCAAGCCTAAGAATTCTATCTGGAAGAAGATCAAGAAGGTCATGCCTCAGAAGAATTATGAAGAAGCTTGGAGTTGAATAATTCTGTTTGGTGAAAAACATTCTAAGTCAAGATCTCTACAAGTCACATAATTAGTGTTATAGAGAAGTCATTCGAGAACTCATGAATTGCCTATCGAGAACTCAGAAATTGCCTATCGAGAACTCAGGAATTGCTTATCGAGAACTCAGGAATTGTCTACCGAGAACTCATGAAATGCTATTGGAGATATCAATAAGTCAGATACCCATTCGAGAACTTAGAGATATCGACAAGTATACATTCATTAGAGAACTCTGAGTTATCGATAAGCCAAAGTCCATTAGAGAACTCTGAGTTATCGATAAACCAAAATTCACTAGAGAACTCAGAGTTGTCGATAAGTCAAGTCAACAATGAAGTTTCAGAGATATCGACAAGCCAACAAGCCTATCGAGATGTCGAGTTCTCTACAGCTTAATTGGAGATCTCGAAGTGAAGAAATTTCTCTAAGTACAGAATTGCAGAACAGTTTAATATCCAAGGTTGCAAATCAACAAACAATTCACATAGCTGGATTAACAAGTCTACAAAAAGCAGCTTGAGAGATGTGCAAGATCAATGACAAAGATTAACTGACAAAGGAAGATTAAAGTAAACACGGGATGCTAAAGATATGCTAAGCCATAAATGGAAGATTTATTTTTCTATAAATAGAAATGACAAGTGACAGTTTAGAAAAGCTAATATCATGTTTAGTATCCTCTGTGTAAACCAGCAGTTAACTGAGTTATAAAGTTAACACTTGTCCTCTAGTCAGTAGTAACAATCTAAATATAAAATCTTGTATTCTCTCTCAAGAAAGGAGCTAAGTTCTAAAACAAGAACTTAGAGATTTTGTAGCAAAACACTGCTTGATTTTTAATATAAAATTAAGTGAGTTTTGAAGATCTTTGTTTTACATATTTGCACAGTCATTTATGTTTAACATCTGTTATACCAAATCATTGATAACAACCAACTGCTAAAGCCTAAGTCGATCAAAAATCAAACATTTAAGCCAAAACACATTCACCCCCCCCCCCTCTGTGTTGTATTCATACCTAACAAGTGGTATCAGAGCAAAATCTGAAAGTAAACAGATTAGATCTTGGAAAATGAATACACAGAAAATCAGTAGTATCAAGATTCCTCCCTTTGATAAGGCCAACTACACTTTATGGAAAAAGAAAATGTTGCTGTTTATAAGAATGGCCAATCACCTTTACATTGATATCCTCAATAATGGGCCCTTCACTCCTGTAGTTAGAGTTGAGGAAACCACAGATGGAGATATGGTTATTCCAGCTCATTATGCTCCCAAGGATCCCTCTGAGTATACTGAACCTGAAAGAGAGAAAGTTTCCCTAGATAGTGCTTTACAACTAATACTAATTGAGTCACTTGATAATGTAATGTATAATAACATTGTCAACTGTGACACTGCTAAACAGATCTGGGAAAAGATTGAGATACTTTGTGAAGGAACTGAGGAGGTTAGGTCATATCAAAGAAGGATATTGATTTCTCAGTATGAGAGTTTTATGGCTAAACCAAATGAGGGTATTACTGATGTGTTTGAAAGGTTTAATAAGCTGATAAATGACTTGCAGCTTCATGATAAATTTTATGATGTTGAAGAAGTGAATTTGAAGTTCTTGCTTACTCTCCCTGATCATTTGGAACAAAAGATCTCTGCAATCAGAGAAGGAAGGGATTTGAGTATAATCACACTGGAAGTGCTCTATGGGGTTCTGAAAACTTATGAACTTGAAATGATTCAAAAGAAATCATTAAGGGCTGGTCAAGGATATGTACTGGACGGCTCAAGTGCACTAATTGTGAATGATGGCCAGACCTTTAATGATGAGCAAAGATCCCAAACTCCAGAATTTTCTACAAGTGAGAAAAGAGTCAATGACACTAAAGAGCAAGTCATACTGGAATTGGATGAAGAAGATGAATTCTACACTCTTGATGAGCTAGACAAATCAATGGCTTACCTGGCTAGAAAATTCTCTAACATTAGAGTGAAGAAACCAAGATTCTTCAAGAGCAAAGGACAGTCCTTCAACAAAGACAGCAGCTGGAAAGGAAAAGGGAAGTACACTCCTGATAGCAAAACTGGATCTGTTGATAGATCAAACATAAGGTGCTTTAACTGTGATGAGTTGGGCCATTTTTCTACAAAATGTAGGAAACCCAAGAAGAAAAAGAAAGATAAAGCATATCTTGAATTGGAAGCAAAGTACGATGCTCTTCTAAAGAAGCAACAAGGGAAAGCTTATATTGCTGAGGGCAAGAGCTGGGATGATTCAGATAATGATGAAGATGAGGAAGTTAGGAACTATGCACTCATGGCTTTGGAGCAAGGAGACTCTTCATCATCTAAATCACAGGTACCAACTCTTACCACAATTGATTTAAATGTGAGTCAATATAAGGAAACTGTTGAAAAGATGAGCACAGAAATGTTCCACATTCATACAAACATGGTTGCTGCAAATGAGGAAGTTAGCAGATTGAAAAAGATCAATGAAAAACTTGAGAGTGAAAAACAAGAGACTGAATTGTTGTTGGTTGAGCTTGATGCTGCTAGGCAAGAAAATGCATACTTAAAGAACAAATTAAAGTGTGCAAGTGAAATTGAAGCAGTACTGAGAGAAAGGCCGGAGAAGAATGAAGTGAAGCTGAAATCCTTCAAAAATGCTTCAGATTTGATTGGCCAATATCATGAAAAGAACAAGCCATGTGCAAACATTGCCATTGGTCTTGATTATGAGGGTTTGAACAACAAAAAGAAGTTTGTCAGTGATAAAGGAAAATCAACTAAAACTGAGGATGTTCCAATTATTTTGAAGAAAGTTGAATCACCTTTGTTCAAGGCATGTGAAGTGAACTTCAGTGAAGAAGAGTTGATCATCAAACAGAAGATAGTTGATAAGGACAAGGAAAAGAAAAATGATGAGACAACTCAGTCTTCCATCTTTGTTGAAACACCAAAGGCCAATCAAGAAACTAAGGAGCCTGTGAAGGAGATTAAAGCTGAATAGGTCAAAAAGAAAAAGAAGAATAGAAATGGAAAGATTGGGATAAACAAAAGCAATAATTTTTCTTATGTTGCAGATGCTCCCAGAAAGAGGTGTGAGAACTGTGGATCAATGAATCACCTAACTCATCTTTGTAAAAAGACTGTTAGCAATACACCTGAAGGAGTCTGCAAGTACAATGAAGCTAAGGCTAATAATCCCTATTCATTCTGTGACAAGTTCGACTGCATTCCCTGCAACATGAAAGTGATGAAGAGTTGCCACAAATTGAGAATTGATCTCATGGAATCAAAAATTGGTTCTGTATCTGAAAGGGAGAATGCCAGTCTATGAATTCCATTTTATCTCAAAATTCACATTCTAGTTCTGCAAAATCAGTTAACAAGAAGAAAATGCCCAACACAGCTTGGGTAGCTAAACACAATTAATCCTCATTGTGTGCAGGGCAAAGGAAAGAAGGTCATATGGATCATTGATAGTGGATGTTCCAGGCATATGACAGGTGATAAGGCCCAACTATCACAATTTGAGGAGATGGCTGGCCCCTTGGTGACCTTTGGAGACAACATCAAATGATTCACAATGGGATATGGAAAGATTATTTCTGGAAATGTTGTCATTGAAGATGTAGCACTAGTTGCTGGATTAGAAGTAAATCTTATAGGTGTTAGTCAATTTGCAGACAGAGGTTTTCAAGTTGTTTTCAACAAAGAAGATTGTGCTTTTATTAGCAAAAAGACTGGTGAAATTGCTCTTAAAGGTATAAGAAAGGGAAGCTTGTTTGTTGCAGACTTAGATTCAACAAATAAGGATGGAGTGTGTTGTTTCTACACCAAGGCATCAGAAGAGCAAAGCAAATTATGGCATAAGAAGCTATCTCACTTGAATTTCAAAGCAATCAACACCTTAGTCAAGAAGGAGCTTGTGAGAGACATGCCCAATCTGGAATTTGCTCAACTGGAAGTCTGTGAAGCTTATCAGAAAGGAAAGATGAAAAGATCAAGTCACAAGTCAAAATCCATGAATTCTATAAGTGCACCTCTGCAACTTATTTATATGGACCTGTTTGGGCCAGTAAATGTCTTGTCCATTTCAAGGAACAAATATGCCCTTGTCATGGTTGGTGATTTTTCAAGATACACTTGGGTTGAGTTCATGTACTATAAAGATGAAACTCCAAACATTATAATTGAGCACATCAAGAAAATTGAGAAGCAAGCCGAAGGAGAAGTTAGTGTGAAAAGATTTAGAAACTCAACATTAAGTGAATTATGCAAAAGTAAAGGCATTGTTCAAGAATTTTCAGCAGCTAGAACACCTCAACAGAATGGAGTAGTTGAGAAAAAAAATAGAACATTGGTTGAAGTTGCTAGAACTTTGCTACAAGATGCTCAGTTGCCAACTAGTTTTTGGGAAGAGGCTGTTAATACTGCATGCTACACTCAAAATAGATATCTCATAAACGAAGCTCATGGCAAATCACCTTACTCAATCATGTCTAACAGGAAGCCTACAGTAAAGCATCTACATGTGTTTGGAAGCAAGTGTTATATTCTAAAAGACAACTCTGAATATGTGGGAAAATTTGACTCTAAAGTTTTGAAGTAATTTTTCAGGGATATTCATTGGAAAGAACGACCTATAAAGTTTATGTGATTGATCAAAAGAAAATTATGGAAAGTACAGATGTGACTTTTGATGATGACAAGTGTCCAGGCTTGGAATGTCTTGATGTAAATGATGTTGAAGCTCTTGCATTTGAAAATCTAACCATTGATAGTGATTCTGATGAGGAAGATGAAGTTGTGGCACAACAAGTAACAAATGAAGAGACCTCTGAACAAAATCATGGGAATGAAAGCTCTCTTCAGACACCTGAATTTGATGGCACAAACTCAGGGGGAGAAAGGGAAAATGGAAATGACAGTCATAGTAATACTGAAGAAAATGATGAAGGCACTAGTCAACAGACCCACACTAGAAAGTGGGATAGGAGTCATACAGTAGAAGCTATTATTGGTGATCCCTCAACTGGTGTGAGAACTAGAAGTACAACTGCTAATGAATGCCTACATGCATGTTTTCTATCTCAAGTAGAGCCCAAGAAAACTGAAAAAGCCCTATTGGATCCTAATTGGATATGTGCTATGCAGGATGAGCTGAATCAGTTTGAGAGAAACAAAGTTTGGAAATTAGTTCCTGCACCAAAGAATAGAAGCATAATTGGAACTAAGTGGGTGTACAGGAACAAAATGGATGAAAATGGAATTGTTACTAGAAACAAAGTAAGGCTGGTTGCTAAAGGCTACTCACAAGAAGAGGGAATTGACTATGATGAGACTTTTGCTCCTGTTGCAAGATTAGAAACAATAAGAATTTTTCTGGCATTTGTTGCACACTCAAATTTCAAGATGTACCAAATGGATGTCAATAGTGCTTTTCTTAATGGTGAACTAGAAGAAGAAGTTTATGTGCAACAGCCATCTGGCTTTGAAGATCCAAAATTCCTTAACTTTATTTACAAATTACTCAAGGCTCTATATGGATTGAAACAGGCACCAAGAGCCCGGTATGACACACTATCAAAATTCCTACTCAAACATGGCTTTACCAGAGGTACTATTGATAAGACTCTCTTCTACAAGAAGCATGGTGAAGATATGATCCTAGTTCAAATCTATGTGGATGATATCATCTTTGGATCTACAAATGAAAAACTTTGTCAAAGATTCTCTAGGCTAATGCAGAGTGAGTATGAAATGAGCATGATGGGAGAATTGAGTTACTTCCTTGGCCTTCAAGTTAGTCAAAGAAATGATGGTATTTTCATCAGCCAAACCAAATATGTGAATGACTTATTGAAGAAATTTGGTATGATGGATAGCTCACCTGCATCTACACCAATGTCTACTGCAACCAAGTTGGATGAAGACAAGAAAGGCAAGAGTGTGGATATATCAAGCTACAGAGGGATGATTAGATCATTTCTTTATTTAACTGCTAATAGACCAGACATCATGTTTGCTACTTGTCTATGTGCCAGATTTTAAGCCAATCCAAAGGAATCACATTTGATGGCTGTAAAAAGGATTTTCAGATACTTAAAGGGAACTCCAAACTTGGGATTATGGTATCCTAAGGGAACTGGTTTTGAAGCTGTTGGATACACAAATGCAGATTTTGCTGGATGCAAAGTTGATAGGAAAAGTACTAGTGGAAGCTGTCAATTTCTTGGTCAAAGACTTGTATCCTGGTATAGTAAGAAACAACAATTTGTGTCAACTTCCACAGCTGAAGCTGAATATATAGCTGCTGGAAGTTGTTGTGCTCAGGTGCTTTGGATTAGAAATCAGCTAATGGACTATGGTCTAGTGTTACACAAAATTCCTATTATGTATGACAATACTAGTGCCATATCTATAGTAGCTAATCCAGTTAATCATTCTAGAACAAAGCACATTGAAGTTAGGTACCATTTTATCAGGGAACATGCTGCAAATGGTACCATTGAGCTCATTTTTGTTCCAACAGAGAAACAATTAGCTGATATTTTTACTAAACCTTTGGATGAAACAACCTTCACTAGACTTGTGAGTGAAATTGGAATGCTCAATTCTTCATCCTAAGGCAAGAACTCAGCTAAATGTGTTGCAGCAGATTAATTTCTAATAAATCAACCTAGTTTGATTTAATTGGAAATTAACTGAAATATGAATTATAAATATTTCAGAATCTCTGTAAATTTATTTTTCTTAAAAATTTAAAAATTAACTTAGAATACTTCAAAATTCTAAGTAAACTGCTTAGTTGTTAATTTTACATCTTAAATGTGTAAAATTAACACATGGCAGAATAGCAGTACTCAAAGGTATAGAGAACTGAGTTCTCGATAAGTCAAAATAATTTATCGACAAGTCATTTTAGAGTTCTCGAGTGAGTCCTCGATAAGTCTATTTACAGACTTCTCGATAAGCTCTATTATGACTTATCGATAAGACCATGTAGAGTTCTCTAATAGTGTTAATACACAGAGTTCTCGACAAGGATATTTTGAGACTTATCAATAACTCAAAACTAAAATAATTTAATTCAATGAATTATTTTAGACAAATACTTTTGAAAATTTTATTATGATTTCAATTTAATTTAATTCAAATAAATTAGAATCTTTTTAGTCAATTTTCAGACAAACTGGGCATTTATCAGAGTTCTCGATAAGTCATTTTTGACTTCTCGATAAGTTTAATATCAATCGTTTATTTGACTTCTCGATAAGTATTTTACTTTTTCTATAAATACCCAGACTTCTCGATTCAATTTGAACTTAGAATTTTTCAAAATTCTAAGTAAACTGAATATTTATTACTTCATATCTTCGGTATATGAACTTAATAAATGACAGATCCAAAGAAGCAAAAAGTATGAAAAACTGAACAAATTTAATTCATAAATTCTGTTCATAAAAATACTTTTGACATACTTTGTATCTAACTTCTCTGACCTATTGACACATTTATATGCTTATATGATTTCTTGTTTACGTAAAAATAAGTTAGTCCAATGTTAGTAGATTAGTACATTATTTGTGTTGTTTTGAGTATGCTAATAGTGGTAAATTTATTTGTCTGATTGCTGATAGGATGAGTTACTTTTTGTGTAGGGAGTATGTGCTTATTTGCATGGGGAATAGTCACTCTTTAAAGTAAACTAATATTCTTGAGTACTTGCATGGGGAATAGTAACTAGTCATTTCTAGCTGTCAAGTATGCTTATGTGATTATTACTCTTATTATCCGGGCAACTCAAGAGTCTCTTGGTTTCTATCTTTACTCCCTCTATAAATTAAAATGCTTCACTCTTTATCATTTATCACTACTCTCCTATTCTCAACAAACATCCAATTTCAAACTCACCTCCTGTTCATCTCTCTCTCTCACTCAAATGGATGCCCCAGTCTTTTACAAACTTATTCATGGAGCTTACCAACTGGTCCATCATTTGGATGATGATCTAGTATATTTTGATCCTATCGGACTTCGTGTCCGTCTCAAGGGGGTTGTTTACAGCCCCTTTGATATTCCACTTGAGGTCTTTTACGAACTCTCGTGGAATGATTAAATCATCATTCTTTTCTTTGAGATGGAAGCCTCCTTCGAGCAGGAGAGACGAGCCAGGGTGGCTGAGCAGCAACACCTTGCTGCTTTGGAGTTGCAGGAGAGGATCATCTCTCTTTCACACTCCATGTCCAGAGCTTACCAGCGCAGGGCAAGGAGGTTAGAGGCCGAGAAGAAGGAGCCTGAATTAGAGTAGTTAGGATTAGGATTTACTTGTTAAATCTATGTCTTAATGTACTATGTTTCCTTTTTAATGAAATTTCTGATTCTTGTCTTGCAATCACTTGTTTGTGTAAAAATTACTATGTTCTTATAACTATATTAAATTTTGTCCTCTCTGCAATAATGCTTGCAACTAAAATATCTTACAATGTATTTGTCTAATGAAACTCCAAAAAGATACAGTTGTTCAATGCATTACAGGTCTAATACAAGACATCAACAGGGAATTCAAATAATCAATTCACAGGTATTAGTGCTAAAACTGCAGCTAAAACATTTCAAAACCAAACTGTGGTTTACCCAGGCACAACAACACAAACACAAGCTCAAACACAATCCCACTCAGGTGACTCTCAAAAGCCACCTGTTTTACAAAAGGACAACAATTTCATGATATTTTTCAGATTGTTCTGTTGTTTGAGAAAAGAATCCACCAAACTTGAAAATTTATTAGTTTACTGAATATTTCATGAGTATTTCTTATGCACTTTCATGTGCAAAACAGTCTTCACAGACTGAAAGGTTTGAGGGTAGTACTCCTGAGGGGGAGCTATCTAAATCCTCCCCAATTCAATTGGAGGTTCCTCAAGAAGGAACAACTCCCCTCATAACTCTAGCAGAAGCTGCCTTAGCAGTCAAAGCTAGAAGAACAATTGCCTATGACAATGTCATAAGAAGGGCAATCTTAGCACATTCAAGTGCCAGTGTGTTGCAAGACACACAAGGGTTTGAGGCTGGTGCACATGACAGTAACCCGGTCAAATCCCCTCCAATTCAATTGGAGGTTCCTACTACAAGTAGAGGATAACACACTATCACAACCACAGAGCAATCTGTGAGTCAAACTGTGACCCCAGTCATAGATGCTTATGCACTCATTTTTCTGGTGAAATGAGTATGATTAGTCCTATATGGTCTTCCTCTAATCATATGATCACATATTAACTCTTATTTTTGTAGGTCAAACAACATTTGAGCCTTTCATGTGAGGATAAGAGAAAAGCTTGAGAGAAAAACGGAAAATAAGAGAGGCAGGATCCTTCCTGGCAAAAGGAGAGGTAAAATTAGTGTATGGATTTAGTAATCCTTGTGAGGGAACTCTGACTCTCAAAAATCATGAGACTAGTGCAGTGAGATTTAGTGAGACTACTTATTCAAAAAAACTGAGAGCTTAGGACTTTTATCACTGACAGACTTTTTCTACAGATCTAATTGAAACTTCTATTCTTTTTGATAAACTCATCACCATGAATCTCAGTGAAGCTTGAAGTTGTAGACAGTGTTCCAAATGGAAAATGACAGCAGCTTGAACAATGTGCATTTAGCTGGATCCTTCTTCCTGGAGATAATGTTAAAAAGAGGGAGAATATATATCTAAATGCCAAAACAGCTAATGGATGTTGAATAAATCTAAATACAACTCAACAAAAGAAGACCCGATGGGAAGATTGGTTTTGATTTCTGCATTTAGTCAAAATTTTGACATCATCAATCAGAACTTGTGCATAATATCATAATGAACAAGTTGGGGGAGATTGCAATATATAATAGATGATGTCAAAGATTACTGGAGCTAACAATGTCATTAATCTTTAATAATCTGAACTTGTGCATAATTTCATAATGAACAAGTTGGGGGAGATTGTAATATATAATAGATGATGTCAAAGATTACTGATGCTAACAATGTCACTAGCAATCAGTAAAGCTTGGGGCCAACCCTAAGATTAGATGTACTGTAACCTTAATCTGTAATTTATACTTGTAACACTTAATGTCTGTAAAATGTAAATGGAGCAGACTGGAGCATTTTTCCCTAAACAGTATCAAGCCTAATAATTCTATCTGGAAGAAGATCAAGAAGGTCATGCCTCAGAAGAATTATGAAGAAGCTTGGAGTTGAATAATTCTGTTTGGTGAAAAACATTCTAAGTCAAGATCTCTACAAGTCACATAATTAGTGTTATAGAGAAGTCATTCGAGAACTCATGAATTGCCTATCGAGAACTCAGAAATTGCCTATCGAGAACTCAGGAATTGCATATCGAGAACTCAGGAATTGTCTACCGAGAACTCATGAAATGCTATTGGAGATATCAATAAGTCAGATACCCATTCGAGAACTTAGAGATATCGACAAGTATACATTCATTAGAGAACTCTGAGTTATCGATAAGCCAAAGTCCATTAGAGAACTCTGAGTTATCGATAAACCAAAATTCACTAGAGAACTCAGAGTTGTCGATAAGTCAAGTCAACAATGAAGTTTCAGAGATATCGACAAGCCAACAAGCCTATCGAGATGTCGAGTTCTCTACAGCTTAATTGGAGATCTCGAAGTGAAGAAATTTCTCTAAGTACAGAATTGCAGAACAGTTTAATATCCAAGGTTGCAAATCAACAAACAATTCACATAGCTGGATTGACAAGTCTACCAGCTTGAGAGATGTGCAAGATCAATGGCAAAGATTAACTGACAGGGGAAGATTAAAGTAAACACGGGATGCTAAAGATATGCTAAGCCAGAAATGGAAGATTTGCTTTTCTATAAATAGAAATGACAAGTGACAGTTTAGAAAAGCTAATAGCATGTTTATTATCCTCTGTGTAAACCAGCAGTTAACTGAGTTATAAAGTTAACACTGGTCCTCTAGTCAGTAGTAACAATCTAGATAGAAAATCTTGTATTCTCTCTCAAGAAAGGAGCTAAGTTCTAAAACAAGAACTTAGAGATTTTGTAGCAAAACACTGCTTGATTTTTAATATAAAATTAAGTGAGTTTTGAAGATCTTTGTTTTACATATTTGCACAGTCATTTATGTTTAACATCTATTCTACTAAATCATTGATAACAACCAACTGCTAAAGCCTAAGTCGATCAAAAATCAAACATTTAAGCCAAAACACATTCACCCCCCCTCTGTGTTGTATTCATACCTAACATGAGCACTATTAAGAAAAATTAATTTGAGATATAGTTACGCGTGTAAAGAGAATATATTCACACACTCATTTTTTGATTGCAGGGTTTCTTCGACATATGATTCTGATCATATCTTACCACTATAACTAAACTAATTCTTCTATTGTATAGATGAACATCTTAAAACTCCGAATCAAGTTAAAGGTGAATGGTAAGTTCCTCTATTGTATGTTCCTTGGCTGCAATTTTCCTTGGTTTTGGTCTGATTACCCCTTTTCCAGATCATTTGTTGATTCTTATATTTATTTGTGGTTTTAATAAAGCTGCCATGGTTTGTTATTTTGGTTGATATTATGGTCATGTATCTATTAACGATAATATATGTTAGGAAAACATCACACTTGGATGCTAGGCATTTGCTTAATTGGTTGATAAACTTATTGGCATGAGAGATTTCTTTAATTGATGTCAAATGATTGTCACTTATTACTTCCAAAATTTATAAATTATATGTTTTCCTTGTGGCATGATATGGAACTGCCACATGGTAATATGCTTAATTACCGTCATAGTAAATTTTTTTATAATAATCCTTTTATGAGTTATCTAACTTTTAACTTTTGCTTACAATTCTGTTACTAATATTTGGAGGCAAGAAATGCGAATATTCCTCCGAACGTATTAAGGGTCTATTTGGCCATAAGAATTTAGAGTACAAATTTATATTAATTAAATACAAGCTAAGTATATGTGTGTGTGTGTATAAATAGACTCATGAAACGCAACAAGATTACTGAAAAAATACTTATTCAACCTCTTAATCTCATCATAAATCTAGACTCATGAAACACAACAAGATTGTGATTGAAGCATTTTTGAACTTAAAATAAATTGTAACATCCCAGTCCCACATCGAGGAGATTTGGGACTTCTGTTCAGTTATCTTTTAAGCAGTATAATACGCACTTAAAACATGTATGTTTGTTAGGGATGAGCAAAACCGAACCAAAAATCGAAATCAAAACTGAAACCACAACAAATAGAGCGAAACTGTACCATTAAATATATTTAATACATGAATTTAAAAGATATATCATAAACTTTTAAGATAAATTACATAACATAATACCAAGTACATGAATTTTTTAAAACAAATTGAGAAGAATGTGATCAAATGGGTGTGTAAACTAATGATGCGGTGTTAATCAAAATGATATAACATTGAAAAAATATTTTAAGTCATTTTTAATGTTTATTTATGTAAGCAAACTATATATTACTATATATATTTATCACACACATATGCATAAATGTATATATATATATGCATATATGTATGCATGTATGTATGTGTATATATATGTAATTTTAAGCATTTTTATTCGTATATAGAGAAAAATTAATAAAGGATGTGTTTATAAAAAATATGGAATATTACAATGTA
This sequence comes from Apium graveolens, assembly GCF_009905375.1. Lineage (NCBI taxonomy): Eukaryota > Viridiplantae > Streptophyta > Magnoliopsida > Apiales > Apiaceae > Apium > Apium graveolens. The sequence continues at coordinate 214,627,285 of NC_133656.1, forward strand.
GAAATTATTCTTAATTATAATTAGCCCAAATTTGGATCGTAATTTTTTATTACAATAAAAAGGTTATTACTGTATACAGTATTCTTATATACAGGTTTTATTGTATTACCCATTTCTCAAATGTGTAACAGGCTCACCCATTCTTCAATTGCGTATTAAAACGGTATTTTGAGCCAACAAATTCAAAAATGATATTCTTGTTACACTTTTCGAAAAAGTTTACATTTTTTACCATCACCCAACATAAAAATTAAATTCTCGGTACAAATATTAACTTTAATTGTTAAAATAAAATTTTATATTATTCTGCCATCATAAATTTGAAATATCTTTAGAATGAAAACTAATAAATAACCTTTATATATCTTCGAAACAAGTTATTTGTAAAATATCACTCCCTCCATCCCGCCAGATTGTTAACATTTGGAATTGAGGTTTCGACACGCATTTTAAGACTCTAAGCCGTACTGGAAGGTGCAGCTGGATATATGATAAATACTGAATTCACAAATGAAGACCGTTTTACAACCCCTGCCCTAGGACTATATAATTATAAATTTTGAGCTTTTTTAGTTGCACATGTGACATCTATATATAATCCATTATCATCTTGACACATACTCAAATTTGAGGACTACTATTTCTTTTATTTACTTTGACAGCTATGTGGTGTGGTCCTTCCGGCCACACCATTTCTGAATTTGAATTTTAAATACACTTTCACTGGACAAATTGAAATCATTATTTCCCCCCCCTCCCCCCCCTCTCTCTCTCATATCAATTTCAAATTAGTCTAGCTCTCTTTCTCTTTGTATCTCTATCTACCTCATAGAGATCAAAACTCTAATTTTCAAATCTATGGTTCAAACTCTTGAAGACGTGTATCTGAAATGAATGAGGTTTTTACTAATCATCTGCTTCTTCTTCTTATACATTTGGCTTAAAGCGTATACCACGAGGGCAAAATTGATGTCTAAGCAAAATTGATTTGAGATCCAAGTAAGTTGGAGCTTTAGATTTGCTTATACATCAATTTTGACCTCTTGGCATATGCTTTAAACCATATCACATGAAAAATGAAAACCATTTCATTTAAACTTAAAATTTCTTGCCTCGTCTACTTACTGCAAGTATTTCTTTAAATGCGGTTGGTTTTATAAAATACTTAATTATCTTAGACTCAAGCTACTTTTTCTAACCAAGCCAACCTTCTTTTCCAAACATGACATGTGCATATTTATTTAACAAAATAAAATAATGATATTCTAATTATTATAATCAATTACCATTTTCAACTAAAACACACTATCAACTCAATTTAAATTAATGATTTAATATTTAAAAAATTCAATTAAAATCGAACAATATTAGAGCACGTCCGTGCATCACACATGATTTAAGCTACTATTTATTAAGGAATGACAGTTGAATATTGAATTGACTTTTCATGGCATTCAGGTCATATAAATTAATATCTTGTTCGCTAATTTCTTATTTGGGCATATAAATTAAATATATCAAGACTGATAAGACAAATCAATGTCATCACGAAGACGGCCCGACTTGTTGATGACTAGTTATCGCGATGGTGCTCGGGTCAGAGCCCAACTTGGGGTATCATCACCCGATTCAGCCAATGACAGTACATAAGAAAGAGATGGAGATGAAATGATATAAAGATTTATAAATTTGCTTGATATTTATCATACTTTTTTTAGTTGCTTGCACATATTGAGATTTGAAATATGCATGTTATTTTTCAGCAACTATGCTTAAGATGCTTATTTTAACCTTACTATTCTATTACTTTTGATATAAATCATGGGAATGATGTGTTTAGTTATATTATATGTTAAATCTAGTAAGTGTATGTACACTGTACACTTTGTCGACTTTTTATGACCAGTTAGGCGACTTTTCAACTGGTCTTCTGGAAGGTACTCGGGCGTCGAGACTCGACTTGGCGTCATGATAACCATGGTACAAATATATTTTTCTATTTTTTATGGACAGATAATTCAAATTAGCAAGTTCCATATAAGGGCTCTTTAGATGAAAGCGTGTCGTGGATGGCGTCAGTTTTTCTTACTTTTACCTGTCATTTCATTGTTTCCACATATAATCTCAGGTTATTCCTTTTTTCAATATGCCAATCAGTCTGTACTTTCAAGCATACCTGCTATTTTGAATGATAACATACACTTCTCCATTTGTCAATTTTAAAGTTGCACATGGATTCAACTCTAGGGCATCGACCAATAAATTTAATCATTTGGTTTTTGGACCTGCTGCCGGAGAAGGTTTGCATGATCGACTTTAATGCCAAGGATCTGCATCTTCTTGATAAACATATATTGTGGTCTGTACTAGACTTGCATTTGCTACATTTCAAGCAGTTTGCTTGACAATGTTCTTCAAATTAATTGATCATATGAACTTTCACTGCTTGATTTGTGCTTAAAGAATGATTTCGTTATGTGCAATTTTATGACAAAATTAAATCTTCATTGAGTTTTTTTCCCTGTAAACTAGAAACATCTATACTAACTGAATCTCATAGCTAGTACCTACCAGTTTAAGACCTTTTATTATATTTTATTTCATAGCTTATGGATAAAGATCGAGAATTTATTATTCTAAAATGATTTTCTCCTAATATAGTGTCATACTCCCAAACTATGAAATAAAATATAATAAAAGTTTGGTTTCTATTACTAGTGCATATTCAAAAGCTAAAGATTATTTCTACTTATATATATATATATTATTCTCATGTTTACCTATTTCTCTGTAAAATCATACTATTTATATCATTATATGTAGTGTATCTGCTCCTAATTTTTGGTAGGACGCAATGTTTTATTGCAGGCACCAAGGCATTAACAAGACCTACTTTGCATCCTCTCTAAGAGATTCTAAAGTTGGGGATGGCATTAGCTTTGTCACTGTTTTTACCACTTATAATTCAACCGTTGATAGCTTGGTCAGAAGAAGATCAAGTGAGCAGGTTTCTGTCGGGAACATGTTATACAATAAGGTTGAGCGATCGATGGCTGTTCTGAATGCCTTTATTAAATTCATTGAGGTAATATCTAAGAGTAATCCTACGCACTCCGGAAACCACATTTGAATTTAACTTTTATAAATATGCTAAGCAAAATCACGTATGTATTCATATTAGGGGAATTCTCAAAACTGAGACATGGTATGAGAACCAATTCATACAAAGCATAAAGTGTTACGACGATATTACAGATTACAGAGTATAATCATAATTTATGCACTAGTTAGATATTTACAGAACAATTCAATGTTCATAATTTGTGTATCCTGCTCCTTAAAATTGATCTTTCCTTTCCTTCTATTCAATCTTAAGCTTGTTGGAAATATTGACTATTATAGAAACATAGATGCATTTCTATAACATATTTAACAAGCCAAGTCCAAGATAACAATTAACAAAACAAAACATGTAGGTAAATAACATGCATATCAGTAAATGTAGGAACAAAGAAAGAACAGAAAGCGTACCAGTAACCATAGCTTTAACACAGTGAAAAGAAACTGAAAAATAATGGTAGCCAACAGGTACAATGCAAGAAGAAAAATAATCAGCTGAGTCGCTAGGCCTTACTCAAAGCCCTGACTGCTCTTGAAGAGATAATTTCCCCCACCTGTTGCGTTGGGATGCTTGCAATGCCCCCTCCAGGATAAAACAGCTCCGAACTTGATGTTCACAGCAACAACAAATCCAACTTCGACTAACACCTCAGTCGTCGGAAAAATCAGCAGCTCAAAATTGTGTTTAGGAGAGAAGAGAAAGTAGAGAGAAGAAGAGAATGTAGGCGTGGTCTATCTTCATCAACAACTTATGCCTCTATTTATAGTAGAGACTAAGTGTAACTGACCACCCTGACATTAATAGACTTTAATATCAGAAATCAAAACTGCTCATTTAATACATAAATTAAAACTGCTGATTTTGAATTTAAATAAAATGTAACAGCTTTTGTATTTAATCCACACATTAAATCAGTTTTAATGTTTTTCAATTATGAATATATATTATTAGTTACATGTCCAGATTCATTGAATCTGACTCAGCCCACTTACAAAGTGACCAAACCCAACAGAAACAATAACTCAGCCCGACTGATAAATTAATTATAATTAAAAAAATTAAATTATAAATAAATAAAATCCTCACTTTATTTATTTTTAATGTGGGACAAATAACACATTCTCCATTTCAAGCTTTTACAAGCTACTAGTTTCAACTCTATTTCTCTATGGATTTCACTAAGAAAATACTTAGATCTATATATAAAAGTTCAAGTTCACATATCATGGAACAACTTCCAATCGTTATATTTTAGGATTATTATCAAGAACATAATAAAATTATGATATAAAATCCATTTTTCTAACAATCCCCCACAAATCCATACATAAATGCGATCAGATTTTTCATCATGACTTATTTTTTAGAGTCGGTACCTTTCTGGGTTTGAACCCTCCTAAGTCCTCTACTTCAATGGCCACCGGATTTAGATGGAATGTTTCACCTTGAATCTTAATCCGTTTAGTCCAACCATGTTCCATAGACGACGACAAATCAACGGCTATGGTTCCAATCTACGGCTTTGAGACATTAATGGTCTTGTCTCGATCCTATTCGTCGAATGCTTCAAGCAATAACCCTTTCCTCTAATTGCAACCATACAATTATATCCGCTTAGTTGGGCATCTCCAGAGATATACTGCATCTATCTCGTCAAATGACTTGACCCCATTCATAGTTTTAACACTCTTACTTTTCTAGCAGTGTCTGTACCTTCTAGGTTTACAGGGGATAGACTCAGATACAATAGTATAATCTATGTAGCAAAGGTACTACCAATTCATCCTTACAGCTTGTTATTAGCACATTGAATACACTTCGAGGGATCTCTTCTCATGTGTATTGGGTTCCCACTGTTGATGAATTATGATGGGTTGACAGTCCCATCCCCAACCCTGACTTGAGGACCACTGCAGGTTCCAGTCCCTTAGTCAAATGATCAGATATATTATTCTGAGTTCCTATGAACTCTATAATTATAATCCTATCAGACACTAAACCCCTTATAGACTTGACTCTAATTTGGATGTGTCTCTTTGTTTTAGCATTATGCTTTTTACTGCTAATCTTGTCGATAGTTGTTCGACTATCACAATGAATAACAATAGCAGGAAGCGGTCTGCCTACTACAGGTATCACAGACATAAGTCCGTGCAACCATTCAGCCTTCGTCCCCGTGACATCAAGTGCACACAACTCAGCCTCAAATGTAGACTGAGTCACTATAGTCTGTCTGCTTGAATTCCAGGATATTGCTCCACCAGCCAAGGTGAACACATATCCAGTCACTCCATTGGAACCAGACTTCTTAGCTATCCAACTTGCATCACTGTACCCTTCAAGCACACCAGGAAATCTCCTGTAGTGTAAACTAAGGTACATTGTGCCTTTTAGATATCTAAGTACTCTATCAAGAGCATCCCAATGAGTTCTGTTTGGACAGCTTGTATATCTAGCCAATTTAGACACAGAATATGAAATATCTGGTCTAGTACAGTTAGCTAGATACTGCAAACTCCCAATAATTTGAGAATACCTTAACTGAGACACATGCACTCCTGAAGTATTCTTGACAAGGGAAACTTTAGAATCATAAGGTGTACTAGCGATTCTACACTATGAATAACCATATTTTTCAAGTATAGATTTCTCTATATAATGAGATTGAGTCAAGGCTATTCCCTCAGTTGACTGAATCAGTTTGATTCCAAGAATCACACTAGCCTCACCCATATCCTTCATTTCAAAGTGCCTTTTCAAGAATTCTTTTATCTCGTTAATAATCTCAATATTGGTTCCAAATAGTAAGATGTCATCCACATATAGACACGGGATAACACACTCATTACCTTTAACTTTATTGTAGACACACTTGCCACTTTCATTAATCTTATAATTGAATGGCAATTCAGTTTCATCAAACTTTTTATCACAATCTCTGGGAGCTTGTTTCAAGCCATAGATGGACTTGATTAACTTACATAATTTCCTTTCATTGCCAGATGCAACAAATCCCTCAGACTGGTCCATATAAATCTCTTCTTCAAGTTCACCATGAAGAAAAGCGGTCTTTACATCCATCTGATGGATGATAAGACCGTGGACGAAAGCCAATGCTATAAGTATTCATATTGTTACCATCCTAGCAACCGGAGAGTATGTATCAAAGTAATCAATTCTTTCCTATGCTTAAAACCCTTAGCTACCAGTCTAACTTTGTACTAATCTATTGAGCCGTCAGGGTTCAACTTCTTCTTAAGACCCATTTGCACCCAATAATAGAATACCCAGGAAGGAGATCAACCAACTCCCATGTTCCATTAGAAATAATAGAGTCAATTTCACTCTTCACAGCGCCCTTTCAATGCCTAGACTCCGAAGAATCCATAGCTTATCGGAAAGTTAAAGGTTCGTCCTCGACATTGTAAGTGATAAAATCACCTCTAAAATCCTTAACTTCCTTTGCACGCTTACTTCTCCTTGGTTCCTCTACTTCCTTAGGAATAGAGCTACTACTAGGTTCCGCCCCCACATTTGTCATCTTTTCCACATGATCAGGAATATCAGAAATCAAAACTGCTCATTTAATACATAAATCAAAACTGCTGATTATGAATTTAAATAAAATATAACAGCTTTTGTATTTAATCCACACATTAAATCAGTTTTAACGTTTTTCAATTATGAATATATATTATCAGTTACATGTCCAGATTCATTGAATCTGACTCAACCCACTTACAAAGTGACCAAGCCCAACAGAAACAATTGTGAATACAATGTGCGATTAATACATATAAATCAAATAAGTGTGTGCGTGAGTAAATAAAATCAAACAGAGAAAGGAAGAATATAACCAAATGGAAATCCTCGAGTCCAGTTGAAACTGTCTCCTTAAAGCTATTTCGCCTCTCACCGTATGTGCGAGTCGATAGCCTCCCAGGATAAAACGAGATACCAGTATAATCGATAAATCGAATATACTCTCAGCGAACTTGAACTAAGCCCGAGAACTATCACCGGAGTATTGGAAAATTTAAGACTAAAGAGACCGAGAATGAAAGAGAGGACTCTTATTCCCTTGACTTGATAAAACTGATGCCCTAAGACTCTATTTATAAAGAGAGGCTTGAAAGGACTTGTTTTTCTTTTCGATGTGGTACATGGTATTTATAAGAAAAACTAAGGAATAGGTTTGTGCTACTCTCGATGTGGTACAAAACCACTTTTCATATTAAAAGGTAAAACTTTGGAACATCAGTTCTCATTCACCTTTTACTCATTTTGAGCGTGTAAATATGCGTTGGAATCCCCTCGAAGAGGAGAATACGTTCCAATAAATACACACCACTAACACATAATGTGTCTCACTCATATAGAGTCTCAAAATGATTCACAACATAGTCTAAAATACTAAGTTTGTCCAACAATCCCCCATAAATGAGATTGATGGTCCAGTAGCACGCACCACATAGACAGACAGACGCGGAGCTTGACTTGGTGATAGTTCTGGCGGTCAGATATAGCATACGATAGGTAGAGAATGCTCCTTGAACCTTCGCTCGAATAAGTATATCGACTTTACTGGTAGATAGTATGACGCGATGTCCTTGAACTGTTCAACCGTTTGTGTAAACGATGACATACTCATCACTATATCTTTCCTGACTCATTCAGTTCTCATGATTATATCCATTTTGGCCATGGAACATCGTCCTGGTTCTGCAGGAGTTTTTAAAGAATTGTGCCTCACAATTCTCCTTTGAAGCGGCCCCACTTCTCTCCCACATAGGTGATCTTTATCTTATAGAGTAACCCGCGTTTACTCAACTGAATTCCATGCGTTCACTCCTGAACTCCATGTATTCATCAAAGATCATTAAAAGCTCAAAGCTTAACCTCGTACCTTACGGGTCTCACTGTTTCCTCATCATAGGAACATGCCAGGGGTTACCCCCACAGTGATTTGGTCATCATGATTTAGTTGTCCCATTGAACCAAGTTCTTGGGATCTCCAGTCAGCAATGGTTGGGTGTCCACCATGATGCCGTTAAGCAATAGGCTTAAGGCCCATCCCTCTCGATGATTTCTCAACCACTTCTTTTGATAACCCTTTGGTTAGTGGATCCGCGATATTATCTTTTGACGGTATATAGTCAATAGTGATAATTTTGGTTGAGATCAATTTTCTAATGGAACTGTGTCATCATCGTATATGACGAGACTTTCCATTATACATCGTGCTCTGCGCTCTGCCAATAGCGGATTGACTATCACAATGAATCCCTATTACAGTTACAGGCTTTGGCCATCTTGGAATATCCTCCAGAAACTGACGTAGATATTCAGCCTCTTCGACGCATTTATCTAGTGCCGCAAACTCAGCTTCCATCGTGAAATGAGTTATCACCATTTGTTTTGAGGATTTCCATGATATTGCCGCTCCAGCTAATATAAACACATAGCCGCTCGTAGACTTAAGTGCTTTCTTGCTAGATATCCAATTTGCGTCAGTATATCCTTCTAATACTGCTGGGTATCTGCCATAGTGCAGTCCATAGTCTCGAGTTCCCCTCAAGTACCTTAGTACCCTTATGATCGATTTCCAGTGATCAGCTCCCGGATTACTCGTAAACCTACTCAACTTGCTAATTGAGTATGCAATGTCTGGTCTTGTACAGCTCATGAGGTACATCAGACTACCAATTATCCTCGAGTATTCCAATTGGGAAACAGCTACACCTTTGTTCTTGGATAGGTGCAAAGTCATATCCACAGGTGTCCTAGCTTTCTCAAAGTCATCCTTAAGAAACTTCTCAAGGATCTTGTCAATATAATGTGGTTGACTTAATGCGTGACCCTCTGATGTTCTAGAAATTTGAATTCCCAGAATTACATTTGATAGTCCCATGTCTTTCATGTCGAATCTTGATTTCAACATGTCCTTGGTAGATTTGATCACTTTATCATTGCTTCCGGCAATAAGTAGATCATCTACATATAGCGTCATCATGACATAGCCACTCTCGTTATCCTTGTAATAGGCACAACTATCACATTCATTGATTTTGAAGCCATTAGCCAGCACGACCTCGTCAAATTTTTCATGCCATTTCATAGGCGCTTGCTTCAAACCATACAATGATTTCACCAATCTACAAACTTTCCTTTCTTGTCCTGGGATGTTATTCTCGTTACAGGAGAATATGTATCAAAATAATCAAGGCCTTTTTGTTGCTTGTATCCTTTAATCACAATTCTGGCCTTATACTTATCAATAGTGCCATCAGTTTTCAACTTATTCTTGAAAACCCACTTGCTACCTAATGGTTTGCAACCAGTTGGCAAGTCCACTAGTTCCCAAGTATGATTCTGCATAATTGAATCAACTTTATTCTTGATGGCCTCTTTCCACATAGGTCCATCAGGTGAGGTAACCGCCTCCTTATAGGTTTTTGGGTCACCTTCTTCGAGCAAATAGGTCATAAAATCAGACCCATAGGATTTCTCCGTTCGTTGTCTTTTCCTCCTTCTCACTACCCCCACATTTTCTTCTTCACTTTCGTCACTCTCATTATCGTCATCTACAGACTCATGAGATCGTTTAGACGTCGTAGGTTGTTGGTTTCCTGGATTACAGGGAAACATCGTCTCAAAGAATGAGGCATTCCTTGATTCCATAATGGTATTCTTTTGAATATCAGGAATCTTGGATTCATGAACAAGAAACCGATATGCAGTACTATGTGGAGGATATCCGATGAAAATACAATCCACAGTCTTAGGACCTATCTTCACCTTCTTCGGTGTAGGGATCAGTACCTTTGCAAGGCACCCCCACACTTTCAGTTGTTGGTAACTTGGTTTTTTTTTCTTCCACATTTCATAAGGACTTACATCCTTATTCTTACGCATCGTAATATTTAAAATATTATTTGCGCTTAAGATGGATTCTCCCCACATCGATTGTGGAAGCCCAGAGCTTAACAACATCGCATTCATCATTTCTTTCAGAGTGTGATTCTTCCTTTCAGCCACACCATTTGACTGAGGGGAGTATGGTGCAGTGACCTCATGGATTATACCATGTAGTGAACAGAATTCTCCAAATGGTTCAACATATTCACCTCCACGATCACTTCGTATCGTTTTGATTTTCTCAGTCTGTTGTGTCTCAACTTCTTCCTTATAGATTTTAAATTTATCTATAGCTTCGTCTTTGCTTTTCAACAAATATACATAGTAGTATTTTGTACAATCATCAATGAATGTAATAAAATACTTGTTTCCTCCTCTTGTTGGAGCGAATTTTAAATCACATATGTCGCTATGTATTAGGTCTAGCACTTTGGTGTTCCTTTCCACACGTTTAAATGATGATCTCGTTAATTTTGCCTCAACACAAGTCTCACACTTATGTTTTGAATCGATAGTAAGTTTAGGTATGTATTCTTTTACACTTAAACGTCGTAAAGTGTCATAATTTACATGTCCTAATCTAGCATGCCATAAATTAGGAGACTCAAGCAAGTAAGCAGAAGAATTCTTCATTTCATTATCGTCCTTAACGGACATTACATTGAGCTTAAAAAGCCCATCGGTTAAATAACCCTTGCCTACAAACATACCACTCTTAGACAAAATTACTTTATCTGTCTCTATTACAATGCGAAAGCCATGCTTATTCAACAGAGAACCAGACACAAGGTTCTTGCGAATATCAGGCACATAAAGTACATTCTTCAAAGTCAGATTCTTCCTAGAGGTCATCTTCAGGATCACCGTGCCTTCACCCTCAATGGTAGAAGTTGCTGAATTCCCCATGTAGAGCTTCTCACCAGCATCAGAAGCTTTGGGGCTAGAGAAAATCGCCTTGTCTGAGCAAACATGCCTAGTAGCACCAGTATCAATCCACCATTCACGTGGATTAGAACCGACCAGGTTCATTTCAGAGACTGTAGCACAGAGGTCTATATCACCCATATCCTTGGAGATATTCTCTACCATGTTTGCTTCTTTCTTCTTGTTGGGCTTCTTGGGCTTCTTGAAGTCAGAAGACCTATGACCAACTTTATCACAGTTGTAGCACTTCCCCTGAAATTTCGACTTCGAAATCCCTCCTTTGGGTGCCAGCTTTGCCCCTTTACTAGAATTAGTCTTCTTGGGCTTGGAACTTTGAGAGTGCTCCACCATGTTTGCCTTCTCAGTGGTAACATTAACTTTCTTCTCGGACCCTCTGTTGTCTTCTTCAATACGAAGTCTAATAATAAGATCCTCCATAGACATCTCCTTTCGCTTGTGCTTAAGGTAGTTCTTAAAATCTTTCCATCCAGGTGGAAGCTTTTCAATAACAGCAGCAACTTGGAAAGACTCACTTATGACCATTCCCTCAGCATGAATGTCATGAATGATCACCTGCAGTTCCTGCACCTGACTGACCACAGTCTTAGAGTCTGTCATCTTATAATCAAGAAAGTGGCCAATAATCCACTTCTTTGCCCCAGCGTCCTCGGTTTTATACTTATGGTCAAGTGACTCCCATAAGACCTTAGCTGTTGGCTTCGCGCTGTATACGTTATACAACGAGTCAGACAAACAATTTAACACATAGTTCCGACAGATGTAGTCGGAGTGCTTCCAAGCATCAGCAACATACACAGTCTGCATGTTACTCTCAGCAGTGAGCAACGGTGGTTCTTCCTTAAGGAAGCGATCCATATGCAACGTGGTCAGATAAAAGTGCATCTTTTGTTGCCAACGTTTGAAGTTTATTCCGTTGAACTTCTCAGGTTTTTCAGCATGTGCAGCAGGCACAGTTGGCATAACAGGTGCAGCAGGCACCACAGGTGGAACAGATGGTACGTGCGTCTGTATTACAGGTGTATGTACACCAGGCACCGCAGGTATGATCGGAGGAGTGAATCCTGCCGATATCTGTCCAAGAGGAACACTAAACTGTCCAATGACAGTGTGCCCACAGGCACATGTCCCGAAGGCACATGTCCAACAGGCGTTTGACCCCCATCAGATCGTACGATCCGTGCGTTAGGGTTAATCGGCTGCTGGTGAACCCCATCAGATCCAGTGATCTGTGCGTTGGGATCAGCCGTCATGTTCATCGAATCGTTCACAGTTTGGTTCTCCATCGATCTGTTACTCAACAAAACAAGCAGATACAGATGTATCAGTCACAGATGTATATAAAATAAATAGCTTTAAGATTGTGAATATAATCTACGATTAATACATATAAATCAAATAAGTGTGTGCGTGAGTAAACGAAATCAAACAGAGAAAGGAAGAATATAACCAAATGGAAATCCTCGAGTCCAGTTGAAACTGTCTCCTTAAAGCTATTTCGCCTCTCACCGTATGTGCGAGTCGATAGCCTCCCAGGATAAAACGAGATACCAGTATAATCGATAGATCGAATATACTCTCAGCGAACTTGAACTAAGCCCGAGAACTATCACCGGAGTATTGGAAAATTTAAGACTAAAGAGACCGAGAATGAAAGAGAGGACTCTTATTCCCTTGACTTGATAAAACTGATGCCCTAAGACTCTATTTATAAAGAGAGGCTTGAAAGGACTTGTTTTTCTTTTCGATGTGGTACATGGTATTTATAAGAAAAACTAAGGAATAGGTTTGTGCTACTCTCGATGTGGTACAAAACCACTTTCATATTAAAAGGTAAAACTTTGGAACATCAGTTCTCATTCACCTTTTACTCATTTTGAGCGTGTAAATATGAGTTGGAATCCCCTCGAAGAGGAGAATATGTTCCAATAAATACACACCACTAACACATAATGTGTCTCACTCATATAGAGTCTCAAAATGATTCACAACTTAGTCTAAAATACTAAGTTTGTCCAACAACAATAACTCAGCCCGACTGATAAATTAATTCTAATTAAAAAATTAAATAAAATCCTCACTTTATTTATTTTCAATGTGGGACAAATGACACATTCTCCATTTCAAGCTTTTACAAGCTACTATTTTCAACTCTATTTCTCTATGGATTTCATTAAGAAAATACTTAGATTCATATATAAAAGTTCAACTTCACATATTATGGAATAACTTACAATCATTAGATTTTAGGATTATTATCAAGACCATAATAAAATTATGATCTAAAATCCATTTTTCAAACAAAGCTTATGCCGTAGAGTTGTTGCAGCCCAAACTTGCAGTAGGTTATTTTGATTTCCTAGACTATCAACGACTTGTTTATATGGATCATGATAGTTGTCTTTGTTATGCAATTACTCCCCCATCCTGGTATATTAGTCTTTTTTGATTTGTTTTATATCATAATAGTTGTCCATCTCTCTATTTAAAGAAAATTTATGAACAAATTTTCAAATTTACCCTCTTATTTTTATCATTTCCAATGCAACTTACTCCACTTATATATAACACATATATATAAAATTAATGCAATAAATAAGGGTAATACTTGAAAAATACATTTAAATTGACTTTTCTTAGTATGCACTATTTTTTCATCAGAAACTAATAAATTAGGATGGAGGGAGTATTTTAACAAGCCATTTACAATATTATTTCCAAGAATATATGTCATTTTGTCACAACTCTCAAGTTACGGATGATGATATCTATTATGTAGTTGACATGTTCCATGACACTACTTCCACATTCAGATAAGTGCATTCTTGTGAGGATCAAAAGGTTTTTATCTTATGGCCGTAATTATGCCAATTACACAACTTTGGGTTATGTTTTGTTATTTATCATTTAAATTGTTTTACTTGTCCCAAGAGTTTATTATTTCAGTTGAAACATAAACTACAATTGTAGGTGACGAATGACGATGCCTCAAAGCAATGTGCTCATTCTCACTGATCCAGCATCCACACTTCCAGAGCACGGAAGCAGGGTCACACTTTATCCAATTCAAGGTGAATATTCACGTGACAAGTTGATGTTTTAAAGAATCAGGTCTTACATTGTAAGAGCACAATACATAGAGATATGGTGTTGGTTAGTTGTACAAATAACCATTTGACCTTTCATATGTTCATTTTAAGCACATTCTGGCGCAGGCAGAAATTTCTTCCCACTGAAACTGCAACATGTTTATTTTTTCCACAGTAGAATTCTCTTAATTATATGCAAATACTTTCACCTCTGTAGGTTTTCTTAGAACAAAAACTTGAGGAGCAGTCTCAGTTGCCGGGTCGAATTTCACATTACATCTTTACCAACTCTGATGTAGCAGTGATTGATGAGCTGGGACAAATATTCAATGACTATCCTTTGTTTGATATTGCCCTCACATTTCGCAACAAAAAAGAGCAACCACTAAATTCAGGATTCATAACAGTTGGGGGCAGCCAAGATGGAATACAAAGGTGCTGCTAATATTTTGAACCAAAATTTTGGGGGTTGTTTGTCTTAATTTGTAATATTTCTGATTTGTAAATCCATATGAATGGGCCTAAGATGTAGGCCAAGTGATATCTTTGCCAAAAACGAGTTCAAGCAATGTGTTTGCTTATCAAATTATTTCACTCTGAATGAGCTCAAAAGCTGACTCTAAAATTTGAACCAGTAATTTATTTTCATTTGTGATATTGTTCTAAGCATATTAGGCTGGAAATTAGTGGGGCCCAAACATTCTACTCTTGAACCATATTGCTTATGGAGTTAGGAAGGCTCAATTCATACTATTTTCTGCTCTTAACATATTTTGTCTCGCATTCTGAAGACGATCATGTAACTTTTTTTGCAGAGCAAAGATTTTTTTGCAGAGCAAAGATTTTTTTGCAGGAGGTGCTGCAAGTTTATAGTTCTAAATACATGAAGGCTTCTCGGATGCTTGTAGATCAACTAGCTCTTGCATGGGTTGTAAAATCTCAGCCAACCTTCAATTAAAAAGATTTACCAAACAACAACCTTTTGAAGAAAAGATCGACGGTGCTTCAGTGCTCTTTTCACCGTGTGCTATTATAATTGGACAACGCCAACAGGTGCTGGCCAGTTCCATGGGATGCCTTTAGATGTAAAGTAATTAGTTGGTAACCCGTGCCAAGCACGGGCGTACGTTTTGGAGTTTGAAGGATTATATTTATTATATTTGTTAGAGTTAAATCATAATAGATATTATATATGCATAACATAAATTTTGGAACATATAAACTGAATAGCATGATTAAATTTGCAAATATACATTACAGATGCTTTTTAGAAATTTTATCTTGAAATATAATATATATAAACACAAACCATACTGTGACTTTATTTCTTTGTACTTTTCACATCTTCTTTTGTTACGTTTATCCCTGACATTTTCTGTTTCAAACAGTTGCGCGAGATTTTCTGCTTGAAGAAACGGTTGAGTTAAAACTTCTTCACATGAGATAATCAAAATAAAAAAAATAATTATATGTTCTTGGATAAACACTAATGATAACCAACTTGTACTGAGAGTTAAAAGTTCCCCGGTCTGTATAATAATCCCCACCTGCTGCGTTGGGATGCTTGCAATGCCCCCTCCAGGATAAAACAGCTCCGAACTTGATGTTCACAACAACAACAAATCCAACTTCGACTAGCACCTCAGTCGCCGGAAAAATCAGCAGCTCAGAATTGTGTTTGGGAGAGAAGAGAAAGTAGAAAGAAGAAGAGAATGTAGGTGTGGTCTATCTTCATCAACAACTTAGGCCTCTATTTATAGTAGAGGTTAGGTGTAACTGACCACCCTGACATTAATAGATTTTAATAGACTTTAATATCAGAAATCAAAACTGCTCATTTAATACATAAATCAAACTGATTTTGAATTTAAATAAAATGTAACAGCTTTTATATTTAATCCACACATTAAATCAGTTTTAATGTTTTTCAATTATGAATATATATTATCAGTTACATGTCCAGATTCATTGAATCCGACTCAGCCCACTTACAAAGTGACCAAGCCCAACAGAAAAAATAACTCAACACGACTGATAAATTAATTCTAATTAAAAAATTAAATAAAATCCTCACTTTATTTATTTTCAATGTGGGACAAATGACACGTTCTCCATTTCAAGCTTTTACAAGCTACTATTTTCAACTCTATTTCTCTATGGATTTCATTAAGAAAATACTTAGATTCATATA
Organism: Apium graveolens; assembly: GCF_009905375.1. NCBI lineage: Eukaryota > Viridiplantae > Streptophyta > Magnoliopsida > Apiales > Apiaceae > Apium > Apium graveolens. The sequence continues at coordinate 214,643,546 of NC_133656.1, forward strand.
TAAAAGTTTAAGTTCACATATCACGAAACAACTTTCAATGATTAGATTTTAGGATTATTATCAACAACATAATAAAATTATGATGTAAAATCCATTTTTCTAACAAAGCTTATGCCGTAGAGCTGTTGCAGCCCAAGCTTGCAGTAGGTTATTTTGATTTCCTAGACTATCAACGACTTGTTTATATGGATCATGGTAGTTGTCTTTTTTATGCAATTACTCCCCCTCCCAGTATATTAGTCTTTTTTAATTTGTTTTATATCATAATAGTTGTCCATCTCTATGTTTAAAGATTTATGAACAAATCTTCAAATTTACCCTTTTATTTTTATCATTTCCAATGCAACTTACTCCACTTATATATAACACACACACACACACATACATATATATATATATATATATATATATAATTAATGCAATAAATAAGGGTAATACTTGAAAAATATAATTTAACTGATTTTTCTTAGTATGCGCTATTTTTTCAAAAGAAACTAATAAATTGGGATTGAGGGAGTACTTTAACAAGCCGTTTACAATATTATTTTCAAGCATATATGTCATTTTGTCACAACTCTCAAGTTGTGGATGCTGATATCTATTATGTAGTTGACATGTTCCATGACACTACTTCCACATTCAGATAGGTGCATTCTTGTGAGGATCAAGAGGTTTTTATCTCATGGTCGTAATTATGCCAATTACACAACTTTGGGCTATGTTTTGTTATTTATCATTTAAATTGTTTTATTTGTCCCAAGAGTTTATTATTTCAGTTGAAATGTAAACTACAATTGTAGTTGACGATGCCTCAAAGCAATGTGCTCATTCTCACTGATCCAGCATCCACACTTCCAGTACACAGAAACAGGGTCACACTTTATCCAATTCAAGTTGAATATTCACGTGATAAGTTGATGCTTCAAAGAATCAGGTCTTACATTGTAAGAGCACAATACATAGAGATATGGTGTTGGTTAGTTACTTGTACAAATAGCCATTTGTCCTTTCACATGTTCATTTTAAGCACATTCTAGCGCAGACAGAAATTTTTTCCTACTGAAACTGCAACATGTTTATTTTTTCCACAACAGAATTCTCTTAATTATATGCAAATACTTTCATCTCTGTAGGTTTTCTTAAAACAAAAACTTGAGGAGCAGTCTCAGTTGCCGAGCCGAATTTCACATTACATCTTTACTGACTCTGATGTAGCAGTGATTGATGAGCTGGGACAAATATTCAATGACTATCCTTTGTTTGATATTGCCCTCACATTTCGCAACAACAAAGAGCAACCACTAAATTCAGGATTCATAGCAGTTAGGGGCAGCCAAGATGGAATACAAAGGTGCAGCTAATATTTTGAACCAAAATTTTGGGGGCCGTTTGTCTTAATTTGTAATATTTTGATTTGTAAATTCATATGAATGGGCCTAAGATGCAAGACAAGTGATATCTTTGCCAAAAACGAGTTCAAGCAATGTGTTTGCTTATCAAATTATTTCACTCTGAATGAGCTCAAAAGCTGACTCTAAAATTTGAACCAATAATTTATTTTTGTTTGTGATATTATTCTAAGCATATTAGACCGTAAGTTAGTGGGGACCAAACATTCTACTCTTGAACAATATTACTTATGGAGTTAGGAAGGCTCGATTAAAACCATTTTCTACTCCTAATAATTATTGTCACACATTCTGAAGACGATTATGCAACTTTTTTTGCAGAGCAAAGATTTTTTTGCAGGAGGTGCTGTAAGTTTATAGTTCTAAATACATGAAGGCTTCTCGGATGCTTGGAGATCAACTAGCTCTTGCATGGGTTGTAAAATCTCATCCAACCTTCAATTTAAAAATATTTACCAAACAACAACCTTTTGAAGAAAAGATAGGCGGTGCTTCGGTGCTCTCTTTGCCGTGTGCTACTTATAATTGGACACCTCCAGAAGGTGCTGGCCAGTTCCATGGGATGCCATTAGATGTTAAAGGTAATGCATCTTAATTTCATGTTGACTTCTACATCGTTTGTGTTGGTTTATGATAGCTTTTTGAATTGTCATTTCTTAAACTCTTTCACCTGATCTATACACGTGTACACAGGTTATTCATTTTAAGGGATCAAGAAAACACCTCTTGCTGGAGTCTTGGATTTTTTTGAATTCTTCGCCATCTTCTTATATTTCGGATATGCTATGCCTTATTCTAAAGAGTGGGAGGACACAGTATGATTTTTAGGCTTAACTTGGCGTGTCACTTTCTGACACGAAAATTAAGATGAATTCAAGAATAATTTTGTGATTGGGTAAGATACATTTAGTTGCAGCTTTCGGGCTCAATTGAGGTTTGCTACTACCAATCTAGAGGCATACACAGACCTGTGAGCTCTTGGATACATGTACGCCACATCTTCTCTTGTCAATTACCACTCTTATGAAGATTTAATCGAGTCCTCTTGTTTTTGTGAATACAATCTGCGATTAATACATATAAATCAAATAAGTGTGTGCATGAGTAAATGAAATCAAACAGAGAAAGAAAGGATATAAACAAAGGGGGATCCTCGAGTCCAGTTGAAACTGTCTCCTTAAAGCTATTTCGCCTCTCACGGTATGTGCGAGTCGATAGCCTCCCAGGATAAAGCTAGGCAGCGGCGGCGTTACGGATAACGAGCACCTTCAGCGACCTTGAACGGGTATGAAACTATCACCGATAGAGAGAGGGGTAGGGTTTGTGTTTAGGAGGACGACTGTGTATTTTTGAGTGTGTAAACCCTAAACCCTATAGCGAAAATATATAGGCTTAGAAAAACGTGTGCACTAAAATAAATTATTATTCGTAATTGAATCGAACATATTCGTATTTATAAAATAAATACTGAATGATGAATATTTATTTAAGAGCCCAAGCCCAGTGGAATTGAATCGAACATATTCGTATTTATAAAATAAATACTGAATGATGAATATTTATTTAAGAGCCTAAGCCCAGTGGAAAAATAAATTAGCAAAACTAGTCTGTGATTATTCGGGCCAATTTTCTGCTACATTCGTGTCCGCACGTCGCACACCGCGGGCAAGCCCGAAGGCTTCGCAAGCCTCGGATTACCCCCTCGAAATCCCACAATTTGCACCCCTGCGCGTGCACGTAGGAGATGAGCAACACCTTACTAACACTTTTAAACACTACTAAAGTGTTGTGCTATATAAAACAATGGAAACCCCTTTTCTATTTCAATGTGGGATACAAGTTTTCACATCTACAATTTCACCTTCAAGGGACCAACTTTGAATGATCGTATTTCATTCATCCCTTAACCATTTTGAGTGTTCAAAGTGCCTCGGAAAGCTCTCACGGAGGAGAACATACTCCAAGCGACACCCACTCAAGAATGACTCAAAATGACTTGACAATGTGGGGCTCAATACCCACATTTTCCAACAGTTTTAAAATGCTTATGGTGCCCGTAACTTGTAATCTGGGGTGATCTGAGGACCCTTGTCAATGAAATTCGCACAAGTCATGAGTGGATCCTTCTCGGACAACTGGACAATATGAAGTGTGTAATTTCTTCTACCTTACCTTACATAATTCTGTACATATTAAAGTTGATGAGGTAATAATAAGGACACCAAGAAACTATACAGTTATGATTCTTTGATAGCAACTCTCAAGATTGTCCTGTGTCTTGAAAGCACTGATTCTAGTGGTATGAGACCTCTGCATTTTTTTGCCATTAATTAGGCTGGCATCAGATGCAAATGATTCTGCTAATCTGTTTTCTTAGGGAACAATAGTATTATGTATTTATATGTGTGGATGATGGGGACCAATCTGTAGCAACTGTTTGCTATTATTAGATTGTTAACAAACAGTTTAAGGGCCGTTGGATGGGGGATTAACGGGTGAGATGGTACCCGGACCGCGGAAAGTTTCAGCGGTTGGTCTGGACGGACCGCGGAAAATTTCCGCGGTTGGGTGCTGTCCCCTTATCCCCAGCATCCCAACAACACCTCATTTCACCACAAAAACACCAAAATTTTGTAGAAAAATTCTACTCTCTCCAAGTTTACATTTTAGGCGATTTTCATCAAGAACTTCAAGTTGTTTTGTCAATTCAAGGTATATTTCTTGTCTTAAATTTCTCATTTTCATGGCGGATAAATTATTTGCTCGCATGTTTCGTCATAAACATCAAAATGAAAAAAGAGGCTATTGATTGTAGTTTACATCTTGATAGTTTAAATAGTAGTGAAGAACCTAAAACCCCTGTATATGTTGAAGATGATGATTTTGTAGATAGAAATGAGCAATTTATTAATTTAGATGACGATTTGGTTGATGTTGAAGATGAAAGTGATGGAAATGAGGTTGAAAATGAGGTCGAAAATGATAGTGATAATGTTGAGGGTGAGGATGAAATTGATAATGTAGAGGATGCAAATTTGTATGAAAATGTTGATGGGGGGGGGGAGTTCCATATTTGAATCAAATTTTTCAAAGTGTGGATGAGGCCGGTCATTTTTTTAGGGCTTATGCTTTACGAAATGGATTTGCGATTAAAATTCAAGCTAGCCATCGTAATAAAGACAACGAGATATATGGTCGTTTATATGTTTGTAGGCTTTATGGAAAAAATGTCATCGCCGAGAGTAGTCAAAATAAACGGCGTAGAGAGGTTCTTCCTAAAAGCGAGTGCAAGGTGAGGATGTATGTCAATTATCAAAAGAAAAAACGTCACTGGGAGGTAACTAGCCTTGAATTGGTACACAACCACGGTCTTGTTTCCCCTAGTAAGATGAATTTGGTACAACGAGAAATACATGTCAACACCGCGACCCGTAGTTTGATAAAAACGCTTTATGGTTCGGGGGTTCGTAATTGTCAAGTGATGAATGTGATTGGTAACATTCATGGAGGTAATGACAAAGTTGGTTTCAATGTTCAACATGTTAGGAATGTGTTAAGAGACGAGAGGATGAAAAGGTTTGAGATTAGTGACGCCCAAGCGGGGTTGGACTTGTTGTATAGGTTGAATGAAGAAAGTGGTTCTAAATATTTTATTAGGACCGAAGTCGATGAAGAGAATCGCTTGAAGTGTCTAGTATGGATTGATCCAAGATGTATAATGGCTTACCAAAATTTTGGCGATGTTATGGCTTTTGATACCACTTATCGGACAAATAGGTATACAATGCCATTTGTCCCATTTACCGGAGTCAATCATCATTATCAATCGGTAATTTTCGGGTTTGCATTGATGCGGGATGAACACGCGTCGACTTTTGAGTGGATTCTTCGTACTTGGCTTGAAGGTGTGGGGAATAATCCTCCATTGACTATAATCACGGATCAAGATCAAGCCATGGCAAGCGCTATTGCGGTTGTACTCCCGAATACTACCCATTTATTGTGTTCTTGGCACATTAGTCAAAAATTCCCGGAGAAATTAGCTCATTATTATTCGGCTTTTCCGGAATTCAAGACGGACTTCAACAATTACATTTATAAATCTCTCACCGAATGTGTTTTTGAAGCTAGATGGGCGTCGTTTGTGGAAAAGTATCACTTGCAAGATTATAAATGGTTAAAGGGGTTATATGAGTTGAAGCACAAGTGGATTCCTGCATATACTAGAAACAAATTTTCGGCGTTTCAAAATAGTACATCGAGGAGTGAGGGGATGAATTCTTTCTTTGATAAGTATGTGAGTTCGGCAACGGGTTTGAAGGAATTCATTGAAAATGCCCAAAAAGCATTGGCAAGGCAATTCATGAGGGAGAAGGAAGAAGATTATGTCACCATTAATCTAAAACGTCCTATGAAATTGCATACCACATTGGAGTATCATGCTTCTTGTATCTACACTAAGGAAATGTTTAGAAGATTTCAAGATGAATTGGTCGAGTCTTCAAAATACTTTGTTGAAAAAGACCGACGAGCTAGTGAAGAAGGGGAGAGAATGGGGGATGTTTATACGTACTATAGTTGTTATAGGCCCATGTCCGAGCCTACAAGAAGAAATGTTTATTTTGTGGCATTCGAGAAAGCAAGCTCTTTGGGAATGTGTACGTGTAGAATGCTTGAACATTCGGGGCTACCTTGTAGACACCTATTGGTGGTCTTCACTAAGAAACGGGTTTCGGAAATTCCCCCGTATTACATAAACCGGAGGTGGACAATGCATGCCAATAGAGTTGATGGTGTGTTGCCTTACAATTTGGATGTTGGACAAAGTCATGAGATGACCTCAACCGATCGATTTAATAGCATGACAATGTTAACCATGAGTTTTTGTCAAAGTAGCATTGCATCCAAGGAACGGTATGATTATGCCGTTGGAGTGATGAATCGAGAAATACCAATTCTCGAAAAAATGAGCGTTGATGGAATTAAATCTTACGAAAGCAATTCGCAAGCTCCAAATGCAAGTGCTCATGAAGAAACAATTCTTGACCCTATTATGTCCCAAACTAAAGGGAGGAAGAAGGATGTTCGTTTCAAAAGTCCAATAGAATCGATTGGTAAAAAGGAGAAGCCGCCAAGAAGGTGCACTTATTGTCAAATGGAAGGCCATGATAAAAGGAAGTGTGCTAGTAGACTAGAAGATCTTAAAAATGTTCAAGAATCGCAATATAATTAGTGGTGTACCATTTTGTAACCGAATGTTGTAATCTTTAAATGGATTTCAATTTTAAGTGTTTAACATTGCTTTCTTTTTTGTTATGTTTTATTGTCATATAATTGCCAATTATTGTCATATAATTGTGTTTTATTGTGATAGGTAACATGACTAGCGAGTATAGTGGTGAGAACAACTCCGATCATAGTTGTGATTCGGTTTCCCACGTTAGCAACACATTCTCGGACTCCCTACCAAGCGACTCGTGGTATGAGGACAATGACGAGGAAGATGTGGTCTCACCAACCTTTAGTGAGATGGAAGATGCATGTGCCGAGTTGATGCCCCTTGTGGACAATGACGAGCCGCCCCATGTGGAGGAAGAGGAAACGGACTTGTACCCACCCGATGAGGAGGCTTATAGGGCCAAAAATTGGATCGAGGCATGCAATTGGATGGAGGGTATTGAACCGTGGAGATTGGTGAACTCTCATCCGGATCCGTACTTCCTTCCGATCTTGAATTTGGGCAACAACACGCCCGATGGAAAATGGAAAAAATCCGGATGGAATGGCGGTAAGCTTGTTAAATGTGATCGGATTGCCGATATTGTAAACTTGAGGCCTCGTGAGGGTTGTAATATGGACCAAATACGCATCGAATATGTGAAGGGTTGGGTTTCACACCTAACGGGAGGGACGGAGAGGGAACGCGGGACATGTTTTGCAAGATTTCGTCTCTACGATGGCTCGAATACGATTCCGGTTACCATTTGGAATGACTCCAACCCTTACCCTTGGAAACTTACGGAAGGCCATATCCGTGATGGTTGTGTACTTGTTCTCTACCATATTGCATGCTTCGTGGATACTACGCAAAGAGTTGCTCAACACCGGTTATCCGGTGGTCTTTCTAATATACTAGGTATTTTTGGTTAGGACCAATATATTTCATAAAATTTAGTGGATTATATTGATCGTCTAATTTTCATTCGAATCCATGTATTTTCATTGAATTTTATATGAATTTTCTATGAATTAAAGTATGAAATTTGAGATTGAAAGTGTACCTAAAAATTTGAGATTGAAAATTAAAATTTACAAGTCGAACTATACATTACAAATTGTTATGAAATGTATTGAAAAGTTTTTTTCAATATTTGGACAAGCGTTGACTTTCGTTGACTTTTTTAAGGAATTTTCAATTTAACGTAAAAAATGAAAAAAAATAATTTTTTTTTTTGAAAATCACTCATTACCATATTTTAAGACTTTTGAGAGTAGTTTGGATTAGTGGAAGTTAGTTTAGGACTAACTTCCAAAAATTAAGCAATTTCAACAGAAGATTATTTTGCACATACTCTGTTTCCCCTGTCTTTTGCTCTGTTTTCAGGGGCAAAAAACAAAACTGATGGACCGCGGAAATTTTCCGCGGTTGGGCTGTAGACGGACCGCGGAAATTTTCCGCGGTTGGGGCCATTAAATTGTTTTTTTGCAGATTGAAAATAGAGCAGCCAGAAAATTCCACCAAAATCCCAACACCTACAACACCAAAATCCACCAAATTCCACCAAAATCCACCAAATTCCACCAAAATCCACAAAAACCCAAAATGCTCAAAAATAACAAAAATCCAACAAAATTAAACAACGTCAAACCAAACAAACAAAATAAACCAAATAAAACCCGACAACATAAAATGAAATCCAACTACATAATTCAACAACCTAAAATCAAATGAAATCCAACTACATAATCCGACAACCTAAAATGAAATGCAATCCAACTACATAATCTGACAAACTAAAATACTATGAAATTCAACTACGAAGCCTCGTGACGCCTACGCATACGAATCCCGGGAATCCCCCTTGCTTTCCCTAACTGAAGCTCCCTGGCTATCCGATACCTAAAGGTATCCACCTCCTCCTGCGACCAATTTGGTACCTCAGCTAAGTCATATCCTTGTGTGAAGTAGTCCATGTACTTCATCACATAAACACCACAATCATTAGAGTTTCGTTGCTTTGGCCTGGACGGTAGAGCTAGGACCTCGGCTGAAGTAGGGTCAAGCCCCTCGACTGGGTGTACCATATGCAATAGCCTCGGCAACAACCATGACTGCAATGAAATTATGATCCGAGAATGAATATAATATACAATTGGTAAGAACTATATAGAAGACAGTAATAGTAGAGGAACATACCACCACTCGTATATCCTCACGATAATCCGGCTCGTCATTCATTGAATCTATGATAAGACCTTCAAATCGTCTAGTACCGAACATGAACAAAACCCAATGCACATCTCCGACACAACATGGGATGAATATGTAGTCCGCCTCGAGAACAGAAGGACCAACAGTAGCACTGGAAAACCCGGTAAAGCTACGTAATGCTTTATTCCATGCCCTCTGCAATGTATCTCCACCGACCCTCGATGCTTTTCTGATTTTCTTCACATGTCCTTTCCCAAGAACCATGAAGTAGGGATCCATGAAATAATAGACGGGTTTCCTCTCCCATATACCTCCAGTGTGAATCTCCTCCTCCCGAGTCCTTAGCAATCCCTGCAAGTATATATGAATGCAACAAGTAAAATAAATGCAACAAGTAAAATTAATGCAACAAGTAAAATAAATGCAAAAACTAAAATATATTAGACAACGAACAATACCATATAAGTGTATATGATCCTGTCATCAACCCATGTTCCTGGAGCCAGACTCTGCATAGCTGATGCATGGACGTGATAGTCCTGAACACTAAGACCACCGGGATTCCTCGGCGCCATCCCAAAGCCCCATCCCCAATCTGAATATATAGCATTCTTCTTTGTCATGCTGAGACTCTTAGTGATACTCCACTTCTCCTCTTTCATCCTGTGGGATGCAAGCTTCGCGGGCCTACTAGATGAGGCAATAGCCTGGGGTGGCTGAGACACATGCTGGGATGGCTGTGTCATGTCAACGACATCCTGGGCAGGAATGGCTGGAATGTCAAAGTCGTCAGCCAAAGGTGCAATGAAATCTGGTTTTATGTTCTGAAATGTGGGAGGTCTGTAGGCGGGTCCTTTGATCTTCTTCATCAACCGAGAGAATGGTGTGATGAAGGTAGCAGAAATCCTCCCAAACTCCTCCATAAACTCAGGAGGAACCCTAGCGTCCAGCTGCTTCAACATATTAAGCCCGGCAACCATCTACAAACAAAAACAAGCAAACATTTTTTCATTAATTCCACAAGAATATCATATCATCAAGATGAAATACGTGTGAATGCAAATTTTGTAGTGTGTGGGTGTGTAATATGAAATATACATATTTGTAAAACACTTACAACTTCATAGCCCTCGAGGCTATCATACAACTCCCTCGTCTTGTACTGCTGCTGAGGCTGTGGATCGGGTTTCCCTATGCGCATACGAGATATATCAGCATACCACGCCATGTAATCAGCCTCCGAAGCTATGTCTACCGAGTCATCAACAAGGCCATCCAAATCTGAACAGAACCTGGCCCATTTGCCAATATCAATAAACCACCGCACCAGCCAATCCTCCCCTGCAAACGTGGCATCCTTAGCCCCCCTGTAACCAACCATGTTCACCGGTGCCCGTGGAATCTGGGGACTAGAACCAAACTGTCTCGACACCCTGTCCGGATGCTGCCACTCGACCACGTCGTAACATACAAGGGGAACTCGACCGCACTCAGCTAACTGTGCCTGTATCATCTCGCTGTCCATAACATCCTCGAACCTAGCATACGGCCTCCAGACCACCTCATCACCAGCAACACCATCAAACTCACCCCTATAGAACGGTAAGCTGTGGTGAGGGCCTGACATCCTGCGCTTCTTCGAAACCCCGACATGAGTATCACTAGCATAGGCCCATCCCTCAGCAACCGGATAATCCTCCTGACCGGGAGATCGTAAAGGCACGCCAATACGAGGAAATCTCTCGTAAGACCAAACCTGTAACACCCAGACACAACAAGCAATGCTCTTGCTGCCCTTCCTTGCAGCAATCTCCAAACCCCGGTATATATGAGCTAACACAGCTGCACCCCAAGCATAATAAGGAATCTCCCGCATATTAATCAACGGGTGCATATACCGAACATGAACAAAAGAGCGGTTGATGCTGGGGAAGAGGATACAACCCATAATAAATAGCAGATATGCCTTGGTATGTACAACCGTGGCCCTCATATTGTTCTTCTCAGGCTTCTGTGCAACATATCTCTCGAACAACCACCCCAGCTTGATGTTATTCCGATACAAAGCCTCCTTCACCTCCTCCTCGGTCAAAGGCTCAAACCAATTATTAGCAAAATACACCGCCTTGTTCTCTATCACCCCACAAGTCAGCGCATCCCCCTGAACTGGCACCCCTAAAATAAACCCCACATCCTCCAATGTAACAGTCATCTCGCCCTGCCTCGTGAAAAAAGTGTTGGTCTCAGGTCTCCAACGCTCCACCAAAGCAGATATCAACCGAGTGTCAGTAGCCAAGACAACAGCAGGGTCTGCAAAAATCCCAAACCCAAGCATGTGTAGCAATTCCCGCTGTGGTCTCCTTAACTTCCACAAGTGCAATGACTTGTTCCCCGAATAGCTCTGCAACTCATCTCTCCCTGTACCATCCCAAACATCCTCACTGACGTGATACCGATTATCCCAAATAATATTATGCGCGTTAGGACCCGGCAACATATTTCCAAAATCATCAAAATTATCCATACCTGAAAATATTGCCAACAAAATTCATCAATCACCACAATAAAAACACCACAACGTACACAATAAAAACAATCACCACATATATAAACACCAAGTTCACAATACATTCGAAATAACTACCCATTATTTGCAACAAAATTATATGTTAATTGCATCCATACTTTTACACTAACATAACTCGAATTTAACACTAAATTTATCATTACAAATTCGAATTATAAATAAATTAAATTAACACTAAATTTATTTATAATTCGAATTTAACATTAAAATTATTACGAATAATCCTAAATTTATTCCTAAATATTCGAATTATCACTAAATTGTCACTAAATTTAACACTAAATTTAGCACTAATATTCGAATTTACAGATTTTTCATTACATTCAAATTCGAATTATAATATAAAAATTTTATACGCAATTATTAAAAATTTGAATTATAATTATAAATTCGAATTAATTCAAATTATAAATTCGATTATTAAAAATTCTAATTAAAATTGTAATTTCGAATTAAAATTATAAATTCGATTATTAAAATTTCGAATTAAAATTGTAAATTCGAATTAAAATTGTAAATTTCAATTTTATACACTAAATTAATTCTAAATTAACACAAATTTATCCTAAAATCGATATTAAATCAAGTCCAAATTATGAACCCTAGAAATTATAAAAATTTGAATTTATTCATAGTACGATTCATATGTTAATTAATACATTAATTAACCCTAAATATCAAAATTACATACACAAATTCAGATTTATAACAAGAAAAAAACACTAGTTTATATGAATAAAACTGTAAATAACAATTAAGATATCGATTACATACCTTGATTAGTGAAAAAGAAGACTGATTTTGCTCAAAATATTCTTTGCTGTGGGTGTTGCTCCTGCTGCTGGCTGCTGCGTTTGTGTTTGTGTCTGTGCTGCGGCTGTGTGTTTGTGTATATCTATTCTGAGAGTATGCGTTTGCCAAGAATTAGGTAAACAAAAAACACCACCAACCGCTGAAAATTTTCGCGGTCCGTGCAGAGGGGTATTTTGGTAATTACTCCGGACCGCTGAAAATTTCCGCGGTCCATTGAGTGCTGTTTTAATTATCAGCCGTTAGATCCACCATCCAACGGTGGAAAACCTGTTTGTTGTATACCGGTCTACAACAAACGTTTGTTGTGGACCATGATTATAGTCATGTGGCAATCCTTTGACCGCAAACACAAAATGTCTGATGCCATTAAAAAACAAAGTTGTTTTTGCTTCATCCCAAAGATAGATCATAGATTATAACAGCTATATAACTACATATTATAGCAAAATTTATATATAATTGTACTATTTTATCATACTAATCTATCTACCCATCTGCTTAAAAACAACACAAATACAACCCTCGTGTTCTGGTATGCTTTAATCTAGGCTAGCTAGGCTATTTATGAGAACTAAACTGTTCTGTTCCAAAAATATTTATGAGATTGTAGTTTTTGTGGCTACACTGCCTACACTTTTGTAATGATCACTGTTGTGGTACTTGTTTCTAATTCCAACAATGACACCACATTAGACAGCACTTTTACCGAATGCATTGCCCCTCCTCAAGAATCAAGATGAGACATTGTACATTCGCACCACATGCTCAAGTCCTATTGAAATCAAGAAATACAGGCCTGCCCGCCATCCACAGCAGAATGAATATAGTTTTCGGAAAAAACCTTCATGTATGTATATTGTAGTTGGGCATGTTGTCCGGATGGAGTAATCTGTTTGTGTATATATAGAAACCATGTCATTTTCTGACAGTTGGACAGTATGTTCACCCTCATCTGTGAAAACCTTAAGGTGGTGTTAGAGGAAGACCCCAATACGATCATATATTTAACAAATATGCTAGTCATCAGTGGATCCATATCAGAACAAGTGGGGAGAATGTTACGTGTCCTTCCTCTACCTAACATGATTCTTGTATATTAAACTCCATGACCCAAGAACAAGGACACCAGGCAACAATAACAGTTATGATTCTCTTGAAAACAACTCTCAGGATTGTCTTTTTACATCAACTCTGTCTTAAAGGGACACTTGCTCCGGTCATGAAATTTGTAACAGAACATTGCCTGGCCCTTGCAATGTAAACTTTGAAAAAGAGATGTGAAACTCTATGACTCTAACAAGATGTTTATTCGGTGACATAATCGAACTTGACAGTTGAGCTGTGACATATCCTCGATCTTCTTAAACAGCCACAAATCTCCAAGCTGGCCTCTGAAAGACAAAAAATCAGGGGGGGGGAATCCGATGATGTCTAATTGATTCTCTGGACGATGATCATAGTACTACTAGATATACAAAACATATGATTCCAATAAAAATAATAATGTTTGTGTTCCCGTCATGAGATGGAATCTGCATAAGTACACATTAAAGCAATATATAAATTCTATACCACCCCCCACAAAATACCTATGTTTACATTATCCTTATACCAATCCATCTACCCCATCTGCAAAAAAAACAAAAATAATATACAATCCTCGTACAGTAGTATGTTCTAATCTAGCTAGGCTACCTATAAGAACTCAAACGGTTCTGTGCCAAGTATATATATAAAGCTGTAGTCTATGTAAAAAGTTTCATGTCCTTTCTTTACACTACTCTTTTCACTTTCCCTTCTTCCTGATGAAGGTACTTGAGGAAAGTAGTGAAAGTGTAGATCTTACTCCCCCTTTTTAGGCCACAAAGTCTGGCAACAATTGTGCAGCGAATCTCTTGCGGTTTTGAATATTCATATTATCATACATTGTAGCGGAGTGTGATGATGTTGGAGTGTCTATAGCTCCAAACTCATTCGCTTCGCTAATATCAACTCCTCTTCCCAGTTGGATGTTTTGGTTTGAAAGGAAGCTCTGATGAGTTCCAGACATTGAGAGGTTTTCACCATGTGGAAGACCAAGAGTCAGAGAAACACCATTGCCTGAATAAGGCGGTGCAGTGAATTGATCAGCACCATACCTTCCAATATCCCCTATCGGATAGGAGCCAAATCCTCGAATGTAGTTTGTTGGGCTTCCCATTAAGGTGAATGCATCTCTGCTCTGTCTTTGATCATTGCCAAATTTCATAGACATTTGCTCATTGTTTGTTTCTGGCTTGGATTCCATGTTCATGTACAAGGCATTACCCGAAACAGAATGCATCATATCGGCGCTCCTTAGTTTCTTCGGACTTCCTCGTGTCATTTCCTCCATCTCAGAGGATCCAATGAGGGTGAAACCAGAGTGGTTTCTGATGTTTGACCCGGTGGGAGAGGTTGAAACTGCTGAAGCTGATACTGTATTGTGAGAATTGTGCCTTGTGAGATTGTCTTGGTTTTCAGTAGGACTTTTGTCTTGTGGAGCTTTACCTTTACTTGCCATGTCTTCATTTTGTTCACTTTTGCTTGTTTTATCCTCTGAACCATTCTGTTCTTGTTCTTTGATTTCCTCTGTGTACATTTCTTCTACCATTGGTTTCCAAAGGCGCACACGAGCATTTATAAACCAGTTGGACACCTGAATTATTTTCATACAAACATTTCATCATTAAAAGTATCACAACAAATACAAGAGCATGAAAAACACTTTGTAACACATACCTGACTCCTAGTGAGCCCGGTTTGTTTGGCCAGCATGTGTTTGTCTGAGTCCTTGGGATAACTGATATCAATTTCAACAAAATTAGTACAACCAAAAAGGCCGGTTAATGAAATGTATCAAAACGTGACAAGAATGAACATTAACATGACTTACGGGTGGAGGAAATGTTCAAACAGCCAAGCGCGAAGAACAGAAACAGAGCGCTCTGGTAATCCTCTCTGAGGTCTCCAGGCATTATGTTGGATCATTCCCAACTGCTGTAAAGCTCTCTGTTGCCTGAGCTGATTGTCAACAAATTTGAGCCTGGAGCCCTCTAATTTCCCTCCTGCCAAACTATTTTCTTCACCTAAGCTCTTGCTTGCAGCTCGGATTTGTCCCATGATCGCATCTTTAAGACACCTAAATTGCTTAGAAATAGTTTGTAGAGCCAGGGCTGTGTACGTCTTTGCTGACCCAATACCAGCTGCTTGTTCAAACCAAGAAATCACTATCTGCATCTGGTTGTGGTACTGTCGGTACCTCTGCTCCACCTTTAAATTTTCAACAATCGAACATATACAAATAATAGTCAGTACTAAAGCTCAGTAATGTGCTGCACAATGCTATTTTTTTTAAAAAAAAAATATAAATTTAATAGACAGGACTCAGCAAAAACTGAATGTGAAAGCATTTATTTCTAGAACTCTATCACAATTACATGAAATAAAAGTTAGAAAACAATTTAATAAAATTACACCGAGTGAGGTTAATCATTTTAACTGGTACTGTGGTACCCTCCTTAATCTGATGTAAACGCAACCAAATCAAGATTATACTCTTATTAACTTACTTTGAGGAAAATTAAGATAATCTGTGTGCATCTGTTATAATTAAACTGTCAAACCAAATCTATCGGTTAAATTACGAGTCCGATGAAGATAAAATGCACGCAAATCTTACCCGAGTTGGTTCCGTAGACAGTACAATCAAAATTCAAAACATACACAAATCAGCAAAGTTAGATGTACCTCATCAAGCATGTTAACAAGCTTTGCTTTCTTCAACTGAATCTCCTGTCTCTCTGCTGTTGTGAGCTCAACACCGCGTTTGGAGCTGCCTTCTCCACCGCCACCACTTGATCCATCTCCAGTGGCCCCCGGTGAAGTTTCTCCATTCTTCGTACTCCCATTATTTGGGATAGTTGGCAACTGAACACTAGCCTTGACTCCCTTGCCAACGTTGACAACTTCATCAAGAAGCTCCTGAGCAGCCTTCAAATACTTGGAACTCAACAACACACTCTGCATGCCATTAACACCATTCGAAACACCCGATACCGATGACGATGAGCCTCCATGAGCTCTCACATCATCCCCACCACCACCACCACCACCACCACCACCACCACCACCATTGCTTCTCGGCGAAATAGTGGGTGGATGACCAGGAGTGAGTGCTGGAGACGACATTTCACGGTCAGTTCCAAAAGACCCATATCCATGTTGCTGAGAAGAAAGAGACAAGGACAGACCTTGTTGTGTTCGCGTGACATCACGCGCCGCCGTCAGATCAACCGGATTGTACAAACTGTATTGAAGTCTAGGCATATAGCCATGTATTCCTGACATGTCATGCTGTGAATGAACAATAGATGAATGATGAGGATGAATATTATCTTGTTGAGGTGCAGCTGAGGCCGTTGCCGACAGAGGTATGCCCACAAACTGTTGAGTAGGTGGCGCGTGTGACATACTGGAATGGTTAAGAGAGTTGCCACCAGTGGAGTTGTTATTGAGGAACATGTAGTTACCAGTTGGCGGCTGTTGTTGTTGTTGAGATGTGTCAGAGTATCCAACGTTGTTGTTGTTGTACCCGGGGTTCATCAAAATCAGTGTTTGTAATCCATCACCTTGGATTTCTGAATTCCCATGATAGTACGTCCCCATCCTTGATATTGATCTTTTCTTTAGCCTTTTACGATATCTATATTAATACTATATTTTATCTATGCAAAAAAAAAAAACTAATTTAATAAGTGTGAACAAACATATTCGTTTCCGGAGGGGCAGGTGGATATATATGCTTACCTCTGATTTCTTGATGATATCAGACTTGGAGTAGGTAAATATATTTGCAATTCAACCTATCTGCTCATTCTTCTAATTAAGATCACTAACTAATGTGTTAACCGCTATTAATGAAGGATCTGCAATTTGTGTTCAGCTGATGATCACATAAATCCTGCAAAATTAACAAGGTCATTAAAACATTTAAGTCAACAATTCCTTTGAATAAATTATAAAACCACAATTGTTTACTTTTAACTGCTCATAACCATCAAAGAAGAGAACAATGGATGGACACATATGAACAAGTGGAAACTGATGAAGATTGAGAGGATGAAAAAACAAAATTAAACAAATGAATAAATTAATATAAATTAAGTGTATAAATTAATCAGGTACCTGGAGGTGTTATGGAAATCTGAGTGTGCACGTGTATCATCATCATCATCATCATAATCATATCATCTGCGAGGGAAGGATAAGAATTGTTTAGTAGTTAGCAGAGAGAGGGTAACAGTGACAAAAAAGGCCATCAATCACCCCAGATTTGAAACAGACACAGAAAGAAACAATTACTAGAAAATTCAAGCATGCAGCTAGCTTAGCTCTCTCTCTATATAACCCTCCTTTAATATATCATAAAAATGTATCTTTCAATTATTTTAACCCCATACCCACTTGTCTACCTATCCGATTATCTCCCCTATCTACAGATTCTCAACACAATTATATTATATGTATTTGTCTCTTTGCTCAATTACCTCTCTGCAACTACTGCTGACCAAAATTATACAACAGAGAGAGAGAGATTGTACATAGTTCAATTATAACAAAGGCCATGTAAAACTTGATTAACTTACACATCCATCAACTGAATCTAACCTTGTTATTTCATTGTTTTGTAACATAAGAAAAAACATTGAGATGAGGGTAGAGATAATGAAAAGAAACAAGTATAAATATGAAGTTCCTGGTGAAAGTGGGGTGTGTCTCGGGATCTGTGAAAATTAGAGGAGAGGGAAGAAGCTTTTTAGTGAGAAGTACCTGCGAATAGATCAAACAAGGGGGCAACTGAGGTTTGTTTTTGTGATTTGACTCTCCTTTTCAAATCATTTGATGCAGAGTCAGGCTCTCTCTTCCTCTTGATAATGAACCAAACTACTTACTACTACTACTACGAGTATATTATATCATTTCTTTATTTACTACTACTTCTACTAATAACTTTTCAAACTTACAAAACTAAGTAGATAGATGAGTGTGAATGTATGTGTGGTCCTCTCCCTATATTTTATTACATAAATATTAAAAAGAAGAGGAAGATTATAGAGATAGGATACATGTATGTATATATGTATGTATCTATAATACTATAATTATACCCTACTGTGTCAGAAGATACAAGCAGCTGAAAAACGAGGAAACGTACGTACGCTTCTTGGAAGCTTATTCATGTCATTATTTAACCTAATTATTTTTTTAAAATATTAAAATATTAAGAAATAAATAAAAAAAAGTGGGAGGAGGGAGGATAGGGGTGACGATAAGGATGATGATGAAGAAGATTAGGGTCTGTATTGGAGCGGAGGAGGGGTCCACCTCAATTATTTATTACTATTGAGTCTTGTTTGTCTTTTTCTTCTGCAATTTTTTTTTATTTAATTGGTTATCATATTTTTGTGGTTGGATGGGAGAGTTTGAAGATAAAGGCAATTAAAATATCTAAGGAACCAACAGGGCCAACCACTTTTACACCTACATACTTTAATGCCCCTGTAACACTCATTATTTCTCCTTCATTCTTTTACTCTTTTTTTTTTCATTTTTTTTTATATTGAATTTTTTATGTATGATTTTGTATTGCCTATATAATTTATAGGTTACCGGAATTCGAGATAAAAACAATAAAACAACCCAAACACACGCAATTTCTGAATTATTGCTTTTGCTGGCTCTCCGACATTGGCTAAGGTCATATTCCTTGTTCAAGTAATAAGCGATTAATATTACACACCCACGTAGATATTTTGTATACATGCATGACTTTTATTTATTTAAAAATATTTGTCCTCTAAAATTAATTATATTCTCTGGTTGCGGAGAAAGAGTTAATTCTGGTTTTTCTAGAGATTTTTGTGGCTTGTGCAAGTAAAATTGTATTTTTCAGAGAAAGGAGATGGATCTTTCCAATATTTGTGTCCTAACACAAAGGATGCATGTAAGTTCTATTTATTAAAATTATTGCATTTTGCACGTTAATAGACCGATTTGTTTTTGTTTTTTTGTTTATTTAGAAATTTAACTCCTATTGCTG
Source organism: Apium graveolens (assembly GCF_009905375.1). Taxonomy (NCBI): domain Eukaryota; kingdom Viridiplantae; phylum Streptophyta; class Magnoliopsida; order Apiales; family Apiaceae; genus Apium; species Apium graveolens. The sequence goes on from NC_133656.1 coordinate 214,662,907, forward strand.
CTAAAACTAATTATATTGTCTGGTTTCGGAGAAAAAGTTAATTCTAGCCTTTCTAGAGATTTTTGTGGCTTTTGTGCAAGTAAAGTTGTATTTTTTCAGAGAAAGGAGATCGATGTTTCTAACATTTGTGTCCTAACACAAAAGATGCACGTAACTTCTATTTATTAAAATTATTGCATTTTCACCTTAATATACCTTGTTTTTCTTTTTTGTTTATTTAGCAAATCGTGCAGTGTGACTAAATTTGTGGGTATTACAATTATGGTTTGCATTTTATTTTGATAAAAAATAGTTTAACTAAAAATATATTTTATTAAGGGCTAGAAACATTCTAACCTGCTGTTTACTGATTGAGGGTCAAGAATTTCTGAAGTAGTTTACTCATTTCTTCAAAACAACCAGCAATATAAAAAATAACAATGAATCACCTTTAATTTGTTTTATTATATTTGTTATTCAACATGTGTGCATGTTTGACCGGTCAGTTAACCTTTTGAGTTGTGACATTTTGTGTATGATTTCTTAAGGGACCTTGAGGACCCTTAGAATGGCACTTCATTGAGATATTGTGTAAGGATAATGATTGTTGATCATGAAAGATGCATTTTACATGGTAAAATTTACATTATTTACCCTTACAAAGCATCTAATATTAGGTGTTTTGGGCCCATTAATTAGGAGCTTATACATTTCACCAACAATAGGGACAGTCAAACACTTGGATTGAAAATTAAACATTAAACTCATACGTACTTCCCATAATAAATGTTTTTTTTTTAATATTAAAAGATGATAAATTAATCAGACATACATTTAACCATGCATGGCAAATACATAACAACATTAAAATTTAACTCTAACCCTTAAAGTCATGTTAAAAAATTAGGTAGTAGGAGTAGTACATATGGTTTAGTTTATGGGGTCTGAAAATCATCCATCTATCTCCGTCACACACGTCCTATATTAATATATACAAACATATCCATTTGATGAACAGTTACAGTCAATTATATGGATCATGTCCTCTGATATTGATCATGTGAATAGCAAGTATATATATTCAATTCAGAGTAACCCTTGATTCCCAAGATTCCCTTTCTGAAGGACTGCACGGTCTAACATCACCTGTATATATCATCACCAACGCAAACAAATACTTATTTTTTATGCTTTGTCTATAATTGCACAAGCACTTTCCTAGTTTTACCATGAAAGTTACTTCTGTCAGTATTGGTACAACGACTGCTCAGTGTGCTTTCATCTGACCTTTGCCAAACAATTTTAAGGTCATTTTGGGAAGTTACTTTAGGGTTTTCTTTCCCGGAAGGGTTTTACCTTCTTTATAGAAAAAGGGATTCTAGAAAAGGTTTGTTTCATTTGACCATTTTTACAATTAGTTCAATCTTTTTCTTTGTTATGGATAAATCCAATATCAAAATTCTTTGAGTGACTTTTGCTAAAGAGCCTTTTAAAAAGTTAAAGTTGCTGTAATTTTTTTAATATTTTGTAGCATATTTCAACTAGTAGCTGCAAGTAACATTATAAATGTCACATATTGGTCATCGCATTAAATATTGCATAACACAAAATTGTGCGACCATAATTCGACAAAATTCATATAGTTACATGTCCTAGCAACATTAGTGAAAAGTTAAAAAATATTTAACGAAGGAAGATGAATTATAATAAATATGACAAATAAGATGAATTCTACGGTACATTCTCCTCCCTCCGTTTTAAAATAACTGTGTACTTTAAAAAAAATATTTACTCATATTTATAAATTCTAACATTGATAGTAAAATTATATTAGTAATCATATCTATTACATAAAAGGTGAATCATAGTTTCATACCGATGTTTAGTATACTTCTCTTCGTGCTCAGACTAGCACCTTTTGATTTTATTAAATAAATCGAAGGTGTTTGTATTAAAATCTCGCTCATCTTTCTCTTGATGGTGTTGAAATATCATAATTTAAAAGATACTTTAAATTGATCAGACGTTAAATAATTAGTATAAATTGCATTAGGTATATATAATTGACATCTTTCTCAAACATATATGTTCTCGGCAGGTATATAAAAGGAGAACCAAAATACCTCAACACAGAGTTTTTCATGTCTCCTTGGCCACTTACAAATTAAGAAATATTTTGATGCAGAACAAATATTCAAAGGTTATAACCTTTTTAATTTATTTTAACCAATTTAACCTCAGACGCCATATTTAAGTATCATTTACCCATTACAAGAATTAGGACCTTTATCTATCAAAAATTGGGTGGTAATTACAATCGAGTGACATTTATGACTTAATTTTTATTCCGCATCCTTAGTTTTTAATTATAACCAAATTGATCTTTTTTAAGACAGAAGATAAATAAATTTAACAATTGATATATATATGGACATGGCGAACTTAAATTTCTTTTTAGAATCGTAAATTTGTTAGTTGGATTGGTGAGCCACAAAATATAGATGTAGGAATTTAATTGGGGTTTAGGGTCGGAAAAGGGCGATTTTGTTTCTTATTTATCAAAAACAGTGTAATTCAAAATTTATTAAATCGTAAAAACTGGTATTTTGAAAATATCTAAACGAGTAGATTATTAATAAAAAAGATTAGCTAAAGGTTATAGAGGAAGTCGGTATCAGCTCAACTAATCCATTGTTTAACAACAATAATGAACACCAATCTTGTCTGTTATCTACATACAACGAACAATAAGCTAAGGAAACAAAGCATCATGCATTGTTGAGTGAAAGATGTTGATATTTTATCCTTGAAATAAAGGCCTTGTAATCTTAAAGTTAATCAAGATACTTATATGAATAAGTAAAAACCAAACAAAAAGTAAAATGAACACAGTAGGAGATGATGTTTTCAAAGGGGGGTGGGGACATGGAGTGCTTTTAATAGAGACAGCAGAAGTTGTTTTGTGGTGTTTGGTTCTTTTTCTATGTGAGAAAACCCACACCAATACGCAAACATTTATTGGAGTTTTCTTATCCTTTCCCCAGCAGAATATTTAAAAGGCCATGAATTTAAATGTGAATATATGAATAATAACAAACCAAAGTTACTCTAATTTATCAGCTAGCCACCTCTTCTTGTTGTCCGATTCTCCATGTCCATTCACTATCTTTGCGGCCTCCACCGATTTACGCCCTCTTTTAAATCGAATTATTTCCAGCTATAAGAATGTATGCATTATTTGATTTTAGTTTAGGAAAAATTTTGGATTTTTTTTTGAAATATCTAGCATTTCTCATATCCTAAATAAATTGAATTCTAAATATCAGGTGACATATTTAGTAAATCATTATTCTATTACCAAGTATGTGCTCGTAAAAATATATTAGGCCAATATTATGCAACTAACAACAATTTATGTTTGAAAAAAACAACTAATTATGTTAAAATAATTTGATATCCGAATTCATAAACATAATTTTATTTTGTTAAATGGTCAATATTTGGATATTTTTTTAGATTCTAAGTTGATAAAAAGTATTTATTAATATAATATGGCAATGTTCTTATAAATAAGTTATCTTGCAAATATTATTTGTCAAAAATAATTAACTTATCTCTAAAAAAAAGCACGTTATATGGGTATGAAATTAGCCTAAAAGCATAATTAATGTTGAGTTAATTAAACCTGACACGGTTCGGTAACGAAACCCAGTTAATGAGGCCTAAAGCATTGATTGTTTATTAATTTCGCAATTAATAGATATGGTGAAATAACAACTCATTAAGTATATCCTACAGAGGATAGAATTCTTCATTCAGTAGCCTCCAAGGCACGCAAACTAATAAGGAATCTGTTTTTTACGTATTAGGACTCCAAAGTCTATTCTAAAATGAAGACTTATTCATCAAGTCTTCTAACCCTAGTCCAATTCAAGGACATCCAATATCTATATAAAGGGTTACACCCCTCCACCAAGAACTATGTTTTGACTTGATTCTCTAAATTCACAGAGATACGTAGGCATCTTCTGAAGACAAATTTAAGCTACAAAACACAAGTGCAGCCATTTAAGGCCTTGAGCTCTCGAACCCTAGTAGTAAATATCACAATAATTATAACCTAGCTTTTTTCCCATAACATTTGGCGCCGTCTGTGGGAAAACTAAAACAACCATGGTGAACACACAGAGCAGAAACAATAGTGGAACAAACATTCATGTCCCATCGCGAACAATCGCATCAGTGGTAGAGGTACCACCGCACTCATCTTATGCCTCCACCCAATGAGGAACCCCGGTAGGGGCAACAGAGGCACAACCACAAGGGACGAATCCCCCGGCTGCCCAAGGGATGAATTCCCAGTTTCAGCAGCTACATGCATCTGTGAATTCTCAACCCGTTGGGTATGAGTACTCAAAGATCATGACCCATTAACCCCCCTTACGGGATGCCTCTATACCCCGAGATTAGAGGAAATGGACATTCTAATTGGAGCGAAGGACAAGGGCGGATGCCCCAATACATACGAGGTTTGGCTCCTATCTCAGAGGATCGGGAATTCTCCGGTCATTCTGATAGAGACTCCGAATCATCGGACAACGAGGTCGCTCCAAGGAGGAGACGTGCTGGTAAAGAGCCGATGCCTAGTACCAATCAGCGACCTAAGAGCACTCATGGGACGAATCCCCAAGATGTCCAGGAGAGGATCAGGGCTCATGAAGCTGAGATCCAAAGGTTGAAGCGCGATTTGGAGGCGCACCTGACCCTAAGACCTCCACTTGCTGCTAGGCAAAGAGATTTTCTTCCAATCATAGACCTGGATGGTCCAGTACCAAGAAGGGATGTTGCCCTAACAGCTGATCCATGTGATTTAATGCCCCTAGGAGATCCTGATGATCCAAACCCACCGTTCACTGACGAGATAATGAATGCACGCATCTCAAGGAAGTTCAAGATGCTCACTATCAAAGCATATGATGGTATTGACGACCCTGCTAATCATGTCAGGACGTTCTCTAACGCCCTGTTATTACAGCCCGTGAATGACGCTATTAAGTGTCGGACATTTCCTCAAACCCTGTCGGATATGGCTCAAAGGTGGTATAGCCGTCTACCCCCAAAATCATTTGGATCTTTTAAGAATTTAAGCCAAGCTTTAATCAAGCAATTTATTAGTGGCAGAGTGCATGAGAAAAGTTCAGCATCCCTCATGGGTATTGTGCAAGGAGCGATGGAGTCCCTAAGAGACTATCTGAATCATTTCACAAAGGAAGCTTTGAAAGTCCCAGATCTTGACGACAAGTTAGCTATGATAGCACTACATCAAGGGACTAAAAATGAGTTCTTCAAGATGTCATTAGTTAAGCGCCCCCCTGAAAGCATGTTACAGCTCCAAGAAAGGGTCGGGAAGTATATCAAGATGGAGGAAAGTATGAAGAATACGGTAGTGAACAACGAGCCCGCTGGTGGCAAGAAGCAAAAAACCGATCAAGAATACAATGCAAAGGACAACTATCCTAGAGTTGATAAAGACTTTGACTCAACCCCGAAGAAGAGAGGTCCCAGACAAAAAATTACTGAGTATGCTAGGCTGAATGCTCCTAGGAGCCAAATCTTGATGGAAATTGAGAGAGATAGGGATGTTCGCTTACCTAAGACCCTAAAGGCTGATCCTGCTAAGCTAGATAAGAGCAAATATTATTGATTTCACAAGGATGCTGGTCATGACACCGATGAATGCCGACAACTGAAGGATGAAATTGAATTCCTTATCCGAAAAGGGAGATTGAGTAAATATATCAGAGATGGAGAAAGAAACAATAATGTGAGAAGGAACTTTGATGATCGTAAAAGAGATCAAGATGATCAGGGGTGAAATCCTCATCCCCGAGGACCGGTGAAAAATATGATCTTTGGAGGACCAACCACGACCAATGCTTCTAAGAACTCAAGGAAGGCCTATGCTCGTGAGGTCATGCACATAGTTTGGGAAGCCCCGAAAAGGGCCAAGACTGGAGTAACAATGACTTTCGATAATTTTGATTTGGAAAGGGTCAAATTTCCTCATGACGATCCTTTAGTCATAACGCCTATCATATGAAACAACCCGGTGAAGAGAGTCCTCATCGAAAATGGGGCGTCAGTGGACATTTTACTCTATGACACCTTAATAAGGATGGGATACAATGACTCTCAATTAACCATAACGGATATTTCGATATATGGATTCGCTGGAGTCGAATGCCCCATGAAATGGATAATTAAGTTGTCTTTGACTATGGGTCAGGAACCAAGGCAAGCAACACAGATGTTGAACTTTGTAGTGGTTAAGGCTGGATCAACATACAATGCAATTATGGGAAGAACGGGAATACATGCTTTTAAGGCAGTCCCCTCTTCTTACCATTCAGTAATGAAGTTTTCCACCAGAAACGGGATAAGAGAAGAGAGAGAAGATCAAAAGATGGCAAGGAGTTGTTAGGCCTCCTTTAGGGCAGATAGAGTCAGGGGCACGTTCTGCCTATAGAAGACATGGATACCCGTGAGAATGATGAAAAACGAGGAAAGCCAGCTGAGGATTTGATCCTAAGTCCCTTGGCTCTCGAACATCCAGAAAAAGTAACGTTTGTTGGTGCATCGTTGGAAGAACCCCTTAAAGGGAAGCTGATAAAGTTCTTGCAAGAAAACAGTGACGTGTTTGCATGGTCGACTGCAGATATGCCCGGGATTGACCGGGAGTTGATCACCCACAAGTTGAATATGGATCCTAATCGAAAGGCTGTAAAGCAAAAGGAAAGGAGTTTTGCCCCTGGAAGGCAGGAATCCATCAAGCAAGAAGTTGAGAAGCTCTTAGAGGCTGGTTTCATTGAAGAGATGCAATTTCCAGAATGGTTGGAAAATCTTGTAATGGTGAAGAAAGCTAATGGAAAATGGAGGATATGCGATAATTTTACTAATCTCAATGAGTCATGTCCCAAGGATTGTTTCCCGATGCCAATGATAGATACTCTGATAGACGCAACCGCGGGTCATGAGATGTTGAGCTTCATGGATGGATTTAATGGCTATAACAAGATCAAGATGCATAAGAATGACATCCCAAAGGTATCATTCATAATAGACTTTGGTGTTTTTTGTTATCTTGTTATAGTATTTGGTCTCAAGAATGCAGGAGCTACCTATCAAAGGTTGGTAAACAATATTTTTAAAGATCTTATTGGAAAAACTATGGAATTTTATGTAGATGACATGTTAGTCAAGAGTCTTTCCAAGACTGGTCATATATCCCATTTGAGGGAAGCTTTTGAAGTCCTGAGAAGTCACAAAATGATGTTGAATCCCGCCAAATGTGTTATTGGTGTAGGATCGGGAATATTTATATGATTAATGGTCTCTAAAAGGGGAATTGAGGCCAATCCTGATAAGATAAAGGCCATTTTGGATATGAAACTTCCGCGGTCTATCGAGGATGTTCAAAAACTCACTGGAAGGGTTGCTGCCTTGGGGCGATTTATCTCCAAATCTGGAGACAAGTGCTTGCTATTCTTTAAGGATTTGAAGAAGGTAAAGGATTTTATGTGGACTAAAGAAAGGCAAGAAGCGTTCGAAGAATTGAAGAAATACATGGTTCAAGCCCCGTTGTTAGAAAAACCAATCCTGAATGAAATCTTATATTTGCATTTAGCTGTTTTAGAAGGCGCTTTGAGTGCTGTGTTAGTGAAGGAAGAGCTTAAAGTTCAAAAACCTATATGCTATGTCATTAAGATTCTGCATGGGGCTGAACTAAATTATTCACCGTAGAGAAGTTTGCCTTAGACTTGATATGGCCTCAAGGAAGTTACGTCTTTACTTCCAAGCTCATAAGATCGAAGTATTGACAAATCAACCTCTGAGAAATATCATTCATACTACAAAAGCCAGTAGAAGGCTGATCAAGTGGGCTATTGAGCCCGGGGAATTTGATATTAAGTACAAACCTCGAACGGCGATCAAAGCCCAGGCCTTGGCTGATATCGTGGTCGAATGTACCATCACCAACCAAGAAGTCGGGGGGGGGGAAGATACACCTCAAGACATGGGGGAAAAAATGAGAGTGAAGAAGAGAATATCAAGGACAAGGAATTCCGGGTACTCTATTTTGATGGGGCATCAAAAACAAATTCAAGTGGAGCTGGACTAGTATTGCAAAGTCCCGATGGGTTCCTAATTGAGTATGCTATGAAGTTGGATTTTCCCACCATGAACAACGAAGCTGAATATGAAGCCTTAATAGCTGGCCTGGGCATAGCTGGAACATTGAGGGTTAAAAACCTGAAAGTCTGTGGAGACTCGAAGCTCGTGGTATCCCAAGTCAAAGGAGAATTCATCTTCATTTCTAACTAGAAATATCTCAGCAAGCAATGGATGAAACCATAGAAAATATGTACGCCTAGTGAGGGCTGTGATGACTCAATTCGATGATTGCCATGTCGAGCACATTCCAAGAGAAGAAAATGCTAAGGTCGATGCGTTATCCAAATTTGCCTCAAAAAAATAGAAGAAAGTTCTGGAAGCGTGTACTTTCGTGTTTTAAAAACATGAAGCATAGATGTCAAATTAGTTGCCCCCATAGGGCTTGGAGGGTCATGGATAGATCCTATTAAGGCTCATCTACAAACCAGTTGGCTTCTTAGTGATGTAGTGGAGGCGAGAAAATTGTCTGTACGAGCCCTAAGATATTCTTTGATTGATGGGATTCTTTATAAAAGGTCTTTCGTAATCCCTTATCTAAGATGCATCAGGCCAGACGAGGACCAGCTTACTCTGGAAGAAGTTCATAAATCTATATGTGGTCAACACTTGGGGGGCAGGGCCTTAGCCCACAAAATTACTCGTTTAGGCTTCTACTGGCCAGAAATGATGGCTGATGCCAAAGAATACGTGAAGAGATGTGATCGCTATCAAAAGCATGCCCCTATAGTAAGGTAGCCACCCGAAATGCTTACTTCCATAAACTCCCCAATCCCGTTTGCTATGTGGAAAATGGATATTCTTGGGCCTTTCCCGATGGCTACTGCTCAAAGGAAGTTCTTAATTGTAGTAATTGATTACTTTACTAAGTGGATCGAAGCTAAGCCCTTGGCCAAGATTACAACTAAATAAGTTGCTCAATTCCTATAGGAAAATATCATGTGCATATATGGGATTCCACGAAACTTGGTAATCGATAATGGAACGCAGTTCAATAACGAGGAGTTCAAAAAATATTGTGAAGAGAATGAAATTGAGTTGTGATTCACTTCTTTCGCCCACCCTCAAGAAAACGGGCAAGTAGAGGTTGTGAATCGGATTATTTTAGATGCATAAAGAGGATTGAGAAATCCAGGAATAATTGGGTGGATGAGATAATCCCGATACTTTGGGCATATCGGACCTCGTGCAGGGTTACTACGGGAGCAACCCCATTTATGTTGGCATATGGTGTTGAAGCAGTTATTCCTGTGGAAATATCACATTCGTCTCCAAGAATTCAAGCTTACAATTCAGAAGAAAATGAGGAAGGGCAGAGACTAGCCTTAGACTTAATAGATGAAGTTCGGGATCAAGCTCATGCTAAGATCGTAGAATATAAGAAAAAAGCTTCTTTTTTTTTTACAACCTGAGGGTAAAAGAAAGGTTTTTTAAGAGGGGTGATCTAGTTTTAAGGAATGTTGAGGCATCGGGAGTTGGACAGAAAGGAAAGCTGGCCCCAAACTGGGGAGGGTCGTATAAAGTTAAAAGCGTTCAAGGACGAGGGTCTTACAAGTTGGAGACTATGGAAGGAGAAGAAGTACCAACGACTTGGCATGCTCAAATCTGAAGATTTATTACATATAGTCCATTTGAAAAGAAGTGTTTAATAATTAAAATAGCAACAAGGTTCACAAGCACCATGAAGCTTTGCTCGTTTAAGACTTGTATTCCAGTTTATTGGGATTTCTATGCTTTACTTTATCCATATAAGGGTCGAATCCATTTTATTAAAATCCAGACTATTTTTTTGTTATTCTATTTCCTTGAAAATTATCCATATGATTTTGTAAAGCGTGATAAGCATAGAATATGCAAAGCTAGTTACAAAGGAAATAAGAAGGAAATATATGCATAAATAAATAAGTCATAGGTTCAAATCAAGTACATAGAGAGGCGACCAAGCGAGTTTTCAAAGATATTATGAATATTTGTTTTGAGCAATTACACCATGAATACGACCCCATAAAATTCAATATTACTAAATCAAATTCTTGAAAATCCTGCAAATCTATACTCCTGGACATAAAGAAGATTAAAAGAGATCAAAATAAACCAAACTCCCACACAGGGAGAAAAATAAAAAAAAGGAAGTTTATTGAAAGAAAGGAAAGAGTTTAATCAAAATAATTGAAAAAGAAAAAACAATGGGACTTTTCCCCAAGAAAATTTCTTACAAAATATAAGAAATATTATTCTTATTATTCAGATTAAATGATATTTATTTTTTAGTTTACAGTAATATTAGGCCTTAGTTTTATATTAGGTCATATTTACTTGTGGAAACATTTTCCATTTTTCTATTTTTTGATTTTCATATTTTCTAAAATTTCATTTTCTTCAAAAATAGTTGAAAATCATAAAAACATGTTACATAGCTATCCTAACTCCTGAATCAAGAAAAATTTAAAATGTGTTACATATAATTTAGTTTTATAAATAATAAAACATGATTTTAAAATAAAAAAATTACCCGTGTTCATTATAAAATATATAAAGACGACTTTTTTGTCAACTAATTTCCAGTATAGATAATTAATCAGAATTGTTGTTGCGTGGTTTACATAAAAAAATTCATAGTGATATTTAATTTGCTGTTAATATCAACAATTGGTATTAATATCTAAGTTTTTGTTGACTTCAGTATGATATATTGTGAGCATCAAAATTTTGTATTGATATTTAAGTTGACATTAACATAAAAATGAGTATTAATATCAAGAGTGCTGTTTTGAATAAACTTTATAATTCAATCCATAATTACTGTTTCATATTATTGTTTATAATATTCCTGTAAACACTGTTTTATAATTTTTGATCCCTAATGGGATTTAAGTTATTGCTGAAGTATTTTCGCTCAAAAATATTAAAAAGGGTTTTGATGGTGGTTGAGAAAACAATTATTGGATTCCTCAACTTAAATTTCTGATTCAACAATTATAATTATAAATTTTCTTCTCCATTGAAGATGTTGGTTTTATCTCAAAGGACCATTAATATGTAATACTGAACTTGATGAGCATTTCTTTCGTTCATACTTGTCTGTTTTAAATCTTAGCTTCCAGTGAGAGTTACACGTGCGCTGTTTAATCGTGTAATTCAAGAAAGGCAAAGAAAGATGCAATTCTGAAGATTGTTGGTTCAGGGTTGCGGAACTAGAGTAACTTCTATTATGTAAAGTTATTTATATGTATATTATAGTTGTGTTATTGTGATACCCTTGTACCTTATAGTAATTGCATCGTTATTCTAAGTATATATATATATACTCATAAGACTGAATGGAAATCCAAGTGCTCAAATTTCTAATTCATAAAAAGTAAAATTATTTATTAATACAAACCCACTTTTTTACTTAAGTTATACAAATAGAGTTCGACACAAAATATTATAAACGACTGCCAAAAGACTCACTTACATATAGCTATATATACAAGTGCTGAAGTGTAGGGAGTCCGGAGCATTAGTTGGCCGACCTGTGACTTAAGCCTGTATTTACCACTCCAAACTTGATATCACGCAAAAGTCTAGTTTTTAGGGTAACCTGTAACGTATTTGCATTTGATATGAGTTGCAACTCAATGAGCATAAATTACTTTAACTTTACTATAACAAATTTAACACATATAAAAGAACAATAAAATACTTTTGCCATGTACATGAATATATATACGCTAGTATTCGCTTAACTTCTATTTTTATGACCAATCAATCTTTTAGTATCATTCCACAGTTCACATTGTTTAATATTATTTGTTTCAGGGGTTCATAATTCACTTTGATAGCCCAAAAGGCTAGAAATTCACATTGATAGCCACAAAGGCTACTAATTCATGTTTAAAGGCTAGCTATGCCTATCTTTGATAGTATAGTATTGACGGTCATAACGCCTATAGTTAATCCAAGTGCTTATGTATCTTCATAGCTTGTTCGTAAGAATTCAAGTAGAAGACTATATAATTATAACTACTTCACAGCCGTCACAATATAATAAATATACAACTACACAGTATAAACAGTTCACAACCAACACCGATATTAACAAAAATAATTTAAACAATATATCCAAGTAATATTCTCATAATCAAGTAATTAAAATGAACTTAAAACACATAAGTATATTAGAACAAGGTTCCGATTTATACTCACCAGGTATAGCTTTGGTGAAACAAGTTTATTAAATTTCTCTATCCAAATTTACTCTTCGGACCGAAAACGTAGCTTCTTGTGCGTGCGAGGAAAGTTAACGAAGTTTGTTATGGTAATTTCGTATGTATTCTTATGTCTCGCCTTTAAGTTTTTTCTCTTAATCTATTTTTTTCCTCTCTGGTGTTGTCTCTCTTTTGATGAATAAATTGTTGAGAATTGACTAAGTCGAAGATCAGGATCTGTCTAACAATCAGGATATGATCAACTGCTGTGATATGATTATTTGTTGAAAGCTTCGTTATCATCTGTTGACGATGTTAGTCATCCGTTGATATATATAAATGATTATCCATTGAAGCTAAAGTATTTATCCGTTGATCAGGCTATCCGTTGAGAATGACTTGGATGATAAGTCAAGACTGCGAGATAAATCAGAAGGTGCTGATTTATAGGATCGTAGTTGATTTAGATATGTAAAGTATTAGAATTATATTGTAACATATCTTGTAATTGATAGAGGACTGATTTGTAGCTGTGTAGTATATAAACACAGAATAGGTTATCACAATATGTGGTGTGCAGAACTCGAGTATTCGTATAACCTAGAAGCTCTTAAGAATATTATTCTTGAGAGAGTTTTGTAATAGTTTATTAAAGATCAATATAAACTGTTATTTGATTCATCTGTTCTTACTTTACTTTCATAATACATCGATTTGTTTAGTAATTGTATCCAACCCCCTAAACAATTACTTTACTGGGCAACAAGTGGTATCAGAGCGATCAAATTAATTGTTAATTTGCAAAGGTCAAGATGTCTGGAAGTAAGTATGAAAGCATGAAAATTCCCATCCTGAAGAAAGCTAATTACTCTACATGGAGAATAAAGATGATGATGTTCCTTGAAACTATTAATGATTCATATGTTGATATCATCAAGACAAGACCTCCATACCCTATGGAAACTGTGGCTATGACTGCAAATGCTCCTGAACACTATGCTATAAAGGAAAAATTAAAGTGGTCAGATGGTCAGATCCTGAAAAAGCTGCGATGCTTAAGAATGCTAAAGTCAAGAATATTATGCACAATAGTTTGGACAATGTGATGTCAAACAGAGTTATTGCCTGCAAAACTGTAAAGGAGATATGGGATGTCTTGGAGACACAGTGTCAGGATACAATGGCAATAAAGAAAAACAGAAAAGTTGTTCTTGTGCAAGAATATAAGCAAATTGATGCCAAGGTTGATGAGTCAATTACTGACATATATGATAGAATTCTGACACTGTTGAATGATCTATCATTGGTTGGAATAGAATATGAAAGAGAAGACTCAAACACCAAGTTTCTGAGAGCTCTTCCAGAAGATTGGGATACTCAGGCATCAATATGATCTTGATTCTCTGACCCTGGATGAAGTGTATGGGATGTTGAAAACTCATGACTTGGAGATCCAGCAAAGAAAGAACAAAAAATGTCAGAAGATGAAAGTTGTGGCTCTTAATGCTAAGACTCATAAAGGCAAGGAAAAGATGAGTGAGAGGTCAAGGATAAGGAACATTGTGGAAGAATCAGATACTGATAATGTATCAGATCCTGACACAGATACTGACGAGGATTCTGAGATTGATATAGATGATCCTCAAGTGGTTGAAAAGTCTGCAATGCTTGTGAAAGGCTTCAGAAGGATGAAGTTTGAAAAACTACAAAGAAAAGGTGGTTTCAACAGAAGGTTCTCTGGTCAAGGAAAAGATAGGTTCATAAAGAGTGATGGTCAGTACAACAAGGAAAGGAAGTTTGACAAGACCAATGTGACGTGTTACAACTGTAATGAAAGGGGACACCTAGCTAATGAGTGCCCAAAGATAACTGGAAAAGCTTTGGTCACAACAAACTCTAATAGAGACTGGATGGATTCATCAGGAACTGACAATGATGATGAATGCTATGCACTCATGGCAGCTCATGGAGAGAATGCCTCAGGAACTGATAAGGTACCTTCAGTTATATTTCCTGTTGATATTGATAATTTATCTAAACTGAAAACTTTCTTTTACTCTTTGCATGTTACTTTTAAAACTAAGACTATTGAATGTGATAGTTTGATTGCTGATAATAAGAGGCTTAAAGAAATAAATGATTTCTTAGAAGCTGAGTTAGTTGGATGCATGAACATGAAAAAATATTTATGATGGCACAACATAATAAAACTCAGATAAACATCAGGTATGCCAGACTAGAGAAAGTTCTAGAACAAGAAAGAGAGGTGTTTAAAACATGGATGACCTCAGGATAGAAAGTTCATGATTTCATTAGTGATAAAAACCGGAAAGAATGTATAGGTTATAACAAATTTTCTAATAGGAATATCAATAAATCTATTAATAACACTACTACAGTTAAGTTTGTTGGAACTGATGAAAGAGGATTTGAGTTTGTCTATGAATTTGATTTTACCTCTAAGAACAATGCTGAAGAAAAAGCTAAACCTGGAGTCTCCGCTGAAAATAATGAAGATCTTAAAATGTAAGAAAAGAAGAGTAAAAATATAGGACTTTTCTCTAAGAGTCAGTTAGACAAGAAGATATGTGAGGTAACTTCTAAGGCTCCCAAACCTAGGTATAAGAGAGGTAGAAATGGAAAACCAGGAATAAACAAGGCAAACAACTATAAGTATATTCCTAATGCTCCTGGGAAAGCTTGTTTTAACCGTGGTAATACTAATCATATTGCTATTGATTGCAGGAAGCCTAAAAAAAAGTTTCTAAAATTCCTGAATCTGATATTAGTGGTAGATCAATATTATACAAACCACAAAATCCGTGTTCTCACTGTGGTAGCAGTTGGCATTCTATCTACACTTGTAAATATTATCATAGTTTGTATCACAATAATTATGATCATTTTCCAAAATTAAATAAAATTGATGTTTTAAATAGAACTGCTAAACTGAATGTGCATACATCTAATAGAGTCAAAAATTTCAAGACAAATCATGATGGAGTAAATCCCGATGGATCAAATCCTGACAAGAAGTCTGCTAATGTAAAAATGCATAAGATGTCAAAAAGGACCAAACAAGTGTGTGTTCTTAAAAATTCTGACTGATTTCCATATTTCTGATTACAAGGAAATAAGAAGAATGTGCTTGTCTTGGACTGTAATATCCGTGATTTTTAGAATTAGATTATTAATAGAATAATAGAATAAAAGGGATTAAAATTGGATAAGAATTAGGATTAAAATTTTAATTTAGACCAATGGACCTAAAATTTAGATCCGATTCTAATATGAATAACTTGTAGGTTAAGATATATGGTTTTGTATCGTTATAAATACACCATATTCGTCTTCCTCATTTTTATTCATAAAATTCGTAGGGCTTTTTTACACAAAAATCAGCCGTCTTGTAGTATTCGTATAAAATTCATCTTAAGTCAGAATTTGTTGATTTTGGACTTTTCGGAAAGGTCTTTTCGTTCTATACAACTTTCGTGTTTTGTATTTTTCAAGAAAACGTCGTTTAGAGGGTAAAAACAGCTAAAAAGGATCTGGGAAGAATTGGAATCGTGAAATTTTTTGAGATTTGAGATATTTCATGTTTGATGGATTACGAAAAATTAATTATGTACTTTAACATGGATTATTTGATTTCCATTATTGAGGCAAGTAACTTTTCGTTGCTCTGTATTATTTATTTGCTACGTGTTATGCAAGTAACTTTCCATTGCTCTGTATTACTTGTTTGCTTATGTGTTCTATAAGTAACTACTCGTTGCTTCGTATTACTTATTTGCTTACGTGTTCTGTAAGTGACTATTCGTTGCTCCGTATTATTATGTGACGTTTGTTTGATTAGATGTTCTAAATATGTATGTAACTATTGCTCCGTAGTTATTGTGTAACGCGTCATATTATGTGTGATGTGTGATTAATAAGATAACAAATTTTCGGAAATCTACAGTCTTAATCATGTATAAGAATAAGATTCCGATCACTGGAAAGTGTGATACTTAGAACTTAGAACTAGTTTGCGCACATTCCGGAACACATCGATACCTTGTCAAGCTTCGGTTTAACTTGACAAGGGATGTAAACTAGCCCCCCATCGAATAAGAATAAGAACCCGATCACTTGGGAAGTGTGGCATAAAGTATAAGATGTCGGTCACTGGTAAAGTGTGGCACAAGGTGTGATTTAGGACTGTGGGACTAAAGATAAGAATTTGTTATTAATAATTTTGATCATGTGGATTATCGAATGTGTCGTGTGCTTTGCTTTGATAATGGTTGTTGATTATATCATGTGCATCTTTGTTCACCTTGTTATCGAATATATGTATGATTTTGTGTGCTCTGTGTTATGTGTCAAGCATGGTCAAATTGTATTTTCGAAAAACTTAAAAATATTATTTTGAGCCGTCAGACGGTAGTTGCTTGCTGGGCTTCGCAGCTCATCCTTTTAATATTTCAGGTTTCGCCTAAGATTTCAAGTTGGATATCATTGGAATTCGAGGACCTTAATTTTTGAGTAGATTGACTTTTGGACCGCTTCCGTTAGCTGCATTTTTGTAATAGTCAACTTTATAATAGACTTTTGGATCCCTAAATTAAATTTATTTTAGTTTTGATTTAGAATTAATAGTCCGAAAAGTCGGCTGTTACAGTTGGTATCATAGAAGGATGTCCTTCGAATGGGTATTAGTTATGGGACTAGTACATTCCCTATGTTGTGTTTTTGTGGACCATCATTTAAGTTTGACCTATAAGATATTAGAGGGTGTAGACGTATAGGATTGTTGTGAATTTGGGGACCAAATTCTTTTAAGGAGGGTAATATGTAATATCCCGTAATTTTTACAATTCAATTATTAATAGAAGAATACTCCCTCCGTCCCTCCCAAATGTTTACATTTGGGTTGGGCACGAAGTTTAAGAAAAATGATAAATTAGTGGAGGAAAGTTAAAAAATTGAGTAAAGTAGTTGGACCGATTAATATTATATGTATAAAGTGGATATAGTGGAGAGAAGTAGTGGATGTGGTTACTTTTTATATTATAAAAACTTTACTATTTTTGGAAAATTTCGAAATGTAAACAATTGGAAGGGACATCCCAAAAAGGAAAGTGTAAACAAATGGGAAGGACAGCGGGTGTAGAATAAAAGGGATTAAAATTGGATAATGATTAGGATTAAAAATTTAA
The DNA here is from genome assembly GCF_009905375.1 of Apium graveolens. Classification (NCBI taxonomy): domain Eukaryota; kingdom Viridiplantae; phylum Streptophyta; class Magnoliopsida; order Apiales; family Apiaceae; genus Apium; species Apium graveolens. The sequence continues at coordinate 214,680,509 of NC_133656.1, forward strand.
ATTAGACCAATGGACCTAAAATTTGGATCCGATTCTAATATGGATAACTTGTCGGTTAAGATATAGGGTTTTAAATCATTTTAAATACACCATATTCGTCTTCCTCGTCTTTCTTCATAAAATTCGTAGGGCTCTTTTACACAAAAGTCAGCAGTCTTGTAAATTCGTATAAAATTCATCGTAAGTCAGAATTCATTAATTCCGGACTTTTATGAAAAGTCTTTTCATTCTCTACAACTTTTGTATTTCGTGTTTTCCAAGAAAAAGTTATTTAGAGGGTCAAAAAGGCTAAAAACGGATATTAGCAGAACCGGAATCGTGAAATTTTTCGAGATTTGAGATATTTCGTGTTTCATGGATTACAAAGAATTGATTATGTGCTTTAACGTGGATTATTTGATTTCCGTTATTGAGGCAAAGAAATTTTCGTTGCTCTGTATTATTTATTTGCTACGTGTTATCCAAGTAACTTTCCGTTGCTCCATATTACTTGTTTGCTTATGTGTTCTGTGAGTAACTACTCGTTCCTCCGTATTACTTATTTGCTTACGTGTTCTGTAAGTGACTATTCGTTGCTCCGTATTATTATTTAACAGTTGTTTGATTAGATGTTCGAAATATGTATGTAACTGTTGCTCCGTATTTATTGTGTAACGTGCCATATTATGTGTGATGTGTGATTAATAAGATAACAAATTTTCAAAAATCCACAGTCTTAATCATGTATAGGAATAAGATTTCGATCACTGGAAAGTGTGATACTTAGAACTAGTTTTCACACGTTCCGGAACACATCGATACATTGTCAAACTTCGGTTTAACTTGATGAGGGGCGTAAACTAGCCCCCCATCGAATAAGAATAGGAACCCGGTCACTTGGGAAATGTGGCATAAAGTGTAAGATGTCGGTCACTGGAAAAGTGTGGCATAAGGTTTGATTTAGGACTGTGGGACTAAAGATAAGAATTTATTGTTAGGTATTATTGATTGATTAAGAATTTTGGATCATGTGTGCTTCGCTTTGATAATGGTTTTTGATTATATCATGTGCATCTTTATTCATCTCGTTATCGAATATATGTGTGATTTTGTGTGATCTGTGTTATGTGTCAAGCATGGTTAAATTGTATTTTCGAAAAACTTAAAAATATTATTTTGAGCCGTTGGACGACAGTTGCTTGATGGGTTTCGCAGCTTATCCTTTTAATATTTCAGGTTTCACCTAAGAGTTCAAGTTGGATAGCATTGGAATTCGAGGACCTTAGTTTTTGAGTAGATTGACTTTTGGACCGCTTCCGTTAGCTGCACTTTTGTAATAGTCAACTTTGTAATAGACTTTTGGATCGCTAAATTGAATTGTATTTTAGTTTTGATTTAGAATAATAGTCCATAAAGTCGTTGTTCAACACATATGACTGGAACTAAATCCATGTTGTCAGAAGATGAGGAGAAGGTTGGCCCAATGGTTTCCTATGGAGATGGCAATGTAGGAAAAAGATTGGGATATTACAATATTATTATTGGAAATGTCATTATCTCAAACGTAGCTCTGGTAGATGGACTGAAGCATAACTTGTTGAGCATTAGTCAAATCACTGACATAGATTTCTATATCGTGTTCTGTGATACGCACTGTGAAGTAGTTCATAAGATCACAAAGAAAACTGTTTCCAAAGCTTATAGACAGGGAAACATTTATGAAGCCAAACTTTATGCAAATACTGATGGTTCTAAAACTTGTCTGGTAACCAAGGCATCAATAGATGAAAGTTTGAATTGGCACAAGAAACTTTCTCATCTCAACTTTAATAATCTTAATGAACTGGTGAAGAAAGAATTGGTGAGAGAAGAATGCAACCATGAAAACTTTGGACTTGTGGACAAAAATCTCAAATCAGGAAAAAAGGCAAATCCTGATGAAGATGCACATGTTGAGGGGGAGAAATGTATAACTATCAGGAACTGACAGCACAATTACAGGGGGAGTTTTTCGTGGAACTAATCCTGAAATTCACATTACTAATGATTTGTCAAATTCTGACAGATTGGTCAGTGGAGAAGAGATTCTTGATTTTTCTAATAATTTCAACAATGCAAATGCTGAGGGGGAGAAATCATGATTAAATTCTTGATTTTGGATTACAAATTTGATCTCAACAAGTGATGGACAAGACATGACTTTTCTTAAAAAGGACGGTAACATTATTTCTTTCGTGATTTTGAAGTGTTACAAATTTATTTTATTCTATTTTGAATAATCATGTTAAACTTGTCATCATTATTTTTTATATTAGCCATAGGTGCATGTAAAGAGATTTTGTTTTATTTGCCTAGATATGCGTAATATTATGCGTCCAATCTTCATTATTACACGGTTAATTAAAGGTGTCTCTTTAGATTCTTAGTAGGTTTTGGCTATAAAATCATTCTTATTATCTCTTAGAAGTCTCACATCTTGCTCAATCTTTCACACTCTCTCTCTCTCTCTAAATACAACTCTTCTTCTTCTTAAAACCATCACCATGAACCAAAACCAATTTACACTCGTATTGAGGGTGGGGTTTACTATCTCGCTTTCAAGTGGATGAGGGTCGTATCTATTATGACCCGTGGGGACTTAGAATCAAAATTAAGCGCCAAATCTATAGCCCTCATGACTTTCCATCATCAGTTTATGAGGAGCTGTCCTTTGAACAACAGACTGGTCTCCAATTTTTGCAACTGGAGACCATTGTTGAAGAGGAACGTCGGGCTAAAGAAGTTGAGAGGCGTTGTATTGAGGCTCTTAAGCTGAAAGAGAACATTATTTCTCTTGCAACTACAATCTTGTGGATTTCTCATCGCAGAGCTCTGAAGAGCCAGGAGGACACAAAGAAGATGAAGATAGAATAGGTTCTAGCTTTTAGAAGTTAGGAATCTTTTGTAATTCTACATCTTGTAACCATCCTCATTGATATCAATGAAATCTTTTGTTTGATATATATTAGTTTGATGCATGTTAGAATACTTGTTTTTCTTTTATGTGCTTTATACTATGACTGTTCATATTCTTTTTGCACAACATGTTTAAAATTTGATATCTTGATAATGCATGTGTAAAACTAACTGGAGTGTTTTATCTCCTAATAAGAACAGTTAATGTACCAAATTTCAAGAAACAACAGAAGATCATTGATGAAAGATTTAATTCCAAGCCTTTGTGTATTATACAATTAGGGTATTTTTGTCTAACAAAATGCCTCACAAATATAATTTTCCAAATCCTGACACTGTGGGACAGGGCATATCCAACCATATTCCTGACCAAAGTGTCCATTTTTCTTCACTTAAATCGAAACACAATCTCACCTCTGGTTCTTCTTAAAAGGAATCAGTTGCAAATCAAAGACAATGGCTAAGTCTGATTTGTCTCAAAGATAATCAGGTCTAAAGGCTGTTTCACACTCACCTATATCTTTGGAGCAAAAAGGTGGAGTAAGGAAGAAAAGTGTTTCATCGGTAACAAAAATCAAGGAGATTCGAGAAAAAAAGAAAAGGAAAATTGTAGCTGGTGTTAGGCTCGTTGATGAATCATCAAACACTGAAAGTGATAGTGATGATCCAATTATATTCAAGAAGCCTGCTAGACCAGTGGAGGTTACTGGTGCTAATGCAGAAGAAGACCAAAGTTTGATTGCAGCTGCTAAAACTAAGAAACGAAGACTAGTGAAGTTAGCAGAAAAGGTTCACAAGAAACCAGATGGTCTTATAGTGTTGGTTGATATTGCTCTGGATCAGGAATCTATAAATCCTGACAAATAATTGTCAAATCATGACAGGTCTCAAGCAATTCCTGATCAGACAGTTATTACATCTCACACAGCCAAGATAGCTGAAATTTCTAAGGAAGTTGATCTGCTGAAGTCTATCAAGAGGAAAGCACAGACTTCATCTATTTTTCAAAGCAAGAAGATCAAACTTCAATCACCAAAGAAGGGGTACAGTCCACAAGAACAATCTTCTCAAAGTAAAGATGCACCTTTTAATGCCCCAGTTACACAATAACCACCTGCTCAAAGTGTATGTGAAAGCATAACATCACGTCTGACTTTTCCTGACATTGCTCAGAGAAGTCAAATTTCTGTGGTTGATGACATTCTGAAGACAGTACAAGACATGGAAGCTCATCAAAAGCACATTGCTGGATTGGATGTTGTTATCAATGATCCTATCTTTGAGGGAAGCACACAAGAATCTTCATTTCAAAGGATTGAAGAAGCTTTAGAACCTCAAGTCACACAAGAACCAACAGTTCAAAGTACCGTTGCAGACGTAGTGTCAAATTCTATTGTGGGGTCAATTTCTGACAAGCAGCACATCCCTAATACAAGGACAATTCCTGATAAAGCTGTTCCTGATACTACAGCTGTACTGATCACTTTTCAAGATAAGATTGAAGCAATCTTGGTACAACCACTCAAGGCTATCCAATAGTTGATACTCCTCAAGGTACAAATCCTTTACACTCTACTTTATCTGCTGATATGACTATGATTAGACCTTTATAAAGGAATACCTCTAGTCATATGATCACATACAACTCTTCTCAGCCACCTCTTATTTCTGTAGGAAAAACTTCTCTGAGCTTTTCATGTGAGAATGAGAGAAAAGATTTAGTGAAAAACAGAATTAAAGAGAGGCAGGATCCTTACATGGCAAAAGGAGAGGTAGATGAGAGTCAAGATTTAGTTAATCCCTGTGAGGAAGCTCTAACTATTAAAATTCATGAGATGAGTGGTGTGAGAAGTGATGAGATCACTTTAAAAGAACAGAGAGATTTAGGTACTCATGGTTCTTTTCTTATAGGATCTACACATGCAACGAAGCCTTCTAAGCCAAATATTGATTTAAAACTCAAAGGCATAGTTCCTGATTCTGATGTTGATTATGATATTTCTAAGAAATCTTCTGGTGATCAAGTTGATTCTGATGACTCTGATGATGATAATCCTGATGATGCTGTTTTGAAAGCTGATATTGAAGCATCTAAATTCTCTAATTTTGGTTCATCATCTGGTCATGCTGCTGTTCTACATCCTCATAGGGCTTATGAATGGAATCATTTTTGGAGATTATCTAGTGAAAAGATATCTATGAAATCTGCTCAAACTTTAGCGGATTATGCTGTTCAATTGGTTTTACATACTGCTATGAAAGCATTTATAAAAACCACTACAGTTTTAGTCAAATGACTGCATTCTTTAGCCTCTGCACTTAAGGAAGATACGTTAAAATCAGAGAAGAGCTTGCTGATCTTTCTGTGACTATTAAATGTACAAACAAACAAAATGGTTTGCTAAAGAGAATGTTTAGCTTGGAAGCAAAACAAGATCATATGTTTGAAAAATCGACAGCTTTGAAGGCTGGTCAGAATGCTACAAATTCCAAGTTGGATGCTATTTTCTCTCTTCTACAAAGTTTCGATGCCAAAAAGGGGGAGATAGTATCAAAGACAAAATGTCAACTTGTCAACTTAAAGTTGTTGAACTTCACACTTGTTGATAGTCCTGATCAGGAAATAACTGTTGATCATCTGGATAGACTTGAAGCTGTGAATATTATTCTTGATAAACATGATGGTTCTGAATCTAAACAGAAGATCTTACTCTTATGGAAAAATAATCAAGTTCAAGTTCTTTCACTTGATGAACTGATGATCATATCTATAAAGAAATTGAAGTACATTCACTATTTGCTAAGAGTTGAAGATGAAACTTCCAGGTAATGGTCAAACATGATTCTTGCCAATATCAGAAGAAGGATATTGTATGATGGTCTATATTATTTTGGATCATATGTTCCTAAATACATAAATTTCAGAGGGGAAGAAGTCAACATGAAGAATGGTGAAGTTGTCATTGAAAATGTTCTTACTCAGAGGCATATAACTATGAATCCTGATGGAAGAAAAACTTGCTATGTTTCACTGGAAGAGATGTTGACAGAAAGAGCTCAAATAAAAAATCTGAGAGCTGCTATCTATCAATTATCTGAAAAACAGAGTATGAGAAGAATTTCAAGATCAAGTTAGAAGATATTCTGTTGAAAAAAATTGATGACAGACTTACAACTTTTGTTCAGAGATATTACAGAATTTATCAAGAAATATGAAGATCAAAGTCTGAAACAAAGTAAGCTTTACACTACTTATTTTCTCTATCTGGTTTTTGGCACTAGAAAATTCTATTAGAATTCATGCTTATTCTGCAAAGTATAAATTGGTGGAGATTGTTGAGAATTGAATAAGTCAAAGATCAGGATCTGTCTAACAATCAGGATATGATCAACTGCTGTGATATGGTTATTCGTTGAAAGCTTCAGTATCATCCGTCGACGATCGTTAGTCATCCGTTGATATATATAAATGATTATTCGTCGAAGCTAAAGTATTTATCCGTTGATCAGGCTATCCATTGAGAATGACTTGGATGATAAGTCAAGACTGCGAGATAAATCAGAAGGTGCTGATTTATAGGATAGTAGTTAATTTAGATATGTAAAGTGTTAGAATAATATTGTAAAATATCTTGTAATTTATAGAGGACTGATTTGTAGTTGTGTAGTATATAAACGCATAATAGGTTATCACAATATGTGGTGTGCAGAACTCGAGTAGTCGTATAACCTAGAAGCTCTTAAGAATATTATTCTTGAGAGAGTTTTGTAAAAGTTTATTAAAGATCAATATAAACTGTTATTTGATTCATCTGTTCTTACTTTACTTTCATAATACCTCAATTTGTTTAGTAATTGTATCCAACCCCCCGGGCAACATAAATAATAAAAGGTCACTCTAATCTAGTCTTGATGTGGCCAACTTAGTAGACTTAACACGACACTAATCTCCATGACAAGATGCCACGTATAGGATATATATAACACTAATCTTGTACTAAATTTTATGTCCACATTTTAATTTAATCTAGTAATACAAAGTAACTAACCTTCTATTTGTTATTTTGTTGTTTTGCCCATTTATATTTAAACAAACAAGTAGCAGATGTTCCGAAACTTAACATCACTTGGTTTTAAATTTCAAAAACCTGGAACTTAAATGGGTCACATGTCCATTTATTGATAATTTATAATTTAATAAAATAAGGCTTTTTATTTAGAGTAATGCTACGTAACCCAAAACTCGTACCAAAATAGTTATAAAGTGACGTGGCATGACACATGTTTAAATATAATTCGTGGGTACATTTGAATGCACGCGGGGTCCCATATTATTACTAGGAAAGTTACCATTTATAAAGTATTTGGGAACAATTTTTGTAACAATATTTGGGGCCTCTAGCATTTTTCTTTTATTTAATAGCAAAGTTAGAATTTCTACTAACGAAATAAATGCTTGATCATTTAATTCCTAGCTATTTCCATAATTTATTTCCATTTTACGTATTTAAAGTGTCAACAATTATTATATTAAATATCTAACCAAATTTATGTCCATTTTAAGTCTCGTAGCACATGTTTTTAGCCAAATATCATTAGCTTGGAATGATTAGGAAATGACCACATCTATATATCTATTGTTAGGTCACACACACTGTAGAGGGGGTGAATACAGTGTAAAGTACAATCAAATCGAACTTTAATATCTCAATTAACAGAAAACAAACTTTATTGAAACAATAAACTCTGTTACAGTATGGAACTGTTACCTCTCAGTGATGAACAAATATCACGAGATAGTTCTTCAACAAACATCTCTCAGCATATCTAAGTTCATCAATCATCCTCCTTTTAGCATCTTTAAGTTTTGCAGTATCTTCACCAATTTGAAAGATTGCAGCCCTGAGATCATTAATCTTAGCTTTTCTTATATCCTGATCCAGTCTGATCAAATATGCCTTATCAGACTCAAGATTGAATTCCACAGCCCTGTAACCCAAAAAGGTAGTTATAATCTTAGCAGTGTTGGGCTTCATTTCAACTATATCACACTTGTGATCTCTGTACTTTGGAACATATGTGCTGTCAGACTTAACAGAATAAAGCCTTTTCTGTCTCTGAATCTGATCCTTCAAATAGTTTGCAGCACTTCCTGTCAATCTGTCATCCACTTGAAGTAAGAATAGTACATGCTCCAATTCTTCAAAATACTTCAATGGAATGGCATTTTGCCTTATATGATAAACCCTACCATCTGTCATGAAGTACAACAAGATGTGTTCTTTCAAGTAGGTATGGTAAACTATTTGTACAGATTCCAGTTGATTCAATCTCTCAGGAGTTGCTCCAATACCTGGTTCATTCAAGGAAGTTGGATCATTGGTAGTGTTCTGTATTCTTCTTTCATCAGCACTTCCCAATCCAGTTTTATCTCTTGCTTCCTTTCCAGTAACTACTCTTGCTTCAAAACCACTTGCAGCAGTCTTCAAAGGTTGAGTCTGTTTTGCTTTAGTGAATCCTGGTAGGAGTTTCTTTGATCTATCTTCTGATATCAAGTTAACTTGAGATGTGTCAGAGGTTACTTGCTTCTTCAAAATATCAGAACTTACAGTCTCTTGACTCTGAACAACTTGAGCCATGTCAGAGGTTGTTTTAAGAACTTTTCTCGAAGTCAGAGCAAGATCATCCTTTTCATCAGTGATTTCTTCATTCTCAGGAGGCACATAAACCTTGATAGGTTCACCAACCTTTTCTTTACCCTTGGATCTTGGATCTATCTGCGGTTGTGATTTAGCCAATGTTGCTTCAGTATTTGTCCTTTCTTTTATCACAATGCCTTTGAGTTTTGGAAGTGTCTCTTTACCAGAAGCTTCAGATTTAGATGTAACTTTCTCTGATTTAAGTCTGGCTTCTTCTTCCATTAAACTCTCCAAGTCCATTCCTGGATTTTTCTGAAGAAATAACTGTCTTGACATTTCTTCATCAAGATCTAAAAGTTCATCAGAACATATCCTTTTACCAGTAGTAGAACTAATTCTTTTCCCAGTATCAGAACTTGTCCTGTGACTTGTGATTTCAGCTTTTCTTGATGAGAAACCTCTACCTTGACTATGACCTTTACCCATTCCAGAGTTTCCTTGATCATCCTTTTCATCATCCTTCCCTTTCAATGTCTTAACAGTCTTGCATTTGGACTTAATTACTTTCTCCCCCTTTTTGGCATCAGCAGGTAATAGAAGAGATACAAGCAATTCCACCGAGGCTTGGATTTCGATAAGTTGTGATTGCTGAGAAGCTTGATTTTTCAGAATATCATCAATCTGAGCTTGTTGAGTCTCTTGAGTCTTCTCAATATAAGCAATCCTGTCAAAGGTAGGTTGGAAGAACTTTTTCTTATCAATCTTTTGAACTTGTTCTTGTTTGATGAATTATTCCTGAATCTTGTGTAGCTCTGCATGAGTAGTTGAATGGATACCTTGTAAATGTTTAGTACTCAATGCAGTGACTCTAAGCTGTGTTTTGAAATCATCAGAATTTAACATCTCAGCAAGATACTTTGCAGATGGAGCACAGGTGACTTTGCAGATACTTTGCAGATGGAGCACAGGTGTTTAGTCAAGTGCTCAGCAAGATACTTTGCAGATGGAGCACAGGTGACTGAATTCCATTCCTTAGTCCACTCCTGTCCTGCAGGAGTTTCACTCCAAGGCACTGGTGCTTCTCTTGTAACAAACTTCTTAACAAGTTCAGATTTAAGAACTGTTTGTTGAGGGGCATGTCCTGAAGGACCTGCTGCATCAGCATCTGCATTTGAAGCAGCATCACCAGTATCTCCAACATTTGCAGCATCAGAACTTACAGAATCAGTATCTTCTGATAAAATAACAGTGTGAGTAGCAATGGAGGCTTCAGCATCCTCTAATTCCTGATCTGGTTCCAAGTTCTGATCAACAGCCATATCCAGATGCTCACCTATATTCTGATCATCAGCATCTAGATGTAGAGAAGGTGTAGTAGATAATTCCGGAGTTTGAGCAGCATCAGTAACAGGTGTTGTTGATGGATTAGTTGCTGTTGGAGCTTCTAAGCAAATGACTTCAGGCACAACCAAGGTCTGAATATCTATATCAGCACTTGTGCCTGTATTAACAGGAGATACAGACTTTTGAACAGGAGACACAGATGGTGTGTTGGCCTTTTCAGTAACCGCTTCCTGAGTTGGAGTTGATGGAGAAGTAGTGACTGTAGCAGATTCCTTTTCTTGTGAGATCAGAGATTCCTGATCTCCTTCCTTAGCTGCTGCTTCTTCATCATCTGAAACTGGCCTTTTTGCCCTCTGTTTCTTGTATCTCTTTGAAGATATGGAGTCCTTGGGAGTTTCATCAACAGTCATTCTTCTAATCCTTTTGAGAAGCCTAGATCCCCCAATTGCAGAATCCTTCTGAGAAGTCACTTTCTCAGCTTCTTTTACAACAGGTTCTGAAGTAGGAACCTGTTCCTCACTATCAGATTCATCTCTCAAAGAAATCCTCCTTCTCTTTTGAGGTGTTTGAGGAACAGTCTTTGTCCTCTTTGGCTTGGAAGATGAAGGCTTCACAGGAGGTTCTAAGGATGAAGATTGAACTTTCTGTGAAGTGGTGAGATATGATTTGAGTTATTGCCTGAGAGTGGGTTGAGTAGTATGGGTGGTATGTGCTGATGGTTGTTGTAGTGGTTGGGAGGTGGTTGTAGGTTGGACATCAGGATAAACAGATCTATAGGAATCAGGATCAGCATTTACTAAGATCTGTTTTACAGACTGAGGAATCTGTAAAGGTCTAACAACTTATTTCTTAGTGTCAGCATTTACCAGGTCATTAAAGTAACGTTTTGCAACTTTGAACGGTGGATTTAAGGTACTGGCTAGTCGAGGTTCATCAGTACAAAAAGTATATATAAGTTGACAGAATCTAGCAAAGTAGACAACATTCCTATCCTCTGTCATCCTATCCCCAATAAAACCTATTACAGCAGTTGCAAAATCAAAATGAGTTTGGTTAATGATAGCATACCCGATGTGCTGACTCATTATAGGGATGGCATCAAAGTTTGAACACTTGTTCCCAAACGCTTTAGTGATGCAGTCAAAAAAGAAGCTCCATTCCCTCCTGATATGAGCCCGTTTCAACTGCCCAAGCTTAGCCAAACTCTGCTTATACCCCAAACTGACCATTAACTCCTGAAGAGCTGATTCCTCTGGAGTTGAAAAAGTACATCCTTGTAATAACCCCAATTTTTGGGAAATTTTTGAAACCCTTATGAATAGTGTTTTTGCTGAATGAGAAAACTTTTCATGCCACACTATGTAGGGGTTCTGATATGGATATTCTGAGATTTTATTAGTACTTTATATGGGATATAAGTGTATGTAAAGATCGTCAGAATCCAAATCCGAACACTTTGATTTTTCCCGGAAATTCACAAGATACGGAGAGAATTGAGTATAAGGTAACAGGATAAAAAGGATTTAAATTAAAGGATTATAGGAGAGGATCATAAAAGGAATATAATATATTGAGAAAGGTTAAGGGAACCTAAGTGATAAGATCCCGGGTATGATCCCTCAAACGATAAACGAGAACGAAAGATAAGCGAACCGTAAAACAAATAAGTGACCAAGAGACAAGCTTGTACAAGAAGCCAGGGATTGTGACATCATCAAACCACAAGGTGTGGACAAGTGGGAGCATTATGACATGTGCAAGGTGACATAAGCATGACATGGGAAGGAAGGAGGTGTGGTGGCTTTGTAACCACACAAATTCAAGGGCAAGAAGGTAATTGACTAAAGCAAGCACAAAAACCAAGCAACCAAGCCAAGCAAATCATTTTTCATCAAAATCAAAAAGAAACCAAGGCATTGTTCTTCATGCTCTCGGCCAAAACAGAATCAGAACACTAAAACTGCTGTATCTCCTTCATTTCTCACTCAAATATTGTGTTCTATAGCTCATTGGAAAGGTATTGAGATGGCCTACAACTCTTGTTCACAAGTCTCGTCCATATAATCATGGTAAGACCCTCATTTTTACAGTTCTTTAAATCGGACTTTTAGAAACTTCAAAGCCTAACTTTGTGTTCTTGATTTCTTTGGAAAGATCAAGCTTGTAGGAGGCTCCCTAAGGCTTCCTAGCAACTTAACACCTCCCAAGGAAGGTATAAACTTCAAACCCTAGCCTTTAATTTATTTGTTAGTAAGTTTAATGGTTGGTGTTGTGAAATGAGAAGCATGGATTGTGATTATTAGTAGTTTGGTTTGATTTGGAAGTGTTTTGGTAATTGAAGCTTGATTATAGTTCATAGGTCTTGATTGTGGTTGTTTGAGTTGAAAACCTTGGAGATTATGGACTGATGTGGTATGGTTTAGGTGAAGTTTTGTTGTATTGATGGTTATGAGTTGGTTGGTGGTTAATTGGAGTAGTTTAAACATTGGTAATCGCGTAAACATAGCCGTCGTAACGTCCGATTTTCTTTGGACTGTTTTTGTGCATAACATTAGGACCCGAGAACCCCCTGCTAGATTATGACCACTGCCATTTTTAGATAGCTCATGTTACGAGCTTCGTTTTGATATGTAGTTCGTTCGATTCCGATGCACGGTTTAGGAGAAACGACCGTTTCAAGTAACGGCGTTTCGCGAACGAAACTTTTCCCCTCGCCTTACTTTGAAACATAGGTTAAAGACCAAAAAGGGTTAATTAATGTATGAAACATTTATGGTAAGTGTTTTAGGCAGTTGGTAAGACACTCGCGAAGGAATCGCTTTAAAACTCGTAAAGGTTAAATTATTAAAAATGGTGGAGCCGAGGGTACCCGAGCGACTTAAGCAAATCAGTGAGCGCAAAACAAGCGTTAGAGTCTAAGTTAGTTAAAGTATAGAATTACAAGTGATTTTGGTTTAATTCCAACTTACTTGTTGTTTATAGGTTACCAGACTCGTCCCGAGCCATTCGTAACCCCCAGTCGCTCAGGCAAGTTTTCTACCCGATATACTGTTGTTGTGATGTAAATATATGTATATGCATTATCTTGTGATATTGCATGATTGTTATTAGCAAATTTTGCGATATATTGGAGCATGCTAATATGGTATATATGCATGTCTGTTTCGTAATCTGGTTATCTATCTGTTGATTTCAATGCTTATAGTTGCATAATACCTATGCTAGAGGATAGCGGTATCTTGCGTATACCCTTAGTATAGGGGATAAAAGGTGAACATATTTCTAAACCGGGAGTCGATGTTCCCGAGTATATTATATATATATATATTTATTTATATATATATATATGGATATAGTTTTTAAAACTATGGATCGAATAAGGTTTATTCGATACCTTTATTTTATTATTTGAATAATATTTAAATATTCATTCGAGGGCTTATGACTCAGTTTATATTATTTATTGAATATTATTTGAATATTCATTTGAGGATCTATGACTCCGATTATGTGCTGTAATATATTCTTTATTTTATTAAAGAGTAAGGTGTTAATAATCAAACTTATTTTCGATTATTCAAATAAAGATAATACTTTCATATAAGTATATCTTTGGTTATTTAATGTTTATTTCAAGTATAAGTTTTAATACTTCTACTTCAATTATTTTTATATAGATTATTCTTTATGGGAATATTATTTAAAATAATAATATTCAGCCATTTTCTAAATATTCTGGGGACTGATTTACTTCATTAAATCAGCCTTACTCCAAACACTCTTTAAAGTGTTTTCGAGTCTTCAAAATGATTTTTTAAAAGTCAGAGCGGATCCCAAAACTCATTTTTATATTTAAGATCTTCCTTTTTAAAGGGGATTTAAATACTCGCTCAAAACCTGGGGAATCCGGCTCTGTGGTGTATTTTATATTCGCAACGAGGTTGCAGATTTGGTAAATGAATTGATTACTTGCCCAACGTTCGGGAAGTAAGCCCATCTCATTGAGTCGGCATAAGCGACAGGCCGGGGTACGGTCTATTATTGTGTAAGTGGCTGGGTGGCAGTCCATCAACGCGTGAGGGGCCGGGGTACGGTCTAGCGCGAGGTCCTAATGCGGCCAGGGTGATGACCGGTGAGGAATTCATCCATCTATAGTAGAAAAGGTTACTTATTGGTATCTTTGCCTGATCAGCAAGATATCGGGTTTATGCCAAAATTCTTTTCCTTTCCAAAATTCATTGGATGTTTCAAACTCTGTTCATACTTTACATAACAGAGGTTCCAGGAAATGTTTAAGAGATATATATGTGGATATATATATATCGGGACTAAATAAAGTAACTCGTAACTTTATTTCATTCAATAATATTTCAAAGATTGAATCTATTCAAATCTTGTCTTGTAGTCTCATCTATGTGATGAACTTTTGAAACTGATTATAACTTGAACGGTGGTAGTTCAAGTAGTATTGGGAAAGATATAAGTATATTGGGGTATTTGGTAACCTCATCTTTTAAACTTATATCTAATTAATAATTGTCTTATGTATGACAAAGATTTTCAGAAAAACGTTGAGACAAGGTTAGATATATGAGATCACCTTGCAACGATATTTTTTTCATACAGTTACACACTAGGACTTTGTGTATATTATGCATGGAAGAGGACTTCCAATATTTTGAAAAGTATATATGTATATATACTGAATATTTTGCGACTTCATCGCATTAAGTTATCAACTTGGTTCATTTCTTTTGACCAAGACTTTCATGAGTATTATGAGTAGGCTCATATATTGTAAATCATTATACATATTATTTTGGTGGGCTTGCTGCTCACCCTTGCTTTCTTCTTTCATCACACAACAACAGTTAGGAAAGATGGCCAGACTCCAGCAGACCCAGCGCAAGCGCGTGGGAAGCGTCCCGCGTCTTCCCGTTGATGTTGTAGCTGCTATAGCTGCAGAGGTAGATCTATTGTAGATCAGACCATCTACTTTTGAGAATCAATTATGTATAATTATAACTTGTGGCAGATAATGGCAATTAACTGTAAATTTATCAAGTAATCATTTTGGGTTGTAATAACTTTTAAATTGTGGATTCAAAGACTTGTACTTATTTAAATTTCATCTCTGAGACTATAACGGGTTGTGGTGTGTGTTAGTGTGGGGTCACAGCATAAGGTTATTTATTATTAATTAAGTGAAGTGATATTGTGGAAAGAAAGACCGTGACGACCCGGATCCCCGACCCCGGATCTGGGGGTGTTACAGAAATGGTATCAGAGCTAAGCGTTATAAACCTCAGAGATGATGTGACGTTAAGATAATAAGTTCACAAAGATAATAAGAACTCTTGCCAAGTTCATAGTCGGGCTACCTAACGTAGTACTGACAGTTAAAACCCTTATGGGAACCCTTATAAATATCGTGATAGGAGCGTAGTTCGTTATCGTATATGGTAGCGGGACTCCGAACCCTGAGGTTGAGGAGCAACAGCGCGATGATGTTTTATTACTAATTGGAGATCGGATTGTGGATCCGATAGAGTGTCCTAATACAGGACCGGATGATGTTGATATTGAGGATATAACGGTTGAGGATGTTGTCCTAGAAGGGATAGTTGTTGAGGAGGATCCCATGGAGGATCCTGACAAGATTGGATAAAGGACCACTGATGAATTGATGACCATGGTTAGGTCAACTACCAGAGGTAGGATTGGTCGATCACTACCGGAGGTTCGTTCAAGTTTGTAAAGATAGTAGCCCCCTTTAACGCGGCTTACTCGTAAGACTGAGAAGTTCGAATGGACAGAGAAATGCGAGAACAACTTTTAAGAACCGAAGCAAAGGTTGGTGACGTTCCCTATGTTGGCGTTGCCGGATGGAAAATGAGATTTTGTGATTTGTAAGTGACGCTTCGCATAAGGAATTAGGGTGCTTCTTATATAGCACAGCAAGATAATCGCGTCTGCGTCAAGACAATTAAGGTAATATGAAATTCGATATCCCCGCCCATGAGCTTAGGCTCGTGGTAATAGTTTTACCCTAAAGATTGGAGGCACTACTTGTATGGAGAGAAGTGCGAGAATTACCTAAGCCATAAGTGCTCTAGTACATTTTCACGTAGAAAGAGCTCAACATATGCCAGAGGAGGCAGTTAGAGCTAATCAAGAATTATGATTGGGAGATTCTTTATCATTCGGGGAAAGCCAATATGGTGGCTTATGCCCTTAGTAAAAAGGAGAGACTCAAGATGATAATGTCTTTGGGAGAAGTGATAAGAGATTTTGAGAAAATGGAAATAGAAGTGAAGGTAACCGGAGCCGGTACCAAAAAGCTGTTTGAGATTGCAATACAGCCCGAATTATTGGAAAAGGTCATATTGTGCCAGAAAAAGTTATGAGTGAAGGCAGAGAGCCAACAATTAGATAAAAGATTAATATCGAGAAAGATGATAAGGGAATAATGAGGTATTCCTATAGAATTTGGGTTCCGAAAGTTCAAGAGCGTAAGGATGAGAACTTAGATGAGAGCCATAGTTTGAGGAATAAGATTTAGAGCAAACCCTGAACGTGATAGTCAGGGAGGTCGCCATCAAGATAGAAGGAACCCATGACATAATGGAGTGGAAAATGAGGATTTTAAATTAAAAGATGACCCCAATTATGGGGAGTAGGATGGAACATTTCATACTAAGGAAACAGAAAGTTGAGTAAGGAAAGGAGACCTGAGACGATACTCCTATACGGCAATTCATGGACCTGTCTAAAGAGAACTTAGACTATTATCCCCAACCACCACCCTGAGGAGACAGTTATGTGAGAAATTCTTTCAGGACCTTTAAATCGCTAAGCTCTCAGAGTTCCAAGGAACAGGCTGACCCAGCCGAGGCAAGAGCCTGGCTAAAGGAAATATAGGAATCATTTGAGATTCAAAATGATTGATGAACCACAAAAGACTGTTTGTATCACTCACCCTCCTAAGAGAGAGACCACCCGCTGGTGAAAGGCCAAGGAAGGCACGGAGCAAGAGATTATAATAAACTGATTTAAGTTCAGTCAATTGTTTTCAGGAAAGTACTTCCCAAGGTTATGGAGATAATGTAAAAGCTTTAGAGCCAAAACAAAGGAAGACGAGTATGATGAATTATGAATCTAAGCTGTAAAAGTTGTTAAGATTCGTTCTGAAGACGCGAATCCAGAATGACGGGATGTTTGAAATCAATACTTTTGTTGTGTTAGTTCATGAAATAATGATAAGAGAAAGGAAAATAAAAAGAAACTGAAGTGGAAAGGAATATAAAGGCAATAGAGTTTGAGGTATGATAAGGGAGTTGGGTATGAGGAAACCCTAAAGACTCGTAGCAATAGACATAGAAAAGTATGTAATTGTCAGGATGAGGATGATTCACCATGAGTTAAAATTGATGGTTGAAGGCATAAGAGATACATATATTGTACCCCCTTTAAGTTGGGAGGATTCGAGGAAACCTTGAGATAGTTCGAAGGATAAATAATGAGACGCGGATAGACTGAGGAGACAAGAAGTAAGAAAATTAGGAAAATTGGATGAAGGAAGTGACCTTCAAAGATGTGAAGTGTAAGACCGGTGGCTTGATACCCAGAAAGGGAGACGCCAGGTATGAAAGATATCCCAATATTGAGGTGACTGTTGAGATAAACAAAAAAAGTAAATAAGGAATTATTAAGAAGAAGTTCATGTTGAACATGACCAATATCTTCCAGAACATCCATGTTATCATTACCAAATCAGGAAAGACAAGCGGATAACCGTTGTTATCTTTTGGAGGCCATATGGATTGACCTTAATTTGAATAAGGATGCTATTATGAAGTTAGGTATAGACTATCGAGGTGGAAATGATTGAACAAGATACCCTTATCAGGGATATATGACTTTATTTATCCATGGAAGGATGCTTGTACCTTTTTAGAGGTGGAATTAAGGATAGAACATCGGTAACTTAAAGAATCCTAGGGGAATGCATAAAGGTTGGCATTTCACCCTTAATAGGGATAGTATGAGTTTTGACAGTATGAATTGGAAAGGGTTAAGGTAATAATAACCTTTAAGGATCAGTGGAGAAATTTTTCAGAAGTAAATAGACAATGGTTCTAGTATCAGTAAATGGTATTTGATATGCCCTGTATATAGGGAATACAGGAGGAACGATTGAAGGATAACCTTAGAGGTTTTACAAGGAGAAGGGAAATATTCGAAATTCTCAAGAATAAAAATGTTGATAAAGGAAATATGACATAATTATAATGATGCCAAGTGGGGCACGTGTTAAACCACGAGAAAGTATGGATCGAACCAGTAAAGGTCGAAATTATTCAGGGCAATTAAGACTTAAGATAAAAGATGTTCTAAGTATGATTGAGAGTCAGTCATGACAGTGATTAACCTCTAACGACTGAGGCAATAACTTATGGAAAAATGGTGATATTTTTTTTTACTCATCAGATTTTAAGGAATACATCTTCACAAAAGCAGTGATTGAAATAAGGTAGGAAATTTATTTGGAGGTGGTTAAAATGACATTGACTATAAGGAAATTTTAATATCAGGAAAGGCCAAAGAGGTGGCCGACACTTTAAAGGTAAGAGGATAATTATAGGCGCTTGTGCCAGAGGAATACAGTGATGATGGTTAAAACTGTGAAGGTTGTATTATGGTTTGGAAGATTGACATTCCTTCTGATGACTGTGCAATACCCAACCGTAATAGTAGTTGGTAAAAGTTTAATTCGTGTAATTGCCATGAACGGGCTATCTATCTTAGGAGGTCCTATCTTGGGATAAGCCAGGACCATGTTTCCAAAAGGACTAGACGAACCTTTGAGTTAAGTCTTCTATTTAAGGCATATGATTAAGAATGGTATTAACCTGCTATCGTTGCTTTGATTGAAACTCTTCTGCACTTTTATCTGCTTCATGTCATGTATGTATGTCAGGATCAGGAGTGTTCTTCATGAATCAGGAATGGTGATTATGTTACCTCCTTAGAAGGATTTGATACGAGATGTATGGACTCCGTATGGTTAGTTATTAAGATTTCATGGAAAATGAATGACTACAGTGGGTCAGTGGTAGACCATAGTAAGGCAGCAATGATTCTGCGAGTAGTGAGCTGATTACAACCATGAGAGTTGTATTGGAATGGGTGTTGAGATTGAGTACCACTAATCGGGTCGTGGTAGTGTATAAGTTATCATTGATAGACTAATTAAATAGAGTATCTACATAGTGAATTATTATTCTTTCTTATCAATAGAGAGTCGTATTATTATACGAGGAAGGTTGCGGTGCAAGCATAGAATTCAAGTAACGATGATGTCTAGAATGAGATCCCAGATTCGATTTTCGATGTCGAGGGAGTTTCAAAGGTAATTGTGTATAAGCTCGAGGAAGAGCATGGGTCCATAGAATGATGGACGGGATAGCGAAAATATTTAGGCACGTGAAATGCGATGCTATAATACTTGATGTTGATATAAATACATATATGTTTTGTTCTTCCATGACAAACCTCTATAGTTCAGAGGTAGATTCCAAGCCAGATATTTTATGGCAATATTTTTACATATATATACAATTCTCTTCAGTTCGCTCTTTTCTCTTCTTTTCATTTCATGTAAGCTGAGAAGAACAACCCTTCCAGAAGGGGAGGTATTGCCGAATGACTATCTATCTTTGTGATAGAAGCCTAGTAGGATACCACATGTTGTTTAATTGCTTGTCAAGTACTAAAGGCTGGCCACCTTCTGTACTAACTATGCGATATAACAAGTGTTCATGATCATAGTGATCTCTCAACAAATTCCTTTACTTCTATTTGATTGATCAAATTTTGGAAAATAGAAACAACTGAAAAAGGAGTAATAAAGTAGTGGTAGTATGCGGAATGGAAACACATTCGTGATACTAAGGTTGTCGTGGTCATTAAAAGGTTATAGAACGCTAACGAGCAAAAGTATAACTAGTATAATATTAGGAACGGAAGGTTGTAGCGATTATGAACTAGAAAAGAATGGGTATTAAGAAGCAAAAGCTCTAATGCTAAACGCTATAATGAGAGTCTGTGCAATAGACTTGAAAGAATTTGGAATGATCACTTAACGCGGATTTAGTTATATCACGACAATAGATCATATGTCATTATCGAGGTGTCACCTTATGAGATCCTTGAGGGAAGATAATGTCGATCTCCCTTATGTTAGGATGAAGTTGTAGAGCGCAAGATGCTCGGACCCGCAGTAGTCCAAAGGACCAGGGATATAATAGATCTAATCAGAGGACGGCTGGTAGTAACCCAAGATGGACATAAGAGGTATGCTGATTTGACTCAAAAAAGGACAAAGAGTATGAAATAGGGGGCCTAGTAATGTTATAGGTATCCCCTTGGAAACCCTTGAAAAGGATTGATGAGGTTCGGAAAGAAAGGAAAGCTAAGTCTACAATTTGTTGGACCCTTGGATATATTAAGACGTCTGGGAAGTTAGCATAGGAGCTAGCCCTACCCCCGAACCTGTAGCAAGTTCATAACGTGTTCTACGTATCAATGTTATGGAAGTGTAATTCGGATGCCAGACAAATAGGGGCATATGAGCACATAGACATGCAACCAGACGTAACCTATATGGAGCAACCAGGAAGGGTATAGAGTAAAAAGGAACGAGTGCTTAGGAGAAGGGTTATCAAACTAGTAAGAGTTTGATGGTAGAACCACAATGTGGGAAAATTTACTCGAGAGTTAGAAAGTGCAATGCTAAGAGAGTATCCCTATTCACTTTCTATCTGATTCCGGGACGGAATCCTTTTAAGGAGGGGAGACTGTAATAACCCCAATTTTTGGGAAATTTTTGAAACCCTTATGAATAGTGTTTTTGCTGAATGAGAAAACTTTTCATGCCACACTATGTAGGGGTTCTGATATGGATATTCTGAGATTTTATTAGTACTTTATATGGGATATAAGTGTATGTAAAGATCGTCAGAATCCAAATCCGAACACTTTGATTTTTCCCGGAAATTCACAAGATACGGAGAGAATTGAGTATAAGGTAACAGGATAAAAATGATTTAAATTAAAGGATTATAGGAGAGGATCATAAAAGGAATATAATATATTGAGAAAGGTTAAGGGAACCTAAGTGATAAGATCCCGGGTATGATCCCTCAAACGATAAACGAGAACGAAAGATAAGCGAACCGTAAAACAAATAAGTGACCAAGAGACAAGCTTGTACAAGAAGCCAGGGATTGTGACATCATCAAACCACAAGGTGTGGACAAGTGGGAGCATTATGACATGTGCAAGGTGACATAAGCATGACATGGGAAGGAAGGAGGTGTGGTGGCTTTGTAACCACACAAATTCAAGGGCAAGAAGGTAATTGACTAAAGCAAGCACAAAAACCAAGCAACCAAGCCAAGCAAATCATTTTTCATCAAAATCAAAAAGAAACCAAGGCATTGTTCTTCATGCTCTCGGCCAAAACAGAATCAGAACACTAAAACTGCTGTATCTCCTTCATTTCTCACTCAAATATTGTGTTCTATAGCTCATTGGAAAGGTATTGAGATGGCCTACAACTCTTGTTCACAAGTCTCGTCCATATAATCATGGTAAGACCCTCATTTTTACAGTTCTTTAAATCAGACTTTTAGAAACTTCAAAGCCTAACTTTGTGTTCTTGATTTCTTTGGAAAGATCAAGCTTGTAGGAGGCTCCCTAAGGCTTCCTAGCAACTTAACACCTCCCAAGGAAGGTATAAACTTCAAACCCTAGCCTTTAATTTATTTGTTAGTAAGTTTAATGGTTGGTGTTGTGAAATGAGAAGCATGGATTGTGATTATTAGTAGTTTGGTTTGATTTGGAAGTGTTTTGGTAATTGAAGCTTGATTATAGTTCATAGGTCTTGATTGTGGTTGTTTGAGTTGAAAACCTTGGAGATTATGGACTGATGTGGTATGGTTTAGGTGAAGTTTTGTTGTATTGATGGTTATGAGTTGGTTGGTGGTTAATTGGAGTAGTTTAAACATTGGTAATCGCGTAAACATAGCCGTCGTAACGTCCGATTTTCTTTGGACTGTTTTTGTGCATAACATTAGGACCCGAGAACCCCCTGCTAGATTATGACCACTGCCATTTTTAGATAGCTCATGTTACGAGCTTCGTTTTGATATGTAGTTCGTTCGATTCCGATGCACGGTTTAGGAGAAACGACCGTTTCAAGTAACGGCGTTTCGCGAACGAAACTTTTCCCCTCGCCTTACTTTGAAACATAGGTTAAAGACCAAAAAGGGTTAATTAATGTATGAAACATTTATGGTAAGTGTGTTAGGCAGTTGGTAAGACACTCGCGAAGGAATCGCTTTAAAACTCGTAAAGGTTAAATTATTAAAAATGGTGGAGCCGAGGGTACCCGAGCGACTTAAGCAAATCAGTGAGCGCAAAACAAGCGTTAGAGTCTAAGTTAGTTAAAGTATAGAATTACAAGTGATTTTGGTTTAATTCCAACTTACTTGTTGTTTATAGGTTACCAGACTCGTCCCGAGCCATTCGTAACCCCCAGTCGCTCAGGCAAGTTTTCTACCCGATATACTGTTGTTGTGATGTAAATATATGTATATGCATTATCTTGTGATATTGCATGATTGTTATTAGCAAATTTTGCGATATATTGGAGCATGCTAATATGGTATATATGCATGTCTGTTTCGTAATCTGGTTATCTATCTGTTGATTTCAATGCTTATAGTTGCATAATACCTATGCTAGAGGATAGCGGTATCTTGCGTATACCCTTAGTATAGGGGATAAAAGGTGAACATATTTCTAAACCGGGAGTCGATGTTCCCGAGTATATTATATATATATATTTATTTATATATATATATATGGATATAGTTTTTAAAACTATGGATCGAATAAGGTTTATTCGATACCTTTATTTTATTATTTGAATAATATTTAAATATTCATTCGAGGGCTTATGACTCAGTTTATATTATTTATTGAATATTATTTGAATATTCATTTGAGGATCTATGACTCCGATTATGTGCTGTAATATATTCTTTATTTTATTAAAGAGTAAGGTGTTAATAATCAAACTTATTTTCGATTATTCAAATAAAGATAATACTTTCATATAAGTATATCTTTGGTTATTTAATGTTTATTTCAAGTATAAGTTTTAATACTTCTACTTCAATTATTTTTATATAGATTATTCTTTATGGGAATATTATTTAAAATAATAATATTCAGCCATTTTCTAAATATTCTGGGGACTGATTTACTTCATTAAATCAGCCTTACTCCAAACACTCTTTAAAGTGTTTTCGAGTCTTCAAAATGATTTTTTAAAAGTCAGAGCGGATCCCAAAACTCATTTTTATATTTAAGATCTTCCTTTTTAAAGGGGATTTAAATACTCGCTCAAAACCTGGGGAATCCGGCTCTGTGGTGTATTTTATATTCGCAACGAGGTTGCAGATTTGGTAAATGAATTGATTACTTGCCCAACGTTCGGGAAGTAAGCCCATCTCATTGAGTCGGCATAAGCGACAGGCCGGGGTACGGTCTATTATTGTGTAAGTGGCTGGGTGGCAGTCCATCAACGCGTGAGGGGCCGGGGTACGGTCTAGCGCGAGGTCCTAATGCGGCCAGGGTGATGACCGGTGAGGAATTCATCCATCTATAGTAGAAAAGGTTACTTATTGGTATCTTTGCCTGATCAGCAAGATATCGGGTTTATGCCAAAATTCTTTTCCTTTCCAAAATTCATTGGATGTTTCAAACTCTGTTCATACTTTACATAACAGAGGTTCCAGGAAATGTTTAAGAGATATATATATGTGGATATATATATATCGGGACTAAATAAAGTAACTCGTAACTTTATTTCATTCAATAATATTTCAAAGATTGAATCTATTCAAATCTTGTCTTGTAGTCTCATCTATGTGATGAACTTTTGAAACTGATTATAACTTGAACGGTGGTAGTTCAAGTAGTATTGGGAAAGATATAAGTATATTGGGGTATTTGGTAACCTCATCTTTTAAACTTATATCTAATTAATAATTGTCTTATGTATGACAAAGATTTTCAGAAAAACGTTGAGACAAGGTTAGATATATGAGATCACCTTGCAACGATATTTTTTTCATACAGTTACACACTAGGACTTTGTGTATATTATGCATGGAAGAGGACTTCCAATATTTTGAAAAGTATATATGTATATATACTGAATATTTTGCGACTTCATCGCATTAAGTTATCAACTTGGTTCATTTCTTTTGACCAAGACTTTCATGAGTATTATGAGTAGGCTCATATATTGTAAATCATTATACATATTATTTTGGTGGGCTTGCTGCTCACCCTTGCTTTCTTCTTTCATCACACAACAACAGTTAGGAAAGATGGCCAGACTCCAGCAGACCCAGCGCAAGCGCGTGGGAAGCGTCCCGCGTCTTCCCGTTGATGTTGTAGCTGCTATAGCTGCAGAGGTAGATTTATTGTAGATCAGACCATCTACTTTTGAGAATCAATTATGTATAATTATAACTTGTGGCAGATAATGGCAATTAACTGTAAATTTATCAAGTAATCATTTTGGGTTGTAATAACTTTTAAATTGTGGATTCAAAGACTTGTACTTATTTAAATTTCATCTCTGAGACTATAACGGGTTGTGGTGTGTGTTAGTGTGGGGTCACAGCATAAGGTTATTTATTATTAATTAAGTGAAGTGATATTGTGGAAAGAAAGACCGTGACGACCCGGATCCCCGACCCCGGATCTGGGGGTGTTACAATCCTTCTGGTAGATGTAGTGCCTTGCGTATTGTACCAGGAGTGACTGCATATGGAGAATCACCCACTTCGAAAACAATACTAGGAGTACCATTTTGACCACCATTATCAAAGTTTCCAGTCCTCCAAAAAGTCAGAACTTGTTGGCTTGAGTAGAATGAAGGTTGGGTCAATGCATACCCGATTTCACTGTGTGCAAGAAGGTCTTACACAAAATGCAACTCAGACGAAGCTTCAGCATTATCAAGAATTGCAGCATAGTTGTTTGGAACAAATTTAGCTCCATCAATGATTAAATCCTTAGGTGCCATGAAATTAATCGAGATTTATAAGTGCCCGTTAGGTGTTTGATAGAATGTCTATATGAAAAACCAACGTTAGAAGAAGAAAGAGAGTAAAAGCAAATAGAGAGAAAAAGTATAAAAGGGAATAAAAGATTAAAAAATGCTCTCTCTGTCTTACTTATACTTTTGAAAAAAAATGTAACCGTTGGACACCTGTCAGACATGCAGTAAAAATGAATAGTTAATGGGCACGAGAAAACAGTAATCATTACTTACCCACTTGCAGTTTTTCAAGGAAAAAACCGTTCCACTTACCCAGTTATTCCATTAATCTAGGTAAATCAGTTTTAATTCAAAATTGAAACTTTTCCCACTTATTCAATTTCAACACCAATATTCTGGAAAAAAAAAATTCGAGTGAAAATGACCAAAATAAATCAGATGAGCAAGTACTGATAAAGTAAAATCAGAACTTAATTTAAAAGAAAATTTATATGGTCAACAGAATATGAATATGTATCAGGATTTATCAATGCATTACAAAATATCTCAGAGACAAGATCTTGAAAAAAAAAATTCATTAATATATCAAGAGAATACATTCATGAAATTTAAATTATATCAGAACTTTTACAAGATTGCCCTAAGCTGCTAAACCTAACGTCAACAGCCTTTGTCCTAGCTCAAGAAGCAGGGCAAGGCTGATGATGAAGAAAAACAGGAAGAAGAAAGTAAATCATTTCTTCTTCCTACTCTCGACAAACAGAATAACGAGTCGAATGATTCGCTCTTGCTGGCGGAGAGCTTCCAGCCTTTCCTCCTCCAATCGCTCCAGATGGCGATGGTAGTCCATATAGAAGAACATGAGGTGGGTAAGTACCTCCTGGGGAACGGAGTCCCATATCTCATCAGGAATGGCAGTGACGTGCCATTCCTGCTGCCAATCAGCACATCTCAGCTCCATGTTAAATGTTTCATAGTTCAAAAATATATTGTAATTGACCATGTTGTTTTTGATAGAAAGATTATGAAGGTGAGTTTGTGATAAAAGATTTGATGGGAAGGCTGATGTGAAGTGGTTGTTTATATAGGCAAGAGAATGCCAGGAGACGCAAAGAAATTTAATGCTGACAGATAGAATTAATTCTACCTCGTCTCCCCAGACTTGGAAAAAGAAAAAACAGTCATTGGAAATGTAAAACATGGTTTAATGCGCACAAGTAGCAAGTAAAAATTGACTGTGCATGAACGTGTACCACTATCCCTAAATATAGTGACTGTTAATCTTCCACTTCAACATATTCTGGTGTAAACTGAGACTATTTTTAAATTTTATCCACACATAAGTCAAGTAAAGAATCAGAATTTAATATCAGAACTTAGACTTATATCAGAACTTAACAGTCATCAGAACATGATTTCTTAACTCGAAAAATGAATGCCTATCTTAGTAAGTCCTCACACAAGTTCTGAGATAGATTCTTCAGAACTTAATCATCAGAACGTGCAATCAGAACTTGTGCTCAGAATTTGTGCAATGTGACACAATTACTGTTTATCTAAAATAACATAGATCACCACAGTAATTTTCATCATTCATATGGAGTGTTTAGTGTGTGCATTAAGCCAAATACCAGACAAAGAGTAAAGTCTAATTCACTTCAGTACATCTTAGAAATAAGGCATAACTAAAACTTTACTAAAAATCTGTCATTATTCTGAAACCTACTGTTGAATGAGTTCATGCTGGAGTCCACCTCAACTATTTTGAGCTAATTTTGTGCATCTTTTTAAATTCCATTTTACAGTGGCTTCTCAGTGTAAGTGAGTCACGACGGCATATCAGAATTTATGCTATTATCAGAGTATTTCTCCAGTAATCATAGAGTGTGAAAAGTCACCAAGAAAATATTTTGCTTTTCTGATGCATATTTACTTAATACCAGCAATGCACTTGGGTCGTTCCTTCCACATTTGTACTCTAGATCTCAAAGGAGTACCTGAATTTTAATCCTTAATTCTTTTTCTTTTTCTTTTGATAAGTGAGGTTTATCAGCACTTAGTACATCCAAACAGATTTACTAGCATCAGAACTCAACAGATGAGAAGCAATATTCTAGTTTGTGACTTAGTAATAAGATAGATAAAGTAAACTCAACTAAGCACAATATCAGAATTTGCTTGTGTCAATGAATTTCCACAGAAATAATTACTTCTAACATGGGATCCCTTGTTTATTGAAGACTACTAGGTTAGCATCTAGCACAATTATCCTCATAGGATTGAATAGTTACACAAACAGACATACCATTTTTAGAGTTTAGAAACATATATCAGACAACAGTCAGTACTTAAGCACATTTTTCAATTAAGCACAGAATACACAAGGGGAGTAAATTCTGTAAATACTGATCATAAAGTCTGATGCATCAGAACAAAACTAAGCAGATTTAGAGAAAGAACCTGAAACCATTCCAAGTTCATTTACCAATCTTGTAAAAGTAGCTTCACACAATGGTTTTGTGAAGATATCTGCTAGTTGTTGTTCTGTTGGAACAAAGTGCAATTCCACTGTACCTTCATCCACATGTTACCTGATGAAGTGGTACCTGATGCTGATGTGCTTTGTAATAGAGTGTTGAACTGGATTACCTGTCATAGCAATAGCACTTTGATTATCACAGTAAATAGGGATTTTGAAATAAGTTAACCCATAATCCAGTAATTGATTATTCATCCAAAAAATCTGTGCACAACAGCTTCCTGCAGCAATATACTCTGCTTCTGCAGTTGATGTGGAAATTGACTTTGGTTTCTTGCTAAACCAAGAAACCAATCTGCCTCCAAGAAATTGGCAGCTTCCACTTGTGTTTTTCCTGTCAATTTTACAACCTGCAAAATCTGCATCTGAGTAACCTATTAGTTTAAAATCTGATTCTCTAGGATACCACAATCCCAGATCAGCTGTTCCTTTAAGATACTTAAAAATTCGTTTCACAGCTGTTAAGTGAGGTTCTCTTGGATCTGCTTGAAATCTTGCACAAAGACAGGTAGCATACATGATATCAGGTCTACTAGCAGTTAGATAGAGTAGAGAGCCAATCATACCTCTGTAATCAGTAATATCTACTGATTTACCAGAATCCTTATCCAGTTTTGTTGTAGTGGCCATGGGAGTGGATGCACTTGAACAATCTTGCATTCCAAATTTCTTCAGCAAGTTTCTGGTGTACTTAGTTTGACAAATAAAAGTGCCTTCTTCATTCTGCTTGACTTGAAGGCCCAGAAAATAGCTAAGTTCCCCCATCATACTCATCTGATACCTTGACTGCATCAGTTTGGCAAACTTCTTACAAAGTCTATCATATGTAGATCCAAAAATGATATCATTAACATAGATCTGGACCAGAAGTAAGTCCTTTCCATGGTTGAGGTAGAACAGTGTTTTGTCTATTGTTCCTCTGTTAAATCCACTTTCCAGAAGAAATTGAGCTAAAGTCTCATACCATGCTCTAGGAGCTTGCTTAAGTCCATAAAGTGCTTTATCTAGCCTGTAGACATAATTTGGATATTTAGAATCTACAAAGCCTGGAGGTTGTTCAACATATACTTCCTCCTCCAATTCTCCATTGAGAAAAGCACTTTTCACATCCATTTGAAAGATAATAAACTTTTTGTGAGCAGCATAAGCCAAAAATATCCTTATGGCTTCTAACCTAGCAACTGGTGTAAATGTTTCATCATAATCAATTCCCTCCAGTTGAGAATATCCTTTTGCAACCAGCCTTGCCTTATTTCTTGTAATTATTCCATCACTGTCAGTTTTGTTTCTGAATACCCACTTTGTACCAACAACATATCTATTCTTTGGTCTTGGCACTAGAGTCCAGACTTTGTTTCTTTCAAATTCATTTAACTCTTCCTGCATTGCTTGCACCCAATCAGAATCTTGAAGAGCTTCTTCCACTTTCTTTGGCTCAGTCTGAGAAAGAAAAGAATTGTAAAGACATTCATTTGAAGTACATGTTCTAGTTCTGACACCTGCATCAGGATTTCCAATTATCAAATCAGGTGTATGTGATTTAGTCCACTTCCTTGCAGATGGAAGGTTTTTTCTAGAACTGGATACTCCCCCATGATCCATGCTTTCTTCATTTTCATTTTCTGATACTCCCCCTAAAACTATGCTCTCTGAGTTGGATTCTTCAGAATTTAGATTTTCAGAACTATCAGAACTTGGCTTATCAGAACTTGACGAATCAGAACTTGAAGAGCCAGATGTATGTTCTGATGCTTCTTGAGATGTGGTAAGATCTTGAGTATGCTCCCCCTGTATAGGTGCATCTTCCTTTGGTGTGGTTACCACAGTTTCAATAACATCAGAGTTTAATCCATCAGAGTTTACAGTATCAGGACTTAGATTGTCAGGATTTTCAATATCAGAATTTGAGTCTTCATTTGCAAATCTCAGCTGATCATAATTAATAAAATCTTCAAGTCCAGTAATCTTTTTGTCATCAAAAGAGACATTGATAGATTCCATGACCACTCTTGTTCTCAGATTATAGACTCTGAAGGCTTTTGTGGAAAGTGGATATCCAACAAAGATTCCTTCATCAGCTTTTAGATCAAATTTGGATAGCTGTTCAGGATGAGTCTTGAGAACAAAACACTTGCATCCAAATACATGAAAATACTTCAGATTTGGCTTTTTTTTCTTCACCATCTCATATGGTGTCTTTCCTTGCTTGTTAATGAGTGTTGTATTTTGAGTAAAACAAGCAGTCTGCACAGCTTTAGCCCAGAAATAGGTTGGAAGCTTTGCTTCTTCAAGCATTGTACGTGCAGCTTCAATGAGAGTTCTATTCTTTCTTTCAACAACTCCATTTTGCTGTGGAGTTCCAGGAGCAGAGAATTCCTGCTTAATTCCATGGTTTTTGCAGAACTCTTCCATTATCAAATTCTTGAACTCAGTGCCATTATCACTCTATATGGTTTTCACAGAGTCTTTGACCAATTTATCCAGTTGTTTGACATGATCAATCAAGATAGATGCAGTTTCACTTTTTATGTGCAAGAAATACACCCATGTGTATCTAGTGAACTCATCTACTATGACCAAGGCATATTTCTTCTTTGCAATAGACATGACATTCACTGGACCAAATAGATCAACATGTAGTAGATGATAAGGCTCAAGAATTGATGATTCAGTCTTGCTCTTGAATGAAGATTTTCTTTATTTGGCCTTCTGACAAGAATCACAAAGGCCATCAGGAGCAAATACTGACTTTGGCAGTCCTTCCACAAGATCTTTCTTGACTAGTTCATTTATATTGTTGAAATTTAAATGAAAGAGTTTCTTGTGCCAATTCCAGCTTTCTTCAACTGATGCTCTACTCATCAGACAGATTGCAGAACCATCAGTACTTGTTGAAAGCTTGGCTTCATAAATGTTACCACGCCTGTATCCTTTCAGAACAACTTTGCCTTTAGATTTACTCACAACTTCACAGTGTTCTTCAAAGAAATCAACATGATAACCTCTGTCACAGATTTGACTTATACTCAGCAGATTGTGTTTAAGTCCTGAGACTAGAGCTACTTCTTTAATGATGACATTCCCAAGATTGATATTGCCATATCCCAATGTTTTTCCAATGTTGCCATCTCCATAAGAAATACTTGGGCCAGCTTTCTCCATAAAGTCAGATAGCAGGGCTTTATTTCCAGTCATATATCCTGAACATCCACTGTCCAGAACTAGGATATTTTTCCTGTTGCCCTGCAATCACAAATACCACTAATGATTAGTTTTAAGGACCCAGACTTGCTTGGATCCTTTGGCCTTATCAAGTTTGTTAACATTTGCAGCGAATTTAGCATCAGAGTTTATGTTAACATTTTTCTTATCAAAATTTACTCTATCAGACTTTGTATCAGAATTTACACTAGAAGGAACAATGGAAACTTTCTTTAAAGAAGGTTTTATTTGATAATAATCACAGTACAAACTATGATATTCCTTACAAGTATAAATGGAATGCCATAAACTACCACAATGAAAACAAGGATTTTATGGCGTATATCTAGCAGACTGACTCTTAACTCCTGACTTTGAAGGTAAGGAGTTTATGTTCTTATTCTTCCTGCAAAAAGAAGTCAGATGGTTAGAACTTCCACAGTTATGACACGTTTTCTTAGGAGCTTCAGGAACAGGCTTATAATCATTGCTTTTATTCACACCTTCCTTTCCATTCCTATTTTTCCTAGGTGATTTTACCTTGTTTGCATTCTTAACATCTTTCAGCTTATGCTTAAGCTGCTTCTTAGTCATTAAGCCTATGTTTACTTCAGCTATCTTTTCCTGTTTTAGTTTGTCAGAAGTTAATCCCTCTTTAACTTCTGATTTCTCATTATCAGACTTTACAGTTATAAACTTAACAGGTTTTAACTTTGGCTTTTGCATAACAACAGGCTTAATTTCTACAGTTCCTTTATCATTCTTATCTTCTCCATAACCTAAGCCCTCTTTCCAATTTTCACTACTTAGCAAATTTTGAGTTGTTCTGCCAGAGTTAGTCCAAGTCCTGATTATCTCTCTTTCCTTTTCTAACTCAGTTTTTAGAGATTCATTCATTTTTAGCACTTCATCCCTAACATAAAAAGCATCATCTCTATCCTTCTGAATTTGATGGAACATAACTAACTCTTTTTCTAAGAAATCATTTTTTTTCTTAAAAGCAAGATTTTCAGAAGTTAATCTTTCACATGTTAAAGTTTGATCTCTATAACTAACAAACATGGTTTTAAGATATCTTCTCAACTCATTAATATCATCAGTATGAAAAGCATAAGTAGTCTGAGGTACCTTTGTTTCAGCAGCTTCAGAGCTGCTCTTAGCACTTTCTTTATCAGCATTTGCCACCAAAGCATAGTTCTCCTCACTTTCAGAGTCTGAGGTGTCTGTTCAGCTTTTCTTCTTTGTGACAAGAGCCTTGCCTTTGTCACCCTTCACTTTCTTGCAATCAGGAGATATGTGGCCTTTCTCACCACAGTTATAGTATTTGACATTTGTATAATCTCCTCTATCAGACTTTCGTCCTCTGCCCTCAGATCTTCTGAAATTCTTCTTATCAGAACTTGTGCCTTTCCTGGAAAACTTCTTTCCCTTCCTGAACTTCCTATATGCAATCTTTGTGATCCCTTTCACCATAAGAGCACACAGCTTCATCATCTCCTCATCAGCATCAGTCTCAGGCAAGCTTTCAGAATCTGAGTCATCATCACTTTCAGAGCTTAATGACTCAGTATCAGACTTTATGAAAAGAGCTTTACCCTTGTCTTTCCTTGAGGTAGCTGCCTTGGGGGATTCTTCTTCAGCCTTAAGAGCAACTGTCCTTGACTTTCCTCCTTTCCTCTTGCTTCTTTGTTCTATCTCAAGTTCATGAGTCTTGAGCATTCCATAAATTTCATCAAGAGTTGTTTCATCAAGACTGTAGTTATATCTTATTGTTGTTGCCTTCAAATCCCAACATTCAGGAAGAGCTAACAGGAATTTAAGGTTTGAATCTTCAAGATCATACTCCTTATTAACCAGTGACAGATCATTCAAGAGTTTGACAAATCTATCATATAAATCAGTCAATGACTCATTTGCCTTTGAGTCAAAGTGTTCATACTCTTGAGTGAGTATTGTCTTCCTGTTCTTCTTAATTGTATCAGTTCCCTGACACCTTGTTTCCAGAGCATCCCATATCTCCTTTGCAGTCTTGCAGTTAATTACCCTGTTTGATATTACGTTATCAATGGCACTATGCAGTAAGTGTCGTACCTTAGCATCCTTAGCAATTGATGTGATATCTTCAGCAGTATAATCAGTCTTCTCCTTTGGTACAGTCTTTGCTGCTTCACCTGCAACTGCAACAACGAGCTTGGTTGGTTTGTGAGGTCCTTCCTTGATTCTATCAAGATATTCTGGATCTGTAGCTTCCAGAAACATATTCATCCTCACCTTCCATATGGCATATTCAGATGGTCTCAGTATGGGAACTCTGATGGTTTCATACCGACTTTGAATTTGTGTCTTTGGAGGTTCTTCAGTTTTGGTAGGCTTAGTTGGAGTTTCTATGTCAGACATGATTGTGTTTAGATCTTTAACTATATGTGCGTTAACAGATAGGCTCTGATACCACTTGTTAGGTCACACACACTGTAGAGGGGGTGAATACAGTGTAAAGTACAATCAAATCGAACTTTAATATCTCAAATAATAGAAAACAAACTTTATTGAAACAATAAACTCTGTTACAGTATGGAACTGTTACCTCTCAGTGATGAACAAATATCACGAGAGCTGCTAGGGTTACAATGAATAATCTTCTCGAATATGATAACACTTATAGTGTAAACCCTATGTCTGTGTTTATATACTACACAGTTACAAGATAATCGCTAATTGATATGGAATATAATTCTGCTTCCTAAAATATATCAATCAGATATCTTTTCTTCCAAGTATTCTATTCTTCATAGAACTCCTTCTTCATGCATATCTCTTCTTATGTTTATCTCGATTTTCTTTCCTTTAATCAGCTGTTGTCCTTATCTGAACGTCCTTCAGCACTTAAGTTCTGATATCCATCTTCTGATGATTATCTCCTGATAATATAAGTACTGATATCCTTAAGTCCTGACTTTCAGTAAGTACTGATTTATCCTGTTTAAGTAAGATCTAAAAACTAAACATAAATCATATTAGCCATGACATTATCAAATATATATAACATCTATCTATATATATATATAATAATATGAGAACAAGGGGTTAATATTCATGAGATTAAAAAGTCTCATTGAAAAGACTAAATTACCCCTATTTTTAATATTCATGAGATTAAAAAATCTCATTGAAAAGACTAAATTACCCCTATTTTTAATATTTATAGAAAAGATGTGGTTTATGGGAATCGAACTCAAGATATTTCATTCACCTATAAAACCCCATACCACTACACTATATCGTCATATGTGTTTTTTATCATACACATAATATGTAAGTGTGCTAAATTAATATTTTATTTAACTTTAAAGGTAGTTACTTGAATTCTGCAAAAAAAAATTACTTGAATATTTGAACAACTAATTTTTTAAAAATGAATTCCAGATATAAAGTTAGGCATGGTACATAAATGTATTATTATCTTATTTATTAATCATTTTTTAGTTTGAAAATATATCTCATATATTTTTAACATATTTTTATTATAAAAAGTAATTAAAATGTACATATATAATTTTTTTAAAAAATATTGAAACTAGAGTCGCTTATATATATAAATAATCTATATCAGTATTGCATATTTAGATAAGTTCGAATTATAATGAGTCAATGCATATTGGTTTATTTCGAATTTGAAATCATAACTTGGCCTATTGTTAAAAAAATACACGAAATTTGACTATATGACCGGCCGAAAAATATCGTCACATATTACGTTTAATAAATTTAAATTACAATCTCGACGAGAATATCTTACCAATAATGTGAAATATATCAATATCTTATGTTAATATAAATTAATGTTTTTGAGGTCTGTTATGGATAAAAAACGTAGGATGTATTAACTGTTGTATTTATTACTAAGGTTCGGGAGCTCAAGGCCTTTAATAGCTGCTCTCGTGTTTCGTAGCTTAACTCTGCCTTTACGAGATGCCTACGTATCTCTGTGAATTAGAGAATCAAGCCAAAAAATGTAGTTCTGATTGATGGGGTGAGTCCCTTTATATAGATGTGGAGAGTCCTTGAATTGGACTAGGGTTAGGAGACTTATTGATCAATTTCTCAAACTTTGGATAGACTTTGAAGTCTTAGAATAGAGGAATCAGATTCTTATTTGGTGTAGGTGCCCTTGAGGCTATCTTTTATAGAATTACATCATTGTTAGGACTCATTTAATGAGCTGGTAATCCCCCTTATTTATTAATTATGAAATTAATAAATAATCAGGGCTTCGGGCCTCATTAATTGGGCTTCGTTATTGGACCGTATCAGGTCTAATCAATTCAATATTAATTATACTTCTAGGCTAATTTTAGGCCCATATTATTTGCCCCCCCCAACTTCTGGGAAACCGTAAAAGATTTCGCGGAAGTTAAGTTCATTTGTTCCCTTACAGGGTATCGTTTTTGCATAAAGTGTGGAGCGATCTACACATTTACAACGATTTTCCTTGCACATGGCTTCAGGGTTGTTTTACAACCTCCCTATTACTTGCCTTATTCCTTCTTTTTAGGATTTTTTTGGTATTTTTCAGGAATTTTCCCTTAATTTCTGAGATTTTTCCCTAATTTATAGGAATTTTCCCTTCATTTCTGGGATTTTTTCCTAATTTACAGGAATTTTTCCTTCATTTCTGGGTGTTTTTTTCCTAATTTACAGGAATTTTCCCTTAATTTCTGGGATTTGTTCCTAATTTACTGGAATTTTCTCTTAATTTCTGGGATTTTTTCCTAATTTACAGGAATTTTCCCTTAATTTCTGGGATTTTTCCTAATTTACAGGAATTTTCCCTTAATTTCTGGGATTTTTTCCGAATTTACATGAATTTTCCCTTAATTTCTGGGATTCTTTTCCTAATTTACAGGAATTTTCCCTTCATTTCTGATACTCACAGGTACTTTTTTTTAATATTTTATCAAAAATAATTTTTAAAAATTATTTTCTAATTTTCCCTAATTTTCTAGGATTTTTTGCTTATTTTTCCCTATTTTTTGGGATTTTTTTTAGCAATTTTCCTGATTTTTGGCCCATTTTCTGATTAATTAAATAATCAGAAAATGGGCTCTCATGGTGCCATGCATCCTAGGCGTGGGTCACCCCCTCCTAGGAGACATGTTTCCAACAACGCCCAAGATTGTTGTCTCCTAGGCGATGTTGGTTCCCTCCCTGCTTCCTAGGCGTGGGTCACCCCCGCCTAGGAGACAACTTGCCTACCACGCCTCAGAATCATGTCTCCTAGGCGTGGTTTAGCTTCCCATAGCTACAATGCATCCTAGGCATGGGTCACCCCCGCCTAGGAGACAACTTGCCTACCACGCCTCAGAATCATGTCTCCTAGGCGTTGTTTAGCTTCCCATAGCTACAATGCATCCTAGGCGTGGGTTACCCCCGCCTAGGAGACATCTTTTGAACAGCGCCTAGGAATTATGCTTCCTAGGCGTGGTTTGTCTTTTAAAGCCCTCATACTTCCTAGGTGTGGGTTATCCCAGCCTAGGAGACATCTTTCGAACATCGCCTAGGAATTATGCTTCCTAGACGTGGTTTGACTTTTAAAGCCCTTATACTTCCTAGGCATGGGTTACCCCCGCCTAGGAGATATCTTTTGAACAACGCCTAGGAACTATGCTTCTTAGGCGTGGTTTTAGCCTTCAATTTCTTCTCCTTAATCTTCACTAGTCTTTTTCTCCGTAAGACGATTCCCGGCCTTCTCCACCAACGTTTTCTTTTGAAAGATTCCACTTTTTTTTCTTTTTTTTATAATATTATGAACTCTTGTCATAAGTTGTTGTGTCAGCGGACATACTTAATTTTGTGCAATCCTGCATAATATAACTAATTGGATAGAAAATAATATTAAAAATTATTTTTTATTATTTCCAATTAATTCTATTTTTTAAATTCCTTAATCTTTAAGGAATTTATATATCAAATTACGAATTTACTCATAATTTTTGTTGTCATCAGACATTAATTTATGCATTCGTGCATTAAATAATATTCTCTATTTTGAAAATTATGTCTTCCTTTTTTCTAATAATCTAATAATTATTTCCTCTTTTTTTCTTTTAATAAGAAAAGGGTACCTTCATTCAACCATAAATTCTAGGCGTGGGTTACCCCCGCCTAGGAGACGGTATTGTAACATCGGTTATGAATGGTGCTTCCTGGGCGTTGTTGGGGTTCAAGCCTTACAATCCTCGTATTTTACCCATATCCATGTTATCAACTCATAATCTGAGTTTGTACGTATCGAGGCTATAAGGTCTTCTGATGAGTGACCTCGCGGCCTTGCATGGCTTCATATGCCTGCTATGGTTCTTTATTTTGCTTTTATCTTCTTTCGGTCCTTTATGGACTTTGAACATTTTCAGTGTGCATCCTAATTGTCCTTCGGGACTCTTCTTGTGATCTTTCGGGATCTTCTATCTTTATGTAATTATCTTTTATTTTCGGCGATTGGTCTTTCTGGACTTGCATTCATTAGATGCTCGCTCATAAATAAATTGATAGATAAGATGATAGAAATAAACTTGCATAAGTAGATAATATCCTGAAATATGGGTCCAACCCTTACATTGAATAGAAATTGGTTTCATCGACTTTATTTCTACTTGTTAGATGCATTCACGCTATGGGGCTTTGTATATTGCAAGCCCAAAAAAGTCGAGGCATCTTTGGGGCTACAAGTCTTCTTTTTGCACGTATCAAACATTTACTTATGTCACTTGAACTCTTCAGGTACAAGATTTCTGGTATATAATCGTTACCCGAGTTTAATTAACTGTAATTAAATGATTGCAACACCTACGAGCCTCTAATCGGACAAAACTTGGGTTCTTCGGGCCTTTAGCAACTTTTATTTTCATTTCCTTGCGTACTATTTCAGTACTCGACACATATTCTGTGCTTGCCACATATTTGCTTTTCTATCATACACAATAATCCTTCAAGTTTATGACAGAGCAAGGCTTTTGCATTTTCTCACCATTTATGGTTTTCAACTTGTTGGATTTTTGTCCTAGAACGCACTTGACTCAAAATGGCCCTTCGCGATTAGGGGCTAGCTTTCCTTTTCTTTAACTCTGGATGCCCCAACCTTCCCCAAGACTAAGTCTCCTTCTTGAAAGAAACTTTCTTTAACCCTTCTATTGTAGTAGAGGGAGGTTCTTCACTGAGGGGCTTTAGCTTCATCCATGACCTCATAAATTAGGTCGAAGGCTAGCCTCATGCCTTCTTTGTTAGTCTTTGGCTTGCAAGCTTCAACTTTTGGTTATACATATGTAATTTCCAGCAGCACCACTACCTCAACTCCATAAGCCAGCATGACTGAGGTTGTTTCGGTTGTGAACTTGAAGGTAGTTCGGTAAGCCCATAAGATAGGCAACAATTCGTCCACCAACGTGTTCCTCGAGGGTTTGACCCTTAATAAGTTTGACCTATATGTAGTAAATCTTCAGATTTTGAGCATGCCAAGCCCGAGGTACTTCTTCTCCATCTATGGTTTCCAGCTTGTAAGATCCCCTTCCTTGAATGCTCTTAATCTTGTATGGTCCTTCCCAAT
This sequence comes from Apium graveolens, assembly GCF_009905375.1. Lineage (NCBI taxonomy): Eukaryota > Viridiplantae > Streptophyta > Magnoliopsida > Apiales > Apiaceae > Apium > Apium graveolens. Next base: position 214,718,911 of record NC_133656.1, read on the forward strand.
TCGGGGCGAGCTTTCCTTTCTGCCCTATACCAGAGGTTTCCACCTTCCTTAGGACCAGATCTCCTTGCTTGAAAAATCTCTCTTTTACCCTTAGGTTGTAATAAAAAGAGGTTTTCTTCTGACATTCCACTATCCTTGCGTGCGCCGCATCTCGTACTTCATCTATTAAATCCAGGGCTAATCTTTGCCCCTCCTTATTTTCCTCCATATTGAAAGCTTGGATTCGGGGAGATGAGAAAGATATTTCTACAGGAACAACTGCTTATGCCCCATATGCTAACATGAAGGGAGTTGCTCCGGTGGTGACTCTACAAGTAGTTCTGTAAACCTAAAGTATTGGGAGTATTTTATCCACCCAATTATTCCTGGATTTCTCAATCCTCTTCTTCAACCCATCTAGAATTATACGATTTCCTATTTTTGCTTGCCCATTGGCTTGTGGATGAGCTACATAGGTGAACCGTAATTCAGTCACATCATACGGAGCTACATAGGTGAATTATACGGCCAACTTTTGTGCTTCAGTCACATCATTTGGCAGCCAACCAGTTTGAATATGGGCTTTAATAGGATCTATCCATGAAGTTCCCAGCCCTATGGTGGCTACAAGCTTAATGTCAATGCTCCACATTTTCAAAATGCGGAAGTATACACTTCCCAAACTTTCCTCTATCTCTGATGAAGCAAATTTAGACAATGCATCTGCCTTAGCATTTTCCTCCCTTAGGATGTGCTTAACATGGCATTCATCAAACTGAGTCATCACAACCCTTACTAGGCGGACATATTTATCCATCTTATCATCCCTTGCCTCAAACTCTCCCTCGACCTGGGATATGACCAACTTCGAGTCTCCACAGGCCTTTAAGTTCTTGACTCTCAGTGTCCCTGCTAGGCCGAGGCCATCTATCAGAGCTTCATATTCTGCTTCATTGTTTGTAGTTGGGAAGTCTAGCTTCATAGCATATTCAATCAAGAACCCATTGGGGCTTTGCAAAACTAGCCCTGCTCCGCTTGAATTTGTTTTTGATGCTCCATCAAAATAGAGAACCCAATATTCCTTCTCCTTAACGGCCTTTTCTTTGCCTCCTTTATCACCTTCTATATCTTGAGGTATAGTATCTTTCTGCCCCCCGACTTCTTGGTTGGGTATGGTACATTCCACCACGAAGTCAACCAATGTCTGGGCTTTTATTGCCGTTCGTGTCTTGTACTTGATGTCGAATTCTCCCAATTCTATTGCCCATTTAATCAGCCTCCCTCTAACTTTGAGATATGAATAATGTTTCTCAATGGCTAATTTGTCAACACTTCAATTGTATGAGCCTGGAAGTAAGGACGCAACTTCTGTGAAGCCATCACCAAGGTTAAAGCAAACTTCTCAATAGTTTAATAATTCAACTTAGCTCCGTGCAGAATTTTACTAACATAGTATATGGGTTTCTGGACTTTAAGCTCATTCTTAACTAATACAGCACTCAAGGCATTTTCTGAAACGGCCAAGTATAAATACAAGGTTTCATTCAGAGCTGGCTTGGACAACAACGGGGCCTGAACCATATATTTCTTTATTCTTCAAATTCCTCCTGGCTTTCCTCAGTCCATACAAAATCTTTAACCTTCTTTAGGGATTTAAAGAAGGGCAAGCACTTGTCTCCGGATTTGGAGATGAAACTTCCCAGAGCTGCAACCCTTTCGGTGAGTTTCTAAACGTCCTTTATGGAACGTGGTGGTTCCATATCTAGGATAGCCTTTGTTTTATCAGGATTAGCCTCAATTTCCCTCTTGGAGACCATCAGGCCTAAAAACTTTCTGGATCCCACTCTGAAAGCACACTTTGCAGGATTTAGCATCATTTTGTAGTATCTCAATACCTTAAAAGCTTCCCTCAAATGGGTTATGTGATCAGCCTTTAACAAACTCTTGACTAACATGTCATCAACATAAACTTCTATAGTTTTTCCAATAAGATCCTTGAAAATCTTATTTACTAACCTTTGATAGGTAGCTCCTGCATTCTTGAGACCAAATGCCATAACAAGATAATAAAATGCACCAAAGTCAGTGATGAATGATACCTTAAGGATGTCATCCTTATGCATCTTGATCTGATTGTATCCACTGAATCCATCCATGAAGCTCAGCATCTCATGACCAGCAGTAGCATCTATCAATGTATCTATCCTCGGCAACGGGAAATAATCCTTTGGGCATGCATCATTTAGATCAGTGAAGTTCACGCACATTCTCCACTTTCCATTAGCCTTCTTCACCATTACAGGGTTTTCTAACCACTCCGGAAACTGTATCTCTTCAATGAAACCAGCCTCTAAGAGCTTCTCTACTTCTTGCTTAATAGCTTCTTGCCTCTCTGGAGCAAAGCTTCTTTTTTTTTGCTTCATAGTCTTTCGATTTGGATCCACGTTCAGCTTGTGAGTGATCAGTTCCGGGTTTATACCTGGTATATCAGCTGCCGACCATGCGAACACATCACGGCTCTCTTCTAAAAACTTCACCAACTTCCCTCTAAGGGGCTCCTCTAGTGATGCTCCAATAAAAGTTACTTTCTCAGGATCCTCGGGAGCCAAAGGAATCGAAACCAAGTCCTCTGCTGGCTTCCCTCTTTTCTCATCATTTTCATGGATATCCAGATCTTCAATAGGCAGAACCTGCCCCCCGACTCCATCAGTTCTAAGAGAGGTTGCATAACAACTCCTTGCCATTTTTTGATCTCCTCTCTCTTCTTCAATCCCATTCCGGGTGGGAAACTTCATCACTGATTGGTAGGAAGAAGGGACAACCTTGAAAGCATGTATTCCCGTTCTTCCCATGATTGCATTGTAAGTTGATCCAGCCTTTACCACTACAAAGTCCAACAATTGTGTTGCTTGTCTCGGCTCTTGATCTATGGTCATTGGCAACTTAATTATCCCTTCGACGGGGCATTGCACTCCTGTGAATCCATATATCAGCATATCGGTCGGGGTTAATTGAGAATCATTGTAACCCATCCTTAAAAAGGTATCATAGAGCCAAATGTCCACCGAGGCTCCATTGTCTACAAGGATCCTCTTCACCGGGCTGTTCCCTATTATTGGTGTTATGACCAGGGGATCGTCATGAGGAAATTTCACACCCTCTAAGTTAGAATCATCAAATGTCATTGTTACTCCTGTCATAGCCCTCTTCGGGGCTTCTCCGACAATATGCATTACTTCTCTAGTGTATGTTTTCCTCAAATTTTTGGATGAACCAGTAGCGGTTGGTCCTCTGAAGATTGTATTTATCACTGGCCCTCGGGGTCTTGGACCTCCAAAGATTGTGTTAATCACCGGTCCCCTAGGTTGGGGATTTCACCCCTGATCGTCCTAATCCCTTTTGCGATCATCAAAGTTCCTTCTTTCATTATTATTCATATCTCCTCCATCTCCAGTATACTTTCTTAGCCTTCCCTTTCGAATAAGGAATTCAATTTCATCTTTTAGTTGCCTACACTCATCGGTGTCATGTCCAGCGTCCTTGTGAAATCTACAATACTTGCTTTTATCTAGCTTAGTAGGATCAACTTTCAGGGGTTTAGGCCAACGGACTTCCCTATCTCTTTCAATTTCCTTCAAGATCTGGCTTCTAGGAGCATTCAACTTAGCATATTCAGTGAACTTTTGCCCAGGTCCTCCCTTCTTCGGGGTCGAATCAGGGTTTTGCTCAGTTCTAGGATACTTATCCTTAGCAATATATTCCAGATCAGTCCTTCACTTCTTGCCACCAGCGGGCTCATTATTCACTACAGTCTTCCTCATGCTCTCCTCCACCTTGATGTATTTCCCGGCCCTATCTTGGAGCTGTAACATACTTTCAGGGGGGCGCTTGGCCAATGACATCTTGAAGAATTCTTCCCTAGTTCCCTGCTGCAATGCCATCATAGCTACCTTGTCATCAAGATCCGGGACCTTCAAGGCTTCCTTGGTGAAACGATTCAGATAGTCTCTCAAAGATTCTTTTGCTCCTTTTATAATACTCATGAGGGATACTTTTCTCGTGCACTCTCCCACTGATGAACTGTTTGATAAAAGCCTGGCTTAGATCTCTGAAGGATCCAATAGAATTCGAAGGCAAACGGTTATACCATCTTTGAGCCATTCCCGACATGGTTTGAGAAAAGGCCCGACACTTAATAGCGTCATTCACGGGCTGCAGCAATAGTGCATTAGAGAATGTCCTAACATGATTAGCGGGATCTTCAATGCCATCATAACCTTTAATGGTGGGCATCTTAAACTTCCTTGAGATATGAGCATTCATTATCTCTTCAGTGAATGGTGGAGTGGGATCATCAGGATCTCTTAGGGGCAGAAGATCACTTGGATCAGCCCTTTAGGCAACAACCCTTCTTGGTATTGGACCATCCAGGTCTATGACTGGAGGATTTCTCCTCCTCTGGGGTAGTGGGGGTCTTAGGTGCGTCTCCAGATCGCGCTTTAGCCTTTGGATCTCAGCTTCATGAGCCCTGATCCTCTCTTGTACTTCTTGGATATTCGTCCCTTGTGTGGTTCTGGGGCGTCGATTAGCATCAGCCATAGGTTCTTTACCAGCACGCCTCCTCCTTGGAGCCACATCTTCATCCGAAGATTCAGAGTCTCTTTCAGTATAAGGTCCAGAGAATTCTTGGTCCTCCGGAATTGGACCCAAACCTCGTATGTAGGGGGTGTTTGTCCCCGTGCTTCACTTCGTCCAGCATGTCCACTTCCTCCAACCTCGGGGTACAGGGGCATCCCATAGGGGGGATTAGTGGTAACAATAATTGAAAATTCATACCTTGGGGGTTGAGAGTTCACAGGTGCATATACCTGCTGAAGTTGGGGATTCGTCCCTTGAGGAGCTGGGGGATTTGTCCCTTGTAGAGCCAGGGAATTCGTCCCTTGTGGATAAGGCTCAGTTGCCCCTATCGGGGTTCCTCCTTGGGTGGAAGCGTAGGATGAGTGTGGGGGTATCTCCACCATCGACGAAATCCTTTGAGTTGTCCCAGCTGGTTTTCCTTCAGGGGCGTTGTTTCCACTCCGTGTTCTCGCCATGGTGGTTGTTATGCTTTCCCACAGACGACGCCAAATGTTATGGATAAAAGCGTAGGGTGTATTAACTGTTGTATTTATTACTAAGGTTTGGGAGCTCAAGGCCTTTAATGGCTGCTCTCATGTTTCGTAGCTTAACTCTGCCTTTAAGAGATGCCTACGTATCTCTGTGAATTAGAGAATCAAGCCAAAAAACGTAGTTCTGATTGATGGGGTGAGTCCCTTTATATAGATGTTGAGAGTCCTTAAATTGGACTAGGGTTAGGAGACTTGTTGATCAAGTTCTCAGACTTTGGATAGACTTTGAAGTCTTAGAATAGAGGAATCAGATTCCTAGTTGGTGTAGGTGCCCTTGAGGCTATCTTTTATAGAGTTACATCATCGTTAGGACTCATTTAATGAGCTGGTAATCCCCTTATTTATTAATTACGAAATTAATAAATAATCAGGGCTTTGGGCCTTTTTAATTGGGCTTCGTTATTGGACCGTATCAGGTCTAATCAATTCAACATTAATTATACTTCTAGGCTAATTTTAGGCCCATATTAAGGTCTTTATTTGATTAAGTCAATTGATTATTTACAATAAAATTACTAACTTTAGTGGTAGCGCATTATTATTTTTGGGACTTGTTCCGATTTTAAAAATATTTGAAATTTGATATGAGATCTCACGAGTTTTGTTAAAACTACGATGATATATTAAATCGATTTATTTTCCATTTTTCACTTTAAAAAAACTAGATTTTTAAAAAGAATTCTTTTAGATAAACAATATTCATTGATCAAGATAATATTGTACAAATATTTTAAATTATTTTAATATTTTGAATTATTCAAATAAAAGTTATATACATATATATATACTATATTGTAGCATTTGTTTCAATGCATTTTATACTATTTAAAGAATAAAGATATTGTTCAATAATTTGAAGGAATTAACCAGTTCAACTAATATTTATAAAACTTTATCGAATTGAAAAATATTTAATTTTAGGAGAATAGTATACAATGTTATCAAATTAGGATATGAAGAAATACAAGAGTCGTAATGAAAGAAACTTAAAAACTGTTTAAATAACGATATAATTACAGTTTTTCCTTCGAATTCTTGAAAAAAATCATGAATATCAATAATAAGTCTTTACAATTTACAATTTAATTTTATATTACAACCGTGATTGATGCTCGGTTGCGTAAAAACAGATATGGATTGTTTGTCAATGATAATGTGAATATCATATATAAATTATTATAATTTATTTATTACATAATTTTAATTTTTGAATAATTATAAATGCATGTTATTTAAGTAATCAATTGTCTCAGTAGATGTTAATAATATTTATACATATACATAAATCAAATATTTAGCAATAAATAATTGAAACCATCGTAATTTACTAAGAAATGTAACATATGATAATTTACATACTGACACACACATATAACTTAATTTTACTTTGTTAAGAGTAGTGTAAATAAAAAACTAACATTTTTCCATACATGCATACGTTGGATTTCAAAAATTAATATTTTTCATTAAAATTAACTTTTATATTAACAGTAGTGTAAATTTTATATTATTGTATATAATGATTGCAAGTCATTTTAACTTCACTTATGCATTTTTTAGTAATAATATAGACAATTCCATATAGTTTATTAAAATAAAATTCAAAATTTTTGATCAACTCTGTATTGAGCATATAGGTTATTTTTTTACCTTTTCTTTGTAAACATATTAACGGTATTCTACAAATTAAGTTTAATCGTTTTGTTTTAAACGTACACTGACTATCCTGTTTATATTTATTCATTAAATTCAAATTATACAACAGAAACAAGAATATATATATTTTGCTTAACGAGCGATATTAAAAATGTTGTTTAATTTGGTAATGTCTTGTATGAAAATAATACACATTGATAAACAATCAACTTGTATTTTATATACGTCAGACATTGTACAACATTTACAAATAATAAAATAACTAAAAACATAATAATTGCATGATAAATAAAAAAAAATCTAGAAAATGATCTGTGCCTCGCACGGGTTATTATGCTAGTCATACTTTAATAATCCAAAACTTTAATATTTCAAAGTTCTAAATCCGTTACCTAAATTAATAAAACATCCAGCTATTAAAACTAAGCTAGAATAAATGTTATTTCAACTAATACTATTTATATAATTACACAAACATGTAGGCATGCATCTAGATCAAATATTCACGTACTTATTTATAAACACAAATACTACAAAAATATATATATATATATATATATATACAAGAAATGGGAAGAAGGTGACACTTACTAAATCTGGCACTTGTTATTAGCATTTTGTTAACATTAATGGCCATAATTCCTTTTGCCTCAACTTGTATCAGAAAATCAAATCTGGCATAACCGTATATCAATTTAAATATTTACTTAGCAAATTTTGAATCTCTGTAACTTTAATAATTACTTTCGATTAAATTCTATTCTAAAAATAGAAACTTAATATTAAACAAGGGATAAGTATTCGAATCCGCTACTTATATATCTAACTACAATTTTAATCTATTTTTAAGAAATAATTATAATAATTACTTTCCTGATAATATTAAGCTACCACATAAACGTTAAATAACTAAATACATACACTTTATAAAATATAAATATTTTGCACATTTGATACTAAATTCCATCTACTTATTATAAACAATAACAAGTAACATAATTAAAATCTTAAATAAAATATAAATAGCTTATTATTAAATATTAAATGCATGCTCGTGTGTGCTTCTCGAACAGAGACGTGACAACTATTCCCTCGAAATAAAAAATTCGTCCTCGAAATTAGATACTTGTATTGTTGAATAGGTAGGGATATTGACGTCTCATGCTTTCCTCTGTTTCCCACGTTGCTTCCACTCGAGAGTGATTCCTCCATAATATATTAACTAGTGGTGTCTCTCTATTCCTTAACGGTTTGATCTTTTAACCTGTAATTTCTATTGGTTCTTCTACGTAACTTGCATCTTCATAGATCTCTATCTCAGGATCTTTTAAAATATGCGTAAGATCAAAATGATACCTCCTTAGCATACTAACATGAAAAATATTATGAATCTGAGAAAGCTCTAAAGATAATGATATCTTATAAGCTAAAAGTTCCTACTCTCTCAATAATTTCATACGGCCCTATATACCGCAGACTTAACTTTCCTTTGTTTCTGAATCTCATCACCCATTTCCAAGGAGATAATTTTAAGAACACCTTTTCACCAACATGATACTCCATTTCTCATCTGTGTTTATCAACATAACTTTTTTGACGATCCTGAACTGCTTTCCACTTTTCCTTCACGATGTTAACCTTATCAAGCGTATTGTGAACAATGTCAGGTCCCTCCAAGATTGTCTTACCTTCTTTATCCCAATACAATGGACTTTTGCACTTTCTTCCGTATAATGCTTCATAAGGTGCCATGTCAATACTACTATAAAACTGATTGTTGTATGCAAACTCCATTAAAGCGATATATTCATCCCAAGAACCTCTAAATTCAATACTCAGGCTCTCAACATACCTTCCAAAGTTTGGATTGTCCTTTCTGATTGACCATCAGTTTGAGGATGAAACGCTTTGAGGATGAAACGCTGTACTGAAATTTAACCTGGTACCCAATGCATATTGAAATTTTTTCCAAAATCGTGATGTAAATCTAGGATCCCTGTGAAAAATAATAAATATATATAGTCTCACAATCTCATTGACATACCTCTTTGCTAGATGATCAAGTGTACAACCCCAACGAATAGGCAAAAAATGAGCAGACTTTGTCAAACAATCAATAATAACCCATATTGTAACGTCCTCCAAACCCGGGTCAGAAGTTTGGGATTCACAACACACACACCCAATATATAAACCTTTATATAAAATATTATATTCATTGACCCTTATTTACACAACCACGGATCGCAACAGGTTAAAATATGAAAACAAGCCACAACCTTATCTTTTATTACATCGTACCAAATCCCAACTAGTTCAACTTACAACTGATAATACTATTATAAAACCCCCAAATCCGGGGTCGGGGATCCGGGTTGTCACGAGTTCTATTTCCCTTAATAACACCCAATCTTAATAAATAATCAACTACTCTGTACTGTGACCCCACAATAAACACACACACCACAAGTTATAGTCTCAGAGATGAATATCCAAAAATAATCACAAGTCATTTTATTCCACAATTATCTGCCAATACACCTTAAAAGGTTTTCTGAATAAATTTACATTTTCTTTGCCATTATTACAATTCATAAATATACATAAATCTGGTACATCAAAAGTTGAAGCCTAGCCTATTGGTAGCTCCTACCTCAGCTACAGCGACATCAACGCCTATAGGAAACTGCGGAACGTTTCCTATCCGCTCGCGAATTGGGAGCTTGGTCATGTTCATCTTGTCTATCTGATGTTGTGTGATGAAAGAAGAAAGCAAGGGTGAGCAGCAAGCCCACCAAAATAATATGTATAATAATTAACAATATATGAGCCTTCTCATAGTACTCATGAAAGTCTTGGTCAAAAGAAATGAACCAAGCTGATATCTTAATGTGATGAAGTCGCAAAATATTCAGTATATATATATACATATATACTTTTCAAAATATTGGAAGTCCTCTTCCATGCATAATACACACAGAGTTCCAGTGTATAACTGTATAAAAATATCGTTGCAAGGTGATCTCATATATCTAACCTTGTCTCAACATTTTTCTGAAAATCTTTGTCATGCATAAGATAATCATTTACTAGATATAAGTTTAAAAGATGAAGTTACAAGATACTCCAATATACTTATATCTTTTCCAAATACTACTTGAACTACCACCGTTCAAGTATAATTAGTTTCAAAAGTTCATCACATAGATGAGACTACAAGACCAGATTTGAATAGATTAAATCTTTTAAAATATCATCAAAATACAATGAAGTTACGAGATACTTCATTTGATGCAAACATCATTTTGAAAACTTGACCCTGCCAACACTCAACAATCGCTCAACCGTAGCCTTTCTATCGAAGTGCTCTGGGTAGTGTTGCAGAAATATCCAATTGGATGATGAACTCATTACGGGAGTTTGCCGCGCCAGGAAGACCACTTACGATGATCAGTCGTAGTAGTGCAACCCCACCATTTTCTACATGTAGAGGAGAACCTGTCGGATTTACTTGTCAACCGAACACTGAACTCCTAAGGAATGGACCGCCTTAGCGGAACTTCCAGGCCATTTGGGCCAATATAATAAGGTTGGGCCGGCGCCACTCGACCACTTACGCCACTCCTAGTTCAGATGAAATTCATGACTCTGAAACGTAAAGCTCGTTCCCCCTTTCCCCAAGTAGAAACTTGTTGATACGGCTCCACCAAGAAGTCGTATCTAGTTGGAAAGGAGAACTCACCGATATTTCCCAGGCGATGCCTGTTAATGGATTAACTTGTTCCAAGAATTTTACTTCCCGAGTGTTGGGTAAGTAATCAATTCATTTATCAAAACAGCAACCTTGTTGCGAATATAAAACACACCACAGAGCCGGATCCCTCAGGTTTTGAGCGAGTATTTAAATCCCCTTCGAAAGGAGGATCTTAAATATAAAAATGAGTTTTGGGATCCGCTCTAACTTTTTAAAAATCATTTTTAAGACACGCAAAACATTTTTAAGAATGTTTGGAGTGATGCTGATTTAACAAAATAAATCAGTCCCAATATATTAGAAAATATCTGAATATTATTATTTAAATAATATTCCCATAAAGAATAATCTTTATAAAAATAATTGAAGTAGAAGTTTTAAAACTTATACTTGAAATGAATATTAAATAACCAAAGATATACCTATACGAAAGTACTATCTTTATTTGAATAATCAAAAGTGAGTTTGATTATCGACACCTTATTCTTTAATAAAATAAAGAATATATCTCAACAAATAATAGAAGTCATAGATCCTCAAATGAATATTCAAATAATATTCAATAAATAAAATAAGCTGAGTCATAAGCCCTCGAATGAATATTCGAAATAATATTCAATAAATAAATAAGCTGAGTCATAAGCCCTCGAATGAATATTCGAAATAATATTCAATAAATAAATAAGCCGAGTCATAAGCCCTCGAATGAATATTCGAAATAATATTCAATAACTAAATAAGCCGAGTCATAAGCCCTCGAATGAATATTCGAAATAATATTCATTAAATAATATAAAGTTATCGAATAAACCTTATTCGATTAATATTTTTGAAAACTATAACCATATATATATATAAATATATATATATAAAATCTACTCGGGATCCTCGACTCCCGGTTTTAGAAAATGTTTTCACATTTGGGTCCCTATACTAAGGGTATATGCAAATTACCGCTATTCTCTAGCATAGGTATTATCAACTGAACCAATAGATATATATGGCAAGAATACGAAACATGCATGCATATATATACCATATCAGCATGCTTCAATATATCGCAAAATTTGCTAATTAACCAACATGCATCTATCACAAGATAATGCATATACATATATACATCACAACAACAGTATAACGGGTAGAAAACTTGCCTGAGTGCTCCCGGATAGACTTAAGCCTAGAATGGGTCCGATAACCTATGAACAACAACATAAGTCGGAATTAAACCCCGGTCGCTTAAGAAACTAGACTTTAACCATTTAGAGTCCTAACGTTCGCTTTCGCGCTTAACGATTTACTTAAGTCGCTCGAGTACCCTCGGCTCCCCCATTTTTAATAAATTAACCATTACGAGTTTTAAGGCGATTCTTTCGCAAGTGTCTTACTGACTGCCTATTACACCTTACATAAATGTTTCATACTTCAATTAGTCCTTTAAGGTCTTTAACCTATGTTTCAAAGTAAGGCGAGGGGTAATGTTTCGTTCGCGAAACGTCGTTACTTAAAACGGCCGTTTCTCCTAAACCGTTCATCAGAATCAAACGAATCACATATCAAAACGAAGCTCGTAACATGAACTATCTAAACATAGCAATGGTCAAAACCTAGCAGTGAGTTCAAGGGTTCTGATGTTAAGAGCAAAAACAGTCTACGGTAAATCGGGCATTACGACGGCTATGTTTACGCGATTTCCCAAATTTAAACCATTCCAAAACAACCACCAACCAATCCCAATTCACAACTCAATCAAAACTCCATCCATCATACATCATAACAGCCCCAACAACTCCACATTAACAATTTATACTTATTCCCCACCTAAAATAAAAGCTTTACTTAGGTTCCTTAACTAATTATCAAGATTTACAACCCCAAAAATACCACAAAACCAACTAATCTCTACAAACTCAACCAAACTTTAAACAATCAAGCATCATGCTTCACATATACTATATCAATCATATTCATTCCTAATTATTCAAAGTTAAAGCTTGGGTTTGGAGTTTATACCTTCCTTGGAGAGTGGAGAATCAAGAGAATGGCTTGGAATCACCCTTAAAGTCCTTATCCAAGCTTAATCTAAACAAAACTTCAAGAACACAAATTTTAGTTCTTGAAAAACACTATTCACCATCTTCTTCCATGATTTATAGAAAAATATTGGCTTGGAATTAGAAGCTTAAACTTATAGGAAGTATGTAACTATCCATAGGGAAGCTTAGATAAATACCTTGCTAAATAGTAAGTGGTGGAGCTTGGATCTTCATTTTGTTAAGAAAGAAGCCGAGAGCTTCATGAAGAAATGAAATATCTTTGTGTTTTGTGAGTTGTTTGCTTGGTTACTAGCTTTTGCTTTTGGTAAATTACCTTTTTAACCATGAAATTTGTGTGGTTATTAATCAACCACACCTCCTTCCCTTATGTCATGCTTAGGTCATCCTCATGATGTCATACTCCCCTCCTTGTCCTCTTCTTATTGGTTGGGTGACATCATCCTCTCTAATCCCTTTGATTAACTTCCTAATTGTTTGCCTAATGACCGCTGATCTGTTATACGGTTCGCTTAACTTTCGTTTTCGTTTATCGTTTGAGGGATCATACCCGGGATCTTATTACTTAGGTTCCCTTAACCTTTCTCAATATATTATATTCCTTTTATGATCCTCTCTTATAATCCTTTAATTTAAATCCTTTTTATCCTGTTACCTTATACTCAATTCTTTCCGTATCTAGTGGATTTCCGGGAAAAATCAAAGTGTTCGGAATTGGATTCTGACGATCTTTACATACACTTATATACCACATAGAGTACTAATAATATCCCAGAAGATCAATAACAGAACCCCTACATAGTGTGGCATGAAAAGTTTTCTCATTCAGCATAATCTGTAAAATCACTATTCATAAGGGTTTCAAAATTTCCAAAAATTGGGGTTATTACAGTCTCCCCTCCTTAAAAGGATTCCGTCCCGGAATCAGATAGAAAATGAATAGGGATACTCTCTTAGCATTGCACTTTCTAACTCTCGAGTAAATTTTCCCACATTGTGGTCCTACCACCACACTCTGCCTAGTTTGATAACCCTTCTCCTGAGCACTTGTTCCTTTTCGATCTATAACCCTTTCTGGTTGCTCCCTATAGGTTATGTCTGGTTGCATGCCTATGTGCTCATATGCCCCAATTTATCTGGCATCCGAATTATACTTCCTTAACATTGATACGCGGAACACATTATGACTTGCTACATGTTCTGGGGTAAGGCTAGCTCATATGCTAACTTCTCAATACTTCTTAATATATCCAAGGGTCCGACAAATTGTGGACTTAGCTTTCCTTTCTTTCCGAATCTCATCAATCCTTTCCAAGGGTTTCCAAGGGAATACCTTTAACAACACTAGGTCCCCTACTTCCTATTCTTTGTCCTTTCGTGTCAAATCAACATACTTCTTATGTCCATCTTGGGCTACTACCAGCCGTCCTCTGATTAAATCTATTAAATCCTTGGTCCTTTGGACCACTGCTGGTCCGAGCATCTTGCGCTCTACAACTTCATCATAACATAAGGGAGATCGACATTGCCTTCCCTCAAGGATCTCATAAGGCGACATCTCGATAATGACGTATGATCTATTGTCATAAGATAACTTAATCCGCGTTAAGTGATCATTCCAAATTCTTTCAAGTTTATTGCATGGAAATTTTATCACAGCTTCTAGCACTATAGCTTTGGCGTCTTAATACCCATTGTCACCTGGCGTCTTAATACCCATTCTTTTCCAGTTCGTAATCGCTACTACCTTCCGTTCCTAATATTATACTGGTTATACTTCTGCTCGTTAGCGTTCTATAACCTTTTAATAACCACGTCAACCTTAGTATCACGAATGTGTTTCCATTCCGAATACTACCACAACTTTATTACTCCTTTTTCAGCTGTTTCCATTTTCCAAGGTTTGATTAATCATATAGAAGTAAAAGAACTTATTGAGAGATCACTATGATCATGAACACTTGTTATATCGCATAGTTAGTACAGAAGGTGGCCAGCCTTTAGTACTTGACAAGCAATTTAACAATAGCCGGTATCCTACTCGGCTTCTATCACACAGATAGATAGTCATTCAGCAATACCTCCCCTTCTGGAAGGTTGTTCTTCTCAGTTTATATGAAACAAAAAGAAGAGAAAAGAACGAATTGAAGAGAATTGTATATATGAAAAAAAATATACTGCCACAAAATATCTGGCTTGGAACCTACCTCTGAACTATAGAGGTTTGTCATAGGAGAACAAAACATATGTGTATTTATATCAACATCAAGTATTTTAGCATCGTATTTCACATGCCTAAATATTTATTATTCCACCCATCATTCTACGGACCCATGCTCTTCCTCGAGCTTATACTCAATCACCTTTGAAACTCCCTCGACATCGAAAATCGAATCTGGAATCTCATTTTATACATCATCGTTAATAGAATTCTATGCTTGCACCGCAACCTTCCTCGTATAGTAATACGGCTCTCTATTGATAAGAAAGAATAAATATTCAATAGGTAGATATTCTACTTAATTAGTTCCAATACAACTCTCACGGTTGTAATCAGCTCATTACTCGCAGAATCATTGTTGCCTTACTATGGTCCACCACTGACCTACTGTAGTCATTCATTTTCCATGAAGTCTTAATAGCTAACCATACAGAGTCCATACATCTCGTATCTAATTCTTCTAAGGAGGTAACATGATCACCGTTCATGATTCATGAAGAACACTCCTGAACTTGACGTACTTACATGACATGAAGCAGATAAAATTGCAGAAGAGTTTCAGTCAAAGCAACGATAGCAGGTGAATACCACTCTTAATCATATGCCTTAATTAGAAGACTTAACTCAAGGGTTCGTCTAGTCCTTTTTGAAACATGATCCTGGCTTATCTCAAGATAGTATCTTCTGAGATAGATAGCCCGCTCATGGCGATTACACGAATTAAACCTTTACCAACTACTATTACGGTTGGGTATTGCACAGTCATCAGAAGGAATGTCAATCTTCCAAACCATAATACAATCTGCATAGCTTTAACCATCATCACTGTATTCCTTTGGCACAAGCGCCTATAATTATCCTCTTACCTTTAAAGTGTCGGCCACCTCTTTGGCCTTTCCTGATAGTAAAATTTTCTTATAGTCAATGTCATTTTAACCACCTCCAAATAAATTTTCTACCTCATTTCAATCACAGCTTATGTGAAGATGTTTTCCTTAAAATCAGATGAGTAAAAAAAAAATATACCATTTTTCCATAAGTTATTGCCTCAGTCTTTAGAGGTTAATCACTGTCACGACTGGCTCTCAATCATAATTAGAACATCTTTTTATCTTAAGTCCTAATTGCCCTGAACAACTTCGACCTTTACTGGTTCAATCCATATTCTCTCGTGGTTTAACACGTGCCCCACTTGGCATCATTATAGTTACGTCATATTTCCTTTATCAACATTTTTACTCTTGAGAATTTTGAATATTACCTTTCTCCTTGTAAAACCTCTAAGGTTATCCTTGAATCGTTCTTCCTGTATTCCCTAGATACAGGGCATATCAAGATACCATTTATTAATACTAGAATCATTGTCTATATACTTCTGAAAAATTTCTCCACTGATTCTTACTGGTTGTTATTACCTTAATCCTTTCCAATTCATACTGTCAAAACTCATACTATCCCTATTAAGGGTGAAATGCCAACCTTTATGCATTCCCCTAGGATTCGTTTTAAGTTACCGATGTTCTATCCTTAATTCCATCTTTAAAAAGGTACATGCATCCTTCCATGGATAATTCAAGTCATATATCCCTGATAAGGGTGTCTTATTCAATCATTCCCACCTCGATAGTATATGCCTAATTTTCACAATAACATCTGTATTCAAAATGAGGTCAATCAATATGGCCTCCAAAAGATAACAACGGTTATCCGCTTTTCTTGCCTAATTTGGTAACGATAACAAGGATGTTCTGGAAGATATTGGTCGTGTTCAACGTGAACCTCTTCTTAATAATTCCTTATTTACTTTTGTTGTTTATCTCAACAGTCACCTCAATGTTGGGATATCTTTCATACATGGTGTCTCCCTTTCTGGGTATCAAGCCACCGGTCTTACACTTTACATTCTTGAAGGTCACTTCCTTCATCCAATTTTTCCTAATTTCTTACTTTCTTGTCTCCTCATTCTATCCGCGTCTCATTATTTATCCTTCGAACTATCTCAAGGTTTCCTCGAATCCTCCCAACTTACAGGGGATAAAATATATGTATCTCTTATTCCTTCAATCATCAACTTTAACTCATGGTGAATCACCCTCATCCTGACGAGTACATACTTTTCTATTTCTATTGCTACGAGTCTTTAGGGTTTCCTCATACCCAACTCCCTTATCATTCCTCAAACTCTATTGCCTTTATATTCCTTTCCACTTCAGTTTCTTTTTTTATTTTCCTTTCTCTTATCATTATTTCATAAACCAACACAACATAAGCGTTGATTTCAAACATCCCGTCATTCTGGATTCGTGTCCTCAGAACGAATCTTGACAACTTTTACAACTTAGATTCATAATTCATCATACTCTTCTGCCTTTGTTCTGGCTCTAAAGCTTTTACACTATCTCCATAACCTTGGGAAATACTTTCCTGAAAACAATTGACTGAACTTAAATCAGTTTATTATAATCTCTTGCTCCGTGCCTTCCTTTGCCTTTCACCAGCGGGTGGCCTCTCTCTTAGGAGGGTAAGTGACAAAAACATTCTTTTGTGATTCGTCAATCATTTAGAATCTCAAATGATTCCTATATCTCCTTTAGCCAGGCTCTTGCCTCGACTGGGTCAGCTTGTTCCTTGGAACTCTGAGAGCTTAGCGACTTAAAGGTCCTGAAAGAATTTCTCACCGCATTATTTCCTCAGGGTGGTGGTTGGGGATAATAGTCTAAGTTCTGTCTAGAAAGGTCCATAAATTGTCGTATAGGAGTACCGTCTCGGGTCTCCTTTCCTTACTCGACTTCTGTTTCCTTAGTCTGAACGTTCCCTCCTCCTCCCCATAATCGGGGTCATCCTACATGTTTTTAATCCTCATTTTCCACTTCATTATGTTATGGGTTCCTTCTATCTTGATGGCGACCTCCCTGACTATCACGTTCAGGGTTTTGCTCTAAATCTTATTCCTCAAACTAGCTTTCATCTAAGATCCCATCTTTAAGCTCTTGAACATTTGGAACCCAAATTCTGTAGGAATACCTCATTATTCCTTTCTCATCTTTCTCGGTATTAATCTTTTATCTAATTGTTGGCTTTTTGCCTTCCTTCATCACTTTTTCTGGCACAATATGTTCTTTTCCGATAATTCGGACTGTGTTGCAATCTCAAACAGCTTTTCGGTATCGGCTCCGGTTACCTTCATATCTATTTCCATTTTCTCAAAATCTCTTATCAACTCTCCCAAAGACATTATCATCTTGAGTCTCTCCTTTACACTAAGGGCATTAGCCACCATTTTGGCTTTCCCTGGATGATAAAGAATCTCATAATCGTAATCCTTGATTAGCTCTAACCGCCTCCTTTGGCGTACGTTGAGCTCTTTCTGCGTAAAAAAAATGTACTAGAGCACTTATGGCTTAGGCAAATCTCGCACTTCTCTCCGTACAAGTAGTGCCTCCAATATTTAGGGCAAAACTATTGCCATGAGCCCAAGCTCATGGGTGGGGATATCGAATTTTATATTCCCTTAATTGTCTTGATGCGGACGCGATTATCTTGCTGTGCTGTATAAGAAGCACCCTAATTCCTTATGCGAAGCGTCACTTACAAATCACAAAATCTCTCTTCTTTTTTTTTCCATCCGGCAACGCCAACATAGGGGCCGTCACCAACCTTTGCTTCAGTTCTTAAAAGCTGTTCTCACATTTCTCTGTCTATTCGAACTTCTCAGTCTTATGAGTAAGCCGCGTTAAAGGGGGCTACTATCTTTACAAACTTGAACGAACCTCCGGTAGTGACCTACCAATCCTACCTCTGGTAGTCGCTCTAACCATGGTTATCAATTCCACAGTGGTCCTTTATTCATTCTTGTCAGGATCCTCCATGGGATCCTCCTCAGCAACTATCCCTTCTAGGACAACATCCTCAACCGCTACATCCTCAATATCAACATCCTCCGGTCCCGCGTTAGGACGCTCTATCGGATCCATACTCTGATCTCCAAAAAGTAATAAAACATCATCGCGCTATTGCTCCTCAACCTCAGGGTTCGGAGTCCCGCTACCATATATGATAACGAACTATGCTTCTATCACGATATTTATAAGGGTTCCCATAAGGGTTTTAACTATCAGTACTACGTTAGGTAGCCCGACTATGAACTTTGCAAGAGTTCTTATTATCTTAGTTATTATCTTAACGTCACATCATCTCTGAGGTTTATAACGCTTAGCTCTGATACCACTTCTGTAACACCCCCAAATCCGGGGTCGGGGATCCGGGTTGTCACGAGTTCCATTTCTCTTAATAACACCCAATCTTAATAAATAATCAACTACACTGTACTGTGACCCCACAATAAACACACACACCACAAGTTATAGTCTCAGAGATGAATATCCAAAAATAATCACAAGTCATTTTATTCCACAATTATCTGCCAATACACCTTAAAAGGTTTTCTGAATAAATTTACATTTTCTTTGCCATTTTTACAATTCATAAATATACATAAATCTGGTACATCAAAAGTTGAAGCCTAGCCTATTGGTAGCTCCTACCTCAGCTACAGCGACATCAACGCCTATAGGAAACTGCGGAACGTTTCCTATCCGCTCGCGAATTGGGAGCTTGGTCCTGTTCATCTTGTCTATCTGATGTTGTGTGATGAAAGAAGAAAGCAAGGGTGAGCAGCAAGCCCACTAAAATAATATGTATAATGATTAACAATATATGAGCCTTCTCATAGTACTCATGAAAGTCTTGGTCAAAACAAATGAACCAAGCTGATATCTTAATGCGATGAAGTCGCAAAATATTCAGTATATATATATACATATATACTTTTCAAAATATTGGAAGTCCTCTTCCATGCATAATACACACAGAGTTCCAGTGTATAACTGTATAAAAATATCGTTGCAAGGTGATCTCATATATCTAACCTTGTCTCAACGTTTTTCTGAAAATCTTTGTCATGTATAAGATAATCATTTACTAGATATAAGTTTAAAAGATGAAGTTACAAGATACTCCAATATACTTATATCTTTTCCAAATATTACTTGAACTACCACCGTTCAAGTATAATTAGTTTCAAAAGTTCATCACATAGATGAGACTACAAGACCAGATTTGAATAGATTAAATCTTTTAAAATATCATCAAAATACAATGAAGTTACGAGTCCTTCATTTGATGCAAACATCATTTTGAAAACTTGACCCTGCCAACACTCAACAATCGCCCAACCGTAGCCTTTCTATCGAAGTGCTCTGGGTAGTGTTGCAGAAATATCCAATTGGATGATGAACTCATTACGGGAGTTTGCCGCGCCAGGAAGACCACTTACGATGATCAGTCGTAGTAGTGCAACCCCACCATTTTCTACATGTAGAGGAGAACCTGTCGGATTTACTTGTCAACCGAACACTGAACTCCTAAGGAATGGACCGCCTTAGCGGAACTTCCAGGCCATTTGGGCCAATATAATAAGGCTGGGCCGGCGCCACTCGACCACTTACGCCACTCCTAGTTCAGATGAAATCCATGACTCTGAAACGTAAAGCTCGTTCCCCCTTTCCCCAATTAGAAACTTGTTGATACGGCTCCACCAAGAAGTCGTATCTAGTTGGAAAGGAGAACTCACCGATATTTCCCAGGCGATGCCTGTTAATGGATTAACTTGTTCCAAGAATTTTACTTCCCGAGTGTTGGGTAAGTAATCAATTCATTTATCAAAACAGCAACCTTGTTACGAATATAAAACACACCACAGAGCCGGATCCCTCAGGTTTTGAGCGAGTATTTAAATCCCCTTCGAAATGAGGATCTTAAATATAAAAATAAGTTTTGGGATCCGCTCTAACTTTTTAAAAATCATTTTTAAGACTCGCAAAACATTTTTAAGAATGTTTGGAGTGATGTTGATTTAACAAAATAAATCAGTCCCAATATATTAGAAAATATCTGAATATTATTATTTAAATAATATTCCCATAAAGAATAATCTTTATAAAAATAATTGAAGTAGAAGTTTTAAAACTTATACTTGAAATGAATATTAAATAACCAAATATATACCTATACGAAAGTACTATCTTTATTTGAATAATCAAAAGTGAGTTTGATTATCGACACCTTATTCTTTAATAAAATAAAGAATATATCTCAGCAAATAATCGGAGTCATAGATCCTCAAATGAATATTCAAATAATATTCAATAAATAAAATAAGCTGAGTCATAAGCCCTCGAATGAATATTCGAAATAATATTCAATAAATAAATAAGGTGAGTCATAAGCCCTCGAATGAATATTCGAAATAATATTCAATAAATAAATAAGCCGAGTCATAAGCCCTCGAATGAATATTCGAAATAATATTCAATAAATAAATAAGCCGAGTCATAAACCCTCGAATGAATATTCGAAATAATATTCATTAAATAATATAAAGTTATCGAATAAACCTTATTCGATTAATAGTTTTGAAAACTATAACCATATATATATAAATATATATATATATATATATATAAAATCTACTCGGGATCCTCGACTCCCGGTTTTAGAAAATGTTTTCACCTTTGGGTCCCTATACTAAGGGTATATGCAAATTACCGCTATTCTCTAGCATAGGTATTATCAACTGAACCAACAGATATATATGGCAAGAATACGAAACAGGCATGCATATATATACCATATCAGCATGCTTCAATATATCGCAAAATTTGCTAATTAACCAACATGCATCTATCACAAGATAATGCATATACATATATACATCACAACAACAGTATAACGGGTAGAAAACTTGCCTGAGTGCTCCCGGATAGACTTAAGCTTAGAATGGGTCCGATAACCTATGAACAATAACATAAGTCGGAATTAAACCCCGGTCGCTTAAGAAACTAGACTTTAACCATTTAGAGTCCTAACGTTCGCTTTCGCGCTTAACGATTTACTTAAGTCGCTCGAGTACCCTCGGCTCCCCCATTTTTAATAAATTAACCATTACGATTTTTAAGGCGATTCTTTAGCAAGTGTCTTACCGACTGCCTATTACACCTTACATAAATGTTTCATACTTCAATTAGTTCTTTAAGGTCTTTAACCTATGTTTCAAAGTAAGGCGAGGGGTAATGTTTCGTTCGCGAAACGTCGTTACTTAAAACGGCCGTTTCTCCTAAACCGTTCATCGGAATCAAACGAACCACATATCAAAACGAAGCTCGTAACATGAACTATCTAAACATGGCAATGGTCAAAGCCTAGCAGTGATTTCAAGGGTTCTGATGTTAAGAGCAAAAACAGTCTACGGTAAATCGGGCATTACGACGGCTATGTTTACGCGATTTCTCAAATTTAAACCATTCCAAAACAACCACCAACCAATCCCAATTCATAACTCAATCAAAACTCCATCCATCCTACATCATAACAGCCCCAACAACTCCACATTAACAATTTATACTTATTCCCCAGAACTAAAAGCTTTACTTAGGTTCCTTAACTAATTATCAAGATTTACAACCCCAAAAATACCACAAAACCAACTAATCTCTACAAACTCAACCAAACTTTAAACAATCAAGCATCATGCTTCACATATACTATATCAATCATATTTATTCCTAATTATTCAAAGCTAAAGCTAGGGTTTGGAGTTTATACCTTCCTTGGAGAGTGGAGAATCAAGAGAATGGCTTGGAATCACCCTTAAAGTCCTTATCCAAGCTTAATCTAAACAAAACTTCAAGAACACAAATTTTAGTTCTTGAAAAACACTATTCACCATCTTCTTCCATGATTTATAGAAAAAGATTGGCTTGGAATTAGAAGCTTAAACTTATAGGAAGTATGTAACTATCCATAGGGAAGCTTAGATAAATACCTTGCTAAATAGTAAGTGGTGGAGCTTGGATCTTCATTTTGTTAAGAAAGAAGCCGAGAGCTTCATCAAGAAATGAAATATCTTTGTGTTTTGTGATTTTTTTGCTTGGTTACTAGCTTTTGCTTTTGGTAAATTACCTTTTTAACCATGAAATTTGTGTGGTTATTAATCAACCACACCTCCTTCCCTTATGTCATGCTTAGGTCATCCTCATGATGTCATCCTCCCCTCCTTGTCCTCTTCTTATTGGTTGGGTGACATCATCCTCTCTAATCCCTTTGATTAACTTCCTAATTGTTTGCCTAATGACCGCTGATCTGTTATACGGTTCGCTTAACTTTCGTTTTCGTTTATCGTTTGAGGGATCATACCCGGGATCTTATTACTTAGGTTCCCTTAACCTTTCTCAATATATTATATTCCTTTTATGATCCTCTCTTATAATCCTTTAATTTAAATCCTTTTTATCCTGTTACCTTATACTCAATTCTTTCCGTATCTAGTGGATTTCCGGGAAAAATCAAAGTGTTCGGAATTAGATTCTGACGATCTTTACATACACTTATATACCACATAGAGTACTAATAATATCCCAGAAGATCAATAACAGAACCCCTACATAGTGTGGCATGAAAAGTTTTCTCATTCAGCATAATCTGCAAAATCACTATTCATAAGGGTTTCAAAATTTCTAAAAATTGGGGTTATTACAATCTCCCCTCCTTAAAAGGATTCCGTCCCGGAATCAGATAGAAAATGAATAGGGATACTCTCTTAGCATTGCACTTTCTAACTCTCGAGTAAATTTTCCCACATTATGGTCCTACCACCACACTCTGCCTAGTTTGATAACCCTTCTCCTAAGCACTTGTTCCTTTTCGATCTATAACCCTTTCTGGTTGCTCCCTATAGGTTATGTCTGGTTGCATGCCTATGTGCTCATATGCCCCTATTTATCTGGCATCCGAATTATACTTCCTTAACATTGATACGCGGAACACATTATGACTTGCTACATGTTCTGGGGTAAGGCTAGCTCATATGCTAACTTCCCAATACTTCTTAATATATCCAAGGGTCCGACAAATTGTGGACTTAGCTTTCCTTTCTTTCCGAATCTCATCAATCCTTTCCAAGGGTTACAAAGATTGGTCTTCTATTAAACAAGGAATAAGGGTTAGTATGTCAAGCAATTCAATATCAGAAATCAGTATGTGGTAGATATGTATTTGGGGATTTGTATCGTATGAGTCTGGCTCGTATTTGAGAATTCAACAATCAATGGTTTATGAAGAATAAGGCTTAT
This sequence comes from Apium graveolens, assembly GCF_009905375.1. Classification (NCBI taxonomy): domain Eukaryota; kingdom Viridiplantae; phylum Streptophyta; class Magnoliopsida; order Apiales; family Apiaceae; genus Apium; species Apium graveolens. The sequence continues at coordinate 214,742,931 of NC_133656.1, forward strand.
GGATCAAGATCAATAAGAATTATGGTTCAAGGTTGAATTGTTTAAAGCGCTTGCAATATAAAACATGAGTTATTTTAAATAATAGCAACATGTTATGAGAAAGTTCGAAAATATTTGCAATATATCTTGAAGAAGGTTCAGAATTACTTGCCTTATCACAGATGATTCCAACTTTACTTGTACTCATCTAACCGTTTTACTCATTAGCCACTTTCCTTTTCGTTCTATGTCTTGCTTCTGTTCATCAATCACTTGCCTTCTCTTTCTACGCTTCGATTCTATTTATGGATCACTGACTTTCTTTTTCTATGCCTCGCTTACTCTTGATTTCTGCACCAAAAATGTTGGTTGATTCATAATGGTCTTTTCGAGAGCTTCGATTTGATATATTGCACGCCCGAATCGGGGTTCAATAACGTCGTCGTTCGTGGGATTGATTATGAAGAACGCGATGTGAATTCGACATTTTCTCTGTATTTTATCGGTTTTAACCGACTGATTATGATTATACGAATAAAATGAAATAATTAAAAGGGATATATATATTTATGGAATATTGGTTCGTGTTGGATCATTTTGGATCGATAAATTAGTTACATAGCCGCTAAGTAACTGCAAAAACGATCTGATTTGATACCCGTATTGGATAATTATCCAAACCAGGCTTCTTATAAAACAATTTATATGAAAATAATGTAATAATATCCCATCTTTCGAGAATACGGATTTTGTTGATTCACCGAAATGATTATCATATCAAAAATCTTGTGTCGAGCCGCGCACGGGTCAAACCGTAATCCGGATTGAAAAAGTCAAAACACGGAAAATGTCCGGAATTACCAGATTAGGTTAAACAGAGTTTTTGGAAGAGTTTCGGGTTATAAAAACGTAAAAATGGTTGAGGTTGGACGATCTCCGGCTTTATAAAATAATTTTGTAATCATTCAGAAAATAATTAATAAATTCAAAAATCAATATAAAATCATATAACAGTCCAAAAATTACCAGAAAATACCTTAATTATCTATATTTTATTCTGGACATAATAAAATTAAAATACCTATACTTTATCACATATAAACATCCACATATCAACACCAATCATTAGATAATTCACCAAAAATCACATAATAATTACATAATAATTATTTATTGATAAAAATAATTATACGCTATAACCCGGATATTACATCCTCCCCCTTAAAAGGATTCTGTCCTCAAAATCACACTAAGGATCAGATAATGATATAGTCAAGTATCTCACTTTCATTTTCTCAGGTTGATCTTTCAAACTTACAACTTTTCATAAACTTTTACTCGCAGCATCACTCATTACTTAATAGCCTTTTGCTGACATCATATTCTATCTGTTGCTCATATAACTCAACTCATGTCTCCATTTTGTTATGAGGGAGCTTAATTACTCTTCCTGAGTATACACATATAAATACCTTATGAATCTGCTAAACGTGTGGCGGTGAATCCAACACACTTACACTTATCTTGCTTATTTTACTGTCTCAAAAGGACCAGCATAACGGATATTAATTCTCTTTTCTTTCTATTTCTTGTAATTCGAGCTCATGAACGTTTCCAATAGAACTGGTTGTTGAACTTCATTCCCACATGTTTCTTTGTTCAATTAACCTAGTTTGTAATCGCTTCCAATCGCATTTGAGGCTCTTTAATTACTCCCTTAATCTTCTCGTCCATCTGCGAATGATATACTAAGACCATTTCGTATTCGATTTCTGACATTCTCGATATTATTTTAGAATTAAGAATCAACTAGAAAATCTTGACTGGATATGATTGACGCCCAAACTTATCACCATATCTTAATTTCTTTGAATCACAATCGAGTATATTTGCTGAACAAAAATCTCCTACTACTTTGAAGAAAATACACTAACCTGGAGGCATCACCAGCATATTCTCACCCATATTATCATTTATTCTGGTTTTAAGAAGTTCTCATACGAAATTGACTGCAATGCCTTCATTGATGTCTGGTCACATATGACGTTTATCCTTTCTTTGTGCCATACTATCATAAAGTCATCTTTGACACCTATATCTCGTATCATATTCTCAGAGTAGCTTGAATCCCTTGAGTTATCGTAACCAAATTCCTATCTTTTAATTTCACCTTACTTAATTTCCGATCATCTAGGAGTGGTATATACTATTTTGGTTCGACATAATTCATCGTATTCTGAATACTCCTGTCAAATCTCAAATCAAACAATATTGATCATTTACAATCAATTTCTGAATCTGATGACGTACCACCATTTCTTCAAGCAGCAACTAACCCACCTATTGGACGAACTGCGTGCAAATAAAAGAGCAAGACTGGGTTTGGATAACCTATCAATAATAATTTAATTTACGCTTTCCTCACCCTTGGTTCTCAGGTGATTTTGCTATGACATCTCTTGGTGAACTATATCTATCTTTATTTTTTTGAAGTCAACGGTTATAATAATAACTCTAGCCTTTGTTGCTCCGTCCTAATTTTTGGGTAGGTATAACATTTACTTACATGTTTCTCCCATTTTCTCTTCATGTCTGGTCACTAGATATTTTTTTCAGCCCTCGGTACTCAACCGTATTTTTGAGATGCATTTCATATCTCAATTTATAAATTTTTCCTTAAACTCTTCACTTTACTCCAGTCCTACATAATACCCACATCTTACCTATATCCTGGCATCTTATAAAGTTTCTTCATCATCCTTTTGATTCCATTTCCTTTCCTATTTTCGTTCTTCATTCTCGTAGCTCATTCAAAACCGAACTCTTGACATTAATACTCATTTTGATGTCATATCAAATTAGATATAAATACAAACTTTGATGCTCACAACATCCCATTCTGAAGTAAACATCAATCATCTATATTAATACTACTTTCGATATTTAACAACAACTTAAGTATCAACATCAATCAGAATCTGAATTAAAACTGTATCTCACACTTTATCCAAAACAGAAATACTTGGTAAATCATTTATTGTATGATTATCAAAACAATTTAGAAACACGATGTTTTAATAAACTTTATTGCAGATGATAACATCTCTTTGATTGTCTAATAAAATCCATATTGGTGTAGTTATTAATCTCTTCTTTATTCCATCTCCCTTCTTCATTTCCTTCCTTCCTTCTCGTTGCTTTATCTCAACTCTTTAGCTCTTGAAAACATTCTTCTCACTTGTCCATACAAATAACTTTATATTTCTCTTATTCGTTATAAAAGGCATATTCATCCAAGTAAAAACTCACACATTTGCAGCAAATTTTGAATTCTACTTGTGTCTTTACCTTCTCCAAATTCCTCATTGCTTTGATTTCAGATTTGAAAGTCACGTCAAAATTTAACTTAATCTAATTGGAATCGATTTCCATCTAACTGACCATTAATTGGTAAAATTACCCAATTAATTCACTTAATTGATCAATTGCACCAAATGATAACTAGCTAAATGAAATTAAAGACCAATTATATATAGTCGGATTGGATGTAACAACCTCTTTCAAGAACTGAGATCACAATTATTTGGAGTATCAACAAGAATATAAATAACACACGGAAGTATACTTTCTATCTTCAATAGTAGGGTATTCTCCAAAAATTTGGGCAGCATCTCCTTTATATTATTGACTACTAGTCGGACTCAAGCCGACACCAACAATCAATCACACAACCAACAATTAACCCAGAAGTAGACCAATCAACTTCCGCCTTCTAAACTCACCATTTCACCACCATAAATAATACAAATCAGTATAATCCATATCTTTAGTTCAACTTAAGATTATACCGAACAATTCTAATTATACCATGTCCTTTCTAATATCTTATGATTATAACAGAATATCACTACTGAGTACAATTATAAATTATTCTGGAATTCTTCTAGTTTATGTTTCAATTCAAGCTCTTTAATTAAAAATTTAACAATCCTTGAAAACACACGCTTATTCTTATTAGTCAACTTGTTCAACTTCTGATAACCAACACGTGGTCTTAACTAACACTATTATAATCTTGTCAAAGAATTCATTTGGTTTTAAAGCATCACTTCTTAAAAATTGTTGCAGTCAAACCATCATACTTTCATCTCCCCTTATGTCTTTCCATACTAAACCTTCTTCGCTGACCCAGTTAGAAGCATCAAATTTACCATAACTCACTTACTTGAGTGGGAAAGCCCAACCATCCCTTGATGAACACACTCAAATTTTATTCATAACTAGCGTTTCTTCGATCTTGAATCTTCATGACAAATATCTCCCACATGATTGAGGTATGCTTCATCTTCACAGTTATTATTAATAATTTCTTCGTTCGCTTCCGTTGTCCAATTAATCATTTGCCTTATCCAGTATACGCAGCTTTACTTTCTTATTCCTCTAGTTAATTTACTGAAGGGTTTCGAGCACATAAACGCAACGGAAACAGTAATTAAAAACGTGAAAAACCAGAATTTTCGAAACCCACCGCAGGATCCATGCGAAAAATAGATATTTAATTCGTAGATAAGATTGTTTACCATAAGAAGCTTTACAAATTGGTTGACTAATGGCGATCCAATGCTTGTTCAATCATCTCCCGCTCTCGCGATCTACGCTCTATCGGTATCCACATGAATGCTAGAATGCAAGGATTGGATGTGTACTAGCACAAACTCGTTTCTTCTTGCTCTCTCCGTCTTCTCCCTAGGTGCTAGGGTTTTAGTAAAAGCTTTTTTTTTCACACCCAAAAAATCAGCCACACTAGAGATATTATATAGAGAGTAGAAAAATGAATTATAACTCTTAATTAATTAGGAATTATTATTAATTCAAAATTTCTATTTGTATTATAATTAAGTCTCACTTAATTATTTAACAAATAAATTTCATAATTAATATTAGTAAATTTGAATATCAATTTTTATCTAATTAATTAAGTCATACTTAATTAATATTATAAATAATTCGAATTACTTTAATATAATTTAAATCCAATTTAAATTAAATAATACTTCAAGCATTCTTAGTGTGTGACCCTATAGGTTATTATTACGCTGGCAACGAATTTTAAATCTAATTTAAAATCGTAAACAATGAGCGGCATCTAGTAATCCATCATTGCTACCCAAGTAATAATAATTGAATCGGTGATCGATTAAACCTTTTGTGAATAATGTATAATGTAATATAATCCCTTTAACCAAGTATTATAGATTAAACTAGAGACATATAATGTGTCATCCTCATCATTGTTTAATCCAAGTTTCCTTGATCAATGAGTAGACTATTATATCAAATCAACATTTGAGCGGGGCCACGCATTTCGTAGTCTAGCTCACACGAGAGGCCAATAATATCACTCATAAATAGAAGGATTAAATCCCTTCTAGATCATTCATATTTCTCATATGATTGATAATATACCCAATATTCACTTTTATCATTACCCGGTCAAGGATAACTTTTAATGGAATCAATGTATATTAATTCTCGTATAGAAATATAATGACTACAGGTCTAAGGACTATTACATCATTATCACTGTGAGAATTACTTATGACACAACAGACATGTAAGATTCTCACATCGGGTCTGTCCAACACCATGTACATGTACATCTGCCTGTGTCTTTGACTTTAGTATCACTATACCTATGATCAATGAGATGTGATCATCAGTCAACAAACACACTAGTCTTAATGCATTATTATTGTCCCTTAATAATAATACTCGACTAGGGACCTTTAGGAATATTGATACTATTCTCATAATCTCATTTCTAAGTCACATACTTAGAGATATGGATTGCATATCATATTCCAGGGACATTTATTAATCTAACATTTATATCGCAATAAATTAAGAATTAATAAATTATAAAGAGAATAATCGATAAAACATAAACAGTAATAATCCTAATGTCTTAAACTAAAACATCATAGTGTTGTCTCTAGGGCACAAACACTAACAATCTCCCACTTGCACTAGAGCCAATCACCCGTGTATCTAATACTCATGGAACTAGTATGACCATCATGCTTCTGCTGCGACAAAGCCTTAGTCAGTGGGTATGCAACACTATCATTACTATGCACTTTACATTTATATCTCCTTGATCATTAATCTCATTAATAAGGTGATATCGCCTAAGGACATGCCTAAACAGTCTCGTTGGTTGTTTCAAAAAATATCAATATATTCGGCATCCTTTATAGAATCATCAATGTTCTTGCTGTGAACTATTCCAGCGAACATCACTTATATTTTGACAAAACACAAACCAGACATAGACACATAATCATCCTTGTCTATCCAGAAATTAGGTTAAGAAACTAGTATCAGTGTAACCCTTTACAACCAGTTCCCTATCTTCTCCATACACCAAAAATAAATCTTTAGTCCTCTTTAAGTACTTAAGAATATTCTTGAAAATTATCCAGTGACCCTCACTGGATTAGACTGGTATCTGCTCGTCATGCTCAAAGTATACGAAATATCAGGATAAATACATATCATTATACACATTATAGATCCAATTGCTAAAGCATATGGAGCTTTCTCAAACAGCCCTTATCATATAATGATTTAGGGGGCTACTATCTTTTGAGATCACTATCCCATGAGAAATCAAAACATATCTTTTATTTATCTCCTGCATCCTAAAATGATGCAATATTTTATCAATGTATGTTCTCCGACTAGGTCGATTAATCTTATCAATCTATCTCTATAGATCTTGATCCCTAATATATAGGTAACATCGCCTAAGTCTTTCATCGAGAAACTATTTTTCAACCAAGTCTTAACAGCCTGTAGAGAAGGTATGTCATTCCTTATCTATTACATGTCATCTACATATAATACTTGGAATGTCACATGGCTCCCATTAACCTTCTTGCAAACACATGGTTCATCTTCGTTTTGAATAAAGCCAAACTCTGTGACCGTTTTATCAAAATGAATATTCATTCTCCTTGAGGCTTACTTCAATCTATAAATAGATAGAAGCAACTTACAAACTATCTTAGCAAACTTTGGATCGATAAAACCCTCAGGTTGTATCATATATACATCCTCTTCAAGGCTCCCATATAAAAAAGCAGTTTTGACATCCATTTGCCAAATCTCATAGTCAAAGTAAGCAACTATTGCTAACAAAATCCTGATGGACTTGACCATAGCAACTGGTGAAAAAGTCTCATCATAGTCTATACCATGAATTTGTTTGAAACATTTTGCCACTAGTCACACCTTATAGGTCTGTACTTTACCATCCATGTCAGTTTTCTTCTTGAAAACCCACTTGCACCCTATAGGTTTTACCCCTTCGAGTGGATCAACTAAAGTCAATACTTTATTTTGATACATGGATTCCATCTCGGATTTCATGGCCTCAAGCCATCTCTCGGAGTCTGAACTGTTCATAGCATCTTAGTAGGTGAGAGGCTTATCATTATCCGTAAGCATCACATCACCATCTTGAGTCAAAAGAAATTCATAATTTCTCCCGGGTTTATGGTGAATCCTACTAGATCTACGAATAACATGTGTTTCTTGGACAAGATTACTTTCAACATTTTGATGTACATCCTGATGTTATTCCAACTCTGGTTCAATGTTATCATATGGTTCTCGATCTTCATTGAGATGTATTATCCTCCCACTGATTTTCTTAGAAAGTAGTTCTCCCTCAAGAAATACAGCGGCCCGAGCAACAAACACTTTGTTCTCGGAAGGATTATAAAAACTATACCCTAGTCTCACTTGGGTATCCCACAAAATAACATCTATCTAATTTTGGTCCAAGCTTGTCAGAGGCTAAACATTTTACAAACGCTTCACGTCCCCAAATTTTCATAAATGACATGCTATGATGTTTATCAGTCCATATCTCATACGAAGTATTTTGAACCGCTTTGGTCGGAACTTGGTTAAGTGTATATGCAGCCGTTTCTAGAGCATAACCCTAGAAACTGATTGGAAGATCCGCTTGACTCATCATCGATCGCACCATGTCCAGCAAGGTACGATTTCTCCTCTCAAAATCTCTATTCCATTGAGGTATTTCAGAAGGATTAAGTTGTGATACAATATCACACCCCTTCAAGAAACTCTTGAATTTAAGGCTTAAGTATTCTCTTCCACGATCTGATCGTAAAACTTTTATACTTTTCCCTTGTTTGCTTTTCTACTTCGGCCTTATATTCTTTGAACATTTCAAAAGAATCGGATTTGTTCTTCATAAGAACCACATATCCATATCTACTGAAATCATCAGTAAATGTTATAATGTAGTATAAGCCACCCTTTTCCATCATACGCATTCGACCATATACATCATTATGTATAAGTCCTAGTCGTTCGGTGGCCCTTTCACCTGATCAGGTAAAAGAAGCTTTAGTCATTTTTCCAATGAGACAAAGTTCGCATCTTCCGTATGATTCAAAATTAAACTTATCCAAGTATCCATCTATATGTAACTCAGAAATGCGTTTCTCATTAATATGGCTTAACGACAATGGTAGAAGTAATGTTTGATTTGATTCATCTTAGAACATATAAATTGTTAACTAATTGTGCAATATTATAAGCCTTATCATTAAAATAAAATAAACAACTATTGTTTATTTATTTAAAATAAAAACCTTTCTTGTCCTTACAAGAAATTGATTTAATGTATCCCCTAAAGGCAGGCACATAATAATAATTTATCAAGTTCTCAATCTCGCCTATATGGGCAAAGTTAGGTATCGAGTTCCTTGAACTAGAGCAACAACTTTTGCTCCAATTCTAACCCGATACCTGAAGCTTGACTATTGCTAGTCTTCTTCTTTAGATCTTCCAAACAAGCTCGACAATTTAAGTTCCAATCATTCGGTTATTTCCACAAGAATGACAATCATCTCCGTTAGCAACACCACTATCAGGCTTCAAAAGCCCTTTGGGATTGGACTTTGGTTTGGCACTGAATGAGATCAAATCTTCACCTTTCCTGCCACTTTCCTTTCCCATTTGCATTCCATGTATACATCATCAATATGGACGTAATTTATGCCTTTACCGTGTTATTTTTAGCAGTTCTAAACATGCTTCACAACTCAGTGAGTGTTCTGTCTATCTCATTCCTTTTGTTCTTAACAAACTAAGAATATAAGTTGTTCAAAGATTGTTTGATCAAATCAAGCTGAGTCTCTAGACTATTCTTGAAACCCAATATATCAAGGTACATATACCTATCATCTTTAGAATATGTGGTCCAACCGGAAATCATTTTCCCATTAATGCAAAAGTATGGTGCCTTATTATTGTCAAATCTTCTGACGAACCTATCCTTCAAACATCCTTTGAAGGTGCTCAATCATATCATAAGCATCATTATGCTCTTGTTGCTTCTAAAGCTCAACACTCATAATTACAAGTATGAGACATAAAACATCAGTTGCATAATCAATTTGCTTCTCGTAAGCATTTTGTTCAGCACATGTTTCATTCCCAGCTAGAAGAAATAAGGGAGATGTTTAAGTGACATCCTTGAACAATAGGACAATCCTCAAGTTCTCGTGTCAATTATGGAAATTATTTAATGTCAGCTTGTCCTTCTCAAGGACTATTACATAGAGAAGTTATTTGTGTTATTTCTCATTTGATATCTACAATATTAAAGTGCATAAAATGACTTAGTCTACAGATGATCATTAAATTATGTTCAAGTGATTATTCATATATATATATACACGATATATATCTCCCACCATATTTATCAAATCAATAGCCCTAACTATTAATTCGGAAAGAACATCTTCTATATCCTTTCTAGTGAGCCAAGATCCATATTTCACCATGCGTTAGGTCAGCTTTGGATTTTCTCCTAAAACATGATTATTTAGGTAGACAACATTTGTCAATTATATCAACAATATAACTCTTGGATAGCTTGGTGGAACAACATTTGTTCATATTTATCTAATAAATCTTGCCAAACTCTATGCCTCTAAGTTCACAATCCTATTGTGGTAACTTAGTTAAGTCAAACCCAATAGTCAAAAGTATCAATATACTTCAACACATCTCCCACGATAGATGGGAGTACTTCGCTTTGGCGAACCCACTCCTTATCGATCTAGGGTTAATGCATTAGACTTATTGGAAGACATCCAATCAACTAAATATTAACTTTAGGGTTTTGTTAATTTTTAAAACGATCATGATCCCATCATAAAGAGATTCCCAATTTTTTCTTGAATAAAGTACTTCAAATCAATATTCGTCAATGGTTTGATTTCCAAGTAGTGAGGGAGTCACAACAGTCTCGCTTAAAACCCATAACCTTACAAGTTCAAAGAACTCGCTTTTGACAAAATCGCCCCATGTCAGAAATAAATAAAATTTGTATTTTATTATGTGTTTCATAAACACGAGAATCTCATAATCGTTTGTTCATTTTAAAATCTTGAGTCGTTACAGATTTTATCTTGTTTAGAAAGCATGGCATGGGTGTCATATCTAATACATACATCCTTAATCTAATTAAGCATGCATCTTTATAAACTACTCTACACATACATTCATCATATGCACATATATATGTAAAGTACAATAAATAAATGTGGTTGGTTATGGCTTTATCCTATGTGATCTTCATCAAGCTAATGACAAAGATCTAGGTCAATCTAAGGTGAAAAATAAATAGAGGCTAACTATTACATGTCTTCTTTTTTGTATTGTTTCCTTGGATGGCCTCCATGTGAGATTACCCTTGATCTTAAAATCTCCATGTCTTCATGTACATTACAAGAATGAAATACAAAAACTAATCTAATGAACTTACAAGAAGAACTCGAGTTACATTCGAGATTTAATAATTACAAGATCAAACGACATGCAAGCCGTATTTAAAAAAAATCAAAACCATTAACCTAAGGTCATAAGCCATAACCATCCACCATGCTCAATTAACACATAAGAACATGTTAAAACACATAATATGATCTTAACATATCATACCCATCATGATCTAATCATAAAAACCAAATATAGCAAAAATCTGAAATTTCAAAATTAAATCTGATAACATTAAATCGCATATTACAGGGTCTAAACGACGTCAAACGCCTTACAGATCAGTAGATGATAGCTTTTTTGATATCATTTTTGTTCAGATGCTCGATTCCATATGAAATAGCATATTCGTTCGCCAAAATCGGACACCAGACCCAGATTTCAGCAAATCCGCTGCATCCGATTCAGAATCGTATCAAATATGTTTCATATAATAAGAAAAAAAACACAAAACATGTATATATCAGTATATATACAGATTATATAATCATCATATGATTATACAACTCTCATGAATATCATATATTCAAAACATATACATACGCATATATAAACATAACAACATGTAAAATATATAAAGTCGCATACATAACAGTCATGGAATATTGTATACATGTTATCATCATAAAACCAGTAAACACGTAAATGAATTAAATACTTTTCGCAAGTAGCTCTGATGCCATTGAAGGGTTTCGAGCTCATAAATGCAACGAAAACAGTAATTAAAAACGTGAAAAACCAGAATTTTCGAAACCCACCGCAGGATCCATGCAAAAAATAGATATTTAATTCGTAGATCAGATTGTTTACCTTAAGAATCTTTATAAATTGGTTGACTAATGGAGATCCAAATCTTGTTCAATCACCACGCATCCCGCTCTCGCGATCTACGCTCTATCGGTATCCACACGAATGCTTGAACGCAAAGATTGGATGTGTACTAGCACAAACTCGTTTCTTCTTGCTCTCTCCGTCTTTTCCCTTGGTGGCTAGGGTTTTAGTAAAAGTCTTTTTTTTCATACCCAAAAAATCAGCCACACAAGAGATATTATATAGAGAGTAGAAAAATGAATTATAACTCTTAATTAATTAGGAGTTTTTACTAATTCAAAATTCCTATTTGTATTATAATTAAGTCTCACTTAATTATTTAACAAATAAATTTCATAATTAATATTAGTAAATTTGAATATCAATATTTATCTAATTAATTAAGTGTCATACTTAATTAATATTATAAATAATTCGAATTCCTTTAATATAATTTAAATCCAATTTAAATTAAATAATCTTTCAAGCATTCTTAGTGTGTGACCCTATAGGTTATTATTACATTGGCAACGAATTTTAAATCTAATTTAAAATCGTAAACAATGAGCGGAATCTAGTAATACATTATTGCTACCCAAGTAATAATAATTGAATCGGTGATTGATTAAACCTTTTGTGAATAATGTACAATGTAATATAATCCCTTTAACCAAATATTATAGATTAAACTAGAGACATGTAATGTGTCATTCTCATCATAGTTTAATCTAAGTTTTCTTGATAAATGAGTAGACTATCATATCAAATCAACATTTGAGCGTGGCCACGCATTTCGTAGTCTAGCTCACACGAGAGGCCAATAATATCACTCCTAAAATAGGAGGGTTAAATCCCTTCTAGATCATTCATTTTCTCATACGATTCAAAATATACCCAATGTCCACTTTTATCATTACCCGGTCAAGGGTAACTTTTAATGGAATCAATGTATATTAATTCTCGTATAGAAATATAATGACTTCAGGTCTAAGGACCATTACATCATTATAACTGTGAGAATTACTTATGACACAACAGAAAAGTAGAATCTCACATCGGGTTTGTCCAGCACCATGTACATGTACATCTGCCCGTGTCTTTGACTTTAGTATCACTATACCTATGATCAATGAGATGTGATCATCAGTCAACAAACACACTAGTCTTAATACATTATTATTGTCCCTTAATAATAATACTCGACTAGGGACCTTTAGAAATATTGATACTATTCTTATAATCTCATTTCTAAGTCACATACTTAGAGATATAGAATTACATATCTTATTCCAAGGACATTTATTAATCTAACATTTATATCGCAGTAAATTAAGAATTAATAAATTATAAAGAGAATAATCGATAGAACATAAACATTAATAATCCTAATGTCTTAAACTAAAACATCATAGTGTTGTCTCTAGGGCAAAAACACTAACATTTACTTTATACGGTTCGCTAACTACTCCAATTCACTCCAGAATCTCATACTTGCAACGTATCGTGTCTACATATTTCCGCCTCTGATGTGATGTCCACGTAAAAATCCCGTTATCGGCATACTGGTTCTTCTCTGCACGTAAATGTCCACCATTTATTGGCTTGCAATTGTCCATACTCATCATATAACTCCATCTGCTACACGGGTTCATTTCACGTTTTTTTAAACATTCAAATGATAGACTTTACACAAGAAGGAATTTATGTATATGATTCTGATTGAAAACCTTTTGTAAGGAATAAGAGTACAAGGAAACAATCGGAAAGATCCATAAATCAAGAAATCATAATTGAAGAAAAAAGAATAAATGATGATTTGGATATGAGTGAGACAACCATATTTGTACTCAAGATGGTCAGTCTTTCATACTATATGGCATACAACACATGATTAGGTGGCGTCCCACCAGACTCTTTGTCATTTCGACAAAGCGCCACACCATAACACTGCTTGTCTCAATCAGAAAATAAAACTTGAGGGAAAAATGAATTTGAAAGGAATACAATAATTTTCTTATCACCTTATAGAGTTGATTATGAGAGAAGTTCATACTTTACTCGAAATTTATAAGAATACATGGGATTATAGGAAATAATGATATCATTGGTAGTCATCCACATTTTATCTGTTTACAGCTTCAATGCTTGTCCGATCAATAGATCCCATTCCGAGTCATATATTAACTTTAGAAAGTTCTCTGAATTACCTTCTTAAATCGATCATTAGAATAAATTCCCATTGATTAGGTCTTGTATCTTCAGCGTCGCGTTTCCATGTTCAATATTTCTATAATTCGACCATATTTGCACTTTTTACGAGATTTACAATCATAACTTCAAATTTCGCTTACACTACTAATCATTCAACATATCCACTCCTTTGCTAATAACATTTTTCCTTTAGAAAGTCTGGAGATTTCCTTAATCTTTTTTGGTCGTACTCGGCTTCTCGTGAATCAATGTATTCTTTGAACTCTAATCGTCTCAGAAATTGAATGAATAGTTTCTCCGTACATTAGTCCTGTCATTAAACTTATCAAGCAATAATTGTATTCCTGTTAGGAACAATCAAATCTTCTCCATAATAGCGGGTCCACTTAGCCTTTTTAAATGAACCATACTAAATTCTAGAACAAGTATTTTCCTGTATAATATGAATCTTATAACAAACAAGAAAATCAAGTAGTAATTGGACAACCAAGTTTTAAAACTTGTTTTATTTAAAGAACTTTTTAGAAAAATTTGGTTAAGAAAATCTCTTTTGAAAATTGGTTTAAAATTTTTGTAAATCATACACCTAGTCGTCATTATTATATGAGTTGGTTGTCGTCTTTTTCAACCATTACCAAGTATCAATTTAGGGAAACACTCAGATAAGAGCCCATTCATTTCCATATATCTCCTACCCATTATTGGGTCCATTTTACTTTCATTGGTAGACAAAAATTCCAGTTACCACTGCATATTATTTTATTCGTAACTTCACTTCTAGTCTTTCATACCGGTAACACTCCCATCATCATCTCTTACGATTACTAGGTATAACAAGTCTATCCAGTAATCATTAAATCCATTTTATAGAACAAAGTCGACTAATATCACATCACATTACTACTATACGTATCAGGATTGATCATAACATCATCATTAATTCCAAGAAAACTCTCGATATCTAACCTTCTCAAATTCCTTTTAAAATCCATCTAGCTCACTTCACAAGAGAATCATTGGTGGCATACTTACTAGTAGTTCCATATAACCTGGTAGCGGCTATCTTCCGGAACACACGTATCCTCACTCTCGGTTCCTTCTCACACTTCTTAATACCTCGTATGTACTCACCATATGTTGTAGCTCTTGAATCCATCCTCATAGGTGCTATTACTTCCTAAGGCGGGTTTTAAACTGATGGTATATAACAAGGTGTAGGGTAGACAGAAAAGATGCGCTTACAGCTAAATGTCCGGTAGAACCAGAATTAGCATATGGGGGACTCTCGAATAGGTAGCTTCGCATCAGGGGATGGGATAATAACGTGAAAAGGTGCAATCGCCGTAACAGGATGTGAAATGGCTAACACCGGTGGACAAGCAGGGCGGGAATCAAATAATGTTCCTCTGATTGAATGCTCCGAATGATCAGACGATACCGAAATAAAAGAATCTGCCATCGCTGCAATCTGAAAATCGCGTCGCTAGATAAGAATCTCGAATCTCATCACGGATCATACCAAAACCTATTGTACAGTCGCACTCAACCTTTCAACGTTCTGTCTTTCTATTTCTTAATCCTAATACTAACCCACTATCCATTCCCGACAATCTAGGCTTGTTTCAGTGACTTAAAATATGTGGCTCTGATGCTAAAACTGTAATGCCCTACAAACCCGGGTCAGGAGTTTGGGGTTCACAATACACACACCCAATATATAAACCTTTATATAAAATATTATGTGCATTGACCCTTCTTTACACAACCACGGATCACAACAGGTTAAAGTATGAAAACAAGCCACAACCTTATCTTTTATTACATCGTACCAAATCTCAACTAGTTCAACTTATAACTGATAATACTATTGTTCTTACAATCTTGCATAACTCATCTACAATATAAAGCTCCTGCTAGCTCGATCCAACTTAATCTGGAATCCTAGCTCGCACACTGGACTGGGAATCCTCATTACCAACAATTTCCTTTTCAACTGTTGAAAACATAAAAATTTTCAAAAGGGAGCTAACTAGCTCAGAAAGTTATAATAGCAATAACTGAGGTTAAACAATAACCAATGGAAATGATTCAGAAGAATCAAGTTTTTGAATAAGCAATGATTAGAATTGGACATTCACTTTTCATTTTAAAAACCAAGGTTAGGCTGCTGATCAGTCACGCACTAACCCCGAGCAAGGCTCCCAGCTTTGCTCTATATACTGGATCCAAGGCACGCATTGGCCTATTATGACCACGAATCTGGTCCGACCACGAATCTAGTCCACATTTATAAAACCATCCAATTCTAATATAATTCAATATGATAACGAATGTAATTCAATAAGCTGAATCATAAACAACATTTATCTTGAAACGTAGGGTGATTCACAATACCATGAAGGTATAAAAAGAAATTCAAGAAAAGATTGGCTTTCAATCAAAGAAAGAATCAGAAAGTAGAAGACCAAGGGTTCAAGGGTTACAAGGATTGGTCTTCTGTTAAACTAAGAATAAGGGTTGGTATGTCAAGCAATTCAATTTCAGAAATGATTATGTGGTAGATATATATTTGGGGAGTAGTATCGTATGTGTCTGGCTCGTATTTGAGAATTCAACAATCAATGGTTTATGAAGAATAAGGCTTATGGCTCAAGATCAATAAGAATCAGGGTTCAAGGTTGAATAGTTTAAAGTGCTTGCAATATAAAACATGAGTTATTTTAAATAATAGCAACATGTTATGAGAAAGTTCAAAAATATTTGCAATATATCTTGAAGAAGGTTCAGAAGTACTTGCCTCATCACAGATGATTCCAACATTACTTGTACTCATCTAACCATTTTACTCATCAATCACTTTCCTTTTCGTTCTATGCCTTGCTTTTGTTCATCCATCATTTGCCTTCTCTTTCTAAGCTTTGATTCTATTTATGGATAATAGACTTTTTTTTCTATGCCTCGCTTACTCTTGATTTCTACACCAAAAATGATAGTTGATTCAGAAAGGTCTTTTCGAGAGCTTCAATTTGATATATTGCACGCCCGAATCGGGGTTCGATAACGCCGTCGTTCGTGGGTTTGATTATGAAGAACGCGACGTGAATTCGACGTTTTCTCTGTATTTTATCGGTTTTAACCGACTGATTATGATTATATGAATAAAATGAAATAATTAAAAGGGATATATATATTTATGGAATATTGGTTCGTGTTGGATCATTTTGGATCGATAAATTAGTTACTTAGCCGCTAAGTAACTGCAAAAACGATCCGATTTGATACCCGTATTGGATAATTATCCAAACCGGGCTTCTTATAAAACATTTTATATAAAAATAACGTAATAATATCCCGTCTTTCGAGAATATGAGTTTTGTTGATTCACCGAAATGATTATCGTATCGAAAATCTTGTGCCAGGCCGCGCACGGGTCAAACCGTAATCCGGATCGAAAAAGTCAAAACACGGAAAATGTCCGAAATCACCAGATTAGGTTAGGAAGGAGTTTTCGGAAGAGTTTGAGGTTGTAAAAATGTAAAAATGGTTGAAGTCGGACGATTCCCGACTTTATAAAATAATTTTATAATTATTCAGAAAATAATTAATAAATTCATAAATCAATATAAAATCATATAACAGCCCAAAAATTACCAGAAAAATACCGTAATTATATATATTTTATTCTGGTCATAATAAAATTAACATACTTACACTGTATCACATATAAGCATTCACATATCCACACCAATCATCAGATAATTCACCAAAAATCACATAATAATCATATAGAAATTATTTATTGATAAAAATAATTACATGTGATATCCCGGATATTACATCCTTCCCCCCTTAAAAGGATTCTGTCCTCAGAATCATACTAAGGATCAAATAATGATACATTCAAGTATCTCACTTTCATTTTCTCAGGTTAATCCCTTAACCTTACAATTTCTCATAAACTTTCACTCACAGCATCGATCATTATTCATTTTAGTTCTAAGGAGTTCTCATATGAAACTGACTGCAGTGCTTTCCTTGACGTCTAATCACATATAACGTTTATTCTTTCTTTATGTCATACTATCAGAGAGTTTTCTTTGACCTCTATGTCTTGTTTCATACCTTCGGAGTGACTTAAATCTCTTGAGTTATCGATGTTTAACCAAATTCCTATCTTTTAGTTCTTCCTTACTTAATGTTCGTTCATCAAGGAGTGGTATATACTAATTTGGTTCGACAGGTATATTCTGAATACTCCCGTCAAATCTCGAATTGCACAACATTGATCATCTACAATTAGTTTCTGGATCTGATGATGTACCACCATTTCTTCAAGCAGCAACTAACCTTTGATTCTCAGGTGGTATCATCATGACATTTCTTGGCGAAACATATCTATTTAGTCTTTGATGTCCCGCCTTAACTCCTTGATACGTGTAACATTTGCTAATCTATTCCACCATTTCTTTCTTCATATCTGGCCACCAATAATTTTCCTCTAAATCTCTATAGATATTGGTACTCCATGGATGGATTGAATATCTTGAGTTGTGAGCTTCTCGTAAAATTCCATTCTTCAATTATGTCACTGGTGGAATCCTAAATTCTGGAATAAGATCTGGGAATACTTTGATCATCCTTTTGAGTATATATATAAATATATATATATATATATATATATATTTTATTTATTATTTTTTTTTCTAACGATAATATCTTGATCTATTATTTTTCCTTGACGTTTCTTTACCTTCTCTAGCAATTCTGGCTGAAAAGTTATACTATACATCTTTGCATTGTTAGGTTTGCAAACTATGGCTTCCAATTTCCACTTTTGAAATTTCTTGTATAATTCTTCTGACACTGTCAACACGTTCGGTCTTTCTTTTCTGATTAATGCATCTGTAACTACGTTTACTTTTCCTGCCATCTTATGAAGTTTCTTTATCACCCTTTTTGATTCCACCTCCTTTCTTATCTCCGTTCTTTATTCTCATAGCTTATTCAAAACCGAATTCTTGACATTAATACTCATTTTGTTGTCATATCAAATTAGATATTAATACAAACTTTGATACTCGCAACATCCCATTCTGAAGTAAACATCAATCATCTGTATTAATACCACTTTCGATATTTAACAACAACCTAAGTATCAACATCAATCGGAAACTGAATTAAAACTGTATCTCACACTTTATCCAAAACAGAAATACTTGACAAATCATTTAGTGTATGATTATCACAACAATTTAGAAACAAGACATCCTTTGATAAACTTTGTTGCAGATGATAACCTTTCCTTGACTGCCTAATAAATCCATATTGGTGTAGTTATTAAGTTCTGCTTTATTCCATCTCCCTTCTTCCTTTCTTCTCGATGCTTTATCTTAAATTTTTAGCTCTTAAAAACCTTCTTCTTACTTGTCCATACACATGACTTTTTATTTCTCTTGTCCATTATAAAGGGCATATTCATCTAAGTAAAAACTCAGACATTTGCAGCAATTTCTGAATTCTACCAGCGTCCTTACTTTTCCCCAATTCCTCATTATTTTGATTTTGGATTTGAAAGTCACATCAAAATTTGACTTAATCTAATTGGAATCGATCTCCATGTAACTGACCATTAATTGGTAAAATTAGCCAATTAACTCACTTAATTGATTAATTGCACCAAGTGATGACTAGCTAAATGAAATCAAAGACCACTTTTATATAGTCGAATTGGATGTAACAACCTCTTTCAAGAACCGAGATCACAATTAATTGGAGTATCAACATGAATATTTATAACACACGGAAGTATACTTTCCATCTTTAAGAATAGGGTATTTTCCAGAAAATTTGGGCAGCATCTCCTTTATATTATTGACTACCAACCGAACTCAAGCCGACACCAACAATCAATCAAATAACCAACAATCAACCCTCAAATATACCAGTCCACTTTCACTTTCTAAACTCAACATTTCACCACCTCATGTATTATTAGTCAGTACAACCCATGTCTCTAATTCAACTTAAGATTATAGCGAACAATTCTTATTATACCATACCTTTTTCTCATATTTCTGATTATAGCAGATTATCATTACTGAGTTCAATTATAAAATTATTCTAGAATTCTTCTGGTTCTTTTTTCACTTCAAGCTCTCTAATTAACGATTTATCCATCCCTGAAAACATACACTTATTCTTATTAGCTCACTTGTTCAACTTTTGATAACCAACACATGGTCTCCACTATCATAATTTTGTGAAAGAATTCCTTTGGTTTTAAATCATCACTTCTTAAAATTTGTTGTAGTTAAAATATCATACCTTCATTTCTACTTATGTCTTTCTATACTGAACCATCTTTGCTGACCCAGTTACAAGCATCGAATTTACCATAACCCACTTACTTGTGTGGGAAATCCCAACCATTCCTTAATGAACACACTCAAATTTTATTCATAACTAGTATTTCTCCGATCCTGGATTTTCATGACAAATATCTCCCACATGATTGAGGTATGCTTTATCTTCACAACGTATTAATCGATTATCTGGTTATTATTAAGAATTATTTATTCCCCCCGATGTCCAATCAATCATTTTCCTTATCCGATATACACAACTTTGCTTTCCTATTTTTCTAGTTAATTTACCTGATACGATTTGCTAATTACTCCAATTCACGCCAAAATTTCATACTTACAACATATCATGTATACAGATTTCCGTCTTTGATTTAAGGCCTTCGCAACAATCCCATTATCAGCATAATGGTTCTTCTCTGCACGTAAATGTCCACCATTCTTCGGCTTGCAATTGTCCACACTTATTACGTAACTCTATCTGCTACACGGGTTCATTTTACTTCCTTTTAAAAACATTCAAAAGAATAACCTTACACAAAAAGGAATTTATGTATATGATTCTGATTGGAAACTTTCTGTAAGGGATAAGAGTACAAGGAAACAATCAGAAGAATTCATGAATAAACAAATCAGGATTGAAGAGGAAAGAATGAATAATGATTTGAATAGGAATGAGATAACCACATTAGTACTCAAGATGGCCAATCTTTCATACCATATGGCACACAGCGCATGATTAGGTGGCGTCCCACCAGACTCTTTGTCATTTCAACAAATCGTCACATCATAACACTATTTGTCCCAATTAGAAAACAATATTTTGAAGAAAGAATAATTTGAAAGGGATTCAACAATCACATTATAAAGCTGATCATGAAAGAAGTTCATACTTTACTCGAGATTTACCAGAATTATAGGAAAGAATGATATCATTAGTTGTCATTCACATTACATCTGTTTACGGCTTTAACGATTGTCCGATCACTAGATCCCATTCTGAGTCACATATTAACTTTAGAAAGTTCTCTGACATGCCTTCTTAATCGATCATTAAAATAAATTTCCATGTACTGAGTCTTGTATCTTTCGCGCTACGCTTCCATGTTTATAATTCGACTTTATTTGCAGTCTTACGAGATTTACACTCATAACTTCAAATTTCGCTTATGTTGCTAATCGTTCAACTTGTCGCCTCTTTTGCTAACAACGTTCTTCCTTTAGAAAGTCTAGAGATTTCCTTAATCTTCTTTGCTCGTACTCAGCTTCTCGTGAATCGACATATTCCTCTTACTCTAATCGTCTCAGAAATTTGATGAACAATTTCTCCGTAATAGCAGTTCCACTTGGCCTTCGAAATGAACCATACTAATTTCTAGAATAAGTATTCGTCTGGATAATCTGAATCTTATAATAAACAAGAAACTCAAGTAGTAGTTTGATAACCAAGTTTTTAAAACTTATTTTGTTAAGAAAATCTCTTTTTAAAAACTGGTTTAAATTTTGAAAATCATACACCTGGTCGTCATTACTATATGAGTTGGTTATTGTTCTTTTCAACCACAACAAAGCATAAAATTTGGAACACCATCAGATAAAAGCTCATTCATTTCTGTATATCCTCTATCGCTCGTTAGGTACATTTTACCTTCATTGGTCCACAAAAATTCTAGTTACCGTTTCATATTATCTTATTCATAGCTTCTCTTCAAATATTTCATACTAGTACTACTTTCATCATTACTTCTTACAATTACTAAGTACATTAGGTCTATCAAACCTATTTTATAAAACAAAATCGGCTAATATTACATCTCATTACTACTATACGCATCATGTTTGGTCATAACATCATCATCTAATTTCAAGAAAACACTCGATTTCCAATCTTCTCAAATTCCTTTGAAATCCATCTAGCTCAATCCATAAGATAATTATAGATAACATACTTACTAGTAGCTTCATATAACCTGGTAGCGGCTATTTTCCAGAACACACGCATCCTCACTCTAGGTTCTTTCTCACATTTCTTAATACCTCGTGTACTCACCATATGTTGTAGCTCTCAAATCCATCTTCATGGATGTTGTTACTTCATAAGACAAGTTTTAAACAGATGTTATAAAACAGAATGTAGAGTAGACAGAAAAGATGCACGCACAACTGAATATCCGGTAGAACTAGAATCAGCATGTAGGGGATTCTCGAATAGGTAGCCTCGCATCAGGGGATGAGATAATAGTTTGAAAAGGTGCAATCGCTGCCACAGGTAGTGACATGGCTAATACCGGTGGAAGAGCAGGGCGTGAATCAGATAATAATCTTCCCAATAAAGGCTCTGAATGATCAGACGATCCAAGGATAAAAGAATCTTCCATCGCCGTCATCTAAAAATCGCGTCGCTAGATAAGGATATCAAATCTCATCACGAATCTCACTAAAACCTATTATTTGACCGCACTCAAAATCCTAACCCTCTATCTATTTTGGACAATCTAGACTTGTTTCAGTGACTTATAACCTGTATCTCTGATACCAACCTGTGACGCCTTCCAAACCCGGGTCAGAAGTTTGGGGTCCACAACACACACACACATACCATATTGAAACCTGTGTATATAAAGTATTACATGAATTGACCCTTCTTTACACAACTACGGATCACAACAGGTTAAAGTATGAAAACAAGCCACAACCTTAACTTTTATTATATCATACCAAATCCCAACTAGTTCAACTTACAATCTTGTATAACTCGTCTACCATATAAAGCTTCTGCTAGCTCGATCCAACTTAACCTGGAATCCTAGCTCGCACACTGGACTGGAAATCCTCATTACCAATAATTTTCCTTTTCAACTGTTGAAAACATAAAAAAGTTTTGCAAGAGTGAGCTAACTAGCTCAGCAAGTCATAATAGCAACAATTGAGGTTAAACAATAATCAATTGAAGTGATTGATAAGAATCAAGTTTCTGAATAAGCAATGATTAGAATTAGACATTCACTTTTCATTTTAAAAACCAAGGTTAGGCTGCTAATCAGTCACGCACTAACCCCGAGCAAGGCTCCTAGCTTTGCTCTATATACTAGATCCAAGGCACACATTAGCCTATTATGACCACGAATCTGGTCCGGCCACGAATCTGGTCCATATTTATAAAACCATCCAATTTTAAAACAATTCAATGGGATAACCAATGTAAATCAATAAACTGAATCATAAATAATATTTATCTTGAAGTATAGGGTAATTCACAATACCACAAAAGTATAACAGGGAATTCAAAAGATTGGCTTTCAATCAAGGAAAGAATCAGAAAGTAGAAGACCAAGGGTTCAAGGGATCCAAGAATTGGTCTTCTGTTAAACAAGGAATAAGGGTTGGTATGTCAAGAACTTCAATATCAGAAATCAGTATGTGGTAGATATGTATTTATGGAGTAGTATCGTATGTGTATGGCTTGTATCAGGGAATTCAACAATCAATGGTTTATGAAGAATAAGGCTTATGACTCAAGATCAATAAGAATCAGGGTTCAAGGTTAAATAGTTTAAAGCACTTGCAATATAAAACATGAGTTATTTTGAATAATAGCGCCATGTTTTGAAACAGTTCGAAAATATTTACAATATATCTTGAAGAAGGTTCAGAAGTACTTGCCTTATCATCGACGATTTCCACTTTACTTGTACTCATCTAATAGTTTTACTCATCAACCACTTTTCTTCTCTTTCGATGCCTTGCTTCTACTTATCAATCACTTGCCTTCTCTTTCTCCGCTTCGATTCTATTTATCGATCACCGGTTTCTTTTTCTATGCCTTGCTGACTCTGCTAGGCATCACAAATATCTATCAATTCTCAATCTCATATCATTCTAATCGTCACATAGACGTGATAAGCTTTTATCTACCCTTCGTTTTACTCAAATCCGACTTACGGATTAAAAGTTGTGACTGAAACAGTCAAACAATATCCACATACGCATATAACACATCAATCAGATAGCACGTAGCACATAGCACTCAAGGTATTCGATCACAATAATTTTTCAAAGAAGATTCGGGTTAAAATGATTTTTCAGGTATTTAATACAAATTTTTGAACATTTTTTCGGAATTAAAACGGGACTCTGAATCATATTATAATTAAATAATAGGGTTCGAACACCCGAATCCTACTTTAAAATAATTTTATAATAATTATCGAGTCTTGAAAATAATTTAAAGTAATATTTTAAAGCTCGAAACTATTTTTCAGAATTTTTAAATCAAAAATAAATAGTTAAATCTAATTAAATAATTAATTAAAATTAATTAATAACAAAATAAATTAATTAATCAATTAATATTTAAATTAATTGACTAATAAAATAATTAATTATCTAATAAAATTAATTAATTAAATAATTATGATTTATTTTGTAATTAAAAATAATTTTCAGAAAAGAATTAAGGAATTTTTGAATTTTTAAAATAATAAAAATCAATTTATGAAAATATTATAAAAAGAAAATATATTTTCTGAAAATAATAAATCAGATTTCTGATTTTTAAAATTTTTGAAAATTGAAATCTAATTTTTAAAGGATTTTAAAACAGAAGGATAAAAACGTAAATTTTAAAAAACTTTGGGGGTTAAACTGTAATTGTCACAGTCACCCCCTACCTCCAGCCTTCACCGGCCGGAACTCCATGGGTGCCGCCATGGAGCTTTTCCGGCGGGCCGGAAAACATTCCAGAACGTGCAAAAAATAACAGTGTACGTTGTATTTACTTCCAGGAACATACTCCTGCAAGTATTTCAAGCAACCAACTCGCGGTTCGACCGGAAACTTCATCTGAAGTTTCCGCCGCCGCCACAATGAATTTTCCGATCAGAGCCTTCTCTGAATCGTTCGTTCAATTCGTCTATACCATTTGATTCCCTGTTCTACGATCTATTCATTCATGTATTCAATTTCAACAGATAACCCTCAACAAAGAATTGCCCAAATTCAATTAAGAACATTCAACTAATTATAAACCCTAATTTTATTATTGCGAGAATTAAATTCAATTTTCTATATGTTATTGAGCTCCAAATTCATCATATAATATACCAAAATGACCAAGATGAAAAGATCTACATGATTATGCCATCAAATCATACAAACAACATCAAGAACAAAAATTCATATTTTAATTCATAAATAATTTGAAATAAAATAATTAAATCAGAAAATAACCTTGATTTCTCATAAAAACGGATGATTTATTATGAAAGTACTTTTCGAGAGCTTCGTTTTGATATGTTGCACGCCCGAATCGGAGTTCGATAACGCCTTCATTCGTACATTTGATTCTCAAGAATGCGATATTAATTCGACATTTTCTCTGTATTTTACGGGGTTTTACTGACTGATTATGATTATAGAAATAAGATGAAATGATAAAAGGGCTATATATATTTTTGGAATATTGGTTCATTTGGATCGTTAAATTAGTTACTTAGGCGCTAAGTAACTGCAAAAATGATCCGATTTGATATCCGTATTGGATAATTATCCAAACCGGGCTTCTTATAAAACACTATATATGAGAATAACGTAATAATATCCCGTCTTTCGAGAATACGGGTTTTGTTGATTCACCAAAATGATTATCGTATCGAAAATCTTGTGTCGGGCCGCGCACAGGTCAAACCGTAATCCGGATCAAAAAGTCAAAACACGGAAAATATCCGAAATTACCAGATTAGGTTAGGAAGGAGTTTTCAGAAGAGTTTCGGGTTGTAAAAACGTAAAAATGGTTGAAGTCGGACAATTCCCGGCTTTATAAAATAATTTTATAATTATTCAAAAAATAATTCATAAATTCATAAATCAATATAAAATCATATAACAACCCAAAAATTACCAGAAAAATACCGTAATTATCTATATTTTATTCTGGTCATAATAAAATTATCATACTTACACTGTATCATATATAAGCATTTTACATATTTACACCAATCATCAGATAATTCACCAAAAATTACATAATAATCATATAAAAATTATTTATTGATAAAAATAATTACACGCGATATCCCGGATATTACAAAGAACTTGTGGTAGTTCGTAGGGAAGTTTTTGAGGAAGAAAAGAAGGTAGAAGAAGAAGAGAAAGTTGAAGAGCCAATTGTAGTAGCTATGGGTGATCAAGCAGAAAATCTGAAGGCTCTGATGGACTATTCTAAGCCTAAGATTAATGACATTCAGTCCAGCATCATCAGACCAGCCATCAAGGCTAAAACTTTTGAGATCAAGTCAAGCACGATCCAGATGATACATAGCTCAGTTCAGTTTGGGGGTTCTCCGACTGAAGACCCCAACATGCACATTAGGGATTTCATCGAGATCTGCGACACTTTCAAATTCAATGATGTGACTGAAAATGCTATCAAGCTACGATTCTTCCCATTCTCTATGAGGGACAAGGCTAAGTTCTGGTTACACTCTCTACCAGCAGGGTCTATCACAACTTGGGAAGATCTTGCTCAAAAGTTTCTCACTAAATTCTTCCCCATGGCGAAGACTGCAGCAATCAGAAATGTTCTTACCCAACTGGAGAATCTCTGTGTGAGGCTTGGGATCGATATAAGGAGATGCTAAGAAAGTGCCCACACCATGGCATGCCTGATTGGATGATTATTAACTGCTTCTACAATGGATTGGGTCCTACTTCTAGGCCCATGTTTGATGCAGCATCAGGAGGAGCCTTGTGGGCTAAGAGCTATGATGAAGCCTATGAACTTATTGAACTAATGGCTGCTGATGAGTACCAGAATCCTTCCCAGAGACTGACTCACGGGAAGGTTGCAGTAATTCTGGAGTTGGACACAGAAACTGCTATCGCTGACCAACTTAAGGCTTTGACAATGAAGGTGGACACTTTGGCTAATTATGGAGTTAATCAAATCACTAGTGTTTGTGAGCTCTGTGCCGGTGCCCATTAGACTGATCAGTTCGCGATTTCTAGTGAATCAGCTCAGTTCGTGAGCAACTTCCAGTGATCGCAGCAACCTGTGCCATCCACCTATCATCCTAACAACCGCAATCATCCTAATTTCAGTTGGAGCAATGCTCAGAAAGCGGTTCAACAGCCTTATCAGCAGTATCCAGCTAAGCAGTACAACCCCCCTGGTTTTCAGCAACCGCAGTATGCACCAAGACAACAACTTCAGCTGCAACCAGCTAATGAAAAATCTGAATTAGAGGAGTTAAAGCTTATGTGCAAGAGTCAAGTTGTTTCTATCAAGACCTTGGAAAATCAAATTGGACAAATTGTCAATTCCTTGCTAAATTGTCAACCTGGTACATTGCCTAGTGACACTGAAGTGCCAGGAAAGAAGGAAGCTAAGGAGCAGGTAAAGGCAATCACTTTGAGGTCTGGGAAGGTTGCGAATCCCGAACAAACTCAAGAGTTGACTGAAGAAGCTGGGGCTGAGAAAGAAGCAAATCAGCAGGATGAAGAAGTGGAACCAAGGAAGACTACTATTGAGCACACTCCGCCTGAGGGTAATACAGGGGAGAAACAGATCTATCCTCCACTGCCTTTTCCTACGCGGCTGCAGAAGAAAAAGCTGGACAAGCAATTTGAGAAGTTTCTGGAGGTGTTCAAGATACTTCATATCAACATACCTTTCGCTGAGGCTCTCGAGCAGATGCCTAGTTATGCAAAGTTTATGAAAGGTATTCTATCTCGGAAGGTGGAGCTAGATGATTTAGAGACTGTCGCTCTCACGGAGGAATGCAGTGCTGTGTTGCAGCAGAAGTTACCTCCAAAGCTTAAAGATCCAGGAAGCTTCACTATTCCATTACTATTGGAAAAGTGTCTTTTGACAAATGCTTATGTGACTTGGGAGCTAGTATCAATTTGATGCCTTTGTCAATCTTCAAGCCGTTGGACTTACCTGATCCCAAACCAACTTATATGACTTTGTAGTTGGCCGATCGTATTATTACATATCCGCGAGGTATTGTGGAGGATGTCTTGGTTAAGGTTGAAAAACTCATCTTTCCTGCTGATTTTGTAATTCTTGATTTCGAGGAGGATAAAAAGATTCCCATAATCTTGGGAATATCTTTCTTGGCAACTGGCCGAACCTTGATTGATGTGTAGAAGGGTGAGCTTACAATGCGATTGCTGGATCAAGATGTTACTTTTAATATGTTCAATCCTATGAAATTTCCTACTGATAATGAGGAGTGCTTAAAAGTGGAGTTGGTCGATTCGGTGGTCACATCGGAACTTGATCAATTGCTAAGGTCTGATGCCTTAGAAAAAGCCTTATTGGGGAATTCAGACAGTGAAGATGATGAAGGTGAAGAGCAATTGCAGTATTTGAATGCTTCTCCCTGGAAAAGGAAGATTGATATGCCTTTCGAATCTCTTGGAATGGAGGAATTGAACAAAGCTCCTAAACGCCCCAAGCCTTCTATTGAGGAACCTCCATCTCTTGAGCTTAAGCCTATACCTGAGCATTTGAGGTATGCATTTTTAGGTGATGCATCTACTCTGTCTGTTATTATTACATCTGACCTTTCAGGTAGTGATGAGGAAAAGCTTTTGAGGATTCTGAGAGAGTTCAAGTTGGTAATTGGATGGACTATAGTAGACATCAAGGGGATCAGCCCTTCTTACTGTATGCATAAAATTCTGCTAGAGGAAGGTAGCAAGCCTACAGTCGAGCAGCAAAGAAGACTTAATCCTGTCATGAAAGAAGTAGTAAAGAAGGAAATTCTGAAGTGGCTAGATGCAGGGATCATCTATCTTATCTCTGACAGTTCATGGGAAAGCCCGGTTCAATGTGTGCCAAAGAAAGGTGGAATTACTGTGGTAGCAAATGAGAAGAATGAGCTTATTCCTACCAGGACAGTCAAAGGGTGGAGTGTCTGCATGGACTATCGAAAGCTGAACAAAGCCACTAGGAAGGACCATTTTCCATTGCCCTTCATTGATCAGATGCTTGACAGGTTGGCTGGTCATGAGTATTACTGTCTTCTGGATGGCTATTCAGGTTACAATCAGATTTGTATCGCTCCAGAAGATCAGGAGAAAACTACCTTCACTTATCAATTTGGTACTTTCGCCTTCAGACGAGTTCCTTTTGGTCTGTGTGGTGCACCAGCCATATTTCAGAGATGTATGATGGCCATCTTTTCCGACATGATTGGCCAGAATGTGGAGGTGTTCATGGACGACTTCTCAGTCTTTGGCGATTCTTTTGATGAATGCTTGTAGAATCTGGGCCACGTTCTCAAGAGGTGTGTTGAGACCAATCTGGTTCTCAATTGGGAGAAATGTCATTTTATGGTGCGTCAAGGCATTATTCTCGGGCACAAGGTTTCTAATAAAGGTCTAGAGGTGGACAAGGCCAAGGTGGGGGTCATTAAGAATCTTCCTCCACCTATTTCTGTCAAGGAGATTCGCAGTTTTCTTGGTTATGCGGGTTTCTACAGGCGTTTCATCAAGGACTTCTCGAAAATTTCAAAGCCTTTGTGCAGTTTGTTAGAGAAAGATGTTCCTTTTAAATTCGATGACGAGTGCCTTACGGCTTTTGAGACATTGAAGAAGAGTTTAATCACGGCACCTGTCATAACTGCACATGATTGGAATGCGCCTTTTGAGATGATGTGTGATGCAAGTGACTATGTAGTTGGAGCAGTTCTTGGGCAGAGAAAGAACAATATATTTCATGTAGTCTACTACGCTAGTAAAACTATTAATGGTGCTCAACTGAATTACACTACTGTGGAGAAAGAACTTTTGGCTATTGTCTACGGTTTTGAGAAATTTCGATCTTATCTACTTGGGACTAAGGTGGCAGTTTTCACTGATCACGCCGCCATTCGATATCTCGTCTCTAAGAAGGACTCGAAGTATAGATTAATTCGATGGGTTCTTTCGCTCTAAGAATTTGAACTAGAGATCAAGGACATAAAGGGAACTGAAAATTAAGTTGTTGATCATCTCTCGCGTTTAGAGAATCCTAACGCTACTTCATTAGATAAGATATTGATAAATGAGTCTTTTTCCGACGAGCAACTGTTTGGAATGCAAGAAGAAGAACCGTGGTTTGCAGACATTGTAAACTATCTTGTGAGTAATATCATGCCTCCCGACTTATCTTATGCTCAAAGGAAGAAGTTTCTTCATGAGGTGAAGTGGTATATGTGGGATGAGCCGTTTCTTTTTCGCCAAGGAGCTGACCAAATCATCAGGAGATATATTCCTTACAGCGAAATGGGGGGGATCTTGCGAGATTGCCACTCAACGGCTTATGGAGGACATTATGGTGGAGAAAAGACAGCAGCTCGTGTTCTTCAAACAGGTTTTTTTGGCCAACTTTATTTAAAGATGCTCATCAGTTCGTTTTAAAATGTGATCGATGTCAACGTGTGGGTAATATGTCTAAAAAGGATGAGATGCCTCTTAATATGCTTCTCGAGGTTGAGGTCTTCGATGTTTGGGGAATTGACTTCATGGGGCCATTTGTCTCGTCTTGTAACAATCAGTATATCTTGTTGGCAGTTGATTATGTGTCGAAATGGGTTGAAGTTAAGGCATTTCCAATGAACGATGCGAAAGTGGTGCTTAATTTTGTTCACAAGCAAAATATTCACAAGGTTTGGAACTCCAAGAGTCATAATCAGTGATGAGGTGTGACATTTTTACAATCGCAAGTTCACTGCTATGATGAAAAGGTATAATGTGAATCATCGCATCGCTACGGCTTATCATCCTCAGACAAATGGTCAAGATGAGGTATCTAACAGAGAGATCAAGCGCATTTTGGAGAAAGTGGTATGTCCATCAAGGAAGGATTTGTCTTTAAAGCTTGAGGAAGTTGTTTGGGCATATAGATAAGCATATAGGACTCCATTGGGAATGTCGTCGTTTCAGTTGGTGTATGGTAAGGGGTGTCATTTTTTTGTGGAGCTCGAGCATAAAGCATATTGGGCTTTGAAGAAATTGAATCTAGACTTGGATGCAGCTGGAAAGAAGAGGATGCTTCATTTAAATGAACTTGAAGAGTTTTGACTTCAAGCATATGAAAACAACAAGATGTATAAGGAGAAAGTCAAGAGGTGGCACGATCGGGGTCTAGTGCTCAAGAAATTTGTGCCAGGGCAACAAGTTCTTTTATTCAACTTTCGTCTCTGTCTTTTTCCTAGAAAGTTGAAGTCAAGATGGTCAGGGCCCTTCAAAATCAAAACTGTGTTTCCACATGGAGCGGTGGAAATTTTTGAGAATGATTTGGGCCCGGCATTCAAGGTAAATGGTCAACGGTAGAAGCATTATTATGGTGACACGGCAAACCGCGAGGTGGTTATTACCATTTTATTGTCCACTTGATCTCAAGATTCTATGTTGAGCTAGCGACGTAAAAGAAGCGCTTCTTGGGAGGCAACCCAAGTTTGTTGTACATTAGTAAGTAGAGGAAGCAAGAAGAAAAGAGAAAATCACAAAAAAATCAAAAAAATGAAAAAATTCAGGTCTGACTACAGAAGCCTGGCGCGCCCGCGCTGTCCCAGCGCGCGGCCGCGCCATTTACACGGAAACACCGCGCGCCAGTGCTGTTACAGCGCGCGGCCACGCCGATTTTGTAGAAGTAGTGCGCGCCTGCGCCATCCCAGCGCGCAGCCGCGCCGTGTCCCGATTTTAAAAAAAATAAAAAGCAGTTTAAAGTGGGAAAACGGGAATTTTTTCCCAAAATCAATTCCTAACCGAATTTTACTCTCCCACATCCCATAATTCCCTTTCCAAATTAAACCCATTACTCCCTTTATTCCCATAATCAAATCCCACTTCTATTCCATATCTAATTCTCTTTCCACCACCTATATATACATATACCCCATACACAAACTTCTTCACCAATTCACAAACTCTCAAACACAAATTCTCTCTCAAACACAACTCTTCTTCTCTCTAATCAATTTCCATGGCACCCAAGAGACAAAGAACTCATGTCGATAGCAGCGCCACCGATTCTTCAACTTTGAGTGGTGTGAGGCCCAGGTTTTCTACTCCTGAGGCTGAGGAGGAGTACACAAGGCTTCTCGCAAAGCCTATTGCTTTGGAGAGAGGTTTCCTGCCATCGAGGAACGATGATAAGGTTTTGGAGATGATCTTGGAGATGGGCTGGGTTCCTTTTTGCGAGGCACCAGCTGCTGTGCCCATGAGTGTGGTTCGCGAGTTCTATGCGAACGCCAAGGCCGAGAAGAATGGCTTCACTGTGGTGTGAGGGAGGACGGTGGAGTATAGTGCAGAGGCTATTAGGACCGTGATTAAGCAGCCTGCGAGGAAGGTGGGGCAGGATACCTAGAACGATAAGACTCCAGAGGACTTTGATCTAGATCTTATTGTTGCTACTCTGTGCCGGCCCGACACACATTGGAAGATCAAGAGGGGCACAGTCGCCGAGTATTCTACGTTCCCGGCGTCCGGCATGGACAGGTTTTCTCGTGCATGGAGCGCTTTTATATGTGCTAATATCATGCAATCTTCGTATGTGCATGAGGTTACTGTGGAGCGTGCACGTCTGCTATAGGGCATTCTGCAGGGTGATTATGTAGATTTAGGGATGGTGATATACCATGGGATTCTGAGGTTCTTGAGGGGGGGCACTACGGGATCTATTCCATATGCGTCACTGGTGATAAAGCCGTGCGTGGCAGTTGGTGTGCGTTGGCCCGCACATGAGCAGTTGCAGATTTCGAGTGCTCTGATCGATAGCACTACTTTGACTACGATGCAGGAATGGGATGGAGGCAAGCCCGATCTGAAGAGGCTTGGGTATTCTTTTGACCACCTACCTGGTGGGAGGTCAGCTGTTGGTCAGGCGAGCAGGACTGCATGGAGATCTCAATTAGGAGATGAAGGAGGACCATCACAGCAGTAGCAGGAGGCCGTAGGAGCGGATATGGGAGCTGGTTTGAGCTCGACGCAGTATAGGCGTCTTGCGAGGAAGATGGATGTGGTGCACGACATCCATAGTCGTTTTACACAGTATCTCACTCAGGCACTTGGGACTGCATTTAGATCCACCGGAGTTGACATTCAGTGGCCAGTTTTTGGTGAGGATTATGTGTATCCGCCTCCTGACACACCAGACACTCCACCCCTTGAGGGTGAGGATTCTGATTCAGAGTTGGTATGCCTGATTCCTTACTATTACCTTCACTGAGAATAGTGAATATTTTAAGTTTGGGGGTAGTAGTTGAAGGAATATGTTTGTGTGAGTCTCATATAGTTGCATGATCACGATAGTTTAGTTCATATAGTTTGCATATTTTACCATGTAGTTTTTTTTTAATATTTTGGTAGCTTTTATGATATTTTGTTCATTTAGTTTCATGCATTTGTATTATAACATGATCCCTTAGATAATTTTTCCGATTGACTTGCGATATTGATGCTAGTGTAGTGATGTCGTATTTAGTGATGTTGAGTCTTATTGGATTGATTTGCATGCTAGAGACACTTGTATTTTACTAAGTCTTATAGGTTGCTAGAGTGCTAGATTATGATCATTGTTTATTTGTTTCGTCGAGGTTTAATCGCTTGTTTATATTTAGAATTTAGGGTATTCTCTTAATAATAAAAGACATGAATATTTAAAAATTGGAGAAATTGGATTTCATTGCTAGTTGTGTGGTTAGGTGTCAAATGGCTAGTAGTCGGCTCATATTTTTATGAGTAGTCTAGGGTTGAATGAGATGGAGCGAAACGCACTCATTCAGAAATTGTGAAAAAAAAAAGAAAAAGAAAAAAATTAAAAAAAAGAAAAAAAAAGAATAACTGTTATGTATAATTGATCACGAGTGGGCTCTTTAATACTCGAGTTATTAATTTCTTAGGGGACTTTGTGTCTAGTGACCTAAGGCTTTTATGGTCTGGGATCCGCTAACCTAACGCTCGCTGCATGGGTACTATTGTATAAGTCTTTTGTGGACCTCACTCATTGCACGATCAAATAAGCATACTTGTGTTGTTTTATAGTGAATAAAAGCATGAATCCTTATAAAACTCCAATATAAGAATTGAAGTGTTATAAGTTATTTTGAGTCTAGCCTTTTATTTTATTTATAACCTTGCGATTGCCTTGCTGAGTAGTGAGCCATGATTATCGATCTAGTTGCGATCGTATATCTGTAAGAATCTTCACACACGCACGTCTCTAGTTTGTAAGTTGATTTGTATGATTTGACCGATCTTCATGCGAATATCTGCATTTGTTAACATGCTGCTTGTTGGTTGGTTGAGTTATTCTATCGGGGATCGTTGAATTCATATAGTTGCATTCATGCATTTTTGCTTCTTGTTCTTTGAGTCTGTTTATGCTTGAGGACAAGCATCCATTCAAGTTTGGGGGTATGTTGAGTGGCATTTATGACACTTTATTATGCTCTAATAAGCTATAAATTGGTGTATTTGTACTCAAGTTGTTATGTGTTTTAATATGTTTTTCAGTGTTTTTCATTTCAGGCACTATTCAGGTAATCAGGTGAATTAGCATTATTTTGGTGCTAATTTGGTGTCTAGGTGGTGTTGGAATAAAAGCTCGTGGAAAGCAGGCTCGAAGCAGCAAATTTTAAGAAGAAATCTGAGTTTTCTCAGAAGGACGGCGCGCCCGCGCTGTGATAGCGCGCGCCCGCGCCGGGGTTCCAGAAATACAACGCGCCCACGCTGGGATAGCGCGCGGCCGCGCCAAGGCCGAATTTCAAAATCCTGTTTCTACTACAATTCTAAAAGGGAAGGCTTTCAGATTATTGAGGGCTGCTATATATATTCATATTAGGTCGTTTTTAATATATATCAAGTCAGAGACGGACCAGAGCGCGAAGGAGAAGACGGCAAGAGACCTTTAGCACAATTCAACAAAGGCGAAGACGATCTAGTTTATGCTTGTGAATCTTTATTTTGAGTTATAATTTGGATGCTTGTTTCTTGTTTTGCTGAACCTATAATCTTGTTTGTACTTGGTTTTATTTATTCGTATAAAAACTACGTTTGTTATATCATGTTTTCATCGGAACCCACGTTGATGATGAGTCCGATTATGGGCTAATCGTTATCATGGGGTTCTAGCGGATTTATTTATGGATTTCTTTAGTTAAATTGTTTGATGCCTTAGTATGTGGTGATTGTATGATATCCTAGTATTGGTTGTGCGTATTCGTCTTATGAACGTCGCGAATTTATAAGATAGTGTGTTAATTCTTAATGAAGCGAAAGTGAATTTAAGAATTTAGAACTTGCCATGCTAGCATAGGTTCATGTATGAGTCATGCATGATTCGTAGGTAATTTTAACCATCTTACTTGCCCTATGTAATCAAGATAGATAACTTGTGCTTAAACTGTTATGTTGTCAAATTCTATAGACATATAGGGTCTCAATATAATTGGTGCATATTCAGCTTCTATCTCTCTTGTGGATGTCTGGTAGAATGGTACTCGTACAACGAAAGTTGGCGTTTATCAGTTTCGTGTTATCTGATTAGTGTCATCACCATTGTATGCTAAGATTAAGAATAATAAGGCTATTAAATGAAGTATTTAATGAAGTTAGAATCCCATATTTGTCATATATATATCAATTCAGTTAATCTTATTCTCGTAGTTATATTTGTTAGCGTAATTCTTAGTTATAAACACTCTCAATTTGTTATCGTCTTAGCATTAGATAATAACCATACATTGTTTCTTAGGTGCATAAATTAGATAGTTAACCAATACAGTCTCTGTGGGAACGAACTAGAAAAGATTCTATACTACTTGCGAACTCGTATACTTGCGTGTATTATTAGCGCGTGTTTAGCGACTAACAGACCTATAATAATATACATATAGGTTAAAACTATATAATTATAACTTATCATATGCACATGAATAATATGTCCTAAGAATCATAATCTGGCTCTGATACCAACTAAATGTGACACCCTAGTACCTTATAGTAATTGAATCGTTATTCTAAGTGTGTGTGTTTGTGTGTGGGTGTGTGTGTATACTCATAATACTGAATGGAAATCCACGTGCTCAAATTTCTAATTCATACAAACAAATTTATTTATTAATACAAACCCACATTTTTACTTAACTTATACAAATAGAGTTCGGCACAAAATATTATAAACGACTGCCAAAAGACTTAGTTACATATAGCTATATATACAAGTGGTGAAGAGTAGGGAGTTTGGAGCATTAGCTGGCCAACCTGTGACTTAAGCCTGTATTTATCAATCCAAACTTGATATCACGCAAAAGTCTAGTTTTGAAGATAATCTATAAAGTGTTTGCATTTGATATGAGTTGCAACTCAATGAGCATAAATCACTTTAACTTTACTATAACAAATTTAACACATATAAAAGAATAATAAGTTACTTTTGCCATGTACATGAATATATATGCGCTAGTATTCCCTAACTTTTATTGTTGTGACCAATCAATCTTTTAATATCATTCTGGAATTCACATTATTTCATATTATTTGTCTCAAGGGCTCATAATTCATATTGATTGCCAACAAGGCTTGTAATTCACATTGATAGCCACAAAGGCTGCTAATTCACGTTTAAAGGCTAGTTAGGCCTATCTTTGATACTATAGTATTGACGGTCACAACGCCTTTAGTTGATCCAAGTGCTTATGTATCTTTATAGCTTGTTAGAAAGAATTCAAGTAACAGGCTATACGATTATAACTACTTCATGACCAGCACAACATAACAAATATACAACTACACAGTACAAACAATTCAAAACCAGTACCAATATTAACAAAGATAAGTTAAACGATATATCCAACTAATATTCTCATAATCAAGTAATTAAAATGAACTAAAAACACATAAATATATTAGAACAAGGTTCCGATTTATACTCACCAAGTATATCTTTGGTGCAACGAGTCTATTAAAATTTCTTTATCTGATTTTACTCTTCGGACTGAAAAACTAGGCTTCTTGTGCGTGCCAGAAAAGTTTACGAAGTTGGTTGTGGTAATTTCGTCTGTATTCTTATGTCTCGCCTTTAAGTTTTTTTCCCATTTTTCTATTTTTTTTCCTCTATGGTGTTGTCTCTCTTTCGATGAATAAATAATAAAAGGTCACTTTAATCTAGTCTTGGTATGGCCCACTTACTAGACTTAACATGACACTAATCTCTATGACAATATGCCACGTAATTTTTATGTCCACATATTAATTTAATCTAATATTACAAAGTAACTAACATTTTATTTGTTATTTTGTTGTTTTGCCCATTTATATTTAAACAAACAAGTAGCAGATGTTCTAAAACTTAACATCACTTGCTTTAAATTTCAATAACCTGGAACTTAAATGGGTCACATGTCCATTTATTGATAATTTATAATTTTATAAAACAAGGCTTTTTATTAATAGCAAACTTAGAATTTCTACTAACGAAATGAAATGCTTGATCATTTAATTCTTAACTATTTCCATAATTGATTTCCATTTTACGTATTTAAAGTGTCAACAATTATTATATTAAATATCTAACCAAATTTATATTAATTTTAAGTCACGTGGCAAATGTTTTTAGCCAAATGTCATTAGCTTAGAATGATTAAAATAAATGTTATTTCAACTAATACTATATATATAATTACACAGACATGTAGGCATGCATCTAGATCAAATATTCACGTACTTATTTATAAACACAAATACTAGAAAATATATATACAAGAAATGGGAAGAAGGTAACAATTACCAAGTCCGGCACTTATTATTAGCATTTTATTGACATTAATGGCCATAATTCCTTCTGCCTATTCGAAAATCAAATATAACATAATCGTATATCAATTTAAATATTACTTAGCAAATTTCGAATATGTGTAACTTTAATAATTACTTTCGATTAAATTCTATTCTAAAAATAGAAACTTAATCTTAAACAAGGGATAAATATTTGAATCTGTTACTTATAGATCTAATTACAACTTTTAATCTATTTTTACGAAATAAAATATAATAATTACTTTCCTAAAAATATTAAGCTATCACATAAACATCAAATAACTAAATGCATACACTTTGTAATATATAAATATTTTGCACATTTGATACTTAATTCCATCTACTCATTATTAACAATAACAACTAACACGATTAAAATCTAAATAAAATATAAATGATTTATTATTAAATATTAAATGCATTCTCGTGTGTGCTTCTCGGACAGAGATGTGACATTTATCATATTTTGGGTCTTGTATACTTCTTTTCGAAATTATACTAGCGGATTTAGTATTTGTTGAAAAGAGTTTTAAAAGAAAAGAAAATTTTATTTATGGAATTTGGATTTCTTATTTGTAGAACTGTAACCTAAAAAGATTTTGGTATAGTTTGGGGTCACAGATGATATATTTCATTTATCGGTACTTGTTTATTGATTAAACGGGTTGTTTTATATTGAGGTTTTATCGTGATGACCAAATCTTTTGACCCAGATTTGGGGGCGTTACATAAGTTGTTATATGATTATAGTATACTTATATAAATATTAAGATATTATACTATCTATAAATATTAATCCTCATTTGTAATATTCTCTAAAGTTTGTACAACATCGTCCATTCAGATTTTTGAAATTAACTTAAAAGCATAATATTCTTCTAAAACTTATTTCTTCTCTTTAAATCAACTTATCATCTTAATATTCTCCTAAATTTATTTATTTATTATCATTTCTCCTAAAATAACTTGCTAGATTATACTTTCCTAAAACTTTTTGTTAGATATATTTGAGATGTCATGTCTAATATGATTTGTGTTTAGTTTTCAGAACTTAACAACAGCACATATCAGGACTTACTGGAAATCAGAACTTACTGAAGTCAGAACTTAATATCAGAACTTAATGTGTCAGAAGATACATATCAGTACTTAAGTGCGGGAAGAATTTCAGATAAGGAATGCGGCTGATTTACAGGAGAAGGTCTGAACTAAATCAAAAGAAGATATGCATGAAAAGTTAGAGGACTAAAAGACTTGTAGAAGATATCTGATTGATATATTTTAGAAGACAGAATTATATTCCATATCAATTAGAAGATATCTAGTGACTGTGTAATATATAAACACGGACTTAGGGTTTATACTAGAGGTGTTATCATTATCGAGAAACATTATTCATTGTAACCTAGCAGCTCTTAGTGATATTTGTTCATCACTGAGAGAGAACAACAGTTCATATTGTAACAGAGTTTATTGAATATACTTGATCTTTGTTACATACTTGTGTTCAAATCGATTTGATTGTATTAACACTGTATTCAACCCCCTTCTACAGTGTTGTGTGACCTAACAAGTGGTATCAGAGCTTTTCTGTTAACACACATACAGTAAAGATCCAAACAATCATGTCTGAAGAAACACAAACCCCAACTAAGCCCACCAAAACTCAAGAAACTCAAAACACTCAAACCCACAGTCGATATGAGACTATTAGGGTTTCCATACTGAGACCTTCTGAGTATCCCATATGGAAAGTGAAGATGGCTATGTTTCTGGAAGCTACAGATCCAAAATACCTTGACAGAATTAATGAAGGACCATATCAGCCTACTAAGCTCTCTATTGCAGTTGTTGATCAACCAGCAAAGATGATTTCAAAGGAGAAAAGTGAGTACACAGCTGAAGACATCTCATCTATTGCTAAGGATGCAAGGGTAAGGCATTTACTGCATAGTGCAATTGATAATGTGATGTCAAACAGGGTAATTGGATGCAAGTCTCCAAAGGAGATATGAGATGCTTTGGAGACAAGATGTCAGGGAACTGATGCAATCAATAAGAACAGGAGAAATATACTCACTCAAGAGTATGAGCACTTTGACTCAAAAGCTGATGAGTCATTAACTGATTTGTATGACAGGTTTGTCAAACTCTTGAATGATCTGTCACTGGTGGACAAGGAATATGATCTTGAAGATTCAAACCTAAAATTCCTTTTAGCTCTTCACGAAAATTAGGATTTGAAGTCTACTACCATAAGAGACAACTATGACCTTATTGAAACTACTCTTGATCAAATTTATGGTATGCTCAAGACTTATGAACTTGAGACGGATCAAAGGAGTAAGAGGAATGGAAGAAAGTCAAGGACAGTTGCTCTTAAAGTTGAGGAGGAATCTTCTAAAGTTGTTGTCTCAAAGAAGGGCAAAGGAAAGCCTCTCATCATAAAGTTTGATTCAGAGTCATCATATTCTGATGATGATGATTCAGAAACTGAAAGTTTATCTGAAGCTGATGTCGATGCTAAGATGATGCAACTGCGTGCTCTAATAGTGAAGGGTATCACAAAGATAGCCTACAAGAAATTCAGAAAGGGCAAGAAGTTTTCCAGGAAAGGTGGAAGTTCTGATAAGAAAGGGTTCAGAAAGTCTAAAGGCAAAGGAGGAAAGTCTGACAGAGGAGACAACTCAAATGTCAAATGCTACAATTATGGTGAAAGAGGCCACATATATCCTGACTGCAAGAAAGGAAAAGTGATAAAGGCAAGGCACTTATCACAAAGAAGAAAAGTTGGACAGACACTTCAGAATTTGAAGATGAGGTGAACTATGCCTTGATGGTAAATGCTGATAGCAGCCCGGAAACTGCTGAATTAAAGGTACCTCAAATAACCTTTGCTTTTCACACTGATGATATTACTGAGTTGAGATTATACCTTAAAACCATGTTCATTAGTTTTAGAGATCAGACTTAACATGTGAAAGATTAACATCTGAAAATCTTGATCTTAAAAACAGAAATGATTATTTAGAAAAGGAGTTAGTTTTTCTTCATCAAACTAAGAAAGAAAGAGATGAGGCTTTGTATGTTAGAGATGAAGTGCTAAAATTGAATGAATCTCTAAAAACTAATTTAGAAAAGGAAAGAGAGATCATCAGAACTTGGACTAACTCTGGCAGAACAACTCAGAATTTACTAAGTAATGGAAACTGGAAAGAGGGCTTAGGTTATGGAGATGTGCAAATTGAGCCAATTGTTGTTAAACAGACTGCTAAGACAAAGGTAAATCCTGTTAAGTTTGTAGTAAAAACTGTAAAGTCTGATTCTGAAAAGATAAAAGAGTCTAAGACAGAAGTAAAAGAAAAGTCAAATTCTGATAAATTAAAACAGAATAAACCAGCTGAAGTAAACATAGGCTTAATGACAAAGAAGCAGCTTAAGCATAAGCTGAAAGAGATTAGAAATGTAAACAGGGTAAAGGAAGCTAGGAAAAATAGGAATGGAAAGGAAGGTGTGAATAAAAGAAATAATTATAACTGTGGAAACTCTAACCATCTTGCTTCTTTTTGCAGGAAAAATAAAGATATAAACTCTTTACCTCCTAAATCAGGAGTTAAGAGTCAGTATGTTAGGTTTAAACCATAAAATCCTTGTTTTTATTGTGGTAGTTTATGGCATTCCATTTGTACTTGTAAGGAATATCATAGTTTGTATTATGATTATTATCAAATAAAACCTTCTTTGAAGAAATTTACTGTAATTCCTTCTAGTGTAAGTTCTAATATAAAGTCTGATATACATCATATTATGTAATATCCGGGATATATCGTGTAATTATTTTTGCTAATAGATAATTATTATATGTATTCAGTATCTATTCTGTGAATTATTTGTTAAGTGTTAAAAATGTTTGAATGTTTAAAAATGTTATTAATTGAGTATTTCAATTTTTTTTATGTCCAAAATAAAATATAGATAATTGTCATATCTTCCTAATTATTTTTATGTTAATTTATGAATTTATAGGAATCAAATGGATTTTTTTTAAACTCTTGTTCCGGGTATTTAAAACCTATTATATGAAAACGGGAACCAACCACCGTTAACCGTTTTTACGTTTTTAGAACCCGAAACTCTTTCAAGAACTCCTTCCTAACCTAATTGCAATATTCCGAGCATTTTTCGTGTTTCGACTTTTTCGATCCGGCGTACGGTTTGTCCTTCGCGGGTCCCGGCGCAATATTTTCGATACAATATTCGTTTCGGTAAATCAATAAAACCCGTATTTTCGATAAACGGGAGCTTTTTATTAAACTATCCCAATTATCACCTCGTAGTACGTGTAACCAGGCGCTGAGACCAAGACCGCAGTACAAATTGTACTGATTTGGATAATTATCCTGAAAACCGATACCGTTTGGATCAGTTTTATAAATAAACGTACCGTTTTATATCCGGAATGATCCAACGGGATACTAATTCTCCGTAATTATAAATAGCCTTTTACCGTATTTTATTTCGTATCAAAATCATTTGCAGACAGATAATTATATAATTTTTACAGAGAAAAATCATATATTCATAAACCTTTCTGAGAATCAAACCACAAGTTCAAGGTGTTAGTGAAATCCGTTTGGAAAGTTGGAGTAACCAATTTGAAGGTCTCAAGGAGTACTATCAGATTCCAGGACCTGTTTTACTGCAGAATCAAAGGTTGATTTTTTATAAATTTAATTATTTTCGATTTTTTTCATGAAAAATATGAATTTTTGTTCGGATGATTGTTTGTATGATTTGATGATTGCATGTTGTAGAGATTGTTTTCCTGATGATTTTGGTATATTATACGTCTGATTTGGAGTCCAATAACATGTTCAAATTTGAGTTTGATTTTCGAATTTCAAAATTAGGGTTTATAACCCGTATGAATGTTCTTAATTGAAATTTGGGGGTTTTTTATTCTGGAATAGATTGATGTTGTGATACAGTGGATTGTGTTCTCTGTAAAATTTGCAATCCAGTCGTATAAGTTTCAAGAATCAACGAGGTCTGTAGAGAAGGGAGTTGTGTTTTGAATATTTTCGAAGTTCGCCGGAAACTGGCAAACTTCACGGCCAAATTCCGGCCAACTCAGGGATTGTTAGATCGATTTGATTGCATGGTTATGTTCCTGGTAATCCGTAAATGTGATCTGGAGCTTGTGGCAAGGTGAGGAGGCCGGAATCGTGTTCTCCGGCCACCCCTGTGTTTTCCGGCGACTGGACTGCAAAATTGCAGTTTAGTCCCTTTAGTTTTGTAGATGATGAAATTTAGTCCCTGAAGTTTCCAGACTTTGCAAAAATTGGATTCCTGTTTTAAAAATATTTAAAAATCATATTTCCTATTTATTTTTATTATAAAAATCTGTTTTTAATTTCTGAAAATTCTAAAAATTATTATTTTAATTCCGAAAGTAATTTTTAATTCACAAATAAATCTGAATTAATTAGTTAATTAATTTCAGTTAATTTTTAATTGATTAATTAGTCAATTAATTCAAAAATTAATTGATTAATTGATTTAATTAATTATTAATTGATTTTTAATTAATTATTTAATTATATTTAATTATTTAAAAATGATTTAAAAATTTCGAAAAATAGTTTCGAGCTTTAAAATATTATTCTAAATTATTTTCAAGGCTCGATAATTATTCTAAAATTGTTTCGGAGCCAGAATTGGCCAACCGAGCCCTGTTTATTATTCCGGAATTGATCCAACGACCCGTTTTAATTCCGAAAATTGTTTTAAAAATCATTTTAAATACCAGAAAGCCTATTTATGACCCGAAATGTCTTTATAAATGATATGTCATTGATTACGTGATGTATTATGTGTGACTTGTTGATTGACTGTCGGTTTATATATTCGATGATTACTGTTTATGGCATAACTTTCAATCCGTTAATCGGATTTGGGTGAAACGAAGGGTAGATAGAAGTATGTGTTGAACAGAATCGTATGAGTGGAATATTGATGGATACTTATGATGCCTAGCAGAGTAAGCAAGGCGTAAGAAAGAG
Organism: Apium graveolens; assembly: GCF_009905375.1. NCBI lineage: Eukaryota > Viridiplantae > Streptophyta > Magnoliopsida > Apiales > Apiaceae > Apium > Apium graveolens. Next base: position 214,787,044 of record NC_133656.1, read on the forward strand.
AAGCAGGTGATCAGAAAATAGAATTGACATGTAGAAAATACAGCAAATGAGCAGAGATTAGAAGCGAGGCATAGGAGAAACAGATGAATGGTGGTTGAATAGAGTCGTAGACAAGTACAAGTGAGGTTGGAATCAATTATGATAAGGCAAGTACTTCTAAACCTTTCTCGAGATTTATTGCAAATATTTCTAAATTCTCTTGTGACCTATTGTTAATATTCAAAATAGCTCTGTTTTATATTGGAAATACTTTGAATCCTCCAGCCTTGAACCTGAGCCACATCATTTGATCTTTGAGTCGTAAGCCTTATTCTTTGTGAACCATTTCTTGTGGATTTACCAAATATTAAACCACACAAATTCGATACTACTCCACAAATATATATCCATCATATACCAAACACTGGAACAAAATTGTTTATATATACAAAAACTTTTATACTTAACCATACCTTGTGATATCAAAGCACTAAAACTTTGGAAAAACACTATTCATCTAATACCCGATTATCCTACCGGCTGGAGGCCACTTCTTTTATGTATTTTGACATACCCTTTTTGGTAACTATGAACTTTTACCATGCTCTTTTACAAATGTTTTATGGTTATTGATTATGATCTGGTTTTATTGAACTCTATTGTTTATCATATTGAAATGCTTTAGAATTGGATAGTTTTCTTTATATGGACCAGATTCGTGGTCAGACCATATCGATGGTCAAGTTAGGCCAATGTGTGCCTTGGATCCAGTAGTTAGAGCAGTGACGTGTGCTTTGCTCGGGGTTAGTGCGTGACTGATCAACAGCCTAACCTTGGTTTAAAAACTTTAAATGAATAATCCAATTCTATTGGTTGTTTAACAAGAAACTTGATTCCTTTGAATCATCTCATTTATTATTGTCTAACCTCAGTTATTGATAATATGACTTGCTGAGCTAGTTAGCTCACTCTTGCGAATCTTTTTATATATTCTACAGTTAAGAAGGATACGGTTGATAGCAAGGTTTCCCAGTTCAATGTTCGAGCTAGGATTCCAGATTATGATTGATCGAGCTAGCAGGAGCTTATGGCAGTAGTGAGATAGCAAGGTTGTAAGAATGATTTTATTATCAATTGTAAGTTAAATTAGTTGGGATTTGGTACGATGTAATAATTAAGGTTGTGGTTTGTTTTTATACTTTAACCTGTTGCGATCCGTGGTTTTGTGAAGCAGGGTCATTATAAATAATATTTCTTATACAGGTTGATATATTGTGTTTGTGTTATGGACCCCAAACTTCTGACCCGGGTTTGGAGGGCGCCACAGGTTGGTATCAGAGCTACAGGTTATAAGTCACTGAAATAAGCCTAGATTGTCGGGATTGGGTAGAGGGTTAGGATTAGGAATAGGAAATAGAAAGATAAGCCATTGTGAGGTTGGGTGCGACTGTATAGTAGGTCTCCGGCACGGTTCGTGTTGCGATTCGGGATTCTTAACTCGCGACGTGATATCCAGGCAACGGCAATGGCAGATCCTGATTTCCCTGCATCAACTGATCTTTTGGAACCTTCCGTTTAAGGATCGTCATCTTCTCCCAGATTCGATTTGCGCCTTGTTCTGCATCAGTATTAATGGTATTACTTTCTGTTATGACAGTTGCGCCTCTCCAAGTTATTCAACGCTATTCTATCATCTCTCGATATGAGACTACCTATTCAAGAACCTTCATTTGCTTATTCTTGTTCTTTTGAACATTCAACTATGAATGTATCTTTTCTGTCTATTATACACCATATTCTACATTCTTAGTTTAAAAACCTTTCTACCGAAACAACAGCGTTTGCGAGAAGGGACGCGATAGCGGCAGTAAACGGTGAGTATTGAGATATAAATTAAGGTGAGAAGGAGTTTAGAAAGAAGATTCAAGTGTTCTGGAGGATGGTTGTATCCGGTTAAAAGAAGCTATTAGTAATTAGGCCACTCATGACTAGCTTGTGGAATGGAGTAGATAAGTGTTGAAGAAAGAGGGTTAAAGGAGATGAAGGATCTGAAGATTTCTTGAAATTAATGATGTTATAATGATGTGATATTAGCTGACTTGTTGACTATGGGATAGTCTGTTCCACTCAATGATTGCAAAGTGGTTAACGGGAGTACTACCAGTATGGGAGCCTTAATGTGAAGCTGCGAATAAGATAACATGCAACGACAGTTGAAGTTTACATCGATTAAGGAAGATAATAGACCCAATGAAGGAGAGGAGATAAATGGAAGTGAATGGACCTTTGAGTGATCATTTCTTTAACTTGGTATTTGGTCATAAGAAGGACAACAACCAACTCATATAGTGAGGACAACCAGAGGTGTGATTTTCAAAATTTTCAAAATTTTTAACAAGTTTTCGAAAAAGATTTTTTCCTCACAACATTTCTAAAAGCCTTTTCGAATAAAATAAGTTTTAAACATCGGTTGTCAAGTTACTACTTGAGTTTCTTGTTTGTCAAAAGGCTCGGATTAGCTGGAAGGATATTATTTTAGATTTAGTATTGTTAATTCAGAGGACGAAGTAATCTGCGATTATGAGGAAGTTGGTTATTCCTAACAAGAAGGTACAAATATTGTTTAATAAGATTAACAACAAAACCAGCGTATGGAATAACTATTCATCCAATTACTGGGATTATCAGAGTTTGAAGAATTCATTAATTAAACGGAAGCCTGAGCATGACCGAAGAAGATTGGGAAAATTTTCAGACTCTTCTAAAGGAAGAATATTATTAATAAAATGATCGTTATGTTGAATGATTTACGGTTATTCCAAATTAGAAAGAGGAAACTCAAGGTTATCTGATAAGAACGCCATTATGATCAAATTGTTAAAGTATTATACGTGTAGGTACGACGTTACAGATGCGAGACTTAACAAGTAAGAATCTACCATAATGCTTAGTTACGAAGGCATTTTAGCATACTTCTAAAGTTACTATATGATTCAATTGGGATATGATCAATCAAACTCAAAATATGAATACAAGTGAAATGTGGATGGTGATCAATGGTATCATTCTTGTCCTCAACATTACAGCGTATATTTCTTTTTAATTCCTAAAAATGTATGAACTCCTTTTCTTAATAAATTCTTTCTGATAACATCAAAACGGAGAATTTTGCATTCCTTTCAAATTTAATTGTTCCCCTCGGGTTTTGCTTTCTGATTGGGACAAACAGTGTTATGATGAAACACTTTGTCGGAATGACAAAGAGTCGGGTGGGACGCCACCTAATCATGTGCTGTATGCCACACGGTATGAAAGACTGGCCATCTTCAGTACTAATGTGGTTGTCTCATTCATATTCAAATCATTACTTCTTCTTTCTCTTCAACTCTAAGTTTATTAAAATTGTGAATCCTTCTATTTGTTTCGTTGTACCGTTGTTCCTTGCGAGAGTTTTTCAAACAAAAGTTAACGTATTATACACTCAGCGGGCAAAGTCTCATCTACCTCGCATGCATGGGAAGGAAACAAGGGCATATGGTGAAAATTACAAATCACTATCCCTAGCCCGGGATGCATTAACAGTTAAGGGAATCTACTTCAATAAGGGATACGTCTCCGAGAACGAGAATTTGCGATATGTTATTTAGAATATGGATGTGATGACGTGGAAGATTATTGCGGATACCTTATGCGTTAAAGTATTAAAAGATATGGGAGCAACTTGATCATATATTTCTCAAGGTTTTATTGATAAGATGAATTATCCTGTCGAATCAATAAGTTTAGGACTAAAGGACTAGCAAATTAAGAACGTGCAGTCATTAAATATGTAAGTACCAATGACGGAATCGATATTTCTGGCATTAAGATGTGAAGAATTGATATCATTTGAGATAAGAAGATTTGATATTATTATAAGGAGTGGATTAACTATTCAAGTGTGATGCCCAGGTAAACCGTCGTGACGGAAGATAGTTCTGGAGACGCCAAAGGAGAACATGAAGAAGTTTAAAGGACAAAGGAAAGTAAAGAATTTGTTAAAAATAATTTAAGATTACAGTGACCAAAATATAAGTGCTATGGCGATTATAAATATGAGTTAGGAGCATACCGAACTTGAAGATTTTACAATATCAAGACATATTTCCAGATGAGTTACCAATATTTCCTTTAGATAAAGAAAATGTGTTTATGATTGATTTATTACGTGAAATGAAGCCAGTGTTCAAAGCCCCGCGCAGAATGGCACCAGATAAAATGAAGAAGTTACCTGAGCAAACGCATGAGATGATTAAAAGAAAAAGCAACTGGACCTAGCGTACCCCCTTAAAGTGCACCGGCACGATGTGTTAATAAGAAAGATGGAAGGGTGAGATTATGTGTTAGCGAAAGCTCAACAAGTTTACTCTCAAGAGCAGATATCTGTTACCTTGAAACCAATGATTTGTTTAACTAAATGAACGAAGCAAGGTATTTTTATAAGATTGATTTAAGACTGGGTATATTACCAAGTGAAGATTGAACTTATGGACATATCAAAGATGATTTTCAGAACTCAGTACTGTTGTTATAAAATTCTAGAAATGTTAGTGGGATGAACTGATATACCAGTGATATTTAAATTTGATGAGTAGAATTTTAAAGGAAGAATTTGGATAAGATATACTTGCGTTAATTAAGAAGAACCATGCAACCTATACAATGATAGCTGAGGAGTCAAAGAAGAAAGAAGCGGTATAAAAAGAGTTTACCAGATGAAAACTTTAATGGCAGGAGGTAAAATTCTTAGTATAGACAGTCAGTAAGGAGGAGACAAAAGGGGATTCAGCAGAAAAAAAAAATTTAAAGATAGTATGAATGAAGAAAGACCAGAAGCACCAACAAAAGTACGAAGTTTTATCATGGGCTAGTTATTATTGGAAATTTGTGCAAGATTTCTTGAAAGTTGTAATATTAGAGATGAAGTTAACCAGGAAAAGCAAGAAGGTTATATGAAATGGAGAAGGGTGAAGAAAGCTTTGCGGAGTTAAATGAAAGAATGGTTACAACACCTATTTTATCACTTTGAAAGCATCAGGGGGATTTGGTAGTTTATAGTGATACTTCTCGTAAGGGAATAGGATGTGTGTTGACGCAAAACAATAAAGTTATTGCATATGCATCCAGATAACCGAAACCTTATGAGCAGAAGTACCCTACTCATAACTGGGAATTAAAAGCAACAATAATATTCATTTTGAAAGATTGGGAAATATTATAAGTATAGAGAAAGATGTGAGATATATACGGACCACAAGATTTGAAGTATGAACTCTCTAGGAAAAGCAAATGTAGTGGCAAGAGATGAGCAAGAAGGAGAGAGAATGAACATAGAGACTGTACCAGAAGAATTATCTATGGAATTCTAGAAGTTGGAATTGGAAGTCAGAGTGCATGATCCAAAAAGAAGTGAGAATATATAAGTATAACTTTTCAGTCGGGATTGTTAGAAAAGATAAAGAAGTGTCAGGAAGAGGTAGTAGATCAGGATATAAATCATTTAGTATGGAAAGAATAGTGCACGCAAAAAGGACGATCAAGGTATTCTTAGGATTTCTTCTAGAATTTGGATTCCACCAGTGATGGAACTGAAGAATGAAATTTTACAGGCAGTTCATAATTTGAGGTATTCAATCCATTCAGGAAGTACCAAGATGTATAGAGATTTAAAGGAAATTATAGGTGGTTAGATATGAAGTGAGGAATTGTGGAATGAATTAGCAGATGTTATATATGTTAACAGAGTTAAAGTAGAGTATCAGAGATCAAGTGGATTGCTACAGTCACTGGAAGTTTGGAAGTGGGAGCATATCACCATGGATTTCATAGTTGGGGTTACCAAGCACAAAAACTAATCATGATGCCATTTGGCTTATAGTGGATAGATTTACCAAGTCAGCTCATTTTCTGCCTATAAACGAAAGATTTTCGCTTGATAAGTTGATCCATAGGTGCCTGAAGGAAATTGTAGTTCGTCATGAAATTCTTGTGTCTATCGTATCTGATCGAGATCCAAGATGTAATTCGAGATTTTGGAAGAGTTTTCAAGAATGTTTAGGAACAAGATTGAATATGAGTACGACTTACCACCCGCAGACAGACAGCTAGAGTGAAGGAACGATCCAAACAATCGAGGACATGCTACGTGTTTGTGTATTGATATTAAAGGAAGTTGGGACAAGCATTTACCTCTGGTAGAATTTGCTTACATTAACAATTATCACGCCAGTATTGGGATGCCACCCTATGAAGCCCTTTAGGAACGCAAATGCAGATCTCCAATGTATTGGGACGAAGTAGGAAAACGCAAAATACTCGGACCTGAATTGGTGCAGCATACAAAGGAAGTTGTTGAAATTATCCAGAAGAGATTAATAGCCGCACAAGATCGTCAGAGGAAATATGCAGACCAGTCAAGAAAAGACATGGAATTTGAAGAAGGAAGCTTGGTATTATTGAAAGTATCACCGTGGAAAGGACTAACGAGGTTTGGGAAGAAAGGGAAGCTAAGCCCAAGATATGTCAGACCTTTTGAAATCCTAAAGCGCATTGGTAAAGTAGCTGACGAGTTGGCGTTACCCCCGCATATGGAGCACATTCACAATGTTTTTCACGTATCGATGCTCAAGAAATATAATCCAGACTCCAGGCATGTAATAGAATATGAGCCAATAGAGCTTCAGGCAGATTTATCATATGTAGAGAGTCCGATAGAGATTCTAGAGGAAAGAGAGAAAGTATTGAGAAATAAAGTGGTAAAGTTAGTAAGAGTATTGTAGAGAAACCCAAAGGTTGAAGAGTCAACCTGGGAGTTAGAAAGTGATATGAGAGAAAAGTGTCCTCATTTGTTTTCTTAGAAGATTCTGAGGACAGAATCCTTTTAAGGGGGGAAGGATGTAATATCCGGGATATATCGTGTAATTATTTTTGCTAATAGATAATTATTATATGTATTCAGTATCTATTCTGTGAATTATTTGTTAAGTGTTAAAAATGTTTGAATGTTTAAAAATGTTATTAATTGAGTATTTCAATTTTTTTTATGTCCAAAATAAAATATAGATAATTGTCATATCTTCCTAATTATTTTTATGTTAACTTATGAATTTATAGGAATCATATGGATTTTTTTTAAACTCTTGTTCCGGGTATTTAAAACCTATTTTATGAAAACGGGAACCAACCACTGTTAACCGTTTTTACATTTTTAGAACCCGAAACTCTTCCAAGAACTCCTTCCTAACCTAATTGCAATATTCCGAGCATTTTCCGTGTTTCGACTTTTTCGATCTGGCGTACGGTTTGTCCTGCGCGGGTCCCGGCGCAACATTTTCGATACAATATTCGTTTCGGTAAATCAATAAAACCCGTATTTTCGATAAACGGGAGATTTTTATTAAACTATCACAATTATCACCTCGTAGTACATGTAACCAGGCGCTGAGACCAAGACCGCAGTACAAATTGTACTGATTTGGATAATTATCCCGAAAACCGATACCGTTTGGATCAGTTTTATAAATAAACGTATCATTTTATATCCGGAATGATCCAACGGGATACTAATTCTCCGTAATTATAAATAGCCTTTTACCGTATTTTATTTCGTATCAAAATCATTTACAGACAGCTAATTATATAATTTTTACAGAGAAAAATCATATATTCATAAACCTTTCTGAGAATCAAACCACAAGTTCAAGGTGTTAGTGAAATCCGTTTGGAAAGTTGGAGTAACCAATTTGAAGGTCTCAAGGAGTACTATCAGATTCCAGGACCTGTTTTACTGCAGAATCAAAGGTTGATTTTTTATAAATTTAATTATTTTCGAATTTTTTTCATGAAAAATATTAATTTTTGTTCGGATGATTGTTTGTATGATTTGATGATTGCATGTTGTAGAGATTGTTTTCCTGATGATTTTGGTATATTATACGTCTGATTTGGAGTCCAATAACATGTTCAAATTTGAGTTTGATTTTCGAATTTCAAAATTAGGGTTTATAACCCGTATGAATGTTCTTAATTGAAATTTGGGGGTTTATTATTCTGGAATAGATTGATGTTGTGATACAGTGGATTGTGTTCTCTGTAAAATTTGCAATCCAGTCGTATAAGTTTCATGAATCAACGAGGTCTGTAGAGAAGGGAGTTGTGTTTTGAATATTTCCGAAGTTCGCCGGAAACTGGCAAACTTCACGGCCAAATTCCGGCCAACTCAGGGATTGTTAGATCGATTTGATTGCATGGTTATGTTCCTGGTAATTCGTAAATGTGATCTAGAGCTTGTGGCAAGGTGAGGAGGCCGGAATCGTCTTCTCCGGCCACCCCTGTGTTTTCCGGCGACTGGACTGCAAAATCGCAGTTTAGTCCCTGTAGTTTTGTAGATGATGAAATTTAGTCCCTGAAGTTTCCAGACTTTGCAAAAATTGGATTCCTGTTTTAAAAATGTTTAAAAATCATATTTCCTATTTATTTTTATTATAAAAATCTGTTTTTAATTTCTGAAAATTCTAAAAATAATTATTTTAATTCCGAAAATTATTTTTAATTCACAAATAAATCTGAATTAATTAGTTAATTAATTTCAGTTAATTTTTAATTGATTAATTAGTCAATTAATTCAAAAATTAATTGATTAATTGATTTAATTAATTATTAATTGATTTTTAATTAATTATTTAATTATATTTAATTATTTAAAAATGATTTAAAAATTTCGAAAAATAGTTTCGAGCTTTAAAATATTATTCTAAATTATTTTCAAGGCTCGATAATTATTCTAAAATTGTTTCGGAGCCAGAATTGGCCAACCGAACCCTGTTTATTATTCCGAAATTGATCCAACGACCCGTTTTAATTCTGAAAAATATTTTAAAAATTATTTTAAATACCAGAAAGCCTATTTATGACCCAAAATGTCTTTATAAATGATATGTCATTGATTACGTGATGTATTATGTGTGACTTGTTGATTGACTGTCGGTTTATATATTCGATGATTACTGTTTATGGCATAACTTTCAATCCGTTAATCGGATTTGGGTGAAACGAAGGGTAGATAGAAGTATGTGATGAACAGAATCGTATGAGTGGAATATTGATAGATACTTATGATGCCTAGCAGAGTAAGCAAGGCGTAAGAAAGAGAAGCAGATGATCAGAAAATAGAATTGACATGTAGAAAATACAGCAAATGAGCAGAGATTAGAAGCGAGGCATAGGAGAAACAGATGAATGGTGGTTGAATAGAGTCGTAGACAAGTACAAGTGAGGTTGGAATCAATTATGATAAGGCAAGTACTTCTAAACCTTTCTCGAGATTTATTGCAAATATTTCTAAATTCTCTTGTGACCTATTGTTAATATTCAAAATAGCTCTGTTTTATATTGGAAATACTTTGAATCCTCCAGCCTTGAACCTGAGCCACATCATTTGATCTTTGAGTCGTAAGCCTTATTCTTTGTGAACCATTTCTTGTGGATTTACCAAATATTAAACCACACAAATACGATACTACTCCACAAATATATATCCATAATATACCAAACACTGGAACAAAATTGTTTATATATACAAAAACTTTTATACTTAACCATACCTTGTGATATCAAAGCACTAAAACTTTGGAAAAACACTATTCATCTAATACCCGATTATCCTACCGGCTGGAGACCACTTCTTTTATGTATTTTGACATACCCTTTTTGGTAACTATGAACTTTTACCATGCTCTTTTACAAATATTTTATGGTTATTGATTATGATCTGGTTTTATTGAACTATATTGTTTATCATATTGAAATGCTTTAGAATTGGATAGTTTTCTTTGTATGGACCAGATTCGTGGTCAGACCATATCGATGGTCAAGTTAGGCCAATGTGTGCCTTGGATCCAGTAGTTAGAGCAGTGTTGTGTGCTTTGCTCGAGGTTAGTGCGTGACTGATCAGCAGCCTAACCTTGGTTTGAAAACTTAAAATGAATAATCCTTGGTTATTTAACAAGAAACTTGATTCCTTTGAATCATCTCATTTATTATTGTCTAACCTCAGTTATTGATAATATGACTTGCTGAGCTAGTTAGTTCACTCTTGCGAATCTTTTTATATATTCTACAGTTAAGAAGGATACGGTTGATAGCAAGGTTTCCCAGTTCAATGTTCGAGCTAGGATTCCAGATTATGATTGATCGAGCTAGCAGGAGCTTATGGCAGTAGTGAGATAGCAAGGTTGTAAGAATGATTTTATTATCAATTGTAAGTTAAATTAGTTGGGATTTGGTACGATGTAATAATTAAGGTTGTGGCTTGTTTTCATACTTTAACCTGTTGCGATCCGTGGTTTTGTGAAGCAGGGTCATTATAAATAATATTTCTTATACAGGTTGATATATTATATTTGTGTTATGGACCCCAAACTTCTGACCCGGGTTTGGAGGGCGCCACATATTAGCATAAACTCTGAAATTAAATCTGCTGCAAATGCTAACAAACTGAATAAGGCCAAAGGATCCAAGCAAGTCTGGGTCCTTAAAACTAACCAATAGTGGTCTTTGTGATTGCAGGGCAACAGGAAAAATATCCTAGTTCTTGACAGTGGATGTTCAGGACATATGACTGAAAATAAAGCCCTGCTATCAGACTTTGTGGAGAAAGCTGGCCCAGGAGTTTCTTATGGAGATGGCAACATGGGAAAAACTCTGGGATATGGCAATATCAATCTTGGGAATGTCATCATTGAAACAGTAGCTCTTGTCTCAGGACTTAAACACAATCTGCTAAGTGTGAGTCAAATCTGTGACAGAGGTTATCATGTGGATTTCATTGAAGAATACTATGAAGTTGTAAGCAATTCTACAGGCAAAATGGTTCTAAAAGGTTACAGACATGGTAACATATATGAAGCCAGACTTTCAACAAACTCTGATGGTTCTGCAATATGTCTGTTGAGTAGAGCATCAATTGAAAAAAGCTGGAACTAACATAAAAGACTCTCTCATTTAAATTTTAACAACATAAATGAGCTGGTAAAGAAAGATCTTGTGAGAGGACTGCCAAAATCAGTATTTGCTCCTGATGGCCTTTATGATTCAAGTCAAAAGGCAAAACAAAGAAAATCTTCATTCAAGAGCAAAACTGAATCTTCAATTCTTGAGCCTTATCACCTACTACATGTTGATCTATTTGGTCCAGTCAATGTCATGTCTATTGCAAAGAAGAAATATGATTTGGTTATAGTGGATGAGTTCACAAGATACACTTGGGTGTATTTCTTGCACAAGAAGAATGAAACTGCATCTACTCTAACTGATCATGTCAGACAACTGGATAAATTAGTCAAAGATTCTGTTAAAATAATAAGAAGTGATAATGACACTGAGTTCAAGAATTCAATCATGGAAGAGTTCTGCAAAGAGCATGGAATTAAGCAGGAATTTTTTGCACCTGGAACTCCACAGCAAAATGGAGTTGTAGAAAGAAAGAACAGGACTCTCATTGAAGATGCACAAACTATGCTTGATGAAGCAAAGCTGCCAACCTACTTTTGGGTTGAAGCTGTGCAGACTGTCTGTTTTACACAGAATGCCACACTCATAAACAAGCATGGAAAAATACCATATGAGATGGTGAAGAAAAAGAAGCCAAATCTAAAATACTTTCATGTATTTGGATGTAAGTGTTTTGTTCTTAAGACTCATCCTGAACAGCTGTCAAAATTTGATCTAAAAGCTGATGAAGGAATTTTTGTTGGATATCCACTTTCCACAAAAGCCTTCAGAGTCTACAATTTAAGAACAAGGGTTGTCATGGAATCTATCAATGTATCTTTTGATGATAAGAAGATTACTGGACTTGAAGATTTCAATGATCATGATCAGCTGAGATTTGAAAATGAAGATTTAAATTCTGATTCTGTAAATTCTGATGGCTTAAATCCTGATCCTGTAAGTTATGACGGGTTAAATTCTGATGTCATTGAAACTGTGGTAACTACTCCAAGGAAAATACACTTGTTCAGGGGGAGCAAGCTGAAGATTCTACCACAACTCAAGACTCTCGAGATGCATCAGAACCTGTCATTGTCTCTTCAAGTTCTGATTCATCAAGTTCTGATGAGCCAAATTCTGATAATTCTGGAAACTCTGATTCTTCACATCCTGAAGGATCCAACTCAAATTCTGAAGTCTCTGAGAGCATAACTACAGGGGGAGCATCAGAAAATGCTGATGGAGACAACATGAATCATTGGGGAGGATCTAGTTCTAGAAATCAACTTCCATCTGCAAGAAAGTGGACCAAATCACATACACCTGACTAAATAATTGGAGATCCTGAAGCAGGTGTCAGAACTAGAACTGCAACATCAAATGAATATCTCTATCATTCTTTTATGTCTCAGACTGAACCAAAGAAAGTGGAAGAAGCTCTTCAAGATGTTGATTGGGTTCAAGCAATGCAGGAAGAGTTAAATGAATTTGAAAGAAATAAAGTCTGGACCCTAGTGCCAAGACCAAAGAACAGATCAATTGTTGGCACAAAATGGGTGTTCAGAAACAAAACTGACAGTTATGGCATAATTACAATAAACAAAGCAAGGTTGGTTGCTAAAACTCTCAACAGGAGGGTATTGATTATGATGAAACATTTGCACCAGTTGCTAGATTGGAAGCCATAAGAATCTTTTTGGCGTCTACTGCTCACAAAAAGTTTAAAGTCTTTCAAATGGATGTGAAAAGTACTTTTCTTAATGGAGAATTGGAAGAAGAGGTATATGTTGAACAACCTACAGGATTTGTAGATCCAAAATTTCCAAATCATGTCTACAGATTAGACAAAGCACTTTATGGCCTTAAGCAAGCTCTAAGAACATGGTATGAGACTTTAGCTCAATTTCTTCTAGAAAGTGGATTTCACAGAGGTACAATTGATAAAACACTGTTCTACCTCAATCATGGAAAGGACTTACTTTTGATACAAATATATGTTGATGATATCATATTTGGATCTGCAAATGCAAAACTCTGTGAAAGTTTGCAAAGCTAATGCAGTCAAGATATCAAATGAGAATGATGGGAGAACTTAGCTATTTTCTGGGACTTCAAGTCAAGCAAAATAAAGAAGGTACTTTCATAAATCAATCCAAGTACACCAGAAATTTACTGAAGAAATTTGGAATGCAAGACTGTTCAATTGCATCCACTCCCATGGCCACTGCAACCAAGTTAGATAAAGATACTGGAGCATCAGTAGATATTACTAACTACAGAGGTATGATTAGCTCTTTACTCTATTTAACTGCAAGTAGACCTGATATCATGTATGCTACCTGTCTTTGTGCAAGATTTCAGGCTGATCCAAGAAAACCTCATCTAATAGTTGTGAAAAGGATTTTCAAGTACCTCAAGGGTACAGCTGATCTAGGATTGGGGTATCCTAGAGAATCAGATTTTAAGCTAATAGGTTACTCAGATGCAGATTTTGCAGGATGCAAAATAGACAGGAAAAGCACTAGTGGAAGCTGTCAATTTCTTGGAGGCAGATTGGTTTCTTGGTTTAGCAAGAAACAGAAATCAATTTCCACATCAACTGCAGAAGCAGAATAAATTGTTACAGGAAGCTGTTGTGCACAGATTCTTTGGATGAAGAATCAGTTACTAGACTATGGGTTAGAATTTTCTAAAATACCTATTTACTGTGATAATTAAAGTGCTAATGCTATGACAGGTAATCCAGTTCAACACTCAATGACAAAGCACATCAGTATTAGATACCATTTCATAAGGGAACATGTGATGGAAGGTACAGTGGAATTGCATTTTGTTCCAACAGATCAACAACTAGCAGATATCTTCACAAAATCACTATGTGAAGCTACTTTTACAAGACTGGTAAATGAACTTGGAATGGTTTCAGGTTCTTTCTCAAAATCTGCTTAGTTTTTGTTCTCATGCATCAGAATTTATGATCAGTGTTTACAGATTATCTTATCTCTATGTAATCTATGCTCAAACTGTAATATATTAAATGTTGATTGTTATCTGATGTGATTCTACATACTCTGATAGTGTTTTGAATGTTCTGTGACCATTCAATCCAATGAGGATTACTGTGCTAGATACTGACCTAGTAGTCTTTAACATACTAGAAATCCCATATTTGAATTAGTTGTTTATGTGGAAATTCATTAACACAAGCAAATTCTGATGTTGAACTTAGTCAAATTTACTTTGTGTATCTTATTACTAAGTCACAAACTAGATTCTTGCTTCTTATCTGTCAAATTCTGATGTCAGTAAATCTTAAGGATGAACCACATGTTTGATAAGCCTCGCTAATCTGAAGAAAAGAAAAGAAAAGAAAATTGAAGTCAGGTACTCCTTTGAGATCTAGAGTAAATATGTGGAAGGGAAGACCCAAGTGCATTCCTGGCATTAAGTTATGTGCATTAGAAAAGCAAATAAATTTTTCTTGGTGACTTTTCACATTCTCTGATTACTGGAGAAATACTCTAATAATAGCATAAATTCTGATAGCAGTTGTGACTCACTTACACTGAGAAGCCACTGTAAAAAGAATGTTAAAAGATGCATAAAATGAGCACAAACAGCTGAGGTGGACTCTTGCATAAATTTTTTCTATAGTAGACTTCATAATTAAAGACATATTTTAAGCACTTTTCTCAGTTATGACTTATTTCTAAGATATATGGAAGTTTATCAGACTTTAATCATTATCTGATCATTTGCAAATGCACACACTCTCACTCCATGTAAATGATGAAAATTACTGTGGTGATTAAGTTGTTTTTGACAAACAGTTTAGTATTATTTGTATAAATTCTGAGGACAAGTTCTGATGGAAGTTTTGATGATTAAACTCTGAAAAAACCAGTCAGTATTTGTATGAAGAATCACAGAAACATACATTCACTTTTTGAGTACAGAAGCCATATTCTGATGACTGTTAAGTTCTGATAATAGTCAAGTTCTGATGTAAATCCTGATGCTTACGTGGCATTATCTAATTACTTGACTTATTTGTGGTCTTACTGTAACGGTCATATTTATCAGAATATATTTAAGTGAGATAAAAACAGTCATAATCATTTGTTTAGTGGGAAACGTGTTTGTCTTGAAAAACTGCATGTGCACAATAATTACTGCTTATTTCTCATGCCCACTAACTACTGCTTTAACTATTTACTGACTGTTCACATGTTGCCAGGTGTAAATTGTTTGTCATGCTTTACAAATATAGTTGTTGTCACGTGGGCTGTATAAATAAGAAAGTTAAAAGATTTTCTAATCTTTTACCTACTTTTCTCATTCTTTCATCTCTCTTATTTTCTCTCACCCACTAATATTCTCCGAAGCTCTATTTTCTCATAGGCATTTTATCAAACACTTTGTGTACACACTATTCTCATTTGATTTTTTACAGAAATGGCACCAAAAGACATCGTTTTTAATGGAGCTAAATTTGTTCCTAACAACTACTTAGCTATTCTTAGCAAGGATGATGCCCCATCAGATCTTTACTTTGTTCAGGACTTCCTTACTAATAGCGAGATTGGGTATGCTTTAACCCACCAGAAACAATCTCAGGAACTCAAGTGCTGGAGTTATGGAGGAGTGGTGTGTAAGATGATGGTGGTGCAAATGGGTCCCCAAGTATTATCTTTACAACAGGGGAGGATGAACATGTGGTGACTGTGTCTACTGTTCGCAAAGCTCTATATCTTCCAAAAAACTGTGTTTACAGTTCAGCAGTTGAGGAGCCAGCCCTTCAGTAAA
This sequence comes from Apium graveolens, assembly GCF_009905375.1. Lineage (NCBI taxonomy): Eukaryota > Viridiplantae > Streptophyta > Magnoliopsida > Apiales > Apiaceae > Apium > Apium graveolens. The sequence goes on from NC_133656.1 coordinate 214,802,857, forward strand.
TGATGGCGAGTCTGGGCTATGAAAAGACTTTGGCAAAGCTTGGACAATTGAAGAGACCCCACATCAGGAGGGAGTGGAGTTTCTTCTTTGACTGCATCACCAAGGCCTTTGCAAACAAGTGCTCAAACTTTGATGCAATTTCAATCATAAGTCAGCAAATCTGGTATGCTCTCTTAAATCAAACACATTTTGATGATACAAGTGTTGTTTTAGGATTCATAGGTGATAGGATGACAGAAGATAGAAACACAGTTTATTTTGCTAGATTCCGTCATCTTATATACAGTTTTTGTTGCTCTGATGCACCTCAACTAGCTAGTGAGTTGATTCAGTCATTTAAACTTTCTAAAAGAGCTTTTACTGACTAATTATCTACTGATAATAAGAAAACTGTTCTAAGACCCCTTCAAATTCCACAATCAGTCAAACAGGTCATAGTAAACTCTGACCCAACCACCTATACTACCATATATCCTGATGTCCAACCATCCCAACCTCCATCAGCACCTACACAACCTATCACTTTTCAACCTCAACCAACTCAACATACCATCAGAACATACTTCCAACCAGCACAATCCTCACAACAACAACCATCAGCACCTACCATCAGACCTTCATCCTCAAGGCCTAAAAAAGCAAAGTATGTTCCTAAGTCTCCATCAAGGAGAAGAAGGATGATTCTAAGGGATGAATCAGATGATGAAGAAGCACAGGGTCATGCATCAGAACCTGTTCCTGTTGAAGCTGAAAATGTGATTTTTCAGAAGACAGTAGAAGCTGCAGGGTCAACCCATCAGAAAAATACTGAAGCTGAGGGTTCCGATACTTTGAAGAGGAAAAGAACTGTAAGTTCTGATGTTGCTGAAGCAACTCCTTCACTATCAAGGAGATTAAAGAAAATGAGGGCAGGAAGGCACATGGCTAAGCCTCCATCTGAGGATACTGAAGAAGCTGAGGAAGGGGATCAGGAATCTCTGATCTCATCAGAACCTATTGTAATTGAAGCTTTGACATCCCCAACTCAAGCTCAAGACATTGTTCCAGATATAGTGCTCACACCTATTGTCTCTCCAATCAAAGCTACAGATAATGTTGAAGAACAAGACATAAGTTTTGAAATAGATATTCACAATCTGAATATTCCAACTGTTCTTTATCTGGAAGCTCCAACAGCAGCTCAGCCATCTGTAGTTAATTCTCCAATCTTACAGGTTGAGATACCATCTACACCTATTCTGGAGATAAATTCTGATGATCAGAATTTAGATGAAGTTGTTCCATAATCTCCTATAGCCTCACACACACTTGTGTTATCAGAGGATAATGAGTCTTCTTCAAGTTCTGGAGACAGTGTTTCAGTAGATACTCCAGCTCTTACTCTTGGCAAGGAGGCACTTATTGAAAAGTTTGTTGAACAAGCTGCTCCTGTTCCTTGGGAAGAAACTCACAGAGGTGTTGAGTGGACCAAGAAGTGGAATGAAACTGATTTCATTCCAAGCTCTAAAGTTCTGATAGAGCATATTGCTAAAGATGATGAGCTGATGACAAATTCTGATTTCAAGACACAACTCAAAGTCACAGCTCTAAGTGTCAAGTCTCTTCAAGGTCAACACTCTACAACTCCTGAAAAGGTTGACAAACTTCTGGAAAAAGCTGAAAAGCTGGATATGGAGACCAAGCTTAATAAAAAGAGGATTATCAGACCTATTTCTGAGAAAGTTGAAGCCATTCAGAAAGTTCAAGAATAGCAACAGGCTCAAATTAATGAGGTCATGTAGAATCAAGCTTCTCAAAAAGCTCAACTGGATGAAATTCAATCTTTAGTAGAACTTCTTCTCTCTCTCTCCTACTACCTGATGATGCCAAAAAGGGGGAGAAGGTAGTTAAGTCCAAATGTTCACCTGCTTAAATACTGAAGAAGAAGGATGACAAAGGTGATGATCAGGGAAACTCTGATAAGAGTAGAGGTCAAGGAAAAATTCAAGGAAAATCTTTACAGAAAGTAATTTCTGATATTAGCAAATCTTCTACACAAAACAAGTCAAGTTCTGATGCTGTGAATGCTAAAAGTCTGATAGCAAGTTCTGAAGCTCAAATCTGATAGCAAGTTCTGATTCTGATGTTCTGATTCAAGCTCAAAGTCAAGACTCTCAGAAGTTTTTACAAACTCTAAAGCTCAAGGGAAAGCAGACTACTGTCTACTACAAAGATCCTAAAATTCAGACACTTGATGAAGAGATTTCTAGAAGATTATTTCTCAAACATAATCCTGGAATGGATTTGGAAACTCTCAAGGAGTAAGAAGCTAGATTTGCAGCTAAGAAGACAAATCTAAAGTCTAAAGCCTCTGATGCTAAGCAACCTCCAAGGCCTAAGGTAGAAGGTATTGTGATCAAGAAAAAGTCAAATTCTGAGGCTTCAAAGCCCATGACAAGATCACAGATTGATCTCAAAGATAAAGGGAAAGGAAAAGTTGATGAACAAGCAAAGCCACAGGAGATGAAAATTCCTCAAATCCTGATGAAACCAGTGTGCAAAATGGTTCAAGTATTTGATGATGCTGCTGTTGAAGATGAAGATGTTCAAACTCTGAAAAGAAGGAAGATAACTGAAGAATCCAAGACAACCTCTGGCAAAGCTCAAGTTGTTCAGAGTGAGAAACAGCAAGCTATAGAAGAAACAGCAAATTCTGATCAAGTCATCAAGAAATCAACCTCTGACAGTGCTCAAGTTAATTTAGACAAGATGAAAGTTGATGATAAAAAGAAACTCCTATGGAAGAATGTCAAACCATCAGATCCAAAGAAAAGCCAATTATTATTTGATTTCATGACTGTTGGATTGAAAGCCAGAGAAGCAAGAGACAGAGCTGGACTAGGTTCTGATGAAGCTAAGATCAAGAAAGGAGTTGAAGTGCTTACAAGAGATCCATTTTTGTTAACTGACAAACCTCTTGAAGATGTTACACAGAAACACCTTGATAAGGTTATCTCTGTTCAAGTGGTATTGGATGCTCATGACAAGCATAATGTCAAAGAAAATCTGATTCTATTTCTTGAAGATGGAAGGACATATCAAATGTCAGAATCAGATGTGCTGAACAAATCTCTGAAAGAACTTCAATTTTTTCATTATCTTTTAGAGATAAAGTCTGATATTATCAGGAGATGGTCAAATTTCATTATGAAGACCATAAGAGATAAAGCAAGTATTTCTGGTTCAAGGGTTACAGAGTTCATTCCAAATATAGTTGAAGATGAAGGAAGTGAAATTTCAGTGAAGGAGGATTCTGCTAAACTTGAAGTGATTCTGATAAAGAAATGTATGTGCTACAATGAAGATTCTTCTCATCCAAGGGTAATTAGACTTGTTGATGGTTTGGAAAGAAACCATATCTCAGCACTAAGGACTGCAATCTACCAGATTGGAAGTCAGAATGAAGAATTGAAGCAAGTCAAAGCTACAATATCTCAAGTCCTGAGGAATAAAGAAGAAAAGCTGATATCAAACTTTGTCAAGAATCACTTTGGATTCAGATTGACTCAGTGAGATTGGTAAAAGCTACAAGGGCTGTAAGTTGTAGTTAATTGTCAATTTAAACTCTCATTGCATTTGTACTTAAAATGTTTTTGACATCATCAAATCTATTAAATTGTATATTTTACATAATTTACAAGTTGGGGGAGATTGTTAGATATATTTGAGATGTCATGTCTAATATGATTTGTGTTTAGTTTTCAGAACTTAACAACAGGACATATCAGGACTTACTGCAAATCAGAACTTATTGAAGTCAGAACTTAAGGTGTCAGAAGAAACATATCAGTACTTAAGTGCGGGAAGACTTTCAGATAAGGAATACGGCTGATTTACAGGAGAAGATCTGAACTAAATCAAAAGAAGATATGCATGAAGAGTTAGAGGACTAGAAGACTTGTAGAAGATATATGATTGATATATTTTAGGAGACATAATTATATTCCATATCAATTAGAAGATATCTTGTAACTGTGTAATATATAAACACAGACTTAGGGTTTACACTAGAGGTGTTATCATTATCGAGAAACATTATTCATTGTAACCTAGCAGCTCTTAGTGATATTTGTTTATCACTGACAAAGAACAACAATTCATATTATAACAGAGTTTATTGAACATACTTGATCATTGTTACATACTTGTGTTCAAATCGATTTGATTGTATAAACACTGTATTCAACCTCCTTCTACAGTGTTGTGTGACCTAATACTTTTCTTTTAAAATCTAGCCAATAAAATACTACAAACCAAGTATATAAATATGTTTTCTTAATTTTTTTAAAATCACTATATCATTATATAACTTTACTTTTGTAAAATATAAGATTATGGCAGTGAAGTGGCGCCTCTCATATATCGTTTCAGTCTATTTATTTATTTTTTCAAAATTTTATGTTATTAAATAGGAAATGTTTTAAAACTATTTAACTTATTATAATTATTTATTATTCATAATTTCAGAATAATCAAGGTCGGATAAAAAAATAAAAAAAAAATAAAATATTATTTTAAGGTTGTGGCAAAGCGCCATTTAGTAAACTAGTTATAAATAATTAGGGAGTTGCTCAAATGAGAACCCACTATTATGAGATATGAGATCCAATCTTATCCACACATTTTATATATATTGATTAAATCTTATCCACACATTTAAATTTTAAGTTCTGTTTTTTATTTTTAATCTCTATCATCTAACCACCTCATTCCCTACCACCTGACCTCCTTCCCTACCAGCCTCCGCCATCGACCACCAGCCGCCATCATTGCCGGAAAAAATCGGCTGCCACCGTTGTCGGAAAAGCACCAGACCTCTCTCTCTCTCTCGCCCCTCTTCTCCCACACCCTCCCTCCTCCTGCCTCCACCATCTCCTTCACCACTACGCCACCTGAAACTTTGGCGACACAACTCCGCCATCATCAACATCTCTAATCAACCTCGAATTGCAAATGTCTCGCAAGCCAAAATTAAGATTTGGTGCTTCAGTTAAATTGTCGACTACTTGTGGACGAAGAGATTGACGTGCAGGGATCCTGTAGGTGATGGAGACGTTATTAAAGCTCTGTTCGAGTTTCAAAACGGAGGCGATTTGGTGATTTTCAATTCATATCTGAGAATTCTTAGTGAACCAGTTTAATATCCGGTGGTTTTCTATTTGAAAGCAATGATTAGCCGAAGACGGAGATATATGATTGTGATTTGATGGTCATGATAGTTTGGTTTACTGGATTATGTGTTTGATTTTAGTAATTTTTCTTCGACAGTGGTGATTTTTTTTATTCTGGTGGTCGGTGCATGGCCGAACAGAGTTGTAGTATGGTGGTTGTGGTGGTGATTTTGGTCGGAGTTGGTGATCGTGGCCGGATCTGACGGGAAGAAAGTGGATTAATGTGGTGATTTCTAGTTTTCGGCAGTGATTTATCATTACCCGACGGTGATTTTTCATTATCCGGTAGTGATTTTTGATTTAACGGTGGTGATTTTATATTTGACGGTGGTGATTTTCTGATGGTCGCCGGAGGTGATGGTGGCCGGAAATGTTGTCACCGGAGGTGGTGATGATTGATGGGTGGTTGAATTAGATAGAAGATGGAGGAATATTAAAATTTATAGATATTAAATCAACGGTGAGAGATGAATATGTTGAATTTGAACGAGTGGATAGGATTAAATCTCATATCTCACAACAGTAGGGTTCTCATTAGAGTAAAACCCTAAATAATTAATTACGTATATGCACAACTACTGACTTTCTCGATTATGCTTCGATTAAAATTCTCCATTACACCCTATTTTTACTTAGACTATTGAAGTTTTTGCAAAAATATAATTTTTTAAGTTTTAATTTCAAAAATATAATTATGCAATCGGATGTAATTTCAAATGTAATACGATATAATCTCAAATATAACAAAAAAATCGATAATTTTTCAGAAAATTTTAAAAATTGCATATGTACTGCTTTTTGTTATAAACCATATTTTTATAATTAAATTAAAATTATTATAAAATCGCAGATAAATTTAATAAAATTATATTTTTTGATAATTTTTGTTTACTCTTTCAATAACAATACGGGCATGTCTACTCTATTCCAAATCCATCTACTCCTCCGTTCCAAATGTTTCTCAGCAAAAGCTTTTCTTACAAATTGTACCCTTTCACAAGAATATAGAGATTGCACTTGTTTAAAAACAAAGTTTTTCACTTCAAATGTGTAATTAGAGTCCAGTAAATTGTTCATTTTTGACGGGTAGTATTTTGATCTTGAAATCTTATTATCTATCTTAATTTTATGTGGTAACTATGACTCTGCGAGGCATGGTGTAAAATGATATTCTTAATAAGAAACAACAGAGTTTTTTTCAAAAAGATAAAATAGGAAACATAGTAAGATACTCCCAATAATTTTACAAGATATTGCAAAACAACAATAATTTTACAATCCCAAAAAATCTATAACAAATAAATGTATTCGTATTTCTGTTATAAAAATCGGCCGATTTTTCAAAAATCGCCGATAAATTGCTCAAAAATCGGTAAAATATGTTTGTCTGATTTGACCGATTTCCGATAAATCGCCGATAAATCATCCGATTTTTTAAAAATCATCCGATAAATCACAAATCGGTACATCAACCGAATAATTCCGATTTCCGAAATCTGTAACACTTTATACCCAAAATCAAAATTTTTTGGATTTCTGGATATAAATACATTTTGTATTTCACAATTGGTGAATTAGGCTTGATGACCCCACGGACATAAAATCTTTCTTCCTCGCCCACGTGCCACCTCACGCGGAGCGCCCACCACCTTACTTTTAATAAAATAAATTAAAAAAACAAGGACTAGTGTTTGGTTTAGACTTTTTGTAACCCTACTGACCCTCATTCCACTGTTACACGCGTTCAAACGACATTAGCCTAAGTACAAAACGACGACTAATAAGATTCTTCTCCCAAAGTGGGACCCACGCGTCTAATCAGGCTTTCCTGACTTTTCTAGTGAGAGGAGGCGTGTAGTGGTAGTAACTCCACGAATAGGTGGGGCCCACGTGTTTATCACAAACGTCAAGAAAGCAGCCAATGAGAAGCAAGACGTATGTCACTTATCGACTGCTTTTAATTTCTTTTGAGGTGTCGCTTTCAGGACACGTGTCGAACTGCGTTGGATCGTCCCCTACTTACTTTGTGTTAATCACGGTGGTGATTGATACTAGTAATAGTCTTCCCCGTCTTTCTTACTAATTATTCTACCTATCCGTTTTAACTTTTTTTTAAAAAAACAATAGATTTAATTTAATAATAAAAAGCGCTTCATTTACATAAATGATCGAGTCGAATAAATATAAAATGAATCAAATCGTCGGTATTCATGCAAGTCTTTATGCAGAGACCATCAACCGATATCTTGAAGAAAATATATTTACATGTACATGTTTCATCACAATCCCAACGCATTTGAACTATTCATCATAAATGCAACTCAATATAAACTTTGATCACTAAATCAGATTCAACACTCACAATAAAGAAAAGAACAAAAATACTCTCACTAAGGAGAGAAAATAAACTAAAGATTTAAATAAAAAATTCAAATCTCAAAAAATGAAACTTAAAAGAGATAATCATTTTATCCTCAAATCCAATATGTTCCGCTTGAATTTAAGATAAAAGAAAATCCAAGTTCCGAAAATCAGATCTAAAAACAAACTAAATAGGTAAAAAAAATTCCATGAAAATAAAGATTAATTAAAATAAAATAAAATAAATAAAACAGATCAATGAATTTGGTGCTTTCCACCGGATAAACCGACGGGTCTCTGTTGTAAGTAAGGTATAGTTTTACCTATCCGTTTTGACTTCTTTTCAACTACGTAGCAACCCGGTGATCATGGTTTGATCGTGTTAAATTGTAAATATTGCAAAATTTAATTTTATTTTATTTTATCTGAATTGAAATTACATCGGATTTCGTGATTCAGATTTATTTAATTTAATAAATTAAGATTTATGATTTAATTCTAATTTTATCTTAAACCAATACGCTACAAAATCGAACTGCATATATAAAATAATATGTATTAGATTATTAATTATTTATTACTTCCTGCTTGAACTACATCGAAATTATCATTATTTAATAAAAAAATTTGTTTAATAGAAAATATAAATGTATGCCATTTCATTACTTTATCCCTCTCACTCATTGTTGAAATACTCTTGTCTATTTATTTACACTTACTTTTATTCATGTACCGCAAGGTTTTGGTAATTATTATTGGAGAAGTATTACTTATCATTACTTGATTAATATATCGTGATTTGCGTGTTATTAATGCATTTCGGTATGAAGATTTATAATTTTGTTCTCAATTAATATCAGTATCTTCTGATAACCATTATATTTTTATGACAAACAGATTAATCCATTAAATCAAATCATTAAAATTGCACTACATATCTCAGATTAGATGAATTGAGAGTCGCACGTTGGTTTGGAAATTTTAAAAATCACCGCATATAATTTGGTTTAGGTGATCTCTTATACGACCAAGCTGAATGCGATTACTAGATATCGTTTTAGGTTTAAATTTTATCCTAAAATCGTAACGCTTGGATCCGTACTCTCTTCTAATAACTAGTGAACCTAGTTGTGCGAGGAGTTGCATCATACCGCAACATTCGTTATAACACTTAATATGAAATATTCAGGATAAATTTTAAAAGAATATCTGCGTTTACCGTCCTAAAAAATTGAAATTCCACATTAAATACCTACATGTAAATGTAAACCGATCGACCTCGGGCGATAAAATTTGGGTAAGGCCTCTTTGAAGGCTTGTTCGAGTAGTGTATGAGCCAAACATATGAAGCTGGAGAAGACATGAGTCACGCAAGTGGCTAGGCAAACATTATATACAACTGTTAAGCTTAAAACGTGCGTATACCTTTCAAACTCCATATATACTTGGTGTGGAACATGTTTAGGTGTCAATCTTTCACCAGTCGGAAAAGCTGAAAACAAAACTACATATATTAGCAGGAGCGGAGCCAATTCATGTATGGATTAACGGGGACACATGTATTATAAAATAAAAAAATTAATTAATTCTTATTAAAATTTAAAAATATAAATATATTTATAATATAAAATCTTCCCGCTAAAAAAAGTTAAGTATTCTTGTAATGTTAGTAAAATTTTCCTATATTAAGTCATATTTAATTTTACTTATATTTATATGATTATAAATTAAAAATTAAATAATTGAAATATTAAATTTTAGCATTTAGATATTAAAAAAATTTGAAATTTTTAGTTAAAATGATAAAAAGAAAATGATATTGGATCACTGATAACTTGTAATGTATATATAATGTTCGTAAAAGAATCGGGCTCGGATTCACAACAGCACGAGGATAACGGAAAGTGGTCGTTTTAATTTGGACATGACAGTGAAGCAGGGTCTCCTGCAGATTGTCCCAGACAGTCTTTCCAAATCATTATAACTAAATTGCAAGAACCAAAGTATATTTTAGTTTTTGTGTTGCAATGTCGTATGGATTTTAGGGAAAGGGACGATAAGAAATTAAATGATTGACTAATTATACGTACTTACATTGTGTCATTAGCAGAGGATAAATAAGCAAATCTGTAATCATAGATGGCCTAGTACCTTCGATCACTTTCTGTGATTTAAATCAATTTTTTTAATATTAAATTTATGTATCTTATATATCAACTACGAATGTATTAGAAAAAATGCCCAAAATACACCATTTTTTACATTTATCTGTCCAAAATGCCAAGATGCGCGCGAACCGCCCAAAATACCCACGAAATACACATTTCACGGATGCGTAGTCAATCTTTCAAATTTTAATAAAGAATATGTATGTTCATGCGTATTCACTTTTTGATTTAAGAAGAACACGCATGTGCAACATGCTTTTTCACTAAAATACAAAAAGTGAATCCGCATGTGCCACATGCGTAGTCTTTATAAAAAATTGAAATAATAAATACGCATCTCTCACTTGCGTATTCAGCAGGTATTTTGGGCATACAGTACCGCTAATTGGCATTTTGGACATTTTTCTTTAAATGGTGGGTATTTTGGTTTTTCACCCTTCGCATTATTACTTACATCCATCACTTTCATTAGAACAAATAGGAAGAAATACAATATGTATTACTGCATATCGAACTCAAAACTTAGAATATGCTTTAAATAAGTGTGGTAGCATATATATTTAAAACTATTATGTCATTTTACAACGCGTGTAATGCACGAGTTTTTAATATTTTTAGATTATTTAATATTATAATAAAAAATATGGATCATTACTTTATTAATATATTCATAAATAATAATATAAAAATATTTGTTTTGGCGGGATTCGGACATGAATCTTGTATAGTGTATAAATAATAATATAAATTTTTGTTGTGTGTGGGGTTCGAACCTGGGAGTTTTAGTATTGTATAAATAATAATATAAATATTTGACGTTGGCGGAGTTCGAACCTAGGAGTGTATATTTTTTTAATATTTGAATCGAACGGTCCTGATTACTTGATTAAAAAGATCCGACGATCATAAATGGGGATAACAAAACCAACCAAAAAAAGGTATACCAAATTATTGTTGGAAAATTAATCTAAACTTGTTTTATTGTGTTAAAATTTTATTTTATTTGTTTTAAGATCGGCTTGTACATGTATGACTAGGTCATGCATTCAGTAGAGAATAAGTCATGGTCTCATTAATAAACAGAAGTACTGGAGAAAAATCAGGAGTAGTTGCTATTTTATAGGTCTAGTTGTTTATGCACGATGCACACTAGATGGTTTATATTTACTTGTAATCATTCATTTTATTACTAGTGGAATACATTATTTAATATATACATCATGAGTTTTTGTCACAGGAAGCTGTCTCGCTAATATACTTATATATAGACACATAAACAGCTACTGGTTCTCTACATTTGGTATCCGAGCTTACGGTTCTTAATGGTGACCCGCCGGTGTTACATGTGGAAAAGAAATAACCATACCCGATATGATGCCTTGTCGGAGTCTAAAAGAGAGAGAGAATGTCGTTTCTATTTTGCTTGAGGTAGGCGTTGCACAAGGATGGTGGCAAAGCTGCATATGTAGTATGGGATGCATGTGTAGTATGTGGCTGCCGAGAAAAATGAGACGGTGCCGGAGAAGCCTACAGAAAGCAGAAAACGAGATACATTGGCAGGATATCATGCAGAACGAGATGGAACACTTCTTGGAGGTGAACGTGCCAGAAGGGCAAATAAGTTGAAGGGCAGACGAGCAGGAAGAGTGTTAGACGGGAAAACATTAGCCATACGGGCTCAGTTTATTAGCCATACGGGCTCAATAATTTATTAGCCATACGGGCTGGGAGGATTGCATGAGACAAGTTTAGATTAAGGGGGAGATTGTTGGAAAATTAATCTAAACTTGTTTTATTGTGTTAAAATTTTATTTTATTTATTATAAGATCAGCTTGTACATGTATGACTAGGTCATGCATTCAGTAGAGAATAAGTCGTGGTCTCGTTAAGTACTAGAGAAAAACCAGGAGTAATTGTTATTTTATAGGTCTAGTTATTTATACATGTTGCACACTAGCTGCTTTATATTTACTTGTAATCATTCATTTTATTATTAGTAGAATACATTATTTAATATATACAGCATGAGTTTTTGTCACAAGAAGCTATCTAGCTAATATACTCATATATAGACACATAAACATCTGCTGGTTTTCTACAATTATACATCATTATACTTATTATAGTATAGATAAATAATATAGATTTAACTAAATTGTTTCAAATTTAACTATTTATGAATATAAATTATGTTCATTTTTGTTTATTCTCTGCTTCGGTTTCTTAAATTTGTTGTGATGTGTTAGATTAGTACAATGCTATATTTTCCACCAACTATAAAACTGTACTATTTAGCATATAGTTTACCTCACAAGTACAATTGTCAAATTAATTTCACTAATTGTGCTATATCAAGTATTAGATAAGTCCAAGAGTATGTTCGCTCAATTCTTAAGTATCAGAGCAAGTCTAACATGAATAAGTATGTTTATCTCCACAATACTACTTAAATTTGTTTAGTATATAATATTTTACTATTAAAAATACATTGAATCAATTAAAATATAATGTAAAAGAGAGAGAAAAAGATGGTGGTCCTTATAATGTGCCCGTTTGAGAAATTTTAAAATAGGTAACTTACGATTTAAAATGAATAATTGACTTATAAATAAATAAATACTTATAAGTTATATAAATGTTTGAATAATTTTTCTTATAAATCAGAATTGTTATTACTTAAATGAAAAAGTATGTTGTTACCGACATTCCGCTTATCAGCTTATAAGTTATTTATTCAACTTATAAATTGGTCGACAAATACTCATCGATAAGTACTTACGGGCTTATAAATCAATAATCAGTTTATAAGTTGTTCGCTAAACAGTCCCAATATATTATAAAATAATAGTTACAGGATTCTTAAAAAGATTGGTACTAGAGTGAATAAATGATTTTAATAATTTAAGAAATCATTAAAAGATTGTTGGAACATATTTTTCATTCTCGTTTTTTAAGTTTCAACTTAAGAGCTTGGATAAATAGTGGGTTGGACTTGCTCAAACGCTACTAGCCTGGATTTGCTTAGCAGATTAAACAATAGTTAAAAAACCAGACTCGTGAATCCTATTTTCATTCTTTTAGAAGAAGGTCCTTAGTCCTGACCATGGAGCAGGAAAAAACTCTGGAATGGACAATAATATTAAACGTGGCATGTGAAGACAAAGATAACAGCAATAGCATAGCAGAGCTTGAGTTGGGGGTAAGTTTGAAAATTGGTGGTAAATTAAGTAATACGTGGCCCTTTGTACAACCAACTAAACGATACTAGGCTACTACTACTAGCTCCCCGATATTGTTTATCTTAATGGAGTAGGTATCCTTCTTTACGATTAGAGTCCTCCCTTCTCATCCTTTCTTTGCCCTTGACCCGTCTTCCCTATTTTCCTCTTCACATTTTTATCTATAAACTACTACTATGATTTTCAAACATACATCAATTATTGGACATTCTTTTTCATTTTCATTTATTTCTTCTGTCGGGATCATTTTCATTTATTTAATTATGCTAGAGGAATACATTCAAAACTCACTTTGACGGGAGTATTTAGATTTTGAAATTTTTTACCATCCCAATATTTTTATAATTTATTATGGACATGAAAATATGTACGTGTAATATAAAATTCGGTAGATAATCTTATTTTAAGAACTTAAAATTTTAGAATACTTGATTTTTCGACAAATAATAATAATTTTATTCTCCAAAATATACGGAGTAAGTTGCCAGGAAAAATAAGTTTGTTATATGCATTCAACCAATTAAAGTTTAATTCACATTTATGTCGGCAAAAAAAAGGTACATAGATACATATTTGAAAGAGTTAAAATCGATATAGCTGGCTGGGGTTAAAAAGGTGCTGTGCCTGTAGCTGTAAATTATGGTTATGTGCAGAAAGAGATGGGGGGAAAAGGGTTGGCAATTTGGCATTTACTAAAGTTGTTGTGCACTATCTATTCTATATGCTATCAATTTTACCAAAAGCAAATGGATGGTGACTTTAATGTTATTTTAATTATTACTCACACTATATAAACTTTCATTTTGTTTTTTTATACTTTAGGGATAAATGGAAAATGCATTGGGGGAAACTGGAGTGCACTGTATTTCCCGATAGTGGCGTTTAAAGTGGATTATTAAAGATGACTACAAGTACATGGTATTGCATTATTTTAAGCTATCTAATTAGGGTTACCAAAAAGACAGACAACTATATATATTATGTTCAATTAAAATTTTCCTCCAATCCAATGTCTTAAACAAAAGTAGATCCCAGCGACATCTACCTTTTGTGTGCATGCTTGATTGGTATTGTAGAATAATGGTATCTTCATCGCGTCTGTATATTTTAATTTTGTGTGTGTGTTTTCGTGATTGTTAACTTTTTTAGTTTTTTCTTTTTATGAATTAAATAGGAAATGGGTGGGCTGTTCACCCTTGTGGAAATACATGCTTAAGTTTTGGAAGTATTCATGCATGACAAAGTATACACAATTCTAGATCCTACCAACATATCATATCTACATAGAATACTTCACTACGAAAAAGATCATGCAATTTCTGCTGCTAACTTTTTCTCCCTTAAATAATTACATATATTAAAGATATAAAATTAGTACCCAAAATAATTATACGATGTCAAGTATTAGTCTTTTATTTACTAAATAAAAAATAGACCACCTCTCTATTTATGTCAATAACATTATTTAAAATAATTATTTATTGAAATTAATATTATACATGTACAGTCATATTCAAAAATAATGATGAATATAAGTGATTTAAAAGTAAAGTAGACAGTATGAATGTCAACTTAAATGATCCGGTTGTAGATATAAAAAAGAAAAAAAAAAGCACTGAAAGAGACATATGAGAGAGGCCTTATTTGTAAGTGACCTTATCGTTATTGATGTTATCGCTGTAGCTCAATCATTACATTCTCATATATATTCTTAGCTACTACAAGGACTCTGGGACAGAATACACATCCCTACCTACATGTTATGTTTTAAGGAAAAAGATTAATTAGTTTATTTCACACTTTCAAGGATATCAAGCCAAGCAGGTTTTCCATGTTTTTTCTTAATTAGGCGAGATTGATTTTATAATTAAACATTTGACTACCCTAAATTTCGAGCTCTCTGCCTTTTTTATTTCCTTTAAAATAAATTTAATATATGAACAATTTCCTACAAGTTCAGGAATTCATGTTGAGATCATCTCCTATTAACTGATTAATAAGCAGCGTGAATGTTGAGGGGGGGAAAAAGAATTAGGCCCAAGTGGCCCAATAATTTAGGAACTGTTGATCCAAATCCGTAGCTTTGGGCCGCTGTGATGCTGTAGTAGACAAGAAACGTACGCCTTTTAGGTTTGAATTTCAACATTTCTTAGTAGTATTTTATTTTTATTTTTATTTTTGTGGTAATTTTAAGTATAAACTTAAATTCGAGACTAGAATATCACCGACGATATTATGCATATTGATTGGTTAAAAATAAATGTACGTTAAAAAATGAAAACCCTATTTTATTTGCAATTCTAACTGTAACTATTTATTTACAAAAATATAAATGCCACGTCAAAAATGCATGAATAAACTTTCATGTCATTTGTACATCCTGGAATGGCTAGCCAAAATAATGATGCAAAATCGTTAACCACTACATTTACCCTCCCAAAATATAGATATCCCACGCCCCGGTCTACTCTTTTCCCCTAAAACTCAAGTGGCTTAAATTCATGGCAGTACCATAACCCACAGACCATGAACATACTTGATTTCCCCAAGTTTTCGTAGCAAGCACAAATCAAGTTCTCCGTAAAGTGCTGCATAATATATTTCCATTCTATTTTTCTCATGTATGATTCATCATATGTAACAATGTTGGATTAGCTTACATAATGAGGTAAGAAATGAACATCTAACATGAGAGAACACTATAAAATTATAATTCACTACAGGCTGCTTCTAGATATACTGGTTTACAAGGGAACTGAGCTATGTACAGGTTAATAAATATAATGTAACAAACTACCAACCGTAAACAGGGTGTGCTACTTGTGGTGGCAGGAGATGGAGATCTTTGGAGTGTTGATGATCGTACTCGAGGGTCCCTGGTGTAGCCCCTGTACACAACCTAAGGAAGCTATTTCCTGTTAAAACATAGTGCGTAAAAGCCATCCCTCCATCAACCATATCTGAAATATTTGGCATTGAAACTGATTTACTCATCTTTTTATTATATTTCTTTGGTTGTGAATCACTGTCGGTGTTGGTCAGAATCTTGTCAAGATCGGAATACTCCATGAACCTCTGGGTGGCGGCTTCCCATGAAAGGTGGTATTGTTGCTCTGGAGTAAGAGGCCGAGGCTCATTAACCATTGCTTCTCTGATTTTTGCAACAAAATCTTCAGGGGTTTTGTAGGTCAAGCAATTTGGAAATGACTTAAAAAACTCATTAGATGGATGTTCTGCACAAACAACAAACTTCCCCATTGCAAGAGCCTCAGCTGTAGCAGTGCAGAGCACGTCACTGACACTAGGATTGATGAAGACTTTATAACTGCAAACCAAAAAATATGTGTTACTTTCCTGTGAAACTAAATATAGGTGTTTATAACCACCTTTGTTGCAAAAGTGGAACTCTAGAATTGAGCATTAATATAGCAAAAAGATACTTCTAATCACAGGCTAATGTTGATAATCAAGACAAATTATAATGAGCTCAATTCTCAAGGAAGAACTTCTGCACAATCCTAACATTCTTTTCATTGCAATATTTAAAAGATAATCATTTTTTTCGGTAAACTATTTCTTTACTACCTAACCTAGTTCCTCAATTTTCTTGCAAGAAAACAGAGTGGAGCATAATATGAATTGACTATATTAACTAGCAAACTGAAAGTTTTTTGCGGAAATAGAAAAAAACAATATATTAATGACAGGATATACACTGCTTACCCATGGAGAGAATCATCAGCGTGATCTCTGCCCTTCATAAATTGGAGATTTAAATCCAGTCTTTTGGCTGTGCTTTGAACTTCATGGGCATCCTCTCCATTTCCGAACACATCAACTTTAAATCCATCAAGCTCAGTTTTGTGCTTTGCTAATAAATCTATCAGTTCTCTATATCCCTTTGCCCAAACCATCTTCCCTAGGAAGTATGCACCCTTTGAAAACGTTTTTTGACCACACTCCCTTTCTGCAGCCACTTTTTCACCAATCTTAAGGAACTGTGGATTCACACCATGGACATTGCAGATCTCAGACCTAGGTAAATCTTGTGTAGCACCTGAAAGTCGAAGAACCTGAAAATATAAAACCGGTTCCAGAAACTGAGATTATTAATTACCATCAACTTAATCCCCCAATGAATCCTATAATCATGTGCAATACAACATAGAATTAAAATAAATATTTGTATATTTACATGCTAAGATCCGCACCTTGTTGCAATAAGCTCTTGTGAGCAAATTGTTTACATGTTTTACAAAAAAAGCTTGAAGAGCACCATTCTTCTCTCTCTTGATGTACTCCAAGTAATTCGTGTGAACTATACCAACAACATGATTAAATTTATCAGTCCAACGTTTTCCATGATAATACCAATTGAGATGTTCTGGTTCCTCTAGGATAGCAATGTCAGCATCCTTCGAAGAAATAAACTGAGAAGTGTCCCCAGAAGGCATTATACTTCGCCTTTCTTTTGAAAACTGAAATAAATAATAACATCCTATTAGTACAATATATAACGAAGATATTTAACAGCTTTACTGAGGACTTTGAATAATAAGAGAACTACCTTTCCCGGATAAAATGATATCTTAAAATCAGCTTTAAAACCAACCCTTTCCTCAAGCCACCTTCGTATGTAAAGCTCTTGCTCTTCTGGTGAACCAAATGTAAGATTGTTTGGATAAACTAGTTCTTGATCAGCTCTACAAAGCCATGGAACCAACAGGGTAACATTTTGCATTGCAGATTTTGATAAATATGCTGCTCTGAACAATGGATTTACAGCTGTTCCTGTCATCCAAGGTAGGCTAGCAGTTGTGACGATGGCTACATGCCTTTTCCCATCTGACACATCATGCTTGGTAGAATCGGTCCACAACCCACCCTCATAACAGTGACCTGTGCTTTGCAGAACACTCGCTATTCTCATGTCTAATTCATCATTAATGTTATCACTTTCAATAATGGAAGCTTCTTCTGAAGAAAGAGAACTTAGTCGAAGATGGCTCTTGCTTTTACTGCACAAGCTCTCCACTATCTTGTCGGATATACCTGGCGCCAAAGGAATAAAAAGAAATTTAATATTAGTAAATTGAAATCCGGGAATAATCAATATATAACAACTGCAATTAGGCAAAAAATGATTGATAAACTATAAAATACATAAAAATATATAGCCTACTCCTCAAAAGAGAAATAATAACTATAAAAATGGTGATTAAATGCAAACTAGTAATCAGGGTTTAAAAACAAATCACTTCTCATAGTCTCACAGATCACAGGTGTTGCATCCAAATCACTAGGTTCAGTATATAAATTACCGGTCCTTATTTCCAAGTTGGTTTCCATTGGAGCGCAACCCTCTTCTCTCTGTATTTATATTTAAAGTAGTGATACTAGATACTATATTATGAATTATGATTGCAAGATTCAATATTTAAGATGACATCTGACCGGCAATGCTTCAAATTTTTTTACAAATAAATAGGCAAAACAATTCACTGGGTTCATTATGTCCTAGAATTTAAAAAAACGCAAAATGATGACTGATGAGAAACTAAAACCCAGTTTATGAAGCCATACTTCAACTATCTACCTACATTATGAATAAATATGCATTTTCACCCCTAAAATAGACAGATAAATAAGACATGGATGCAACAACCCTTGAATCGTTCGTGACAAATTTAAATATCATTGTATTTGATGTATAATTTAAAAAAGTGAGATAAAACCCATAGATGAACATTTTAATTATATGTACATGAATTCTGCATTATACTCTCGCCCGGGTTCCCAAAATTCAAAATACAAGTAGGAACATGCCCCGGAAGTCTGTGCTCTGTGCTTATGTTATCAGATTTAAACTGGCAACTTAATCAAATTTTGTAAAGTATCCTAAAGCTTTATTTCAACATTTTTTTCATCTCCTTTTTATTGGGAAGTGTAATTAAGTTTGATGGGAAATTAAGTTCGTGTAGTCTGTACCAGCAGTTTACAAACAAAGGGAAAGGTTGCTATCTGAAATTAGCATTCATTTCAAGGTGTAAAATCAACTTAAACTAAACGGATGCCAGATCTAGACACATATAGTTGGTATCATTAAAAAACTAGGGCAAAGAATGTTAGCTATTGTGTACAAATTGCAGTGGTACAAGTACGGCACACATAGCAGTACAATATACAAGTCATGTGAACATATTCAAGCAAGTTAAAAAATTATTACGGACTTACTTACCTCGGCTAACCCCAAGCTGATCCAAGAAGGGTTCAGACTGCCTAACTAAATGGGCCAACAGTTCAGGAAAATCCAGAGGTGGAACTTCCTGCATAAAATCGAGAAATACAGACACAAGTTTAGATAACTAGAAATTATAATCTTCAATAACAATATTGCTTTCATTTTCTCCCAACACATCTCTAGCTAACAAGATAAAAAACAATAAAAATGGAAAAAAAGAGACTTACATCTGCGCGCACGTTTCCTTCATTTGTCTCCTTAAGAATTAATTTCTGAAACACAATAGTAGAAAAATGAATTCGTTAACAGAAGGCCAAGCAACAATAAATCTGAAACCTATAATTCTAAGCAAATACAGTTCAATACACATAAAAAACCATCAGAGAATATAATCCAGGTTATCAATCACTCTAATGAGCAAAAATTTCAAACCATACGCAATATGTTCAAACCATACCAAATTATTTTTAAGCTTATCAACAAATTCACTCTTACTAAACCCTCCGAAAAGCTCAGACGACGAATTCTTCTGCTCAAACTCCCTCAACCTTAGCTTAAAGGCCTTAATCGGCTCCCAATCTTTGGAAAAACCTTCCTCATTCTCCCTCTCCGTCTTAAACCTCTCTCTAACCCCTCTCAAAAACCTCTCCCTCTCCTCAAACTCCTCCACCTCCGACACAATCGCGTTCTTAATTGCCGACAAATCAATCCGTAGCTTCGCCCGCGGACTCCACTTCTCCAAAACCCTGCGACTGAAGTCCGGCGACGAGTAGGCCCGCCGGAACTCCGTGAATTTCGGCTGTAAGCGTTTAACAAAGTCAATCTCGGCGGGAGCTGACGTGGCGGAGATGGCGGGAACGGCGAAAGTGGATCGAGAAGCGGAGGTGAGAAAGTTCTCGAATTCACGGTCGAAAGAAGAAGCTAGGGTTTTGAATGACTTGGCTCTGTCTTTCATTAATTGGAGATCGGCGTCGGCTGAGTCTTTCACTTCTCTCCATCCTTTTGTGATGAATGATAGTGCTTTTTCTGCCGTAACAGTTGACGCCGGAGATGCCGCCATTGACGACGTGATTTTCGAGGTGGTGGTGGTGATAGGAGCGAGAACTGTTATGTTTGTTTGTGTGTGTATAGTTTGAGTTTGTGTGTATATACAGAGCGTGATGATGATGGGTTTTCTGGGTCGAATTTTAACGGCTGGGAAAATTTGGGTTTTGCGACATTCTGAGTGTTTTTTTTTTTTTGTTATCGGGAAATAACGGGACACATCACACACGTGAAAGTTTTTTGTTGGCCATGTCGATTGTCGACTTGGCTATCACAGTCTTTGTAAGATTCACGAACCATCCAGCAGCTTTTAATTTCTACTTTACTAATTTTTAGGAAAAATATATCCCTAAAATTTCCAGGTTCAAATTTTCCTCAATACCGTTCCAAACTCCTTAAAGATGAATATTCTCATCCAAATTCCCTTATACTTGGAAACTGAAATACCAGTAATGTCAATTATATTTGCAAATTGCAACACAAGAACAACATTACAAATTGTGAAACATATATGGTACTTGAGCAATTTTGTGGAAGAATGATAAAAATAATCGATGTTTAAAATAGAACTAATTAAAATAATCATTCCGAAAAAAGTGACTCATTTTAGTCAATTAAATACTCAATAATCCCCACTCTCAGGAACAGAGTTGGCCAAATTTTCAGAGAATGATCATTTTTCTTAATTTTAATAAAATAAAAATAGGCTAAACCTGTGTTTCTCCGAAATTATGTTCATGTCTGTGTTCTTTTTTATTTATGATATTGGTTTCCTTATTTATTCAATATATAAATATTAGTCTGTATAACTACTGTGTAACTGGCATAATTGCATGTTGAATTTTTTATAGTTAAATTATTCAATTACTATGAAATATGAGGCAATATAAATAATAATACACATATAATTGGTTGAGCTCAGAAAAGCGCATGTCCGCCATACACAAGCGAATAAAATAGCTCGTGGGCTTCTGAAATTGTGAACCCACAATTATCTGTCTCCAATATTTCTTCACCGTTCATATTGTTTCATGGGACACACATTTGAATGTAGAATGATCTGTTACTTTCCTTGTTCCTGTCTTTTTCTGTTTCTGGTGTTTGTAGTTTACACTTTTCATTCACCTCATTAGTTCCGTCAAGTTATCAATCTCTGCTTGTCATGCGTTCTATGAGATAGATAATCAAGAAATGTTAAGAAATCGCCATCATGGAATATACCATACAACAAATTAGATGCTTTATGATACCAGGAGTATAACACATTTTAACTACTGCTGCCCCGCTCAAATCCCATAGTAAGAGAATAGTCTCATTTATGAAGTGACAGTGAGTTCAATACCATAAAACTAATTTCTTATTTTACCTGAATAAAATTACAGTAACAAGCCTATAGTGGCTGAGAATCCAAGTAAAATAGCCAGTTGAGAAGATTGCACAAATGAGACTTGGAAATTAGCTACATCGATATTAAAATAGCCTTATACAACAAGTACACCGGTTTCCTAATACAACACGGAAAATTCTATGGTGGCTAAGAATCCCAGTAAACCAGTATCCTGGATTCCACCGACAGTTTCTGAAAATACAACGCGGAAGATGCTAGCGGCTTAGCAATTCAAGTTTCAGCATTCCAAAGCTCATGAACCCTAAAGATTAGGGCGACATAAATCTATCCTTTTCACCTAATACTATTTTTGATTCTTTTCCACCTATGTGTTTAATGTCTCCTTGCACACTGTTTCATATCATTCAAAACAAAAAACGTTAACTGCTGCTGCATACCCAACAAAAGCAAAAACCTTTATCAATGTACATAAAAAATAAGTCTCAGAATACGAACTCACGTGCATTCTAATGATATAGTTCCACCGAGAAACAAAGGTTGTTGACAGTCTATTGAGATCACAAACTTTAATAATTACGAGCATGAGTCATTAAGTTTTACCATACTACAAGACAGTAAAAGCCATATTGAACTCAAGCCTTGAATACTGCCCAACTAAGATCAGACTCGGATTGGCATTACAGAATTACTAGAAATTGTCTTTTACATGTCTGATATCTTTGTTTTTTATAGTTTAACTCACGAACACGCCAGGAGTCGAACCCTTGACCTCTCTTAGAGATACCAAGACCTCGACCACGGACCACTGCATCAACCCTTTGTTGGTCAGATATCTTTGTTCATGTGATATATAAGGTGGGAGAATCTCAGGCGAACCAGTTACAGGTCAGAAACAGCGATGGCAACTTAAAATGGAAGTCAATCTAGTGGACAAGACCACAAATTACCCCCAGCTTATTCCCAGTCTGTATTAACACCTCTTTGCGCAAAATTCTTTCGCCCCCTTATGATTTAATTGTTTTGGTGAAAGAAGTATAATTTATATCATTGAAAAACAAAAAGAAGTACGAGACTTGGATAACAAGTTATATCCAGAAGAGGGTCAGCAGATACTTCAAGGCTTGAAGACAACTTCGCATTCCAAATGAACAGGAAGGTTAAATAAATAGAAGGATGTACTCTAGGTTAATAGGATCAATTAACACTTTATTTTCAGCACAAAGAAAACAAGGGGAAACATAAATGATGCAGGACAAGTGAAGCGCGCAGAGAGTGAACTCACAAAACAACATCTATTTAAAGCAAAAAGATAAGCATACAAGGAATATAAAAGTTTGAACTTACAATTGCTTGTCTTCAGCTTTTTCTTTTTAGAATTGCACTCATCACCTCTGCTGCAACTACTGCTGCTCGGAAGATTATAATCTCGTAAAGGATGATACATCACTGAAGCCAACTGCTCCTTTGCTGCCTGTAGCCTACTCTTCTCATCTCTCTGTTGTCATACATATGCAACTATCATAATTTTCTGTAAACCACTTCTGTTGAACTTAACAAATGATATAGTATCCATTAAACTCTTACTCGAGCCTTGTCAAATGCGGCTATTTGCTGTTTGCAAAGCTTGACCTCCATGTCAAGTGCACTGGTTCGAGACTTCACATTCACAGTGCATTGCTCAACTATCTGTTTTTGCCTATCACGAACAATCTCCGGTTGCCATACATTTAATGCCACAGATGCATGCCTAATAAAATCAAAACATCAATTCGATTACACATTGTCAGTTGCTTGATACATACACTTCTATCTTTCAATTAAAGCACATTATTTCTACATCCGTTTCAATATGAGAAAACAATTTAATATCCTATAAAGTGTAAACATCAAATGCCCGACTAGTATTCAATTTTTAAGTTATGTTAAGGATGAATTCAATTGTCAAATTGGTCATTGTAGAACTATGTACATATCTAACTCTGAAAATGGCTTGTTAAATGGCATAGTTCAGTATTGTTCATCGATTTCTTCGCACCATTAAGTCAATAAATTTATATACATAAGATGCATTATAAATGGGACGGTTACTTAATTCATCAAGTCTTGCAAAACTAAAATGTTGTTTCCAATATTTCATTCACATAGGGGTTCCATGTTTGTCTTAAAATCAACAAAAAGGAAGGGGTAAAGTTAAATTAGCCATAGTTACTGACATTCTGAATACCTAGAAAGTTTGTCGATTTTGTTAGAGACATGAGACTAGCAAAAATGCAAAATAGCAAGTAACCAGCTGTTCTTTTCAAACTACTTGAGATCTCCAGCAACTATAATTGTGCTAGATCGACACTTATTCGAAATAACAACATCAAACAAAATAGAACAATACAGTTACCTGACATTTCGTAAATTCGACAATTCTAAAGCAGCTGCATTCAACCTCTCAACCTCCTTCCCCAATTTACTCCCAAGTTCCGAAACCCTCCTCGAATGCTCGGCAATACTACTTACAATTCTAAGCACAGCACGCTTATGAGCCAAAGCCTTCTTCTCTTTATCCCTCTCAAAACTAATTCAATTTCAATAAAAATCAAATCTTTATCAACCATATCACCAAATCAACAAAATCTAAACCTAACCCATCAAAAATTAAAGCAAATGAAACTTGGGTTTCACTTAAAAAACTAAAATTACCACAATTTGTATTGGGATTTAGCTGAAGAAGATTGAATACGAGATTGGGAGAAATCGGATAAAAGAAAAGAAGACCAAATAAAGTCTTCGCCGGAGAGACGTTTTAGAGTTCTGCAAGTGATGGAAAGACTGCACAAATCTTTGTAAGTTAAAAGATTGAGGGAGTTTTCAATTGCTCCGATCTCTAGTACTCTCCTCCATAGCTCGTCCGGCAGCACCGCCATTCTTTTTTGTTTCCAGAAGACAGAGATAGGCTGTTTAATCCAATTATACTTTTGTACTCCCTACATGCGTCTTATTTTAACTATTACGTAGGCAAACCGATGACAATTTGACCGACAATTAAAACAAATATACATGTTATTTTAAAATATTGAAAAATACATTTTGAAGAGAATATATTTTTTAATGATATAAATTTTGAATCATATTTGATTATAAATAAAGTGAAGTTTACGGTTAAAATATAAAAAAAATTGAGCATAAACTAGTCAAAAAAACAAGACGTATAATATAAGATGGAGGGAGTATAATGTTTTAAGTAAAAGGTTAATATAATATTTTTATGACTTAATTGCATGAAGATGCCGTAGTTATAATATTTTTGCATAAAAATGGTTAATTTTTAATAATAGGTACCCGCATGACTCTTTTTTAATATTTTTAACACGCGATTACATTCATCAGTTGTATCTAACGGACATTACATATCTCCAATTTTTTAATTAAGCAGAGGGCTAAATGGTAAAAGCTTAATTTGTACTCACATAACACCTCTATTATTATCAAATAGGTAATATAATTTTCCTCCAAAAAAATCTCTCAATTCCCCAACCGCTGAAAAAAACCCTAAATTGAAGGTTGATTGAAACTTGAATCGGAGTAAAAATGGCGTGGAGACTAAGGACCAGAGAAGATGAAGATCATTTAAAGATTAAGCTAAATCAGAATATCCTAATTGCCTGGTACAAACCTCGTTAATCTAACTTCCCCTTGAAAGAGTCAAATAGTCATTTTGTCAAAATCCAAATCAATCTCAATTTCCTTTAAGATGAGAGCATCCTGCATAAAGAAGATATAAGTTATAACATAAAAGTACATGTATGAATTATGAAATACTAAAATGCATATGTACCTTGCTTGGTTTTTTTAAGCCCGTAAAGTTCGCGTACCCAGTCACCACCACACAATAACATCTCCACTGTATCAGGTTTTAAACAAGAGCGGTGTGGCTCAATGACTCTTCTACCAGCGCAGAAAGTCGATTCTGAAGCAACTGTGCTCATCGGAATAGCCAAGATGTCGCGAGCCATATTTGACAAGACTGGATACTTAGCACTGTTTTCTTTCCACCAAGCTAATACGTCAAAAGCTAATATTTAGCACTTGTTCACCTGTGTCATCTGATGGAGTGTTAGATATATTTGATAATGTCATGGCTAATATGATTTATGTTTAGTTTTCAGATCTTACTTAACAGGACAAATCAATACTTAACTGGGAGTCAGTACTTATACTGGAAATCAGGACTTTAGGATATCATTACTTATATTATCAGGAGATAATCATCAGAAGTTGGATATCAGAACTTAAGTGCTGAAGGACGATTAGATAAGGAAAGTAGCTGATTAAAGGAAAGAAGATCGAGATAAACATAAGAAGAGATATGCATGAAGAAGGAGTTCCGTGAAGAATGGAATACTTGGAAGAAAAGATATCTGATTGATATATTTTAGGAAGCAGAATTATATTCCATATCAATTAGCGATTATCTTGTAACTGTGTAGTATATAAACACAGACATAGGGTTTACACTATAAGTGATATCATATTCGAGAAGATTATTCATTGTAACCCTAGCAGCTCTCGTGATATTTGTTCATCACTGAGAGGTAACAGTTCCATACTGTAACAGAGTTTATTGTTTCAATAAAGTTTGTTTTCTGTTACTCAAGATATTAAAGTTCGATTTGATTGTATTATACACTGTATTCACCCCTCTACAGTGTGTGTGACCTAACAAGTGGTATCATAGCCTATCTGTTAACACACATACAGTTAAAGATCCAAACACAATCATGTCTGACACAGAAACTCCAACTAAGCCTACCAAAACTGAAGAACCTCCAAAGACACAAATTCAAAGTCGGTATGAAACCATCAGAGTTCCCATACTGAGACCATCTGAATATGCCATATGGAAGGTGAGGATGACCATGTTTCTGGAAGCTACAGATCCAGAATATCTTGATAGAATCAAGGAAGGGCCTCACAAACCAACCAAGCTCGCAGTTGCAGTTGCAGGTGAAGCAGCAAAAACCGTACCAAAGGAAAAGATTGATTATACTGCTGAAGATATCGCATCAATTGCTAAGGATGCTATGGTACGACACTTACTACATAGTGTCATTCATAATGTAATGTCAAACAGGGTAATTAACTGCAAGACTGCTAAAGAGATATAGGATGCTCTGGAAACAAGGTGTCAGGGAACTGATACGATTAAAAAGAACAGGAAGACAATACTCACTCAAGAGTATGAACACTTTGATTCAAAGGCTAATGAATCATTGACTGATTTATATGATAGATTTGTCAAACTCTTGAATGATCTGTTACTGGTTAATAAGGAGTATGATCTTGAAGATTCAAACCTTAAATTCCTGTTAGCTCTTCCTGAATGTTGGGATTTGAAGGCAACAACAATAAGAGACAATTACAATCTTGATGAAACAACTCTTGATGAAATTTATGAAATGCTCAAGACTCATGAACTTGAGATGGAACACAGAAGCAAGAGAAAAGGAGGAAAGTCAAGAACAGTTGCTCTTAAGGCTGAAGAAGAATCCCCGAAGGCAGCTACCTCAAGGAAATACAAGGGTAAAGCTCTTTTCACAAAGTCTGATACTGAGTCATCAAGCTCTGAAAGTGATGATGACTCAGATTCTGAAAGCTTGCCTGAGACTGATGCTGATGAGGAGATGATGAAGCTGTGTGCTCTTATGGTGAAAGGGATCACAAAGATTGCATACAGGAAGTTCAGGAAGGGAAAGAAGTTTTCCAGGAAAGGCATAAGTTCTGATAAAAAGAATTTCAGAAGATCTGAAGGCAGAGGAGGTAAGTCTGATAGAGGAGATTATACCAATGTCAAATGCTATAATTGTGGTGAGAAAGGCCACATATCTCCTGATTGCAAGAAGGTAAAGGGTGACAAAGGCAAGGCTCTTGTCACAAAGCAGAAAAGCTGGACAGACACCTCAGACTCTGAAAGTGAGGAGAACTATGCATTGATGGCAAATGCTGATAAAGAAAGTGCTGAGAGCAGTTCTGAAGCTTCTGAAACAAAGGTACCTCAGACTACTTATGCTTTTCATACTGATGATATTAATGAGTTGAGAAGATATCTTAAAACCATGTTTGTTAGTTATAGAGATCAAACTTTAACATGTAAAATATTAACTTCTGAAAATCTTGCTTTTAAGAAAAGAAATAATTTCTTAGAAAAAGAGTTAGTTATGTTCCATCAAACTCAGAAGGATAGAGATGATGCTTTTTATGTTAGGGATGAAGTGCTAAAAATGATTGAATCTCTAAAAACTGAGTTAGAAAAGGAAAGAGAGATTATCAGGACTTGGACTAACTCTGGCAGAACAACTCAAAATTTGCTAAGTAGTGAAAATTGGAAAGAAGGCTTAGGTTATGGAGAGGATAATAATGATAAAGGAACTGTAGAAATTAAGCATGTTGTTAAGCAAAAGCCAAAGTTAAAACCTGTTAAGTTTGTAACTATAAAGTCTGATAATGAGAAATCAGAAGTTAAAGAGGAATTAACTTCTAACAAACTAAAACAGGAAAAGACAGCTGAAGTAAACATAGGCTTAATGACTAAGAAGCAGCTTAAGCATAAGCTGAAAGATGTTAAGAATGCAAACAAGATAAAATCACCTAGGAAAAATGGGAATGGAAAGGAAGGTGTGAATAAAAGCAATGATTATAAACCTGTTCCTGATGCTTCTAGGAAAACATGTCATAACTGTGGAAGTTCTAACCATCTGGCTTCTTTTTGCAGGAAGAATAAAAACATTAACTCCTTACCTTCAAAATCAGGAGTTAAAAGTCAGTCTGTTAGATATAAACCACAAAATCTTTGTTTTCATTGTGGTAGTTTATGGCATTCCATTTATACTTGTAAGGAATATCATAGTTTGTACTATGATTATTATCAAATAAAACCTTCTTTGAAGAAAGTTTCCATTGTTCCTTCTAGTGTAAATTCTGATACAAAGTCTGATAGTGTAAATTCTGATAAGAAAAATGTTAACATAAACTCTGATGCTAAATCCGCTACAAATGTTAACAAACTTGATAAGACCAAAGGATCCAAGCAAGTCTGGGTCCTTAAAACTAATCATTAGTGGTCTTTGTGATTGCAGGGCAACAGGAAAAATATTATAGTTCTGGACAGTGGATGTTCAGGACATATGACTGGAAATAAGGCCCTGCTATCAGACTTTGTGGAGAAAGCTGACCCAAGTGTTTCTTATGGAGATGGCAACATTGGAAAAATATTGGGATATGGCAATATCAATCTTGGGAATATCATCATTAAAGAAGTAGCTCTGGTCTCAGGACTTAAACACAATCTGCTGAGTATAAGTCAAATCTGTGACAGAGGTTATCATGTTGATTTCTTTGAAGAACACTGTAAAATTATGAGTAAATCTAAAGGCAAAGTTGTTCTGAAAGGATACAGGCGTGGTAATATTTATGAAGCTAAGCTTTCAACAAGTACTGATGGTTCTGCAATCTGTCTGATGAGTAGAGCATCAATTGAAGAAAGCTGGAATTGGCACAAGAAACTCTCTCATTTAAATTTCAACAATATAAATGAACTGGTCAAGAAAGATCTTGTGAGAGGACTGCCAAAGTCAGTATTTGCTCCTGATGGCCTTTGTGATTCTTGTCAGAAGGCCAAACAAAGAAAATCTTCATTCAAGAGCAAGACTGAATCATCAATTCTTGAGCCTTATCATCTACTACATGTTGATCTATTTGGTCCAGTAAATGTCATGTCTATTGCAAAGAAGAAATATGCATTGGTCATAGTGGATGAGTTCACTAGATACACATGGGTGTATTTCTTGCACACAAAAAGTGAAACTGCATCTATCTTGATTGATCATGTCAAACATCTGGATAAATTGGTCAAAGATTCTGTAAAAACCTTAAGGAGTGATAATGGCACTGAGTTCAAGAATTTGATAATGGAAGAGTTCTGCAAAAACCATGGAATAAAGCAGGAATTTTCTGCTCCTGGAACTCCACAGCAAAATGGAGTTGTTGAAAGGAAGAATAGAACTCTCATTGAAGCTGCACGTACAATGCTTGAAGAAGCAAAGCTTCCAACCTATTTCTGGGCTGAAGCTGTGCAGACTGCTTGTTTTACTCAAAATGCAACTCTCATTAACAAGCAAGGAAAAACACCTTATGAGATGGTGAAGAAAAAAAAGCCAAATCTGAAGTACTTTCATGTATTTGGATGCAAGTGTTTTGTTCTCAAGACTCATCCTGAACAGCTATCCAAGTTTGATCTAAAAGCTGATGAAAGAATCTTTGTTGGATATCCACTTTCCACAAAAGCCTTCAGAGTCTATAATTTGAGAACAAAAGTGGTCATGAAATCTATCAATGTCTCCTTTGATGACAAAAAGATTACTGGTCTTGAAGATTTTATTGACCATGATCAGCTGAGATTTGAAAATGAAGACTCAAATTCTGATACTGAAAATCCTGACAGTCTAAGTCCTGATACTGTAAATTCTGATGGATTAAACTCTGATGTTATTGAAACTGTGGTGACTACGCCAAAGGAAGATGCACCTGTGCAGGGGGAGCATACTCAAGATCTTACCACATCTCAAGAAACATCAGAACATACGTCTGGATCTTCAAGTTCTGATTCGTCAAGTTCTGATAAGCCAAGTTCTGATAGTGCTGAAAATCTAAATTCTGAAGAATCCAACTCAGAGAGCATAGTTTCAGGGGGAGCGTCAGAAAATGAAAATGAAGACAGCATGGATCATGGGGGAGCATCCAGTTCTAGAGAAAACCTTTCATCTGCAAGGAAGTGGACAAAATCACATACACCTGATTTAATAATTAGAAATCCTGATGCAGGTGTCAGAACTAGAACAGGTACTTCAAACGAATGTATTTACAATTCTTTTCTCTCTCATACTGAGCCAAAGAAAGTGGAAGAAGCTCTTCAAGATGCTGATTGGGTGCAAGCAATGTAGGAAGAGTTAAATGAATTTGAAAGAAACAAAGTCTGGACCCTAGTGCCAAGACCAAAGAATAGATCTGTTGTTGGTACAAAGTGGATATTCAGAAACAAAACTGACAGTGATGGCATAATTACAAGGAATAAGGCAAGGCTGGTTGCAAAAGGATATTCTCAACAGGAGGGAATTGATTATGATGAAACATTTGCACCAGTTGCTAGGTTAGAAGCCATAAGGATATTTTTGGCTTATGCTGCTCACAAAAAGTTTACTGTCTTTCAAATGGATGTGAAAAGTGCTTTTCTCAATGGAGAATTGGAGGAGGAAGTATATGTTGAACAACCTCCAGGCTTTGTAGACTCCAAACATCCAGATTATGTCTACATGCTTGATAAAGCACTTTATGGACTTAAGCAAGCTCCTAGAGCATGGTATGAGACTTTAGCTCAGTTTCTTCTGGAAAGTGGATTCAACAGAGGAACAATAGACAAAACACTGTTCTACCTCAACCATGGAAAGGACTTACTTCTGGTCCAGATTTATGTTGATGATATCATTTTTGGGTCTATAAATGACAGACTTTGCAAGAAGTTTGCCAAACTGATGCAGTCAAGGTATCAGATGAGTATGATGGGGGAACTTAGCTATTTTCAGGGCCTTCAAGTCAAGCAGAATGAAGAAGGCACTTTTATTTGTCAAACTAAGTACACCAGAAACTTGCTGAAGAAATTTGGAATGCAAGATTGTTCAAGTGCATCCACTCCCATGGCCACTGCAACAAAACTGGATAAGGATACTGGTAAATCAGTAGATATTACTGATTACAGAGGTATGATTGGCTCTCTACTTTATCTAACTGCTAGTAGACCTGATATCATGTATGCTACCTGTCTTTGTGCAAGATTTCAAGCAGATCCAAGAGAACCTCACTTAACAGTTGTGAAAAGAATTTTTAAGTATCTTAAAGGAATAACTGATCTGGGATTGTGGTATCCTAGAGAATCAGATTTTAAACTAATAGGTTACTCAGATGCAGATTTTGCAGGTTGCAAAATTGACAGGAAAAGCACAAGTGGAAGCTGCCAATTTCTTGGAGGCAGATTGGTTTCTTGGTTCAGCAAGAAACAAAAGTCAATTTCCACATCAACTGCAGAAGCATAGTATATTGCTGCAGGAAGTTGTTGTGCACAGATTCTTTG
This sequence comes from Apium graveolens, assembly GCF_009905375.1. Classification (NCBI taxonomy): domain Eukaryota; kingdom Viridiplantae; phylum Streptophyta; class Magnoliopsida; order Apiales; family Apiaceae; genus Apium; species Apium graveolens. Next base: position 214,834,640 of record NC_133656.1, read on the forward strand.
GATGAAGAATCAGTTATTGGATTATGGGTTAACATATTTCAAAATCCCTATTTACTGTGATAATCAAAGTGCTATTGCTATGACAGGTAATCCAGTTCAACACTCTATGACAAAGCACATCAGCATCAGGTACCACTTCATAAGGGAACATGTGGATGAAGGTACAGTGGAATTGCACTTTGTTCCAACAGATCAACAACTAGCAGATATCTTCACAAAACCATTGTGTGAAGCCACTTTTACAAGATTGGTAAATGAACTTGGAGTGGTTTCAGGTTCTTTCTCTAAATCTGCTTAGTCTTGTTCTGTTATATCAGACTTTATGATCAGTATTTACAGAATTTAATCTCTTTGTGTATTCTGTGCTTAATTGACAAATGTGTTTAAGTACTGATTGTTGTCTGATATATGTTTCTAAACTCTGATAAGTGATACGTCTGTTTAAATAACTATTCAATCCTATGAGGATAACTGTGCTAGATGCTGACCTAGTAGTCTTCAATAAACAAATGATCCCATGTAAGAAGTAATTATTTCTGTGGAAATCTATTGACACAAGCAAATTCTGATAATTGAGCTAAGTTGAGTTTACTTTGTTTATCTTATTACTAAGTCACAAATTAGAATACTGCTACTCATCTGTTAAGTTCTGATACTAGTAAATCTGCTGAATGCACTAAGTGCTGATAAACCTCACTTATCAAAAGGATCAAAGAATAAAATCAGGTACTCCTTTGAGATCTAGAGTAAAAATGTGGAAGGGACGACCCAAGTGCATTGCTGGTATTAAGTAAATATGCATTAGAAAAGCAAAATATTTTCTTGGTGACTTTTCGCACTCTATGATTACTGGAGAAATACTCTGATAATAGCATAAATTCTGATAAGCAGTCGTGACTCACTTACACTGAGAAGCCACTGTGAAATGGAATTTAAAAAGATGCACAAAATTAGCACAAAATAGTTGAGGTGGACTCAAGCATGAACTCATTCAACAGTAGGTTACAGAATAATGACAGCTCTTTAGCAAAGTTTTAGTTATGCCTTATTTCTAAGATATACTGAAGTGAATTAGACTTTACTCTTTGTCTGACATTTAGCTTAATGCACACACTAATCACTCCATATGAATGATGAAAATTACTGTGGTGGTCTATGTTATTTTAGATAAACAGTCATTGTGTCACTTTGCACAAACTCTGAGGACAAGTTCTGATTGCATGTTCTGATGATTAAGTTCTGAATAATATAACTCATAACTTGTATGAGGACTTACTAAGATAGGCATTCATTTTTCGAGTTAAGAAATTATGTTCTGATGACTGTTAAGTTCTGATATAAGTCTAAGTTCTGATATTACAGTCTAATTCTTTACTTGACTTATCTGTGGATAAAATTTGATAACAGTCTCGGTTCAAACTAGAATATGTTGAAGTGGAAGATTAATAGTCACTATGGTTAGGGTTAATACTATTCGTACTTGAACAGTCAACTTTTACTTGCTTCTTGTGCGCATTAAACCATATTTTCTCTTTCCAATGAATGTTTTTCTTTTTCCAAGTCTGGGGAGACGAGGTAGAATTAATTCTACCTGTCAGCATTAAATTCCTTTGCGTCTCCTGGCATTCTCTTGCCTATATAAGGAACCACTTCACATCAGCCTTCCCATCAAATCTTTTCTCTCAACCTCACCTTACCTTCATACTTTTTCTTTCAAAAATACCATGGTCAGATACAACATGTTTTTGAACTACGAAACCTTCAATATGGAGCTAAGTTGTGCCGATTGGCAGCAGGAATGGCATGTCACTGCCATTCCTGATGAGATATGGGACTCTGTCCCACAGGAGGTACTCACCCACCTCCTGTTCTTCTATATGGACTACCATCGCCATCTGGAGCGATTGGAGGAGGAAAGGCTGGAAGCTCTCCGCCAGCAAGAGCGAATCATTCGACTCGCCATTCTGTTTGTCAAGAGTAGGAAGAAGAAATGATTTATTTTCTTCTTCCTGTTTTTCTTCATCATCAGCCTTGCCCTGCTTCTTGAGCTAGGACAAAGGCTGTTGACATTAGGTTTAGCAGCTTAGGGAAATCTTGTACAAGTGCTGATGTATTTTCAATTTTATGAATGTATTCACTTGATATATTAATGAAATTTATTTTTGTTTCAAGATTTTGTCTCTAAGTTATTTTGTAATGCATTGATAAATCCTGATAAATACTCATATTCTGATGACCATATAAATTCTGTTTTAATTTAAGTTCTGATTTTACTTTAGCAGTACTTACTCATATGATTTATTTTGGTCATTTTCACTTGATTTCTTTTCTAGAATATTAATGTTGCAGTGAAAAATAATTAAATAAGTGGGAACGGTTTCAATTTTGAATTAAAACTGTTTTACCTTGATTAATGGAATATCTGGGTAAGTGGAACGGTTTTTCCTTGAAAAAGGCAAGTGGGTAAGTAATGATTACTGTTTTCTCGAGCCCAGTAACTATCCGTTATTACTGCATGTCTGACAGGTGTCCAACGGTAACATTTTTTTTTCCAGAGTATAAGTAAGAAAGAGAGAAGATTTTTTTTAATCTTTTATTTTCCTTCTTATTTTTTTTCTCTCCTTGCTTTTACTCTCCTTCTTCTTCTCACGTTGGTTTTTCATACAGACATTTTACCAAACACCTAACAGGCACTCTTAAATCTCAATTTTTCACATGGCACCTAAGGATTTAATCATTGATGGAGCTAAATTTGTTCCAAACAACTATGCTGCAGTTCTTGATCATGCTGAAGCTCCATCTGAATTGCATTTTGTGCAAGATCTTCTTGCACACAGTGAGATTGGGTATGCATTGACCCAGCCTTCAGTCTTTTCGAGCCAACAAGTTCTGACATTTTGGCGGACTGGGCACTTTGATAATGGTGGTACACATGGCACTCCTAGTATTGTTTTTGAAGTGGGTGATTCTTCATATGCAGTTACTCCTGGTACAATACGCAGGGCTCTACATCTCCCAGAAGGATGTACTTTTTCAATTCCAAAGGAATCCGCTCTTCAGGAGTTAATGGCCACTTTGGGGTATGAACAGAGTTTGGCAAAACCTGGGCAGTTGAAACGGGCTCATATCAGAAGAGAATGGAGCTTCTTCTTCGACTGCATCACTAAAGCTTTTGGAAATAAGTGTTCGAATTTTGATGCTATCCCAATTATGAGTCAGCACATCGGGTATGCTGTTATAAACCAAACTCATTTTGATTTTGTAACTGCAATAATTGGTTTTATTGGGGATAGGATGACAGAGGATAGGAATGTTGTTTATTTTGCTAGATTCTGTCAACTTATATATACTTTTTATACTGATGAACCTCAATTAGTCAGTTCCTCAACTCCACCTTTTAAGGTTGCCAAACGCTACTTTAATGACCTGATAAATGCTGACACTAAGAAATCAGTGGTTAGACCATTACAGATTCCTCAGTCTGTAAAACAGATCTTAGTAAATGCTGATCCTGATACTTATAGATCTGTTTATTCTGATGTCCAACCAACAACAACCACCCAAACACCACAACAATCAGCACCTACCACTCATTCTATTCAACCAACCCTCAGGCAATATATCAAATCCTATCTCTCCACTTCACAGACTGTTCAACCCTCATCCTCAGCACCTACTGTGAAGCCTTCATCTTCCAAACCTAAGAGGACAAAGACTGTTCCTCAAACACCTCAAAAGAGAAGGAGGATTGCTTTGAGAGATGAATCTGATACTGAGGAACAGGTTCCTTCTTCAGAACCTGTTGTTAGTGAAGCTGAGAAAGAGACTTCTCAGAAGGATTCTGGAATTGGGGGATCTAGGCTTCTCAAGAGGCTTAGAAGAATGACAGTTCCTGAAACTCCCCAGGAATCCAAATCAAAAAAGAGATACAAGAAACAGAGGGCAAATAGACCAGTTTCTGATGATGAAGAGGAAGCAGCTAATGAAGGGGATCAGGAATCTCTGATCTCACAAGAAAAGAAATTTACTAAAGTCACTTCTTATCCATCAACTCCATCTCAGGAAGCTGTTTCTGAAAAGGTCAACACACCATCTGTATCTCCTGTTGATCCAGGCACAAGTGCTGATATTGATGTTCAAAACTTGGTTGTGCCTGAAGTAATTCTCTTAGAAGCTCCAACAACAACTAATCCTTCAACAACACCTGTTACTGATGATGTTCAAACTCCAGAGTTATCTACAACACCTTCTCTGCATCTAGATGCTGATGATCAGACTTTAGGTGAGCATCAGGATATGGCTGTTGATCAGAACTTAGAACCAGATCAGCAATTAGAGGATGCTGAAGCCTCCATTGCTACTCACACTGTTGTTTTATCAGAGGATACTGATTCTGTAAGTTCTGATGCTGCAAATGCTGGAGATACTGGTGATGCTGCTCCAACTGCAGATGCTGATGAAGCAGGTCCTTCAGGACATGCTTCTCAACAAACTATTCTTAAGTCTGAACTTGTTAGTTACCAGAGAAGCACCAGTGCCTTGGAGTGAAACTCCTGCAGGACAGGAGTGGACTAAGGAATGGAACTCAGTTTCCTGTGTTCCAAATGAAAAACATCTTGCTGAGCACTTGACTAAAGCTGATGAAATGTTAAATTTTGATGATTTCAAAACCCAGCTTAGAGTCACTGCATTGAGTACTAAACATCTACAAGGTCTTCATTCAACTACTCATGCAGAGCTACACAAGATTCAGGAAGAATTTATCAAACAGGAACAAGTTTAAAAGATTGATAAGAAAAAGTTCTTCCAACCTACCTTTGACAGGATTACTTATATTGAGAAGACTCAAGATAATCAACAAGCTCAGATTGATGATATTCTGAAAAATCAAGCTTCTCAGCAATCACAACTTAATGAAATCCAAGCCTCAGTGGAATTGCTTGTTTCTCTTCTTCTACCTGCTCATGCCAAAAAGGGGTAGAAAGTAATTAAGTCCAAATGCAAGACTGACAAGACACTGAAAGGGAAGGATGATGAAAAGGATGATCAAGGAAACTCTGGAATGGGTAGAGGTCATAGTCAAGGTAGAGGTTTCACATCAAGAAAAGCTGAAATCACAAGTCACAGGACAAGTTCTGATACTGGGAAAAGAATAAGTTATGCTACTGGTAAAAGGATAAGTTCTGATGAACTTTTAGATCTTGATGAGGAAATGTCAAGACAGTTATTTCTTCAAGAAAATCCAGGAATGGACTTGGAGAGTTTAATGGAAGAAGAAGCCAGACTTAAATCAGAGAAAGTCACATCTAAATCTGAAGCTTCTGGTAAAAAGCCACTTCCAAAACTCAAAGGCATTGTGATCAAAGAAAGGACACATACTGAAGCAACATTGGCTAAATCACAACCGCAGATAGATCCAAGATCCAATGGTAAAGAAAAGGTTGGTGAACCTATCAAGGTTTATGTGCCTCCTGAGGATGAAAAAATTACTGATGAAAAGGATGATCTTGCTCTGACTTCAAGAAAAGTTCTTAAAACAACCTCTGGCATGGCTCAAGTTGTTTAGAGTCAAGAAACTGTAAGTTCTGATATTCAGAAGAAGCAAGTAACCTCTGACATAGCTCAAGTTAACTTGATATCAGAAGATAGACCAAAGATACTCCTACCAGGTTTCACTAAAGCAAAACAGACTCAACCTTTGAAGACTACTGCAAGTGGTTTTGAAGCTAGAGTAGTTACTGGAAAGAAAGCAAGAGATAAAACTAGATTGGGAAGTGCTGATGAAAGAAAAATACATAACACTACCAATGATCCAACTTCCTTGAGTGAACCAGGTATTGGAGCAACTCCTGAGAGATTGAATCAACTGGAATCTGTACAAATGGTTTATCATACCTACTTGAAAGAATACATCTTGTTGTATTTCATGATAGATGGTAGGGTTTATCATATAAGGCAAAATGCCATTCCATTGAAGTATTTTGAAGAATTGGAGCATGTACTATTCTTACTTCAAGTGGATGACAGATTGACAGGAACTGCTGCAAACTATTTGAGGGATCAGATTCGGAGACAGAAAAGGCTTTATTCTGTTAAGTCTGACATCACATATGTTCCAAAATACAGAGATCACAAGGGTGATATAGTTGAAATGAAGCCCAATTTTGCTCAAATTATAACTACCTTTCTAGGGTACAGGGCTGTGGAATTCAATCTTGAGTCTGATAAAGCTTATTTGATCAGACTGGATCAGGATATAAGAAAAGCAAAGATTAATGATCTCAGGGCTGCAATCTTTCAAATTGGTGAAGATACTGCAGAGCTTAAAGATGCCAAAAGGAGAATGATTGATGAACTTAGATATGCTGAGAGATGTTTGTTGAAGAACTATCTCAGAACAACTCCTGACATCAGAGAGATCAGAAGATGAAGCCAAGTCAAAGATCTACAACTACTTAAATTTTGATATTTGTACAGACTGAAGTTGTTATCAGAAGTTAAATATTGGTAAAGCTTTAAGGACTGTAAGTTGTAGTTATCTAGTCTAATTCTCATGTATTTGTACTTAATGTTTTTGACATCATCAAATATCTGTTAAACTTGTATATTATGCTAATTTACAAGTTGGGGGAGATTGTTAGATATATTTGATAATGTCATGGCTAATATGATTTATGTTTAGTTTTTAGATCTTACTTAATAGGACAAATCAGTACTTAACTGGGAGTCAGTACTTATACTGGAAGTCAGGACTTAAGGATATCAGTACTTATATTATCAGGAGATAATCAACAGAAGTTGGATATCAGAACTTAAGTGCTGAAGGACGATTAGATAAGGAAAGTAGCTGATTAAAGGAAAGAAGATCGAGATAAACATAAGAAGAGATACGTATGAAGAAGGAGTTCCGTGAAGAATGGAATACTTGGAAGAAAAGATATCTGATTGATATATTTTAGGAAGCAGAATTATATTCCATATCAATTAGCGATTATCTTGTAACTGTGTAGTATATAAACACAGACATAGGGTTTACACTATAAGTGTTATCATATTCGAGAAGATTATTCATTGTAACCCTAGCAGCTCTCGTGATATTTGTTCATCATTGAGAGGTAACAGTTCCATACTGTAACAGAGTTTATTGTTTAAATAAAGTTTGTTTTCTGTTACTCAAGATATTAAAGTTCGATTTGATTGTATTATACACTGCATTCACCCCCTCTACAGTGTGTGTGACCTAACATGGAGTTTCATCTCCGAAGCTTCTAATATTTTCTTCATATACAGCATTCTCCGGGATAACTTCTATGTGCGCCCTTTTTGATTTTATTGATTTCATTTCGAATCTGAAATTTTTGATATATTTAATCAATTAATATTTACCGCAACAAAGCTAAAAACAAGAACAATTTAACAGAATAGGTGGCTACGAGGTCATGGTCAGGTCGAAGCATCCCAAACCAAAACAAATCTAATAAGGTTATAAATCACAAACTTAAAAGTTAAACCAAATCAAATATTAAACCCTAAAATCAAAGAGAACTTAATTAAACATACCAGTTGAAGAAGATGAATTGAACTGGATAGCTTCCTTCTCCTATCAAAGCTTCTCGTGCAGAAGTTTTAGTTTTGGCTAGGTCGTTAAAGTGATTACTCGATAGTCGATTGTCGATTGATTATTCGATTATGTTTTGTGTGTAATTGTGTAAGCAAGTTTTACATCTACTCTGGGTTGGGTTGTGTGTATTTCTCCTGGTATGGGTGTTGGGTTGGGCTTAACAAATTGTTTTAATTTGGGGCTCATTTTTGAAATAACTTAAAATAATGTTGACCAACTCGAACTCGACTCGAGTTCGATTCGACTCGAAAAGTTCGTGAACAACTCGAACTCGACTTGGTTGTTAACGAACTCGAGTTCGAACAAGAAAATGTGATCGATAAGCTAATCGAGTTCGACTCGACTCGTTAAGAAAAAACTCGAACTCGAACTTGTTTATGAAAAACTCGACTCGACTCGGTTCCTTTACAGCCCTATGAAGATGTCTTTAAACCCTATCAATGTCCCGAATATACTGGTAATTTCTATACTCCTTACTTGCATGTATATTTCGTTAATAATAATCATAAAATTGGGGGTTTTGTTTGTTTTGATCAATAAATGTGTATATAATGTGATTTTTCGCATGTTAAGTATATTTTTGCACTTACTAGTAACTTATCTGATATCATAGTATTACAAGGGTTTGTTTGAAGTAATTATCCGATTGTGTTTGCATAAAATGGTTTAGTTTACTTATTAATTGGGTTTTGGGTGTTTTTTATGTCAGATGACGAGCTTTTCTCAATTAAACTGTATTTTGATGGTGAACTGATAGATAACCCTAAGAGATATAATGGTGGTTCTGTTGTATTTGTGGATTTCTATGATAGTGATGTTATTAGCCTACTATAGATTAAAAGTATGTTAGTTGAAAGTGGATCAAAGGGTGGGTATGATGTATTGTACTATAAAATACTTGGAACAACAATGGAATATGGTTTATTTGAGTTAGAGACATATGTTGATCTTATGCTAATATATACATTGTTATCTAACAAGGAAAGACCTAGGACAAAAAGATATGTAGAGTTATTTGTCACTCACCGCTTCAGCCATTAGAGGTTATCCCTAGTCAAGAAGAAATTAATATGGACAATACCTTTGGACAATCTACACAACAAAAAATGGATGAGGAATAAGATATAAGGGAATTAAAGGGTATTGTCAAAGATTTCTCAGATCCTGAGGATAGTGATGAGTATAAATTGAATGTGCGTGATAGTGATGATGAGTCTTGGCACTCAGATGCCTCAAACAAGGATAAGAGTGATGATGATCTGGTGTTTGAAAAAAAAATGATAAAATGATGTTTATTTGAAGTAATTATCTGATTGTGTTTGCATAAAATGGTTTAGTTTACTTCATGAATTTACAGAAACAAAAGGTGCAAGAAGGCAATTCATCTGCAAATCCCTCAACAGAGCAAGACTAACAAAGAATACATGAGATGATGCAGCATCTTGAAGATAGACAGAATCATGGAACCCAAGATAACTCAACCTATGCCTTTGAAGAACAAATCAGGAAAGACTACCCAAAGAGGAAGAGATGAATGTCATGTTTTATGATTGTGGTTGGGTTTGATAAGAATAGTGTTTTAGTAGTAATGTAGGTGAACATATTTATGACTGCCATGTTTTATGGTTAGGGTTGCTAGTTGGCATTTGATATGGCTAAATCTTAAGGATTGCTCTATTTTTGGCCATTCTGTTGTTGGTTATGTAATAGTTAGTTTTAAAGGTTTCAAGCATTCCTTTTGTAAGCCATAATTTGGTTACCAAACTATGCTATTTTGTGGCCAACAATGGATTATGACATATATGTTATGCTTTGGAATCAAATAGTTTTATGTGTACTGCTAATTAAGTTATTATCTATAAACATATAATCATAGGCTAAAGACACACTTAATTGATAAACATATAAAAATTACAACCTTCAAACATCTTCTTTTACATCATTAACAGATGGTACATTCCAAATAAAGGAGAACACAAACAAAACCACTAAAAAAGCATCCTATTTTACATCTTCTAGCTTGCAATTTTGTCTTCTCCACTTCAACTTGTAGTCCATGCACCTTTGGAAAACATCAACTCTGAAAAACCCACAACCACGACTACCAAGAGCACATCCAAGAAATTTTCGACCGTTGTTAGCCTATGTTTGAGCAGTCCTCTCCACAGCCCAACTTCCGCAAAAGCATTTATATGCCATGGTGTATCAGTGTGTGCAAGTTATTGGTTTTGTAGTTGGAGTTATACAAATTTAGAGTTGTATGTGGTTATATAGATATACAACTCATTATATAGGAAAATAGTTGTTGAAATAAAGTTTTCTGATTTTACCCTTCATTTTAATGTTTGTTAGATGCAACTGACGGAACGCAATCGCGTGTTAAAAATATTAAATAAGAGTCATGCGACTGCCTATTATTAAATGTTGGTCATTTTGTGCAAAAACATTATAACTGATGCCATCTTCGTGCAATTAAGTCTATTTTTATTTGTAATCTTCTCTCTACCTAATGATCCTTAAAATTGACATTATTATATTTTACCTTGATTACATTAAAAATTAGATTAAGCGAATAATAAAAAAAAGTATACTTCACATATATTATGAATCATATGAGAAATATAAATAATATAGAAATTATTTTACCCTCCTAATAAGATTTTTTTAATGATATTATTGACCTCTTTTTTGAACTTTGGTCACGCTCAAATATTGATTTCATATGATAATTTACTCATTGATCAATAAGATCAGGATTAAACTAGAATGATATAATATATGTCTCTAGTTTAATCTATAATATGTGGTTAAATTAATTATATTACATTGTACATTATTCACGAAATATTTAATCGAATCATCGATTTTATAATTAAAACTTGGATATCAATGATGTATTACTAAATAACGCTCATTATTTAGAATTTTAATATATGATATTAAAATTATTATCAATGTAATATTAACCTAAAGGGTCACACAAAGAATACTTGGATTAATATTTAATTTAAATTTGGATTTAAATCAAATAAGTAATTTCTAGTTATTTATTTTGTGCATAAAATTGATATTTGGTTATTTGACAGATGTTTCCTTAAGCATGCAGGTTCTTCGAGAGTTCTAAGAAAAATCAATATTGAAACATACGAGTTCTTTCAGAGTTTTAGCAATGTGTATTGCTACATTCAAATAAGCATCAAAAAAATTTAGATGAAGCAACATTGTAGAAGAAATAGGTGGTTCGAACTAAGCGTACTGAGGTTCATAAGCATGTTTCTCCTGTTGATTACTTCCCTGATAAGCGTATTTTGGTTGCGACTAAATCTTGGAAGTAACAAAGAGTGAGTTTTTGGCCAGGACACTAAGAATTAAGGAGAAAAATGGTTCTTACGGCGTAGATAAGTCCCATGTGAAGAAAATCATGGGTCAAGGTATTGTGCCGCTTACTTTTACGTACTTTTATGTATAATTGTATATCACTTTATACCTATAACACACATATATGTGCACACACGAGCCGAGGGTCTTTTGAGAAAACAACTTCTTCATTCTTTGGAACGAGGGTAAGTTTGCGTGCAGTATACCCTCCCCAGACACTGTCCTAGGCTGTGTACGATTGATTGATTGATTACTCTTTTCGATTGAAAAATTAGCTTTTTACCCATGCATCTTTATATTTTTCTTAAAAAACAATTGTTGCTATAATTAATCTTGTCGAGTTATCCTATTAAATTTAAATTGAACATATAAATATTTAATTTTAATTTTTCATAATGATTATCAATTAAAATTTGTTGATCATGTTTAGTAAATTTTATAATTTTTGTTCTTTATCCACTATAATAATTCTTTCTTATTACACAATCTGCATTAAATTTTTATGTATTTTCAAATTATGAAACTGAAATTCATTGCATTGTAATTTTTATTATATTTATACATTTAGTTAAGAAACTGCCAAGTTCAAATTTAGAATTCTATTAATACAATATTTTTATTTGTAATCTTCTATCTACCTAATGATCCTTAAAATTGACATTATAATATTTATATACAATGATTATTGTACTTTGATTCATCAAAAGTTATATTAAACGAATAAAAAAGTGTACTTCGGTTATATTATGAATCATATGAGAAATATAAATAATATAAAAATTATTTAGCCATTCTAATGTTATTAGTGTTATTATTGGTCACTTATTTAAACTCTGGTTACGCTCAAATGTTGATTTTATATGATAGTATACTCATTGATTAAGATCATGATTAAACTATAATGAGAATGATACAATACATGTCTCTAGTTTGATGTATAATATGTGGTTACATGTATTTTATTACATTGTACATTATTTACGAAACGTTTATTCGAATCACCGATTTTATTATTAAAACTTGGTTAGCAATGATGTATTACTAAATACAGCTTATTGTTTAGAATTTTAATATATAATATTATAATTATTGTCAATGTAGTAATAACCTAGAGGGTCATACAAAGAATACTTGGATGAATATTTAATTTAAATTTAGATTTAAATTAAATAAGTAATTTCTAGTTATTTATTATTAATTGATTTAACTAAATGTATAGAATGAATATAATTTGAATTTTCTATTATTAAATTAGAAATTTTGTTGTTAGATGATTAAATGAGACTTAATTAGAAAATAAATATTAATTTCAGATTTAACATAACTCAAATTATGATTATGGTTAGAATTTGTTTTTTCATCTCCTATATATATATATATATTCTTATGTTGCTGATTATTGTGTCTTAAATACCACACTATTATGTTTTAGTTTAAGATATTTGGATTATTAATGTTTATGTTTTATCGATTATTTATTTTATAATTTATTATATTTTTATTTATCGTGATACAAATGTTAGATTAATAAATATCCTTAAAATATGATATGCATTCCGTATCTCTAAGTACGTAACTTATAAATAAAATTATGGTAATAGTGTCAATATTCCTAAAGGTTTATAATCAAGTATTATTATTAAGAAAATAATAATGCATTAAGACTAATGGATTTGTTAAGTGATGATCACATCTCATTGATCATAAGTATAGTAAAAAGGACAAGCACATGTAATTGTACATGGTGCTGAAGCCAATCAGGTTAGATTAGAAGCTAAGGAAGTTCAAATGTCTGAACAACTTACAGAGGTACAGAATTCAATGGAGCTGATTCTTTCTCTACTACTTGGTGATGATGCCAAAAAGGGGGAGAAGATTGTTAAGTCTAAATGCAAGCAGCTAACATTGACAAATGCTGATGATGAAAATCCCGATAGAGGTAATAAGGAGGGACAGAAGAATAGTGTAAGGAGAAGAGGTGAAGAGCTAGTTGGGATTAGTGGCTCATTAAAAAACTGTCACTAAGTCTCAATCTAGACAAGGTGGAGAAAGTAGGAGAAATGAAAGAAGAGTTAAATCTAAAGAACTGACTGTGACTAAAACAACTCAACAAACTCTGAAAGTCACAACTGCTGATGATGACCAAGGTATTCTGGAGATAAAAGCTGGTGCAGAAGCAAGTCAGTATCTTCAAACTCTGAAAGTAAAAGGTATAAAGACAACTATGTTCTACAAGGACCCAAAGATTCAAGCATTTGACTCTGAGGTGAGTAGAAGAATCTTTGAGAAAGAAAATCCCGGAGTTGATCTAGAACAACTAAGGAAAATGGAGGATAAATTTAAGAATTCCATGAAGACATCAAATACTGATGATGTTGTTATCTCTCAAGATCCATATGAAGATGATCCTTCTAACAGACCAACCAAAGGGGTAATCATAAGGGAGGTGAATCAGGAAGATACTGGAAGACCTCTTAGGTCCCAAGCTATTTTAACTGCTAACAAGAGTCATAAGAGGAAGAGAAGATAAGAGAGAAGTCCAGGCCTTCAAAGCCTAAAGCCAAAGCTATTGCTAAGAATAAATCAGTATATAAGGCAACTAAATCTCAAACACTGATATATTCAGTCTATATAGTAGCTCAAACATTTGATACTGAATAAAAAGTTGAAGAAGAAGAAGTCAGTCAAGCTCATTAAAGAATGAAGATTCATGGAGTTGACAGGGATGAAAAACTGAAGTTAACCTCTGATATTGCTCAAGTTAATGAAGAAGCAAATGTTGTTCTTCAACCAATCACAACCTCTGACACTACTCATGTTGATGATTCTTCAAACCCAATTCAAGCTGAGTTATCAAATCCTAATTCTGAAAACATAATCTCTGATAAGCCAGAACTTACTTTTGAAGAAAAGAGAAAGTTGTTATGGGGAAGCAAAAAATGTGCACCTGGAAGAGATTCCTCTGAAACATTAAAGAAGATTTACAGTGGGAGTTCTCATGCTAGAAAACCTGGAATCACAAGTGGTCTGGGAAGGTTAAATGCCAATCCATCTATAGGTGATGCTTTGATTCTAAGGAAGCATGCTAATCTGACAGAATTCGGAGATAATATGATGTTTTAAGACTTACTGAAGATCATATCAATACAAATTGTTATTGATCTTGTTGGAGAGAAAATGATTTATTTTATGGAGTCTGGGATAAGATTAAGGTTGACTCAAGAACAGTTAAGAGACAAACCATGGCAGAAATTAGAACTTGTTGCTACAATTCTCAAGGTAACCAATCTTGTAACTGCCATATGGTCTGCATTTATAAAGAACCTGATACAGTTGAAGCAGAGAGAAATGCCTTACAGATCAAACTACATTCCAAAGTATATTGATCAAACTGAATATGCTGTTGATATGCATGTTGGAGGAGCTAAGATAGAAATGAGTCTAGGAAGGGAAGTCTTAACCTTTAGTCCTGATGGAAAATAGATTGGGTTTCTGGAACTAGATGATCTATCACTTGGAAATTCAAAGCTACATGACCTCAGGGCAGCTATCTACCAGAATGATGAATCAACTGATGAGCTGAAAGAACACAAATAAAGGATGTAATGGTAATTGGATGTAATGGAAGAAAATTTGCTGAGGAAGTTTCTTGAAGAAGCTCAGGACTTTGTTAGAATTCAAAATGAAGAATAAAGTCTGATAATCACTGTCTATAAGATTGTATATGATTATTTGATTTCTGTATATAGATAGTTTTGGCATCATCAATTGGAACTTGTACATATTTACATAATGCACAAGTTGAGGGAGATTGTTAGATATAATTGATGATATCAGGAGATAAACTATCAGGACTTAATATTAGGATATACTGAAGGAGAAGTCATCGGTACTTGTCCATCAGTTGTTGATGATCAGCAGTTGATGTCATTAGAATTTAGTCACATCAGTATATATTCAAGAAGGAAAAAGGAAAGCAGAAATTCAAGGGGGTGAAGGAATTTATCTCAGAAGCAATCATACATGTATATGTATTAGGTTTCCTTATTATAATAGAATATGATTTCTTATTGATTGTGTAACTTTGTACTATATATGCACAGATTATGTTTACACTTTATGTGTTGCGTACATTGATATATTATTCGCATAACCTAGCAGATCTCAAGGATAATTGTTCATCCTTTGAGAGAGTACTTTTGTAATCAATTTTTATCTGCTAATATAAAAACCGTTGATCCTGTTAAAACTTTATCGAATTGTTTGCATAAACTGTATTCACCCCCTCTACAGTTGATTACGGACCTAACATCCTGTTAGGTCCCAATGTGTTTGTAGAAGGGGGGGGGTTGAATACAAACTATACAGAATAATCGAATTTAATGCGGAATAAAAATTGAAACAAAATTCAAGTTAAATAAAAATATTATTAAACTTGAAATGTGTTACAACAACGGTATCGATTACAAGGGATTAATCTCAAATTAATTATCACAAATCTAGAAAAAAATCAACATGAATTTTTTCTATTTTTGCAATAAAAGGAATCAATCGCTAAACGCAATTTGAGATTAAGTTCTAGGGATTTTGATCCGCTAGATAGTTACATAAGAACAAGAGAATGATTTCTAGTGGTTTGGATTTAACTTTAATAACTAGAAATTATGATCTTGAATTCAGCAGATGAAAGATGAAATATTGGCTGCTGCTTCTTTTCTTTTTGTTCTTGAATGATTGACTTGTGTTCTGTGTTGTGTAATTGTATTCTGCTTCGTTTGTTTTATATTTCAATCAACATAATAGAATTGAACTGGCAAGACAATCGGTTGAACTAGCAAGACAATATGCTGAACTAGTAGAACTTTCGGTGAGACAATTGAAATGACCTGGCATGACAATCGGTATGACAATCCAGATTGTCATGCCAGTTCAAGTTTTAATTGTCTTATTGAATTAAACTGATTTTAATTCAATTATAATTATGAAAATTCTTAATATTAATTCAGAATTAATTAATCAATTAATTCAATCAATAAATTAATCTTTGCAGATATAATTTATTTTCTTAATTAAATTATATGACTTAATTAATTAATAAAGAATTAATACTACTCTTGAATTGCAACCATTCTTCTGAAAATCTTCTGAAAATTATGAATCAATTCCACCACTTCAATGTTGACACTCGATGTACTGTCTGGTTCATGAGTGACTAACTTTCGTGACGTTTCTTCATGTCTTAACTTTGATCATTTGATTTTCTTCAGATTAAATCCATGTAATTATCTGATACCCTGACAAGATCTCTATCACTTGATTAAATCCACAATCTTGATTTATATCACTGAGGCTTGATCAATTTCTTGAACTTCTTCCAGTGAATTAATTCCTCAAGTCTGTAGATGAACCTTGTTTCTGAATCCTTTGACAGATGTTACTTTGGTAGATCTCTTTGACGGTAGATCCACTATTTACTTGTTACATTCTTATTTGAGTTAAGTTAAATCCTCGAATAAACAAATAGGCTATGACATATGCCTTTCAATCTCCCCCTATTTGTTTGTTAGACAATAACAACAAATACCTAGAGGATAACTCAACTAACCAATAAGAAAAAGATGTAATTAGAAATGCAAAGTAAATAGCAGAAAAATTCTGGATTATATTTAACCTTTTCCAGATTCCAAATAGATGTTCCTCTAGACTGAACATATCTTCAAGTAGTTTCATCTTCTTTTGTACAACCACATTTCCTGTTGAGAAGCGCATATCTCTCTTGCTTCTCCCCCTATGAGAATCAACTGCTTAAAGGAGATCACCTTCGTTTACCACATCTCCCGTACAATAGGATCCGCAGATAAAAACCAATGGTACTCCCCTTTTGGAAAACAGCTTCTTCCCTTACTAGAAAATCACCTTGTGTTTACCACCTCTCCCGTACAATAGGATCCGTAGTTACAAACAACAATGGAGTGGTGTAGTGTACATATGTAGGATATTTTTCTTCCTCCCTGCTATTTCTCCCCCTTAGTTGAGGAATCCTCCAAACTATTACTTAAGCTTTTATCTAGCCCTTAGAGAAGGAATGTATGCCCTTGTCTGAAGGAGTTCTCATATTTCACTTGGTTGGAAAAGAAATAACAAGTAGTTTCTCTTTCTTACTCACTGTGAGTGTGTGATTCTGTTTAGTGTACCTCACATGTGTTTCACTCTTCTCTCCACTCGTGTTTACACTCATTCTCACAAGTGTATCACTCCTCTCATAACTCCAAAATTCAGCTGTACCTGCAAGGAAAATCACCTTAGCCATCCTTAAGGAGGTCACAGGTGGTGCAATGGGAGTTCGCAAATCCCCATCCTTGTTAAACTCGTCAGATGAATCTGAGTCATAATCTACAAGTTGCTAGTTTCCCTTTTAGGGTTCCAGATTTAAATTCTGGGAAGGTAAACAATGATCCAACGAATTTAGCATAAAGATCAAAGTTCCCTTCTAATGTCTGTGAAGACATTTCCTTGTGACTCATCAGGTAATATCTGAATCATTATCAACAAGTTGCCGATCTGCACCTATGTCAGATCCACTATCCGCAGATGCATCCAGGGGATTTAAGCCTGGGGAGGTAGACACTGACCACTGACATACGGCTTTTGGATCAGTATCCTCTCCTAACACCTGTAAAGGCAATTGGTTCATTAAAGAACCTTGAATAATCGAATCTGACCTTAAAATGGTCAAAACTTTTGTTTCCGTCAACTCCTCCTTTGTGTGTGTAATCTTTCCTTGTGCATCAAGAATTGTTTATGTTTGAAGTGGTGACACTACATCGGATACCCTGGCCGACAGGAAAATTTCAATAGACGCACCCTGTTGAGAGGATGAATCTAGTAAGTTTTTTATGCCTTTTCAGCCATTACATCTTTTTGAGAAGATGTATGGGAGCTAGCAGTTGTCTCGGTTTAAATACTACTTATCTTTGTAGGAGACAGAGCTGTTGGGTTGACTTCAAAACCTTCCTTATGTGGTGCACTAAGACACTATCTCCCTCACGCTCATTCATACTTCATTTAGTGGTAAGAGAGTGTTTGTTAGTTCTGTTTCTGTGTTTGTCTTTACAATCTGGGATATATGTTGTGGGTTTTCAAGCTCATGACTTTCAATGAAAGAAAGCCATTGGAGACTGAACATGTATCATAGAACATATGGCACTATAGAGATAAAATGTACTTAAGATCTATAATGAATGAAAATTATACATTTAATCTTTTGAGAGAGATAATGTACAATAGTGATTTCAAAAGATTTTAAATAAAATAAGAAATCACTAATGTTGAAAGAAGTTTGAGTTCAATGATAACATTACCAGCTTGCAAACAGCCTTATCCCTCAGTTAAACCTTTGCTGTTATCTCCAAAGGTAACCAGTGGGCCAGCTTTCTCAACCACATTTGATAGCAGGGCTCTATCTCCGGTCATATGTCTCGACGATCCACTGTCAAGAATCCACACTACCGGTTTCACCTGTTTAATGCCCTGCAACACAAATGGATTAAACCTTCTTTGGAACCCAAACTTGGTTTGGCCCGGCATACTTGTAGAATTGACCTTTGTCAGGCAAAACAACATTCTTAAATTTAATGGTCTCAACTTTCTCAATGACTGGACGTTTGACCTTGTAAACAACCTTAACAAATTTCTGTTTAGGCTTAGGCACAAATGTCTCCTTTCTAGCCTTAGAAGGACTAGCAGTCTTAGACCTATCACGCTTCTTATTATTCACATGCTGACGAGGAGTAGTCTTATCACTAGAAACATGCTTACAATTAAAATAAGCATACATCAAATTAAAAGCACAAGACATACAATTAGCAACACCACATGCTTTATGAGAGGGATTAGCAGCAGGCAAAATATGCATGGTAGACATGGCAGTTTTGTTATCCAACTCATGTGTGTCTGAGTTAGTCTCAGTTGCTTTCACAACTTTGACTGGAACTTTTGACACACTTGACTTGGAAACAATCTTCTCATTAGCAAGATCTTTAGCACGTATTTCTTCTTAAATAATAGAGGAGGTCGCATCAAATGGTTCAGCAATTGATGTTTTATAGAGGGGTTTATCAACACCCTTAAGCACATTTGGTACTTCCCTACCTTTAGCACATACATAAGGAGGGGATTTTATGCCTAATTCTCCAATAGCGGCATTGTAATCATAACCTATTCTGGATGTTTGATTAACAGCTTGCTTACTGTAGAACTCTTTAGCCTTCCAACAAGAATTGAATTAGGCTTTAACCTTAGTCTCAAGACCGGTGATCTTGTCTTTGAGAATAGTTTCGAGTTGTCTATAACAGTTAACTCTATTATCCAGAAAAGATACTTGTTCTTTTAATTTGTCTTGATTAATGTGCACAAGTCTTAATTCATTGACCTCTTTCTCAAGGTCTTTGATCTGCTGACTTAACAGTTCATTATCGTGACGAGCACAATCTAAGGAACCTCCTAGATGATAAACTAATTCAGCATCAGTAAATTTTACCTCTTTTCTTGATGATGAAGTATTTCCATCAATAGCCATAAGAGAAAGATTCCCTTCTTCTTCATCTTCACTATCAGTATCATCCCAGCTTCTTCCCTTTGTCTAATAAGCCCTTTCAGAGTTCCTCTTCTAATTTGAATCATAAGAGTTCTTCCTTACTTGCTTTGGCTTCCTGCATTCCGTGGCAAAGTGTCCCAACTCATTGCAGTTATAGCATCTAATGGTGCTCCGATCAACCATCCCTGTTTTGTATCCACCACTGTTGGTGTTAGAGGATGAAGATCCACCTGTCTGGAATCTGTTGTAGTTGGACTTGTACTTGAACTTGGGATTTCTCTTGAATCTGACATTGGAGAATCTCTTGACAATTTGGGCCATTGACTCATCTTCCAATTGCTCCAGCTCTTCCAAGGAGTAAAAATCATCACCGGATTGATTTGTAGTAGGAGGATCATATTCTGCTACTAACACATTTTCCTCAGCCTTGGAAGACTGTACCATTCTCTCTGACTGTTGAGATTGTTGTTGTTGACCTTCAGCTACTAGAGCAGTAGATGTGCTGACCACTCTATCTTTCCCGTAGACTTCCTTCTGCTGAATCTGCTCCAACTCATAGGTTTTTAACACACCATAAAGTCTATCCAAAGAAATCTCACTCAGATCTCTAACTTCTCTTATGGCAGTGATTCTATGTTCAAGATGAGTTGGCAGTGTTAAAAGGAACTTTTTGTTGACCTCCCTGATTGAACAATATTTTCCATTTATGTTCAGGTTGTTGATCAATGCATTGTACCTCTCAAACACTTCAGTAATTCCTTCTCCTAGATTGGATTTAAAATGTTCATACTCAGAGGTTAGGATCTCCAACTTGTTCTCCCTAACTTCCTCTGTGCCTTCATTAATCACCTCAATAGTTTCCCACATGTGTTTGGAATTTTTACAGTTCATCACATGTCTGTTCATCAAGGGATCAAGGGAATCAATTAAAATTAATTGAAGGCTGGCATCCAAGGAGGCTTCTTCTTTTTCAGCAGGAGAAAAATCCTCAGGCTCTTTTGCATAGGTTCTAGCTTTGGTTATTACAACATCATCTACTATCACCTCTGGTTCAATAACCCTCGGAATTTTTGGACCCTTCTTTAACAAGTTCAGATATTTGGGATTTGCAACTTGTAAAAAACAAGAGCATCTTCTTCTTCCAAATAATATAGTTTTCTTTATCAAATAGTGGAATTTTAACGGTTCCAACTTTTTGTGAAGTCATTATGAATTTTTGAATAAATAAAAATTCAAGGAGTTGAAAAATCACAAAAGTCTAGGATCTTGATTTGTTCGTTAGTCAGAAGGCTCCGATACCAATTGTTAGGTCCCAGTGTGTTTGTAGAATTGGGGGTTGAATACAAACTATACCGAATAATCGAATTTAGTGCAGAATAAAAATTGAAACAAAATTCAAGTTAAATAAAAATATTATTAAACTTGAAATGTGTTACAACAACGGTATCGATTACAAGGGATTAATCTCAAATTAATTATCACAAATCTAGAATAAATTCGACATGAACTTTTTTATTTTTGCAATAAAAGGAATCAAATGCTAAACGCAATTTGAGATTAAGTTCTAGGGATTTTGATCCGCTAGATAGTTACACAAGAACAAGAGAATAATTTTTAGTGGTTTGGATTTAACTTTAATAACTAGAAATTATGATCTTGAATTCAGCAGATGAAAGATGAAATATTGGCTGTTGCTTCTTTTCTTTTTATTCTTGAATGGTTGACTTGTGTTCTGTGTTGTGTAATTGTATTCTGCTTCGTTTGTTTTATATTTCAATCAACAGAATAGAATTGAACTGGCAAGACAATCGGTTGAACTAGCAAGACAATCTGCTGAACCTGTAGAACTTTCGGTGAGATAATTGAAATGACCTGGCATGACAATCGGTATGACAATCCAGATTGTCATACCAATTCAAGTTTTAATTGTCTTATTGAATTAAACTGATTTTAATTCAATTATAATTCTGAAAATTCTTAATATTAATTCAGAATTAATTAATCAATTAATTCAATTAATCAATAAATTAATCTTTGCAGATATAATTTATTTTCTTAATTAAATTATATGACTTAATTAATTAATAAAGAATTAATATTACTCTTGAACTATAACCATTCTTCTGAAAATTATGAATCAATTCCACCACTTCAATGTTGACACTCGATGTACTGTGTGGTTCATGAGTGACTAACTTTCGTGACGTTTCTTCATGTCTTGACTTTGATCACTTGATTTTCTTCAGATTAAATCCCTGTAATTATCTGATACCCTGACAAGATCTCTGTCACTTGATTAAATCCACAATCTTGATTTATATCACTGAGGCTTGATCAATTTCTTGAACTTCTTCCAGTGAATTAATTCCTGAAGTCTGTAGATGAACCTTTGTAAGGCATATGTCATAGCCTATTTGTATATTCGAGGATTTAACTCAATTGAGATAAGAATGTAATAAGTAAATTGTGGATCTACCGTCAAAAAGATCTCACAAAGTAACATCTGTCAAAGGATTCAGAAACAAGGTTCATCTACAGACTTGAGGAGTTAATTCACTGGAAGAAGCTCAAGAAATTGATCAAGCCTCAGTGATGCAAATCAAGATTGTGGATTTAATCAAGTGACAGAGATCTCATCAGGGTATCATTAATTACAAGGATTTAATCTGAAGAAAATCAAGTTGTCAAAGTCAAGACATGAAGAAACGTCACGGAAGTTAGTCACTCATGAACCAGACAGTACAACGAGTGTCAACGTTGAAGTGGTGGAATTGATTCATAATTTTCAGTGATTTTCAGAAGAATGGTTGCTGCTCAGGATTAGTATTAATTCTCTATTAATTAATTAAGTCATATAATTTAATTAAGAAAATAAATTATATTTGCAAAGATTAATTTATTTATTAATTGAATTAATTGATTAATTAATTCAGAATTAATATTAAGAATTTTCAGAAGTTTAATTGGATTAAAAATAGTCTTAAATCAGCAAGACAATTGAAAATGAACTAGCATGACAATCAGGATTGTCATACCGATTGTCATGCCAAGTCATTTCAATTGTCCTACCGAAAGTTCTACTGGGAAGGAGATAGTCTTGCTAGTTCAACTGATTGTCATACCGAAAGTCATTGTAGTTCAATCAGATTGTCTTGCTAGTACAATCAATAGTCCTACCAATTGTCTTGCTGAGCTCAGGATTGTCTTGCCAGTTCAATGAGAGTCTGTTGATTGATTTAAAAAGAAAAGAAGAAGCAGAAGACTATCATCCACACAGAACACACAACAGAAGTCAAGAACACAGCAAAAAGAAAAGAAGCAGAAGCAATATTTCATTTTCTCTGCTAATTCAAGATCATCCATTTCTAGTTTGTAAAGTTAAATCCAATCAACTAGAAATCATTCTCTTGTTCTTGTGTAACTATCTAGCGGATCAAAATCCCTAGAATTTAATCTCAAATTGCGTTTAGCATTTGAATTTTTTTATTACAAAAATAGAAAAAGTTCATGTCGAATTTATTATAGATTTGTGATAATTAATTTGAGATTAATTCATTGTAATCGATACAGTTGTTGTAGCACCTTTCAAGTTTACTAATATTCTTATTTAACTTGAATTTTGTTTCATATTTTTATTCCGCATTTAATTCGATTATTCGGTACTGTTTGTATTCAACCCCCCTTCTACAAACACATTGGGACCTAACAATTGGTATCAGAGCCTTCTGATTAACGAACAAATCAAGATCCTAGACTTTTGTGATTTTTTCAACTATTTTTATTTATTCAAAAATTCATAATGACTTCACAAAAAGTTGGAACCGTTAAAATTCCACCATTTGATAAAGAAAATTATATTATGTGGAAGAAGAAGATGCTCTTATTTTTACAAGTTTCAAATCCCAAATATCTGAAATTGTTAAAGAAGGGTCTAAAAACTCCGATGGTTATTGAACCAGAGGTGATAGTAGATGATGTTGTGATTACCAAAGCTAGAACCTATCCAAAAGAGCCTGAAGATTTTACTCCTGCTGAAAAGGAAGAAGCCTCATTGGATGCTAACCTTCAATTAATATTAATTGATTCCCTTGATCCCTTGATGAACAGACATGTGATGAACTGTAAAAATTCCAAACACATGTGGGAAACTATTGAGGTGATTAATGAAGGCACAGAGGAAGTTAGGGAGAACAAGTTGGAGATCCTAACCTCTGAGTATGAACATTTTAAATCAAATCCAGGAGAAGGAATTACTGAAGTGTTTGAGAGGTACAATGTGTTGATCAACAACCTGAACATTAATGGAAAATATTATTCAATCAGGGAGGTCATCAAAAAGTTCCTTTTAACACTGCCAACTCATCTTGAACATAGAATCACTGCCATTAGAGAAGCTAGAGATCTGAGTGAGATTTCTTTGGATAGACTCTATGGTGTGTTAAAAACCTATGAGTTGGAGCAGATTCAGCAGAAGGAAGTCTACGGGAAAGATAGAATGGTCAGCATATCTACTGCTCTTGTAGCTGAAGGTCAACAACAACAACAATCTCAACAGTCGGAAAGAATGGTACAGTATTCCAAGGCCTGAGGAAAATGTATTAGTAGCAGAATATGATCCTCCTACTACAAATCAATCCAGTGATGATTTTTATTCCTTGGAATAGCTGGAGCAATTGGAAGATGAGTCAATGGCCCAAATTGTCAAGAGATTCTCCAATGTCAGATTCAAGAGAAATCCCAAGTTCAAGTACAAGTCCAACTACAACAAATTCCAGAAAGGTGGATCTTCATCCTCTAACACCAGCAGTGGTGGATACAAAACAGGGATGGTTGATCTATGCACCATTAGATGCTATAACTGTAATGAGTTGGGACACTTTGCCACAGATTGTAGGAAGCCAAAGCAAGTAAGGAAGAACTCTTATGATTCAAATCAGAAGAGTAACTCTGAAAGGGCTTATCTGGCAAAGGGAAGAAGCTGGGATGATACTGATAGTAAAGATGAAGAAGAAGGGAATCTTGCTCTTATGGCTATTGATGGAAAAGCTTCATCGTCAAGAAAAGAGGTAAAATATACTGATGCTGAATTAGTTTATCATCTAGGAGGTAACTTAGATTGTGCTCGTCGTGATAATGAACTGTTAAGTTTACAGATCAAAGACCTTAAGAAAGAGGTCAATGAATTAAGACTTGTGCACATTAATCAAGACAAGTTAAAAAACAAATATCTTTTCTAGAGAATAGAGTTGACTGTTATAGAAAACTCGAAACTATTCCAAAGACAAGATCACCGGTCTTGAGACTAAGGTTAGAGCCTACTTCAATTCTTGTTCGAAGGCTAAAGAGTTCTACAGTAAGCAAGCTGTTAATCAAACATCTGGAATAGGTTATGATTACAATGTTGCTATTGGAGAATTAGGCATAAACTCCCCTCCTCATGTCTGTGCTAAAGGGAGGGAAGTACCACATGTGCTTAAGGGTGTTGATGAACCCCTCTATAAAGCATCAATTGCTGAACCATTTGATGCGACCTCTTCTGTTATTCAAGAAGAAATA
The DNA here is from genome assembly GCF_009905375.1 of Apium graveolens. Classification (NCBI taxonomy): domain Eukaryota; kingdom Viridiplantae; phylum Streptophyta; class Magnoliopsida; order Apiales; family Apiaceae; genus Apium; species Apium graveolens. The sequence goes on from NC_133656.1 coordinate 214,859,791, forward strand.
CGTGCTGAAGATCATGCTAATGAGAAGGTTGTTTCCAAGTCAAGTGTGTCAAAAGTTCCAGTCAAAGTTGTGAAAGTAACTGAGACTAACTCAGACACACATGACTTGGATAACAAAAATGCCATGTCTACCATGCATAAATTGCCTGCTGTCAATCACTCTCATAAAGCATGTGGTGTTGCTAATTGTATGTCTTGTGCTTTTAATTTGATGTATGCTTATTTTAATGGTAAGCATGTTTCTAGTGATAAGACTACTCCTCGTCAGCATGTGAATAATAAGAAGCATGATAGGTCTAAGACTGCTAGTCCTTCTAAGGCTAGAAAGGAGACATTTGTGCCTAAGTTTAAACAGAAATTTGTTAAGGCTGTTTACAAGGTCAAATGTTCAGTCATTGAGAAAGTTGAGACCATTAAAATTAAAAATGTTGTTTTGCCTGACAAAGGATAATTCTACAAGTATGCCGGGCCCAACCAAGTTTGGGTTCCGAAGAAGGTCTAATCCATTTGTAATGCAGGGCATTAAATAGGTGTAACCGGTAGTGTGGATTCTTGACAGTGGATCATCAAGACATATGACCGGAGATAGAGCCCTGCTATCAAATGTGGTTGAGAAAGCTGGCCCCCTGGTTACCTTTGGAGATAACAGCAAAGGTTTATCTGAGGGATATGGCTGTTTGTAAGCTGGTAATGTTATCATTGAACTCAAACTTCTTTCTACATTAGTGATTTCTTATTTCATGTAAAATCCTTTAAAATCACTATTGTACATCATTTCTCTCAAAAGATTAAATGTATTATTTTCATTCATTATATATCTTAAGTACATTTTATCTCTATAGTGCCATATGTTCTGTGATACATGTTCAGTCTCCATTGGCTTTCTTTCATTGAAAGTCATGAGGTTAAAAACCCACAACTTATATCCCAGATTGTAAAGACAAACACAGAAACAGAACCAACCAACACTCTCTTACCACTAAATGAAGTATGAATGAGCGTGAGGGGGATAGTGCCTTAGTGCACCACATAAGGATGGTTTTGAAGTCAACCCAACAGCTCTGTCTCCTACAAAGATAAGTAGTATTTAAACTGAGACAACTGCTAGCTCCCATACATCTTCTCAAAAAGATGTAATGGATGAAAAGGCATAAAAAAAGTTACTAGATTCATCCTCTCAACAGGGTGCGTCTATTGAAATTTTCCTGTCGGCCAGGGTATCCGATGTAGTGTCACCACTTCAAACATAAACAATTCTTGATGCACAAGGAAAGATTACACACACAAAGGAGGAGTTGACGGAAACAAAAGTTTTGACCATTTTAAGGTCAGATTCGATTGTTCAAGGTTCTTTAATGAACCAATTGCCTTTACAGGTGTTAGGAGAGGATACTGATCCAAAAGCCGTATGTCAGTGGTCAGTGTCTACCTCCCCAGGCTTAAATCCCCTGGATGCATCTGCGGATAGTGGATCTGACATAGGTGCAGATCAGCAACTTGTTGACAATGATTCAGATATTACCTGATGAATCACAAGGAAATGTCTTCACAGACATTAAAAGGGAACTTTGATCTTTATGCTAAATTCGTTGGATCATTGTTTACCTTCCCAGAATTCAAATCTGGAACCCTAAAAGGGAAACTAGCAACTTGTAGATTATGACTCAGATTCATCTGACGAGTTTAACAAGGATGGGGATTTGCGAACTCCCATTGCACCACCTGTGACCTCCTTAAGGATGGCTAAGGTGATTTTCCTTGCAGGTACAGCTGAATTTTGGAGCTATGAGAGGAGTGATACACTTGTGAGAATGAGTGTAAACACGAGTGGAGAGAAGAGTGAAACACATGTGAGGTACACTAAAGAGAATCACACACTCACAGTGAGGAAGAAAGAGAAACTACTTGTTATTTCTTTTCTAACCAAGTGAAATATGAGAACTCCTTCAGACAAGGGCATACATTCCTTCTCTAAGGGCTAGATAAAAGCTTAAGTAATAGTTTGGAGGATTCCTCAACTAAGGGGGAGAAATAGCAGGGATGAAGAAAAAGATCCTACATATGTACACTACACCACACCATTGTTGTCTGTAACTACGGATCCTATTGTACGGGAGAGGTGGTAAACACAAGGTGATTTTCTAGTAAGGGAAGAAGCTGTTAGGGGAGTACCATTGGTTTTTATCTGCGGATCCTATTGTACGGGAGAGGTGGTAAATGAAGGTGATCTTCTTTAATCAGTTGATTCTCATAGGGGGAGAAGCAAGAGAGATATGGCTTCTCAACAGGAAATGTGGTTGTACAAATGAAGATGAAACTACTTGAAGATATGTTCAGTCTAGAGGAACATCTATTTGGAATCTGGAAAAGGTTAAATGTTATCCATAACTTTTCTGCTATTTACTTTGCATTTCTGTTTATATCTTTTTCTTATTTGTTAGTTGAGTTATCCTCTAGGTATTTGTGTGTTATTGTTTAACAAACAAATAGGGGGAGATTGTAAGGCATATGTCATAGCCTATTTGTATATTCGAGGATTTAACTCAACTCAAATAAGAATGTAATAAGTAAATAGTGGATCTACCGTCAAAGAGATCTCGCAAAGTAACATCTGTCAAAGGATTCAGAAATAAGGTTCATCTACAGACTTGAGGAGTTAATTCACTGGAAGAAGCTCAAGAAATTGATCAAGCCTCAGTGATGCAAATCAAGATTGTGGATTTAATCAAGTGACAGAGATCTCATCAGGGTATCATTAATTATAAGGATTTAATCTGAAGAAAATCAAGTTGTCAAAGTCAAGACATGAAGAAACGTCATGGAAGTTAGTCACTCATGAACCAGACGGTACATCGAGTGTCAACGTTGAAGTGGTGAAATTGATTCATAATTTTCAGTGATTTTCAGAAGATTTTCAGAAGAATGGTTGCTGCTCAGGATTAGTATTAATTCTCTATTAATTAATTAAGTCATATAATTTAATTAAGAAAATAAATTATATCTGCAAAGATTAATTTATTTATTAATTGAATTAATTGATTAATTAATTCAGAATTAATATTAAGAATTTTTCAGAAGTTTAATTGGATTAAAAACAGTCTTGAATCAGCAAGACAATTGAAAATGAACTAGCATGACAATCATGATTGTCATACCGATTGTCATGCCAAGTCATTTCAATTGTCCTACCGAAAGTTCTACTGGGAAGGAGATAGTCTTGCTAGTTCAACTGATTGTCATACCGAAAGTCATTGTAGTTCAATCAGATTGTCTTGCTAGTACAATCAATAGTCCTACCGATTGTCTTGTTGAGCTCAGGATTGTCTTGCCAGTTCAATGAGAGTCTGTTGATTGATTTAAAAAGAAAAGAAGAAGCAGAAGACTATCATCCACACAGAACACACAACAGAAGTCAAGAACACAGCAAAAAGAAAAGAAGCAGAAGCAATATTTCATTTTCTCTACTAATTCAAGATCATCCATTTCTAGTTTGTAAAGTTAAATCCAATCAACTAGAAATCATTCTCTTGTTCTTGTGTAACTATCTAGCGGATCAAAATCCCTAGAATTTAATCTCAAATTGCGTTTAGCATTTGAATCTTTTTATTACAAAAATAGAAAAAGTTCATGTCGAATTTATTCTAGATTTGTGATAATTAATTTGAGATTAATTCCTTGTAATCGATACAGTTTTTGTAACACCTTTCAAGTTTACTAATATTCTTATTTAACTTGAATTTTGTTTCATATTTTTATTCCGCATTTAATTCGATTATTCGGTACTGTTTGTATTCAACCCCCCTTCTACAAACACATTGGGACCTAACAACCTTGTTTCTGAATCCTTTGACAGATGTTACTTTGTGAGATCTCTTTGACGGTAGATCCACTATTTACTTGTTAAATTCTTATTTGAGTTGAGTTAAATCCTCCAATAAACAAATAGACTATGACATATGTCTTTCATATCCTCATCTTGAAAACGTGCAGTCTTAACTAATTTTTATATCCCTCATTTACTTCAACATTTCTAATATCCTCCACACCATTTTTCACATTAACTGCATCATTTACGTCAATATCATGATTCAAAACTTCATGAGCTAAAACCTCATGTTTCACTTCATTCTGCAACACAGCGCTAAGATGATCGCTAAAACCTCCCAAACTCATAGCATCATAATGTCACAGCTCTTCAATTATACTATATATCTCTACAATGATTACAGTCTTTTTTCAGTAATTTATTTCATAAATAAGTTGCTAAAGCATTTTTCTCCGAATCATCCAACTTTATTTTTGCAAGAAAATTCTTATTAATCTTCCTGTGATTGAGTTGTTAAAGAATAAAAGAATGTTTTGGAGAACCCCCAATCACCGAAAAGCTGAACAACTCCTATTAGGCCTCAGCCTGATCACTCCCTGTCATTATATTAGTATAGTCCTTGTAAAACGTTTCCTTATAATCCTTCATATACGCATCAAACTTTTTTTTCCTCTTAATAAAATCCACGTACCCTGCAATCATATAGAAAATAAAACCACAATTGTTTTTTAATAAAATTTTAATTTCAGCGTGATTGGCATTATGTGCCTGATCAGAACAATAATCATGAACATCACATTCGATCATGACTTGTTGAGACATGATCCACCTAACATCAGTGGTGGTGGCAGTATAGGGCCAGAGTAGGTTTAGGCCCTCCCTGAAATTGGGCCAATTTTTTTTTTGTTAAAGAACAATCCAAAATTTTGAGTATACAGTTTGTGCCCACGCTGGTGTTTGTAAAAATTATGTAACAAAGTAAAATAGAGCAGTGCTCTCTGTCTTCAGGCGAGTCTCCAGGCGACTATAACTAATTTCTTTCTTCTACCCGTTCAAAAAATTAATCCTCCTAACCTCCTTCTCCAGTCCTTGTTTTTTTCGTGCTACAGCTCTCAATTAGGTCTTTCCATCTTTTCTGAGGTATTTCCAATATTTTAGTTTATTAATTTGACCAAAATATGTTGAAACTTGAAAATATATAAATGATACATGATTGCTTATATATATATTTGTGAGTTTTAATTAACGATAAATAATAGTTTTTATCTCTGGATCAATTTTAATTATGCTTTGTGGAATTTTAGTGTATGAATTATCAATTATGCAGTGCGGCCAGTGCTCTTTTTAGGTATAATGTGAATAAATGTCTAATTTATGTGTTTTATTTGCATCTCAGTAATCAGTTATGAAGCGATACTATCAAGCCATGTTACAAAATGATATACCCTCTACACAATCTAAAAATGTGAGTGAACCTAGTGTTCACAATCGTCAACAACGTGAGGAAATTGATGTAGATAAATTGCCAATTGATCCTCCCAATAGAGAAAGTATTTATAATTCACATGTTAATGACAAAAAAAATATTAGAAGATTTTATTTCAAAAGGGGCCTTGTCAGCCGAAGACATAATTCCCTAAGAGGACATTTGGGGAAAAGAAGCATAAATTTGTAGGAACAAATCTTGATCACTATCGGAATGACATGTTCATAGATATATTAGAAAGACATATTGAAGAATTGAATGATCAATTTGGTGAAATAGGTACTGAATCGCTTTTGGGTATGGCGTTTCTTGATCCACGAAACTTATTTTTTACATTTGACAAGGAGAGATTGATGAACTTTGCAAGAAAGTATCTTTCAGAATTCTTTCCTGTTCTATCATGGAACGTGAATGGGCACTTTAAACCTACTTTTAAGATGTCAAAATGATGAAAGATTTTCTAATCTAGATGGAATTGCAGGACTTGGTAAGAAAACGACTGAGACAAGAAAACACTTGATACATCCTTTAGTTTATTTACTTATCAAGTTAGCAATGCTTCTATTAGTTGCAACAACTGGAGTGGAAAGAGCCTACTCCATTGAATATAGAATATACAATTTTCAAAAATATCAATGAAAAGCGTCTATTGTCTATTGGATAAGACAGAGGTCTTCTAAACCTTTGGTATAGGTTCAAATCCTATTGGACGTAATTTATTTCCATATATATATATATATTTAATATTTCGATATTAAGAAAGTCTTTTTGAAAGACTTTATGAATATTATGAAGACTAAGCTTCAAAATAGAATAGGGGATGAATGATTAAGTGATCTCTTAGTAGCATCTATTGAACGAGATATGTTTTTAAGTGTAAAAACTGAAGATGTTATTCAAATATTTCAGAATATGAAAGCTCGCACATGAGCGTTATAGACTTTGAATTTTAATGAAATGTGTTCATTTTGATAGCTTTTATTGCCTTTTTCAAATATTTGTTTAAATTTTTTTAGTTCAGTTTGGCCCCCCTCAGATTATTTCCTGGCTCCGCCACTGCCTAATATTAACATTAACATTTTCAACCTTCATGAAAAAATTTGAAAAAAATATAAAGTTGAATATAATTTCTAGTTTCAAATTTATCTAATAATTTTAATTTAATTATGAATGTAATCTATATTATTATATTAAATACAAAATATTAATAGGATCTAAATGTTGCAAAGACATCGAAGGTCCCTTACGGATGAACTAAAATTATGTTTTTATTTTATTGACATGCGTTTTTAAGTCTTGTCTATTGATATGCGTTTTAAGTTAACTTTTGTTTAGTAGTTTTATCTTTTGGTTAAAAGTACTGTGTTTTTTTTGTTCCTGATGGAGGGATTTAGAGATCCGGTGAAGGAAATGGAAGACATCTTTTCTAGATTTCGGATAGAGGATGAGGAAGGAGGTATTTCGTATGATGAGAACACAGAGGATCTATCAGAGATAGATTTACGCTGGTGCTTGGTGGGGCGGTTCCTGACTGAATCTCCTATAGACTTTCAAGCCTTGCAACACAAAATGGCTTTGATATGGAGGCAAGGAAGAGGAGTCTATGTGAAGGAACTGGAGCGAAACATATATATATTTTTCAATTTTATCACGAGGTTGATATCACAAGGGTAATTGAAGGAAGTCCATGGACTTTTGGTCGGTTCCAGTTGGTGTTTGAACGTCTAAAGGAAGGAGACAACCCAAGAACGATTCCCATTAACAAGATTCACTTATGGGTGCAACTCCATGACATGAACACGGGGTTTATGTCCCAAAAAAAAGTCACGGACATTAGAAACTATGTGGGTAAATTCATTGAATCGGATAACAATAATTTTGTAGGGGTTTGGAGGGACTATCTTCGTGCTGGAGTGGTTATTGATTTGGACAAGCCGTTGAAACGTAGAATGAAACTCAAAAGAAGTGTAGAAAATTGGTGTTGGGTTACTTTTAAGTATGAAGCAGTTACTATATTTTGTTTTATATGTGGTTTAATTGGTCACAGTGAAAAATTTTGTGAAAGAATTTTTGATACTCCATTGGATCAAGTGGAGAAACCTTATGGTCCCTGGATGAAAGCTGAACCAAAACGCAGAAGTCACACAATGGGAGCACAGTGGTTGCGACAAAGTGGAAGCTTTCCGATTAATTCTCCAGTAGGAGTGAGGGGCGAAAATCAAGGAAATTTTGGTAAAGGTGATAATGATGGGAATAGGTATGATACCGAAAATTCAGCCACGAAAAGTGGGTTGATAGGAACTTAAAGGCATGACGTGTTAGACGGGTATCACGGGGGTGTAGTTATTAGAGAAATCCCTAAAGAATCGCAAGTAATTGGAGAAAATTCAAATATGGAAAATGGGCGAGGAAAGTTCATTGGACCTCGAAAATAATGGGCTTTTAGTAATAGATCTGAAACGAAGGAGAGTGGACGAGCCCACTGGTCATGTTTCATATGAGGGGAGTAACATAAAGGATATGGATATGTCAGAATCACAGATAATTGGACTACTGGTGTCAAAAAACGGAAAAATGGCGGGTGCTGCTACGCAGACCCGCTAAGAATTATGAGTACAATCAGCTGGAACTGCCGGGGGATAGGGCGACCCTGGAATCTTCAGTTCCTTAAAGATATGGTACGTCGATAAAAGCCTATATTTATCTTTTTGTGTGAAATGTTAGCAAGAAAAAAAGTTAGAGTGGATGAACATTCAGTTAGGTTTTGAAGGTTTGTTTATCATTAAACCAGTAGGAAAAAATAGTGGGTTACCTTTATTGTGGAAAGAAAGGAACCATGCTATTTTAAGGGGGGTTTCGCTGAACCATATAGATGTGGAGGTTAACATCGATGGCATAAACAAATGGAGATTAACTGGTCTTTACGGGGAACCCCGTCGGGAACGAAAGAAGAAAACTTGGGACTTATTACGAAATTTAGCACGGGACTCGAACTTGCCATGGTGTGTGATAGAAGATATCAATAATGTAACGTCCCCGGGAGGTTTATTAGATGGTTTTAATGAGGCATTGAATGATACTGGTTTAGTTGATATGAGTATAGTAGGTCACCAATTTACGTGGGAAAGAGGAGCTGGGATAGCTAATTATATGGAGGCCAGGTTAGATAGGGAAATGTTGTAATATCCGAGACATGATGTGTAATTAGTTTTATCAATAAATATTTTTATGTGATTTTTGGTGAATTATTTGATGATCGGTGTGGTTATGTGGATGTTTATATGTGGTAAAGTCTAGGTATGTTAATTTTATTATGTCCATAATAAAATATAGAAAAATAAGGTATTTTTCTGGTAATTTTTGGAGTTATATATGATTTTATATTGATTTATGAATTTATTAATTATTTTCTAAATAATTACAAAGTTATTTTATAAAGCCGGGAATCATCCAACTTCAACTGTTTTTACGTTTTTATAACCCGAATTACGGTTTGACATTTTCCATGTTTTGACTTTTTCGATCCGGATTACGGTTTGACCCGTGTGCGGCCCGGCGCAATATTTTAATACGCTAACCCTTTTCGATAACAATATCTTCGTATAAATCATTTTATAAAAGCCCGGTTTTGATAATTATCCGAAATAGGATAATGCTTATCCAAAACATGATAGTGCTTATCCAAAACAGGATAGTGTTTATCCAAAAAGGATAATGTTTATCCAAACAGAACGTATTTATCGATCCAACACGATCCAGAACGTACTAATATTCCGTTAATATAAATAGCCCTTTCTTATTTCATTTTCACGCGTAAAATCATAATCAGACAGTGAAAATCCCTGAAAACCAGAGAAAACCCAATTACAATACCGTATTCTTGAAAATCAATCGCACAAACGAAGGCGTTATCGAATTCTGATCCGGGCGTGTAATATATCAAAACGAAGCTATCAAAATCCTCTTCCTGAATCAGCCATCTATTTTTCCCAGAAATCAAGGTATTTTCTTAATTTAATTATTTTAATTCGAATTAATTATGGATTAAATTATGAATTTTTGTTCTTGATGTTTTTGATATGATTTGATGGCATAATCGTGTAGATCTTTTCTTCCTGGTCAATTTGGTATATTATCTGTCAAAATTGAGTTCAATAACATGTATAAAAGTTGATTTGATTATTGAGTTTGAATGTTCTTCGTGTTCTTGAATAAACTCATCGGAAAATTTATACTTTTGGCCGGATTTTTTATCCGTTAATTCTGGGCATGTGTGGATACTGTAGAAAGATAGATCGTGTTGTGGGAAGTCGAATTATGGTACTCATGTTGGCAAGGGAGGTCGGGGTCGACTTCATCGGAAAGACGAGCCCACCGGCGGCGTCTTTTTCCGTCGAAGTTTCCGGCCATTCCTGATGGATTTTGTTAATTTTAGGCCCATAAATGAGTTTCTGGCACTCAGGGTAAGCGATCTGCACCGTTTGGTGTTGTTCTGGGCAGGAGAAGGCCGGCCGGCGATGGCCGGCAGCGGCACGACGATTTCGGCCGGCGAAGTGGAGGGGGTAACTGTAATATTTACAGTTTAGCCCCCGAACTTCTACAAAATTTATATTTTTAATATTTCTGTTTTAAAATTTTTTAAAAATCAGATTTCAGTTTTTAAAATATTTGAAAATCAGATTTCTGATTTAGTATTTTCTAGAAAAAGGTATTCTCTTTTTATAAAATTTTCAGAAATTGATTTTTATTATTTTAAACTTCAAAAAAAAATTTATTTCTTCTCTGAAAAATTATTTTTAATTCTGAAATAAATCTTAATTATTTAATTAATTAATTTTAGTTAATAATTAATTATTTAAATAGTCAATTAATTTAAATATTAATTGATTAATTAATTTAATTAGTTATTTGTTAATTTTAATTGATTAATTAATTGGATTTAATTATTTAAAATTGATTTAAAAATTCTAAAAAATAGTTTCGAGTTTTAAAATAATATTTTAAATTATTTTCAAGACTCGATAGTTATTATAAAATTATTTTAAAGTCAAATTCGGGTGTTCGGATCTTATTATTTAATTATAAAATGATTCGGAGTCCAATTTTAATTCCAAAAAATATTAAAAAAATTGGTATTAAATACCTAGAAAATCATTTTGACCCCAAATCTTCATTGAAAAATTATTTGGATTGAATATCTTATATGCTATGTGTTATATGTGACCTGATTGCTGTATAAAATGATTTTGTGTGCATTGTTTGACTGTTTCTGCTGTAACTTTTAATTCGTACGTCGGATTTAGGTGAAACGAAGGGTAGATAGAAGTTTATATCGAATAGAATGAGTTGAGAAGTAGTGTTGATGAGTATGAGTGATGTCTAACAGAGGAAGCGAGACGTGGAAAAGAAAAGCAAGTGGTTGGTGAGTGAAAACCAATTGACAAGTGTTAGTGAAGTGAAAGCGAACTGATAAGGCAAGTGTTCCTGAACTTTCTTGTAGTATACTTGCTAATACTTTTGAACTCTTTTCATTATGTTACAATTATTCCCAGAAATTTCTATCCTATATTGCAATTACTTTGAAGTACTTAACCCTAAACCCTGATTCTTATTGATCTTGAGCCGCGAGTCTGATTTCTTGGAAACCATTGATTATTGAATTCTTGAATACGAACCACACATATCCGATACTACTCCAAAAATACATATCTACCATATACTGATCCTTGATATGAGATTTTTTATCAGACAAACCTTTATGCCTTTAATAACAGAAGACCATTCCTTGTAACCTTTGCACCCTTGGTCTTCTACACTTTGATTCTTTCCTTGAATTAAAAGTCAATCTTCTTGTTTACCTTGTTATACCTTTCTGGTGTTGTGAATCACCTTATGCTTCAAGATAAATGTTGTTTATGATTTAGTTTATCGAATTATATTATTTATCATGTTATCATTATAGAATTGGATTGTTTTTTTAAATATGGACCAGATTCGTGGTCATATTAGGCCAATGTGTGCTTTGGATCCAGTATTCAGCAGCCTAACCTTGGTTTTTAAAATAAAAGTGAATATCCAATTCTAATCATTGCTTATCAGGAAATTTGATTCCCTGTATCATTTCAATTGATCATTATTGTATCTCAGTGTTGTCATTGTGACTTGCTGAGCTAGTTAGCTCACTCTTGCGAATCTGTTGATGTTCTTTTCCAGTTTAGAAAGAAACGGGTAATGGCGAGGATCCCTAGTCGAGTGTGCCAGCTAGGTTTACAGGTTGAAGTGGAATGAGCTAGCGGAAGTTGTGTGCTAAAAGTTTGTAATAAAGTTTGACTTCAAATGTAAGATAAACAAATTTGGGATTTGGTGCGTTTGTAATAAATAAGGTTGTGGCTTGTGGACATACTTTAAACCGTTGCGATTCTTGATTATGGTAAGTAGGGTCATTGCATATATTATTATATTCATAAATAGGTTTAACTATGGTGTGTATGTGTTGTGGGCCCCTAACTTCTGACCCGGGTTTGGAGGGCGTCACAAATGTCAACAAAACTATGGTTGCAGATGTTTTCGATTGTGAAACTCTATAATTTAGAAGGAGCTGAAGTTACAGAATCAGATCATTGTCCAATATTGCTAGTTCCTCGTCAAGTTTGTAAACCAAACACCCCATTCAGATTCAGATTTGAAAATGCGTGGCTATTAGAACCTATGTGTGCGCAGATAGTAAAGGATGAATGGCAAGGAGCGGAGGATTTGAGTATACAGCAAAAGGTGTCTGAGTGTAGCACTAAGCTTTCTATATGGGGTAAGGAGATAACAGGTAAATCCAGCTTACGTATAAAGGCATGCAAGGAAGAAATAAGGAAATATAAGGGTAAGTCAGATGTAGCCTCACAAGATCTATTTAATGAAGCTTGAAAAAATATGACAATGATTCTATACCAAAGAGAAATTTTCTGGCGTTAACGTGCAAAACAGCTTTGGCTGCAAGCAGGTGACCAGAACAACTGATATTTTCATGTTTCTGTAAGTGATCGGAAACGTAATAACTAGATTCATCGGTTGCAGAATGCTGAAGGGCAGTGGGTAGATTGGGAAAATGGTCTGGAAGAGCTTATTACAGATTACTTCTCTGAGTTATTCACAAGTACAAATGCAAATTGGCAAGAGGTTATCCAGTGTATCAACGTTTCAATAACTGATGAACATAATGAAGCTCTTTTGTTGAATATTTCGGAGGGGGAAGTGAAGTCAGCTCTGTTTCAAATGCTCCTAGACAAATCACCGGGACCGGATGGTATGACACCGGCCTTTTTTCAAAAACATGGGGTTCTTGTAAGAGATGATATTGTGAAGATGAAGAGACAGTTCTTTGAGGAGGAAACGATTCCAAAAGGACTTAATAATACTAATATAGTCTTAATTCCAGGAAGAAATCTCCGACTATTATTAGTGATTAAAGATTTTTATATCTCCATGTAATGTACTTATCAAGATTATTATGAAGGTGATTGCTAATAGGATGAAAAATTTGTTGGATATAGTGGTGTCAGAGAACCAAAGTGCCTTTATTCCCGTGCGCCTCAGTTCATATAATATCATGGTCTCATACGAAGTTATGCATTATTTGAAACACAAGAGAAGAGGTAGATAGGGTTTTATGGCTATAAAAATTGATATGAGCAAGGCGTACGATAGAATATAGTGGAGTTATTTGGAGGCGGTACTGTTGAAAATGGGATTTCATGCAAAATGGATGTGGTTGATTCTAAAATGTGTGAGCTTGGTTTCATATACTATCAACCATGCCAGAAGAGAACTTGGTCATATACACCCCAAAAAAGGTTTACGCCAAGGGGATCCACTGTCGCCATATTTATTTATTTTGTGTGCCGAGGGTTGATCTGCTTTGCTGCGGAGAAAATAGAAGGAAAGAGTATTGCATAGAGTCAGGGTATGTCGTCAAGCCCTTGTGATTAATCACATGTTGTTTGTAGATGATTCTTATCTGTATTGCAAAAATAATGAGGAGAAGGCAAGGCGGATGCTACATGTATTAGAAACCTATGAATTAGCCTCAGGTTAGAAGGTAAATAGACAGAAATCATCTATTTTCTTCAGTACTAACATTGACCAACAAATGAGAGATCAATTGTGCTTATTTCTTCAGATGGTCAAGGATGGTGAAAATAGTACATATTTGGGATTACCCAACATGACGGGCGAGAGTAAATCATTTACTTTAGGGTTCCTAAAAGAGAGGGTGAAAAAACAAGTTGATAACTGGGAATAAAAAGTTATTTCTCAAGGGGGAATGGAAGTCATGGTCAAGACGGTTCTTCAATCTCTGCCTACGTTTACTATAAGTGTTTTCTTATTGCCATTAGAAATCACAAAAGACTTGGAGCGTATGATCACAAAGTATTGGTGGCCAAATTAGGTAATAATCCTAGCTTCATATGGCGGAGTGTTTTAGAAGCGCATGATTTAATCATAGCAGGGTTGAGATGGAACGTTGGATCTGGTAACAACATAGAGATTTTGGGACAACCTTGGCTCAATGGTGAGCAAAATCCGTTCATAACTTCGAGGTCTCGGAGTTTGGCAAATAAAAAAGTCTATGCATTAAGGGCGATGGACCACAGAGGGTGGGATGATAACATTTTAAATAATCTCTTTAATGAGCGAGACCAGAGATGTATTCACAAAGTATTGTTAGGAGATGAGCATGACCAGGATGAGATAATTTGGAATCAAGAAAATTCAGGTCATTATTCAGTAAGAAGTGCATATAGACTACTGCAAAGACATAAAAGCTTGTGGAACTAACAGGACAATGCAAGTTTTTGGCGTAAAATATGGAACATTAAAGCCCCTCAAAAGGTGTCGAATTTAGTTTGGATATCGCTATCTAAATGCTTACCATCCAAGGTTACACTAGTTCAAAGAAATGTTCCGATTGATAGCTTATGCCTGGGGTGCAAGGCCGCTGACGAATCAATAGCTCATGCCTTGATACACTTTCCTATAGTTCAACAATGCTGGAATATAGTCCTGCCGGAAATTGTATGCTCAGGGGAGGAGGAGTTACATGAGTGGTGGGATAAGGTTTTTCGAATCTGCAGTAATGACAAAAGAGCAGAGGTAGCTACAGTGTGCTGGGCTATATGGCGTGCTCGAAATGACCTAATCTGAAATAATAAGTATACTCGTATAAATATAGTGGTAGTATTGGCTAAACAATATCTTGTGCAATGGAGAACTGCCCAGAGATATAAAAATCACACTTTGTCTCTTAACTTGTTGGAGGGAGATGGAGCTATTGTCTGGGCTAAATCACAGAGGGAAACAATCAAGGTTACAGTCGATGGAGCTACGTTTGAAGAGTCTCAAAATTCTGGTATTGGGATGTTGGCTAGAGATTATGAGGGCGCACTGATTTTAGCATGAACTATGAGGTTTAATGGTTTACTATCAGCAGAGATGATCGAAGGAGTAGCCATCAAGGAGGCATTGAGTTGGATAAAACAACATCAGTGGAAGAAAGCAGTTTTGGAATCTGATAGTTTAGTGGTGATCCAGGCAATCCGTAGTAAGTCCCCGATGACCTCACCTTTTGGATGCATTGTCGAGGAGTGCAGGAGCTTAGTGAAGGAGTTAAACAATATTGAATTGTTTTTTGTTAAACGATCTGCTAATATGGTTGCTCATGCTTTAGCTAGAGAGTCATGTTCGTTCCCAGATCGATGCTTTGATAGGGCTTCTATCCCTAGCCGAGTTATGAATGCTGTAATGAATGATGCAAATTAATAAAATTTCTTGTTTGTTAAAAAAAAATACAAAACATTAAAAATTTGGTTGTTGGTCGTTGGTCACTCAATCTAGAGCCGTCAGATCAAATTGATGAGAACAGTTATATATGATTTTAAAAATTATTATTCAAGTGATCTTAGATCGAATTCTACAAGTAATATATTATTAAAATTAAAATTTATAATATATAATGATAAAAACGACCGTATATCGCACGAGTTATATTTGAATAATTTGATCATAACAATTAAACTAACATAAAAGATGTGGTACTTAGCGGAAGTATACGAGTCCAGACGTAAACCGTGCCTAAGACGTCGGATAACCATGCAAATTTTCCGCGACGATGCGTGCGTCTCTTCACTCATCGCCGACATAATGATAAATTTTAGTACCATCTAAGTTGACTTTGAATATCAATTTAGTTGAGTCAATTACTTCAGTATTTTACGACGGAGTAATGTTTTTTACTGGAGACTACCAGTTCACTAGTGCATGCAAATTTTCTTTTTTCTAGATTTGTTGTAGCTTCAACACGTTTATGACCAATCACGTACGTGCACTAGGGTTGGTTGTAATATTGTGAAGTTTTACGAACTAAATGACTTTTGCCGAAAAATGTTAAAAAATTGTTAGAGCGTTTAAATTCTTTTTTCTTTTAAATAATTTATTACTTCTTTTCTAACATATTCTTTTTTTTTTACAAATACAGAAAGTTCTCATTAAATTGAATATAGTACAGTCGGGACAAATCCCAACTGTCGATACAACCAGGTGATAAAACAAATAACATACTAAAAACAATTAGATGATTTGTTTCATGATCGTTTAACACATATAATTTAAAAATTCTTGAAATTAAAAATGAAATCAAAAACATCCCAAGCGATCCAAATTGCAGCAACATCTTTGAAAATAGCAACATCGCAATTGACCATATCACATAAAAACTATGGTTAGCCCAGTGTTTAGAAACACCAATCGCATAAAATGAGATTGGAGAAGCGGCACCCCATCTATCTACATGCCGGACAATAGACATGCCGAAGGCATCCCAACTATTTACATGCCGGATATCAACTATAGACATGCCGAAAGTATAAACCCATGAAAGATGAACAATCTTTAGTTGTGAAAGGTGAGCTATTGCAATAATCACCACCGTCCTAGATCTGATGCAGGCTTTGCAGATCACCAAAAATATCAATAAATTTGTCCTCAACAGATCCATCACCAGATAAATCCAAGCATGACTAAATAAAAGCATAACAAACACTCCAAAATAAGAGACAAAACACACACTCCAAGAGTAGAGACACACAAACACCCAAAAAATTGGGTTTTATTGAAAGGAAATAAACGAGAATAACAGAGAATGAAGGGGTTGGGGCTTTACACCGGAAAAAATCAGTGGAAACCCTCAATTTACTTGAAAATAGACAAATCCTAAGAGAGTATGAAAGAAAGGACGCGGCTGAGACATGCGGGTCTTTTATTTTAATTGTGAAGACTCGAGAGTTTTCTTTGCCTTTCTAACATATTCTTAATACTTTTCTTTATAATGTTCCATCCAATTATTTCTTGTAACCTTTCACTAATTCAATAAATTTCATAAATTCTTCACCTTTTATTCTTTTTTCTTTATCAATTTTTATATCCTCGCTCTGTATTTAAATCTAAAAATTTGAGTGAGAATTAAAGAAGTACTTTTTATATCGACATGCCAAGAAAGAGAAAATGTTGAGGTTTTTCAAAATCTTTGTTAATATTTAGATTTTAGGGTACTTTTTTCGTCAGGATTGTTTGTAGTTCGTCCATTTGAAATAATATTATTTTTTTTTCCAAAAATGGGGTGTATTAAAGAAATATTGATATGATAATTTTATTTGTACTAATGTTTATTTTATTCATTGCAGTGATTGTATATATTTTGTGACCTTGATTCAACTTTAGATTTTCATTTTTCAGCGTACTTTCTTTAGCCCGGTTGGTTAATACACCGTCCTTTCCAAGATAATAATCTACTTTCAAAAAAGTTAATCCTAAAATTTAAAAAATGTGTCTCTAAAATATCAATAATTCTTTTTTATCTTTTAGAATAAAATTAAAAAAATATGTCACTAAAATTTATTTTGTTTCAAATTTTTTTAATCTTTTTCTTTTGTTTATTCATGTATATATTAAAAATGTCTCCTTACAAACTTCAATTTTTTCGCTGCCTTATTTATTAGCATAAAAAGATAGATTTTAGGGCCGCGACTCTGAATAGAATTCTATTATAAATAAAGTTGATTTAAAATATAAATCAGACAAAAAAATTGGATTCTTTTAAAATTTATATTAAAAGTTAAAATATATAAGGGAAATTACCTAAACTACCTTTTTTCTTAAACTTATTTTTACAAATACTATAATTTTTCAAAGTTATTTTTAAAATTATAATTTTTTAAGTTTCATTTTCAAATATACGATTTGTAACCTTTGTAACCTGTTATGCAATTTAATTTCACATTTTGAAAATGTTGATTTTAAGGTTGCATTACTTGTTTTTCAAGTTTGCATCCGAATCAGCATTAAAATCAACTTTGAAAAAATTTAAATAAAATTGCATAACAGGTTACAGAAGTTGCCAATCATATATTTGAAAAATGAAACTTAAAAAAAAAAAAATCTAAAATAAGTTTAAAAATGAGAAAATACCCACATTTCAGCATTAACGACCCAAAATACCCAGGCTGCGGGTTCCATACGACAAAAAAATACCCAGATTAGAAGTGCATGACCCTAAATACCGACGGGATACACATTTTGAAAAGAAGTATCCGACTTTACAAAAGACATGCATTTTTCTGATGTGAATCCTAAATACCTAATAATTGTAATCACCCTCCTTTTCAACCCAAGATGATTGGTTGAGTTTGGTGATACAAGACATAATTGAATTGGATATAATAATATGTAGACAATTATTATCATAATGAGTTTAGTAATAATTTTATGAGTAGACAATTATTATTATAATCAGATTAGGTATGTCTTGTTAACTAAATTTATGATGGCTATATATATATATAATCATATTGTGTTTGATAGCTATGTTCAAAAGATGTAGTCGTCTATCAGTTTAGAACACGATTAAGTGTTATGTATTGATATATTATTTTATTATATTTTGAAGAACAAAGATTTTAATCACTCATAGAAAGTCATACGATATCTACATCAATGATCGAGTCGAATAAACAGTAAATTGTAATCGGTTGTTTTCATGAAGAGACAGTTAACCGATATTTTGAAGATGATGTATATATACATATACAAGTACCCACTTCATGCATTCTCGTTAAATTACTGGTACCCTCTTCATCATGCCCCGAAGTAGCTATTGTTTGAGTTATCGACCACAACTGCGATTTCATACAATTTTTTTTTACTGAATCAACACCTCCGCTTACAATCAAGAAGCGAAAAACAAAGCTCTCACTGAGGAGAGAAAACAACTTGAAAATACAAGCTGAAAATTGAAATAAAAAAACATAAACAAATGAAAAATAAAAAAAAATAGATTTGAAAATTGGAATCACAAGATCGACCGTAAATTCTCGACTCCAATAAGCCCCGTTTGAATCGGAAAAAACCCTACTCAAAGCATCGATAATGTAGATTGTAGATCCATAAAAATAAACCAAACATAATCAAAAGGATAAAAATTCTTCATCTAAGAGGAGGATTATTTAAAGAAACAAATCAAAGAAAACAAATAAAAGGATTTGGGGCTTTTACCGGATAAACCGACGAAAGCCCCACCGATTATAGTGTTAAAGAGAGAGGCGGCGCTGAGAGAAAAAGTGAGAATTGAGGTTTTATAAACAGGAGGTACTATTATTGTATTATAGATAATTGTTTTAATTAGTAATACAAGTTGATACGAGAGTTTTTCATGTCAAATTATTCCGTATTGTTAGAATTAAATCTTGAATATGTGTGTTTCCTACTAAGATAAATTACATCATTTTTACATCGCAAAGTCGAGAGAAGAAGATCCGAGAAGTAGAAAAAATTTAGCCCGAACGAGCGGGGTCGTTAAAGCATTAAAATGCTACCTAAATAATCAAGTTGATCAAAATATTCATTTTCTTAAATGTTGTGAATTTTATCTCCTGTGATTTATAAATCACAAAGATAGGTAGGATTCTGATTTTCTATTGTAGGGAACCGGTAGCCACTAACTTTCGAGTGTGCATTAGGTAAATTTCACGAGTTCACGCAATAGTCTTCAAATCACGTGAATCAAGGTAAAGAATATAATCATCTTTTCGTAAAATCGGAACTTGTGATAAAAAAATAGTTATTACTATTTAACTAACTAAGATAACTCTTACCGGCAATGATTTGTTTATACACGGCAACATTTTGAGGGGATCCATGCTAACACAAGACCAATTTAACTGTGTATTTCAAAATATTGAAATTAAAATTCAGAATGAACGCATGATCTATCTAATGTAAAACCTAATAGTCTTCTAGGATAAGAAAAATTAAAGGTAACTTGGTTTACCCTCGAGGAATATAAGTAGAACGTATACTCAATTTTCTTATTTATTGACCACCGAAATATCATTTAGACCCTGATCTATGACTATTGACTGCTGACCAGCAATGGAATGAAGACCCATTCCATTGCATTCTATTTTCCACAAGCCGCATTTCAATTATTATCAATTTTTGCCCAACTCCTCACAAGTCTCTTTTTACACTGAGCCATCTACAGTTTCTCTTTTCCAGTTTACATCTTCTCCTCTGAGTACTTTCTTCTTTCATATGTATATATGCACATATAAATCATAAACATCACCACACCACATTTACTGTGATATACACAGTTCTTTTATTTTTCTTTGGTATATTACAAACTTGTACATTAAGATTTCAGAATTATTGGTCATGGAAGAAGTTGAAGTTCCGGAGTTTTTCATCTGTCCCATATCTCTCCAGATCATGAAAGATCCTGTTATTGCCATAACAGGTATAACTTATGATCGATCCAGCATCGAGAAATGGCTGAACCAGAAAATGGAAGCGATTTGTCCTGTCTCCAAGCAGCCCCTCCCAAGAGATTCTATCTTAACACCAAATCATATTCTTTCCAAGCTAATCCAGACATGGCACACCACTTCCAAGCCCATTGACCATCATTCCGTCCCGGACGGGAATGATTTTGTGATCAGTAAGCCTTATGTAATCACCCTCCTTGATAACCTTTCGAATCCAAATTTACAATTACAAACTCTTACCAATCTAGAAGTTATCGCAGCCATAGCCAAAGAAAATTACATTTATGGACAGCTTTTGGTGGAAGCTGGTGTGCCTAAGGCTATGGTACGTTTTGTCGTAACTTGTCACAAGAATAGTAAAAGTAAAGGGCTAGAACTAGCGCTAAATATTCTTTTGCTTATTTACAAGATTTCACCTAGCAAAACAAGGCAATTTATACTTTCCGCGAAAACGGATGAAATTATTGATTCATTGATTTGGGCATTAGGTTGTAGATCATGTGATCTCACAACTACCAAAGCCATGAAAAACCATGCAATGATATTGCTAATGATATTCGTCGAAAACACGAGCTCCAACTTACAAGAAAGATTTAAACCGGACTTTTTCAAGACAATTGTAAATGCTATAAGCAAAGGCAATTTCATGACACAACATGGAACGAGAGCAGCTTTGCATATAATGTTAAGCGCTTGTTCAGTGGGTAAAAACAGAATAAAAATGGTGGAAGTCGGGGCTGTTTTCGCAATCATCGAACTCGAGTTGGCTGGATTAGTGCGTGAGAAAAGAACAAGTGAGTTGAGTATGCAAATATTGTTCAATATGTGCCGCAGTGCTGATGGTAGAGCGGAGCTTTTAAGCCATGCAGCTGGAATTGCGGTGGTGACAAAGAGGATCATGAAGGTTTCTCCAACTTCAGACGAGGCTGCAGTTTCTATAATCTCGTTGATATCGAAGTTTTCGGGTACGGATTGGGTGGTCAATGAGATGTTGAGAGTGGGAACAGTTTCAAGGCTTTGTATGGTGTTGCAGAGTAATTGTGGTTCGGGTTTGAA
This sequence comes from Apium graveolens, assembly GCF_009905375.1. NCBI lineage: Eukaryota > Viridiplantae > Streptophyta > Magnoliopsida > Apiales > Apiaceae > Apium > Apium graveolens. The sequence goes on from NC_133656.1 coordinate 214,881,025, forward strand.
AGAAAAAGCAATGGAAATTCTAAGGAGACACACTCATGTTTGGCAAGATTCACCTTGTGTAGATCATTTGCTTTTAACAATGTACACTAAATAAACTCCGGTGCCTGACAGTATTAAGTTGTAGAGTAATATCAAACATTCACGATTAATGGCATATAATATGTCAAATTTTTCCGTGTACGTCCAAAAATATATGCTAAGAATTCGTATTTATTAGTTATCCAAATTTTGTTGGCAGATAATCTATTAATAATGATATACATTTACATGAATAAAAAATTTTATCAATAAAATTTTAACAAATCATCAAATACTGATTCCTAAGAATACATGATAGAAAAATCGTAATACATACATTCTACTCTTTTGGCCCATCTAGTCGCAAAGCGCATCATGCAAGTTTTCTCTGCATTATTGATTACTAGTTGATAACCCGTGCGAAGCACGTGTCTAGTTAATTTATTTAAATAATTATTAAAAATTATAATAATATAAGTGTCAAGTGTTATGTCAAAATTTCTAATTTTTGCTCAAAAAATCCAACCAAAACTATTGAGTATGATCACTACAAGAAAAAAGGCTAAAAGCCACCGGTCAAAAATCGGTTGCTTTTAGCTATAAACGACCGAAATCGGTGGATTTTGCTATAAAATCCACCGTCCCCTGTCGGTGGCTTTTACAGCGGTGGAATTTATATAAAAGCAACCGCACTGTCGGTTGCTTTTATTCCAGGTCAATTTTCCAGTTTTTCCCTTCAACATTTTGGTGAAAATTTGAACCTCCCGCTCTTAATTTTCGTTGAAATTTAAACTTCCCGCTTCTAGATTAAAGACACCAAAATCGGTGGCTTTTATATAGTCAAATATTGTAACCAAAAATGGCCAGGAGCATGCCATTTATTCTCAATTTCCTAGAATTCTTACAAAAATAATCAGATTTAATAACCAAGGCTAAACCCAAAAAATAGGGAACAAGCTTAAATAAAAATAAGATACGTTAAAGCTTAATTACATTAATTCCCCACAAATGTTAGAACTATCACACAAATACCAAAATATTACATCAAGATTAAGACAAAGTTTGCTTAAAAGCACAAGTACCAAAATGAGTGACTGAATGTTCAACTAAATACTACTCATACAAAGGACAATAAAACAGATTCGGGTTAAGGTCTCGCTCGTCGTCCATCTCCAGTAAAAGCCTAGTATGCTCCCCCGGAACCCTTTCTTCCGTACCATCCTACATAAACAAAACAAAGTTATTAGCAAACACTGGAAAATTAGCACAACATTGTGCACTACATAGAATGTTCTTATCAATCTTATAAGTTCTTGCAGTTTAATAGAGAATCATTCTATTCCGCTAATTCTTTACTTGCATATGCTTACAAAACGCATAGATTACAAACACCTGTCTTTACTGTGGTTACCTTATTCTTAAATATCAGTTCAAAAATACTGAAGAAGTATAAGCACAATAATGTGACCAAGTCTTTCAAATTCAAACAAAAACAAGGTAAAAAGGCAACACAAAAGAAAGATCTCAACTTTAATTTAAAACAGCTACATAAAATAATGAATAAAACACGATTAAATAAAAAATTTGGAACAATCACGCCATCAATTTTAAAAAAAAAGAAATAAAACAAATAAGAAATCAATCTTACCAATGAGAAAATCAAAACCTATAAGTTAATTGACAATTTACCTTGGAAGTTAATTGCTTTATTCAGTTCATGGAATTATAACTTCCTATAAAGTTCTAATGCCATATGAATGACAATTGACAACCAAATAAGTTAATAAATTTATACTTCCTGGGCACATATATGCATGTCAACCAAACAAACACATACGTAAATTTAAAACGATACACAAAACCTTCAAAAAGTAAAAAAGTTTGAGTTGCTAGCTTATTCGAGTACTAGAAACAACAAGAGTGCTTTCTGAAATAAAATTCCGCAGTTGGATCTCACAGTCACCTGTTGCAATGTTTCAAAGTAAGCATCCTTTTAAGCTAAATACTAATAAAACAGTCAACAGATAAAAATGGGAAAAATTCTAAAATGCTTCAAATTAAAAATTAATCACATATTTCCCTCGCTCATCTTCTAATCCCAACAACTGAAATCCCAACAATTGAAATCCCAACAATTAAATAATCGGAGAACGTTCAATTATAAAAAAATAGCTAATCATTAACTATGCAAGTAACGAGTAGATGGGTTAACTTAAGGTTAGTTATTCCAAAGGTAGACCATTTCTTCCTCCAGTTGTTCTACAAAATGCTAGTTCTTACATTCTGTTTCTTTCCACAGTACATAACATCTTTCAGGTGAAGCTAATATAAATATCAAATTCAGTCGCAAAGAAATAAACATAGCTGTTTATTTTTTTAATTACAAAAAACATAGTTGTCGGTTTGGTATTCTTAACAATAAAAAAACTTGAACATATTAAAATAAGCTCAGTTATAAATGAGTATTGCTAATATAAATACCAAATTCAGCCGCAAAGAAATAAACTTCACACTTAAACAAATTGTAACATTTACCAGTGGAAATAATTAAACTAGAGAGGAAAGAATTAAATTATATATATATATTACCTCCACGATAACTTTCTCAAAATTCTGCATCACTTGATCAATAATCTCAGTCCCAATCCGCATATATTGTCCCCATGATGCTTTTTGTACCGGATCGGTTTTGTCTGGAAAGGCTACGGTGGCTAATTTCTCTATCATTTCATGAAGTTCTACACGCGCCACTCGATCGATGCCCTCCAAAGATTTGACCGTAATGGACACCTCAAATAGATGTTAGAAAATTAGGATTTTAGAGCTTAATTTAATTATGTTCTTGATGTTAATCCTAAAATCTAATGATTGGAAATTGTTCAATGATATTTGAACTTAAATTTTCATGTATGGTTTTAAGAATTTTCTTAATGAAATCCATATGAAATGAGAGTTGAAAGTAGCTTGGAAAAGCTTGGAAAATTTGAGAATGTTTGTCCCACATTGAAATAAATAAAGGGGGTTGTGTGCTTTATATGGTATTACCCACATGAGTAGTATACAACTACTAAGGTGTGTGATGGTCCATTGTGTTGTTGTGTGCTTCACGCACACACACACACACGCGCGCGCGCGCGCCCGCCCCGCCCCGCCCCGCCACGCACCGCACCGGGTCGGGTCGGGTCGAAGGGCGATTTGGGCGAATGTCTCGGCGTCTCGCGTACGCGAGGCGACCTGAGCGAGGATTTTATTTATTTGAGAATTATTTTAATTCGAATTTATTTATCGGTGATTGGATTATTGGGCTGGGTTCTGAAATAGGCTAAGTAGTCTAAATATATTGAACCTGCAAATAATCTGATCTGTAACAAGTTCTGATATTAGAATCAGAACTTAAGAACTGATGAATAAAATCAGAACTTAACAAGTTCTGATATCAGAATCAGAACTTAAGTACTGATGAGTCGAATCAGAACTTAAGTACTGATGAGTTAAATCAGAACTTAACTTAAGTTCTGATAATAATGTGGGTGTTAATGTGAAAAGCTGTTACAAATAATTAAATTCAAAAGCTGATCAGTTTTGATTTTTTTTTTCATTAATGAATTCAAAATCTGATCAGTTTTTATTTTTTATTAATGAAGCAGTTTAATTCAGACATTAAGTGTGTTGACAGTTTCATTTTTCCTCTCCTATAAATAGAGGCTAAACTGAATGAATAAAGTATATACAACACACTACATTCTCATCTCTTCTCTTCAACCTCTCTGCATTTCTCTCCCACAAGAACTGAAGTGCTGATATTTTCCGACGACTGAGGTGCTGGTCGAAGTGGAGGTTTTGTTGCTGCTGTTAACATAAACTCCGAGCTGTTTTATCCTGGTGGAGATATTGCGCACATCCCAAACGCAGCAGGTATGGGGCAATAATCTCTTCAAGAGCAGCCAGGACTTCAAGCAAGGCCTGGTGACTCAGCTGTAATCATTTTCTTGGCGTTTTGTATCTGTAAACCTTTATTTCAGTCACTGTTGAAAGCTATGGTTTCGGGTACATCTTTCTTTCTCTCTACGTTATTTCAGTTACTGATTTTGTTTACCTGCATGTTTTGTTTTGTTAACTGTGGTCTTGGCCTAAACTTGTTAAATTCTTTATACACTTGCCTCTATGTTGCTATACTTGTTAGTGAGATTCTCAAAATTCTTGAAGAGATTATTAGTAATTTAGAATTTAGCATAATGGTTAACGAAAGTGAGGTTATCGTTGGTGGTGGTAGCAGTTCGGGTGTAACTGCTGGGGCCATTGATTGGACCACCTATAGTTTCCCACAGGCTGTTGAACTAACCGGTTTACCGGAGAAATTCAACGGTGGCATTGGCTTTTCTCGCTGGCTGAAAAGGATGAAGCTGTGGTTGACTATAAAGGGTCTGTGGCCGGTTGTGGAATATGAGAAACCAGTAGTGGATCAAGAGAAGGCTGACACAGTTAAGGCTTTTGCGAAGTGGGCTGAGAAGGATGGAGTGGCTAGAGCGGCCATTCTTGCGGCACTAACAAACACTTTGTTTGATGTCTATTCTTCTGATGCCTACTCTGCAAAACTCTTATGGGAGAAGCTGGACCAGACACATAATACTGACTCACAAGGTCTAGAAAAGTATTCTGTGGCGAGGTTCCTCGAGTTCAAGCTGGTGGACAATAAGTCCATGACTGAGCAGGTGCATGAGTTCGAGATGATAGTGCATGCTTTGAAGGAGTCTGGAATGAATCTCCCGGAGAAGTTCAAGGTGATGAGTGTGATTGAAAAACTCCCGAAGTCTTGGGAAGAGTTCTCTCTCTCCCTGAAAAGACAGAAAGGAGAGATCACCTGGACCAACCTTATGCTGGACATCTCGGTACAAGAACAACACAAGTCCAAACAGGGACATGTGATGCCAACTGAACACGGTACCTCGAAGGTAAACATAGCAACTGTAGGACAAAAGAGGAAGGCTTTTGCTAAGAAAGCTAATAGTAATAAACCTAAGAGTGACAAGGACAAGGCCAAGAAACCCAAGGCAAACAAACCATGCTGGTCTTGTGGGCAGGTTGGGCACTGGAGTAAGGACTGCCCTACGAAGAAAGCGAAGAAAACCGAGGTAGCACAAGCAAATGTTGTGCTTGGAACCGCAAGTGGGCCTGTAGTGAACATGGTTGTTGGTGAGGCTACGGCTTCTGAAACCAACGTTGACCGGTATGTATCCTACAACCCTGTGATATTTTTTACCTATCTGTCAAATGAATGGTTGATAGATACTGGAGCTAATGTACATATTTGTGCTGATATTAATTTATTTGTATCTTATCAACAGAGTCATAGCCTGACTGTGAAGATGGGGAATGCTAGTGCTGCTCAAGTACATGGAGTTGGAAACGTGGATCTGAAGTTCCCTTCAGGACGTATTCTATCTCTGACGAGAGTGCATCATGTTCCCGACATGCGTAGAAATATAATAAGTGGAAGCTGTTTAGTTTCTAGTGGTTTTGAAATTTCGTTCAAGTGTAATAAAGTAGTTCTTATTCACACTGGTACATTCTTTGGCAAGGGTTACTTGTCAAATGGTTTATTTGTTATTAATGCGGATCCCGTTTTGGGAAGTTTGAATAATAATGTTATTCCTACTGTTAATTGTATTGAATCCTCAAATATATGGCATGCTAGACTAGGTCATTTAAACTTTGGTGCTCTTAAGAACATGATGAACTTAGAGTTGATTCCAAAATATACCATAAAAAAGAATTCTAAATGTCAAGTATGTGTGTCTGCTAAACAGATAAGGAAACCTTTTCATAACGTTGTTAGGGATTCAGACTTGTTAGATTTAGTACACACTGATATTTGTGAATTTGGTGGTGTGTTGACCAAGGACCAGTTTAGATACTTCATTACTTTTATAGATGATAGTAGTAGATATTGTTATGTTTATTTACTTAGACATAAGGATGAAGCACTTAGTAAATTCATTATATATAAAACTGAAGTAGAAAAACAAACTAGTAAGTTACTTAAAAGATTGAGATCTGATAGAGGTGATGAGTATACGAGTAATGCTTTTAATGAATTTTGTGCAAACAATGGTATAGTTCATGAAGTTACTCCACCATACACACCTGAGTCTAATGGGGTTGCTGAGCGAAAGAACAGAACATTTAAAGATATGATTAATAGTATGCTTATTAACTCTGGGTTGCCTAAATACATGTGGGGAGAGGCTCTAAATACGGCTTGCCATATTTTGAATAGAGTCCCTCTGAAACACATGGATAAAACACCCTTGGAGTTATGGAAAGGCAGGATGACTAGTCTTAAGTATCTTCGTGTGTGGGGGTGCCTTGCTAAGGTGCTTGTTCCTGAACACAAGAGAAAGAAACTAGGTCCAAAGACTGTTGACTGTATCTTTCTGGGCTATCTTGAAACCACTACAGCTATGAGATTTTTAGTGTTAAAATCTGACATAGATGGTATAGTGGCAAACACGATAGTTGAATTTCGAGATGCGACATTCTTTGAGGATGTCTACCCTATGAAGACTGGAATACCTGAAACGACTTCTGAGGAAGATCCTACTCACACATCAAGTTCTATTCCTGATCATGTGGAAAAGATGACAAATGTGGGGGTGGAACCTAGTAGTAGCTCTATTCCTAAGGAATTAGAAGAACCAAGGAGAAGTAAGCGTGCAAAAATAGTCAAGGATTTTGGAGGTGATTTCATCACTTACAATATCGAGGACGAACCTTTAACTTTCCGGCAAGCTATGGATTCTTCTGAGTCAAGGCACTGGAAGGGCGCTGTCAAGAGTGAAATTGACTCTATTGTTTCCAATGGAACATGGGAGTTGGTTGATCTCCCTCCTGGGTGTTCTACTATTGGGTGCAAATGGGTCTTTAAAAGGAAGTTGAACCCTGACGGCTCAATAGATAAGTACAAAGCTAGACTGGTAGCTAAGGGTTTTAAGCAAAAGGAAGGAATTGATTATTTTGATACATACTCTCCGGTTGCAAGAATGGTAACAATCCGAATGCTTATAGCATTGGCTTCAGTCCATGGTCTTATCATTCATCAGATGGATGTAAAGACGGCTTTTCTTCATGGAGAACTTGAGGAAGAGATTTATATGGATCAGCCTGATGGATTTGTTGCATCAGGCAATGAAAGGAAAGTATGTAAGTTGATCAAGTCCATCTATGGCTTGAAACAAGCTCCCAGAGATTGGCATAAAAAGTTTGATGAAACTATATTGCCTTTCAGTTATAAGATTAATGAAAGTGATAAGTGTGTCTACACTAAAGTTAAAGGTAATGAGTGTGTTATCTTGTGCCTATATGTGGATGATATTTTATTGTTTGGAACCAATATTGAGATTATTAACGAGACTAAAGAATTCTTGAAAAGGCATTTTGAAATGAAGGATATGGGTGAGGCAAGTGTGATTCTTGGAATCAAATTGATTCAGTCCACTGAAGGAATAACCTTGACTCAATCTCATTATATAGAGAAATCTATACTTGAGAAATATGGTTATTCACAGTGTAGAATCGCTAGTACACCTTATGATTCGAAAGTTGCCCTTGTCAAGAATACTTCAGGAGTGCCTGTGTCTCAGTTAAGGTATTCTCAGATTATTGGGAGCTTGCAGTATCTTGCTAACTGTACTAGACCAGATATTTCATATTCTGTGTCTAAATTGGCGAGACATACAAGCTGTCCAAACAGAACTCATTGGGATGCTCTTGATAGAGTACTTAGATATCTAAAAGGCACAATGTACCTTAGTTTACACTACAGGAGATTTCCTGGTGTGCTTGAAGGGTACAGTGATGCAAGTTGGATAGCTAAGAAGTCTGGTTCCAATGGAGTGACTGGATACGTGTTCACCTTGGCTGGTGGAGCAATATCCTGGAAGTCAAGCAGACAGACTATTGTTACTCGGTCTACTTTTGAGGCTGAGTTGTGTGCACTTGATGCCACAGGGACGGAGGCTGAATGGTTACACGGACTTATGTCTGCAATACCTGTAGTAAGTAGACCGCTCCCTGCTATTGCTATTCACTGTGATAGTCGAACAACTATCGACAAGATTAGCAGTAAAAAGCATAATGCTAAAACTAAGAGACACATCCAATTTAGACTCAAGTCTATAAGGGGTTTAGTGACTGATAGGATCATAGCTATAGAGTTCATAGGAACTCAGAATAATATAGCTGATCCTCTTACTAAAGGACTGGAACCTGCAGTGGTCCTTAAGTCAAGGTTGGGGATGAGATTGTCAACCCATCATAATTCATCAACAGTGGGAACCCAATACACATGAGAGGAGATCCCTCGAAGTGTATTCAATGGGTAATAACAAGCTGTAAGGATGAGTTGGTAGTACCTTTGCTACATAGATGATACTATAGTATCTGAGTCTATCCCCTGTAAACCTAGAAGGTACTGACACTGCCAGAAAAGCAAGAGTGTTAAAACTCTGAATGGGATCAAGTCATTTGACGAGATAGAGGCAGTATATCTCTGGAGATGCCCAGCTAAGCGAATATAATTGTGTGGTCGCAATTAGAGGATAGGGTTAATCCTTGAAGCATTCGACGAACAGGATCGAGACATGACCATTAATGTCTCAAAGTCGTAGATTGGCACCATAACCTTTGACTTGTCGTCGTCTATGGAATATGGTTATACTAAACGGATTAAGATTCAAGGTGAAACATTCCATCTGAGTCCGATAGCCATTGAAGTAGAGGAATTAGGAGGGTTCAAACCCGGAAGGGTACCGACTCTGAAAAACAAGTCATGATGGGAAATTGATCACATTTCTGTATGGATTTGTGGGGGATTGTTAGAAAATTAGAATTTTAGAGCTTAATTTAATTACGTTCTTGATGTTAATCCTAAAATCTAATGATTGGAAATTGTTCAATGATATTTGAACTTAAATTTTCATGTATGGTTTTAAGAATTTTCTTAATGAAATCCATATGAAATGAGAGTTGAAAGTAGCTTGGAAAAGCTTGGAAAATTTGAGAATGTTTATCCCACATTGAAATAAATAAAGGGGGTTGTGTGCTTTATATGGTATTACCCACATGAGTAGTATACAACTACTAAGGTGTGTGATGGTCCATTGTGTTGTTGTGTGCTTCACGCGCGCACACACACACACGCGCGCGCGCGCCCGCCCCGCCACGCACCGCACCGGGTCGGGTCGAAGGGCGATTTGGGCGAATGTCTCGGCGTCTCGCGTACGCGAGGCGACCTGGGCGAGGATTTTATTTATTTGAGAAATATTTTAATTCGAATTTATTTATCGGTGATTGGATTATTGGGCTGGGTTCTGAAATAGGCTAAGTAGTCTAAATATATTGAACCTGCAAATAATCTGATCTGTAACAAGTTCTGATATTAGAATCAGAACTTAAGAACTGATGAATAAAATCAGAACTTAACAAGTTCTGATATCAGAATCAGAACTTAAGTACTGATGAGTCGAATCAGAACTTAAGTACTGATGAGTTAAATCAGAACTTAACTTAAGTTCTGATAATAATGTGGGTGTTAATGTGAAAAGCTGTTACAAATAATTAAATTCAAAAGCTGATCAGTTTTGATTTTTTTTTTCATTAATGAATTCAAAATCTGATCAGTTTTTATTTTTTATTAATGAAGCAGTTTAATTCAGACATTAAGTGTGTTGACAGTTTCATTTTTCCTCTACTATAAATAGAGGCTAAACTGAATGAATAAAGTATATACAACACACTACATTCTCATCTCTTCTCTTCAACCTCTCTGCATTTCTCTCCCACAAGAATTGAAGTGCTGATATTTTCCGGCGACTGAGGTGCTGGTCGAAGTGGAGGTTTTGTTGCTGCTGTTAACATAAACTCCGAGCTGTTTTATCCTGGTGGAGATATTGCGCACATCCCAAACGCAGCAGGTAGGGGGCAATAATCTCTTCAAGAGCAGCCAGGACTTCAAGCAAGGCCTGGTGACTCAGCTGTAATCATTTTCTTGGCGTTTTGTATCTGTAAACCTTTATTTCAGTCACTGTTGAAAGCTATGGTTTCGGGTACATCTTTCTTTCTCTCTACGTTATTTCAGTTACTGATTTTGTTTACCTGCATGTTTTGTTTTGTTAACTGTGGTCTTGGCCTAAACTTGTTAAATTCTTTATACACTTGCCTCTATGTTGCTATACTTGTTAGTGAGATTCTCAACAATAGAACCCTTCGAATAAGGGAGTACGTATCATCCGGAATGCTTGTTTGAGAGGCCTGTTGAGACATGTTTAACTTAGCTGCCTCATCCGCTCCTACTAACTCCGATAATGAATTTCGAGGATACAAAACGAGCCTATTTTTCTTTGGCATTCTGGCCTTTATAAGGAGAGCCAAGTCTCGCTTCCTTTAGCTAGCAGGAGAGAGAGGTACCTCGGGGGCTGGTGAGTGCTGATCATGGCCTCTAAAGATTCCTATCATACATTTTATAATAATTAGACCAAATAATGAATAAAATATGCTAGATATATTAGTGGATCAATTCAATGGACTTGATAAAGTTTGTAACAAACCATTATCTTTTTAATTGTTGGCTCGTCAAAGTTGTAGACATACTTAAAAAATTCCAGATCAGTCATAGGTGTCTCCAAGTTAGCATCCAACTCCTGTACACAAGTAGACATTATACAGTGAGTGCCAAAGAATATAAGAACATAACCTAAAACTCCATATTTTCATTTAAATAAGCATGGCATGCATTTTGTTTTACACATTCATTATATTTTCTCTTATTTGAGTAAAATGCAACATATGGTGCAAAAAATCAAACATTAACAAAAATATGAAAAATTCTCTCACAAAGATGAAAGATTAATCATTTTCCTTAAAAAACTGCAACATATACCAAGAGGCAAGAGAAAATATGTACAAATAGTAAAAGAAATACGTATTTACTAAAAATACGTTTACATTACTATTTACAGTGAGTAATCTATATTGTGGCATAAAAAAATCTTTTCTAAGAAAGCAAATAAAGGTTAATTAATGGCCATAACACAACATATATATATGTGCTCAGCAATCCATTTCAAGCGTTGCATCATCCCCATCTACCCTCTTATGTCGTTAATATTGATGGACAAAGGTTAATATTGGTTTTTTTCTTATCACCAAGCATTGTGTAGAATATGTTATCAAAGACATTTTTCTCTGTATGCATAACATCAATATTGTGACGAAGACTGAGTGTCTCCCAATATGGTAGCTCAAAAAATGGAGAATAGTGTGTCCAGTTATGTGTCACGCCATAATCCCTCGGCTTTTGCCTAATAGCTTTTCCTGGAGGAGGAAACTGTATCTGCTCACAAAGTATCTTTGCCCGTGATCCTGAATGTCGAGTTGTGACTGAATGTCTCCCACATCGTCCAAACTTTGTGCTTCTCCTTAGTGGATCATCTTCTTCCAAAAAATAATGAGCTGTACCATAGAAAGTCGGTTTACCACCATGCTTGAGTTGCTTTGCCTTTACCAATCCCATACAAACTGGACATGCCAATTTTCTCTTAGTCGACCATCCATTAATCATACCAAGTGCGTGAAAGTCATTTATAGTCCACATCAATGATACTTTCATAGTGAAATTTGAACATGATACCCTATCATATGTTTCCACCCCGATACACCACAACATCTTCAATTCATCAATTAATGGTCGAAGATAAACATGAAAGTCTTTTGTCGAATCATTTCGCCCGGGAATGAGAAGAGGCATAAACATGTATGGAGCTTTTGTGCACATCGATGGTGGAAGATTGTAAACAAAAATAATCACAGGCCACACTGTATATTCCCTTGCATGTGCATCTCGAAAGGGATCAAATCCATCACTAGCAAGGCCTATTCGGACATTCCGTGTTTCTTTTGCAAATCGAGGAAATCTATGATTGAATTGTTTCCATTCATCTCCATCAGCTGGATGACTTAATTGACCCTCAACTGCAGCTCTATCATGATGCCATGTCATACATTTGGCAGTCTTCTCAGACATGAATAATCGTTGCAGTCTCAATGTAAGAGGAAAGTATCTCAAAATCTTCTTCGGAATCAACTTTTTCATAGAATCCTTTTGCATCTTGTATCGATCTTCACCACATATGTCACAATGTGTTTGCTCACTATTTTCTTTATGAAATAACATGCAATCATTCACGCAAGCATCAATTTTTTCGTATCCCATGCTCAACCCACTTACTAACTTTTTCACATCATAATATCTTAGGGGCAACTTGTGATCTTCAGGAAATACCGATCCAATGAGTTCAAGTAGCTCATCAAATCCCTTATTACTACAACCATGTTTGTGTTTGAACTTAAGTAGCTTACTCACAAATGATAATGTTGTGAAACTTGTATAATTAGGATAAAGTGGTTCAGAAGCACTATCAAGCATCCTATAAAAACTTTTTGCTGCTGTATTAGGCTCTTCATCCATATTTTCAAAATTATTATTTGCCTCGGCAAAATCTCCAAGCATTTCATGTGCATTATAAAAATCATCATGCGTGTTATCAATATTCATAGAACTCGTTCCAATGTTAACCCGCGATCTAACACTCTTCTCATGAAAATACCATGTTGTATATGCGGGCATGATGTCATGTCAATATAAATGTAATATCACATCATCGGAATTTTTTATATAAAAATTTTCACATTCATTACATGGACATCTTATTCTCCCCTTTGAATCATCCGCATTTGCAACGGCAAACTTAATGAAACCATCAACACCAATTTTGTACTTTTCCGTTATATTTTTCCTTGCATCAAATCGATGATTCATCCAACTATGATCCGATGTCATCTACAAGATGTATAAATATTATAATTAATAATCTATTACTAATTAACAAAACATACCTCAATAAATCCACTATGTGTACAAGATATTTAGTGAAAACAAATGAACAATAATTATTAACAATTAAATTATATCAATTAATTAGTTTAGTTTTTCAAGACTACATTTAAATTATTAACAATTAAAATTTAACATTTCATTTAAATTATATCAATTAATATTATATTTATGTGATAAATAAACAAACAACAATCATGATAAACAAAGTATAAGTAGTTCAGAAATTGTACTTACTTGACTTGAAAGTAGTAGATATTTGAGCTTGAAATGGAAGGAAAATGGTAGAAATTTTGAAGAAAAGAAAGTGGAGATGGGGGAAAAGGAAAGTATGGACAAAATCTAGGGGAAGAGGATAAGGCGGTAGCTGTTAATTTTTTGGAGCCTAAATTCCACCATATGCGGTCGCTTTTATAAAATCCACCGAAAGCGGTTGTTTTTATAAATTCAACCGCGGGTGGTGACTTTTATTAAAATGACCGTTGCATTTTTTTTAATATTTTTTGTAATTAATTTAAAAGCGACCGTATGGTCGCTTTTGTTTTTTAATTTCAGACTTCATTTTGGCGGCAATTTTCCCACCAAATCTTGAAACCTTAAAATCGACCGCTGAAAAATAGGCGGTTGCTTTTGTTAATAAAAGCCACCGACTAAAAGCCACCGGAGATAAATTCCACCGAATAAAAGCGACTGCTAACAAAATCGACCGATATCGGTCGCTTTTATACGCGGTTTTTGGTCAAGTGAGATTGACCTTAAAAGCCACCGTTTTTTATGAAATTTATAGGTGGTCGCTTTTGTTTGGTCGCTTTTACTCGATTTTCTTGTAGTGGATATTCGTGTTATGATTATAATAAAAAGATTATAATTATTATACGATTTCAATAAATTTAATATTTCATTAAAATATACCATTGAGTCATATGGGAAATAGGATTACTGAGTTGAAATCAATATAAGAAGTGCAATTAAAAAATGGGTTAAATAATACATATAATATTATAAGTCATATAGAAGTAAAAAGGGAATAAATATTTTATATTTAAAGTTATAATGAAATTCAAAAAGGGTAAACCAAATGTTGATGAAACAAACACGTGTAAGTGTAATGTATTGAATTAACAATACATAAAGGAATAAAGAACACAAAGTTTAAAGCCAAAAGAGTGAAATAAACATAAAACCAAATTTAATAGGTAGAAGTATAAGGAAACAAAATTAAAACTAAATTTAATATAATCATACGACATGTAAAATTATAAGATAACAAAAATAAAACCAAACTTAATAGGATAATAATACATGTAAATGTAGAACTATAATACATGTAGAAGTATAACACGAATAAATTGTGTAATTAAAAGTTTAATATAATTAAAAGACATATAAAAGTAGAATTATAAGATATATATGAATGAATAAGTGAAACCAAAAGTTGGTGGTATCAAAAATTGGTGAAACCAAAATTAATAGTACCATTTAAAAAGGGGTTTCGCTTATTAATATAGGTTATTAATGGATTCAATTATGGAGAGTTAAAATAAATAAATTTTAACTTTAACAATTAAGATCAAAATAGTAATAATGAATTATATTTAATATGGCATATATTGGATAGGGTTCTCAATGGGGCGGGGATCAACATTCCCATACCCGCTCTTTGTAAAAAAAATTATCCCAGACCCGTCCCGTTCCCCGCGGAGATTTATAATGTATCCCATCCTCGTTTCACGGATCAAATTTTAATTCTCGACTCACCATGTCACTCTGTTTAATAATTAATTTTTTAAAAATTTGTTTTTTTATAATATATTATTTAGAATAAAATGAGAAATGCATAGATGATTTAAAACACTATATGCATTATATTTATTTTATCATGCATATAATTGAAATAAATAAATTATAGTTTATTCAATAATATAAATATTTTTTACTATACGATATAAAATATTAAAATATTATATAAAATATATATATAATATTACACTTGGGGTGGGGCGGATTTTACCGCCATTAATTATATAAATATTATACCTGTTTCATTTTTAAACGGGTAAACTTTTCATTCCCGTTACCGCGCTATTTCCTATATAAGTGAGGCGAGGCGATCCCATTTGGATCGGGCTGGGGCGGTTCCCCGTTTTTCCTGTCCTGAGAAGTAGGGGTGAGCGCGGTGCGGGCGGTGCGGTTTTTTCCTCAAACCACAAACCAAACCGCATATGCGGTTTGCTCAAATTTTCAAACCGCAACCGCACCGCATACCCTCAAAAACCACATAAACCGCACCACGAAAATGCGGTGCGGTGTGGTGCATTTCACTGCGGTTTATACTTTACAAGTTCAAAAAAAATAAATTAATACAAAACTTAAATTTAATCAAATTTCCGAAAATAATTTTAGTCAATTAGAATGCAACGTCTTAGTTCACTAGTATAAATACTTGGATTTTGGTTTTCCTAGTGAAGAAATACAAACAAGAGATTGTGTAGTCTTTTTTTTATTTGTCAGAAGATCGCTTGGTCCATTTGAATTCCTTAATGAATTTAACATATAATTTTAACTCAATAAGAATGCTATAGTCATATGGTGAAATTCAGTTTAACTAAAAACATAAAATGGTTCTTTATGTTACCTGATAGGAATATATATATATATATATATATATATATAATATATTAAATATTGCGGTGCGGTGCGGTTTGAACCGTATTTTCAGAAATTTAAAACCACAACCCGCACCGCACCGCGCGGTTTATTAAAAATTCAAACCGCAACTGCACCACGAAAATTAAAAACCGCATTTTACGGTGTGGTTTGGTGCGGTGCGAGCGGTTTTTGCGGTTTGTGCGGTTTTCTGCTCACCCATGCTGAGAAGCCTAATATTAGATGATTATGCCATGAACAAATCTTTAAAGTTAGACCGTTGACCCGAAGACCAGCAAATTGCAAAACAATCAAAGTATGAAACCAGATAAAAGTATGCACACAGCACGGTCTTTAAATTACGTTAACAGATATGGGCCCAAAAATAGCCCATCCTGGAGGATTGAGTAGCCCAACATTACTTGTCCAAGTCCAAGAGGAAAGTCCAGTTCTATACTTATGGGTTATCTATTAACAATGTGTTTTGTCCATTGTTCTAAAAAATCGCCGAATCGACCGAGTACTCGATCCGAACACTCATTTTTATCTTTTCATCAAATTTGATCACAGAGTAATTGAATTCAAAAACAATTTTATAAATAATCGATCAAAACTTGATTTGATTCTGAGTACTCGAGTTTAAATCCGAGTCTGACTATCTCAAATTTTTATTATTTTATTTTAAAACTATTCAGAAAAAGATCAAACGTCAAATTATATATATTTTTAGCTGTTTTTAAAAGTATTGACATTTATTAAAAATTATATGTGGTTTATTATCGAAACTTATGTTTCATTATCAACAATCTACATTTGAATTTTATTATTTCGAATGTGTTATTAATCTATTAGAATAATTATATAGTTTTTTTTTTCTAAATAATTATATAGTTTTATTTTGTATTTCTATATAACTATATATGAGAAAAAAAATAATAAAAAAATGATATCCAATAAAATATTCGAATACTCATTTTTTCGAAATAAAATTGAATCGAACCGATTTTTAATTTTTAAAATTTTGATTTTGTTTGTTTGAGGATCTTCACGGTACTCGAAGCATAATCAATGGACAATGCTAAATTGTTAATGATGCCACGTTTGGGCTATTTATTAAGTAGGGCTGTCACTGTTACTGGATCGGAAATCTGGTTTGATTCGGTCCAATCCGAAAGCTAATAAAACGGATATAGATCATTTAAAAAAATTTTGATTCGAAAATATTTGATCCAATAACAATCTGATCTGATAAATACCGAATATGAATTTAGGTCGATCTAATTCGTTAATAATCTGATTCAGATCATTTATTATATATAGATATATATATATATATATATATATATATATATATATAGACAAAAGTTTAGTGGAGTCCGTATTTTATTTGGAGACTTGGAGTCCTGTTTATAGGCCGTTAGATTGGATGAAATGGACGTCCCATTTTAAATTACAGGTATATAAAATAAAACCTAAAACTAACAACATTACTTTACATACATAAAGTAGTTTATTTTTCTTTACTCAATATAATTTTTTTTATCTATAAAAACTTTTTATTTATGCATAAAAACTTTTTTTGTCATTTACTCTATATCAAATATATTAGACTATAATTTTTATTAGGCTAAGTTATGCATTATAACTCTATTTTTAAATATAATTTTCACAAATTATTTATTTATTTTAAATTATATTATTTATTTAGATTTTAAAGTACTACACTTTATTTATAAAAAATCTACAATATGTTCTGCACTCTATTTTTTTTTAAATATTTCACATTATATTTTATCCTGCAAGTTGAATTATATTTTTTATATAGGTTTAAAAGTACTACATGTTATAATTTTAAGTATTACACTCTACTTATAAAATTCTCCAATTTATTTTGCACTATATTTTTAATAGTTTTTTTCACATAATATTTTATTCTGCAAGTTGTATTATATTTTTTATTTAGATTTAAAGTACTACATTTTATAATGTTGTACTACACTCTATTTATAAAATTCTGCAATATGTTCTGCCTTTCATTTTTTAATATATTTTTTTCACATAATATTTTATTCTGCAAGTTGCATTATATTTTTTTATTTATGTTTAAAAGTATTATATTTTATAATTTTAAGTACTACATTCTATTTATAAAGTTCTACGATATGTTTTGCACATTATTTTTTAATATATTTTTTAACATAATATTTTATTATGCATGTTACGTTATATTTTTTATTTAGGTTTAAAAGTGCTAAATTTTATAATTTGAAGTATTATACTATATTTATAAAGTTGTACGATATGTTTTGCACTCTATTTTTTAAAATAAAATTTTCACGTAAAATTTTATCCATGTTACATTATTTTTTATTTGGATTTAAATGTACTACAATTTATAATTTAAACTACTACACTCTATTTATAAAGTTAATCACTTATGTTTTTTAAAATATTTCTAACATAATATTTATATACATATTACATTACATTTTTGACTTAGGTTTATAAATAATATTAACCATGTCTTTCACTTTGTATTAATCTGTACCCACAATCTTACAAAATTTAACGGAAGTTATATAGGTGTGTAAGGTGTCCAAATAATATCCCTCTCCATTAAATCCAACTATATATATATAAAATAAATTATATATAAAATATAAAATATATTTATCTTATTTTTTGTTAACATTTAAATTGATTTTCGGATGTTTTGTATGTTATAGTATGTTTTGTATACGTTTTGTTTTTGTCCAATTTTTATAAGAGAATGAAACTTTATAGGCCAACAAGTAAAACAAAGAAAAACATCCTTAAAAAATTATTATTATTATAGTAAAATTATTTAATAATAATATTATATATATTTATACTATACTATAATAATCAGAATGAGTTATAATTTGGTATGTCTTTTTTGGTTAGTTTGGTTATTCCCATTGTAACGGTTGGATCTTTTTAATCAAGTGATCATGGCCGTTAGATTAAAATACTAAAATAATACACACTACTCAAACTTTCAAGTTCGAACCCCGCCAACAACAATATTTATATTATTATTTATACACTACTAAAACTCTTAGCTCCCGCCAATAACAAATATTTATATTATTATTATTTATACGTTACTGAAGATTCAGGTTCGAATCCCGCCAAAAATAAATATTTATATTATTATTTATAAATATACTAATAAGGTGACGATCCAAAAAGTTTTTATTATAATTTTAAATAATATAAAAATATTAATGAAAACCCGTGCATCGCACGGTCGTAAATCTAGTATTAATAAAATTAAGTTATGAGTATATACAAATTTGTCCACGGCCATTATAGCTGAATTCATTTCTGAAATTTCAGTTAAGATTATATCTAACTCGAATTCAATTTATTTATGACCAGAAATTTATATTGTATTCATATTCGATTTATTAATCGTTGCAATTCGAATACGAAATGGAAACAAATGTGGTCTCAGCCTCAGCGAAGTTATAAACCCTAGTAGGCCTGTAATTCGTGATGATCAGAGTTAAATTTCGAACAATACATAAGTTAGGTCGAATCCTTTCATTTAATAATTTGAGATTAGATTTGTGTCTTAAAGTCAACTTATTTAATTTTACTAGTAGAGACGGATTGAGAAGGGTTCATGCTCAGTTTAGCGAGTTAGACGGTCTTTACTTCCAACTTCAAAAGGCCCCAAAAATTTTGTAGTTATATATATTTTTTTAATTAATAATTTGAAAGTTCAAATAATGATGTCGATGCTTATGTTTGAAGGCCCCAAAAATTAATTTTTGCTTTTATAAAATTTATTATATCAACCTTTTCCTTAAAATATAAAATTTTATTATTATAAATGTAAATAATTTAAAATTCCTTTGTCTTAAATAAAATTTATTTTATTTTATTTTTTGTTAATGTTATAGTTTTTAATGATAAATACTTTTAAATAACTCAGTTTTTAGCATTTTTATTTTAAACAATTTGCTAAAATTTAAAATTATAATAATATTAAATAATTTGAAAAGATTGCTTACTTATATTCATATAATTTTAAACACTATAAAAATAAAATATTTTTGATATAAAAATTTAATTAACAATATAATAAAGAGACCAACAAATTTCTTCACAAAAAAGTAAATATCATTTAAATAATATAAATCGTCTAAAAAAAATATTTAAGGTCTCAAATTTCAACTTTCGCCTAAGGCTCCACAATGACTTGCACGGGCCATGGGTATGAAGCTACTCGTGCGAGTCATACGGTATGACTAAATGAGCTCCTGATTTTAACAAGTTGCGTGAGCCGACTCGTTTGATTTTACATATAATTGAATTTAAACTTCTAACCGAATTCAGCTCGTTTAATTTTACACATTATCGAGTTTGAATTTGTAACCGAACGCACCTGCTGTGAGTTAACTTTATTATTGTAGGCCGATTATCAAATATCAGTGAAAGTACTAATTCAAATTATAAAAAATACTTAAAATTGTAAGTTTGAAAAATAATTAATACAAAATGAGGAATGAACAATTATAATTATAATTGTAGAGGTAGTTAAATGTCAGTTTATTCTTTTGAAGTTTGAAATTTATACCGATGAACGTACATAATTTTTAAACTAACATAATAACCTGTGCGAGACACGAGTCATTTCTAGTTTTTTTTACACTAAATAATTATATTAGTAAAATTCTTGATCGTTTTCTTATTACTAAATATTGTATAACGTCTAAACCATATAAAATACAAGTTAATTATTTATCAATGTGTATGATTTACATGTTAAAACATAAATAACGTTGATAACGTTTTTAATATATCTCATTAATCATAATACATATTTTCTTGTTTATGTGGTGTAATTTGTATTTACTAGATGAATATAAGCACGGTAGTCACTGTACGTGTAAAAGGAAAAAATTGAAGTTAATCCATCAAATATTGTCGACATGTTTATAAAAAAACTAAAAAGTTAACATATATATATTGCAGAGTCGAATAATTTTTTTGAGTTTTGGTCAAATAAAACCGGAGTAATGAGATATTTTATAACTAAAGTCATTACAAATTTGCAATTACCTTGCTTAATTTAAAATGATTAGTAATGTATAATTAAAGTGGTCAAAACCTGCAAGCGTAATATTCAACAAAGTAAATTTATACTACAATTGATATAAGTTTATTTTTTGTAAGAAAAATGTTATTTTTAATTCAACGTTTATGTTGATTTAATATCATTGCTAATGTCTTGATTTATAAACAAAAGTTGATCTCGACCGTGTACTTAGCTTATTAAACAAAGTTTATTTTATAAGATATCATATAATTGTCAATTCATAAATTAAAATTGACATAATCTATTTAGTTTTCAACACAATGAAATATAACTTAAATTTAATTGATCATTTTTATTTTTAGAACATAAAAGATTTTTGTTATTTTTTTATAGTATATATATATAAATAACTCTAAAATACACCATTAAAATTGAATCTTTTAATACTGGTAAAGATAAAGTCACATGTGTGTGTATACATGTGCGTGTGCAAATTATTATTTATTATATATATGAGTAAATTATGTTGGTCTCGTTTATTTATATGCTAGATATTTTGGTCATGTGTATATCTAATTGTTATTTAGTAAATTACTCGAATAACATGTATTTATGATTATTCAAAAACTATAATTATCTAATAAATAAATTACAAATAATTATATATATCGTAGTCTTAATAACAATGACAATCAAACAATATCTGTTTTTACTCAATAGAGCATCGGTAATGGATGTGACATAAAAATAATTCATATATACTACACAGTTACAAGATATTCGCTAATTGATATGGAATATAATTCTGCTTCCTAAAATATATCAATCAGATATCTTCTATTCCAAGTATTCCATTCTTTACGGAATTCCTTCTTCATGCATATCTCTTCTTATGTTTATCTTGATCTTCTTAACTTTAATCAGCTACTGTCCTTATCTGATCGTCCTTCAGCACTTAAGTTCTGATATCTATCTCCTGATAACATAAGTACTGATATCCCTTAAGTTCTGACTTCCAGTACCTTAAGTTCTGACTTCCAGTATAAGTACTGATCAGTTAAGTACTGATTTGTTCTGTTCAAATAAGATCTGAAATCTAAACATAAAACATATTAGCCATGACATTATCAAATATATCTAACAATCTCCCCCAACTTGTAAATTAACAAAATATACAAGTTTAACAGATATTTGATGATGTCAAAAACATTAAGTACAAATGCATGAGAAATAGACAAGATAACTACAACTTACAGTCCTTAAAGTTTTTACCAATTCAACTTCTGATAACAACTTCAACCTGTATAAATATCAGAATTTAAGCAGTTGTAGATCTTCGACTTGGCTTCATCATTTTCCAATCTCTCTGATGTCAGGAGTTGTTCTGAGATAATTCTTCAACAAACATTTCTCAGCATATCTGAGTTCATCAATCATTCTCCGTTTGACATCTTTAAGCTCTGCAGTATCTTCACCAGTTTGAAATATTGCAGCTCTGAGATCATTAATCTTTGCTTTTCTCAACTCCCGATCTAGTCTTATGACATAAGCTTTGTTAGACTCTAGATTAAATTCAAGCCCCTTAATACCAAGATATGTTCTGATCTGTGCAGTATTAGGCTTCATATCAACAATATTACCATTGTGATTTCTGTACTTTGGAACATATCTGCTGTCAGACTTAACAGAATAAAGTCTTTTCTGTCTCTGAATCTGTTCCTTTAAGTAGTTTGCAGCAGTCTCTGTTATTCTGTCATCCACTTGAAGTAAGAATAATACATGCTCCAATTCTTCAAAATACTTCAATGGAATGGCATTTTGTCTTATATGATAAACCCTACCATCTGTCATGAAATACAACATGATGTATTCTTTCAAGTAGGTATGGTAAACCATCTGTACAGATTCTAGTTGATTCAATCTCTCAGGAGTTGCTCCAATACCTGGTTCACTCAAGGAAGTTGGATCATCAGTAGTGTTGTGTACTCTTCTTTCATCAGCACTTCCCAATCCAGTTTTATCTCTAGCTTCCTTTCCAGTAACTACTCTTGCTTCAAAACCACTTAAAGTAGTCTTCAAAGATTGAGTCTGTTTTGCTTTAGTGAATCCTGGTAGGAGTGTTTTAGATTTATCTTCTGATATCAAGTTAACTTGAGCACTGTCAGAGGTTACTTGCTTCTTCTGAATATCAGAACTTACAATTTCTTGACTCTGAACAACTTGAGCCATGTCAGAGGTTGTTTTAAGAATTTTTCTTGAAGTCAGAGCAAGATTATGTTTTCATCAGTAATTTCTTCTTCCTCAGGAGGTACATAAGGCTTGATAGGTTCACCAACCTTTTCTTTACCCTTGGATCTTGGATCTATCTGTGGTTGTGATCTAGCCAAAGTTTCTTCAGTATGTATCCTCTCTTTGATCACAATGCCTTTAGGTTTTGGAAGTAACTTTTTACCAGAAGCTTCAGATTTAGATGTGACTTTCTCTGATTTAAGTCTGGCTTCTTCTTCCTTTAAACTTTCCAAGTCCATCCCTGGATTTTCTTGAAGAAATAACTGTCTTGACATTTCCTCATCAAGATCTAGAAGTTCATCAGAACTTATCCTTTTACCAGCAGCAGAACTTATTCTTTTCCCAGTATCAGAACTTGTTCTGTGACTAGCTTGTCTTGATGTAAATCTTCTACCTTGACTATGACCACTACCCATTCCAGAGTTTCCTTGGTCATCTTTTCCATCATCCTGTCCTTGCAGTGACTTGTTGGTTTTGCATTTGGACTTAATTACCTTCTCCCCCTTTTTGGCATCAGCAGGTAATAAAAGAGAGATAAGTAGTTCCACTGAGGTCTGGATTTCAGTAAGTTGCGATTGCTGAGAAGCTTGATTTGTCAGAATTTGATCAATCTGAGCTTGTTGCTTCTCTTGAGTTTTCTCAATATAAGCAACCCTGTCAATGGTAGGTTGGAAGAACTTTTTCTTATCAAGTTTCCAAACTTGTTCCTGTTTAATAAAGTTCTCCTGAATCTTGTGTAGCTCTGCATGAGTGTTGGAATGAAGACCTTGTAGATGTTTAGTACTCAATGCAGTGACTCTAAGCTGGGTTTTAAAATCATCAGAATTTAACATTTCATCAGCTTTAGTCAAGTGCTCAGCAAGATGTAAAGCATTTGGAACACATGAAACTGAGTTCCATTCCTTAGTCCACTCCTGTCCTGCAGGAGTTTCACTCCAAGGTACTGGTGCATCCCTGATAACAAACTCCTTTAGCAGTTCAGACTTAGGAAGAGTCAGTGGAGGAGTATGTCCTGAAGGACCTGCTGCATCAGCATCTACAATTGTAGCAGCTTCACCAGTATCTCCAACATTTGCAGCATCAGAACTTAAAGAATCAGTATCTTCTGATAAGACAACTGTATGAGTAGCAATGGAGGCTTCAACATCCTCTAATTGCTGATCTGATACTAAGTTCTGATCAACAGCCATATCCTGATGCTCACCTAAAATCTGATCATCATCTTGATGCAGAGAAGGTGTTAGTGATAACTCAGGAGTTTGAACAGCATCAGTAACAGGTGTTGTGGAAGGATTATTTGCTGTTGGAGCTTCTAAGAAAAGTATTTCAGGCACAACCAAGTTCTGAATATCAATTTCAGCACTTGTGCCTGGATCAACAAGAGATAAAGAAGGTAAATTAGCCTTGTCAGATACAGGTTCCTGAAATGGAGTTGATGGAGAAGAAGTGACTGGAGCAAATTCCTTGTCTTGTGAGATCAGAGATTCCTGATCCCCTTCCTTAGCTGCTTCCTCCTCATCATCTGAAACTGGCCTCTGTGCCCTCTGTTTCTTGTTCTTCCTTGTTGATTTGGATTCCTTGGGAGTTGCAGGAACAGTCATACGTCTAAGCCTCTTGAGAAGCCTAGAACCCCCAATTGCAGAATCCTTCTGAGAAGTTGCCTTCTCAGCTGCATAAATCATAGGTTCTGAAGAAGGAACCTGATCTTCAGAATCTGTTTCATCTCTCAAAGTAATCCTCCTCTTCTTCTGAGATGTTTGAGGAACAGTCTTTGTTCTCTTTGGCTTAGAGGATGTAGGCTTCACAGTAGGTGCTGAAGAAGAAGGTTGAGCAGTCTGTGAAGTGGAGAGATATGATTTGAGATAAGTTCTGAGGGTAGGTTGAGTAGAATGAGAGGTAGGGACTGAGGTTGATGGATTTTGGTTATGGTGAGTTGGTTGAACATTTGAGTAAACAGATTTGTAAGTAGCTGGATCAGCATTTACCAGAATCTGTTTCACAGACTGAGGAATCTGTAATTGTCTCACCATTGATTTCTTTGTGTCAGCATTTATCAGGTCGTTAAAGTACCTTTTTGCAACCTTAAAAGGTGGGGTTTGAGTGCTGACTAACTGGGGTTCAGCAGTACAATACGTATAAATAAGTTGACAGAATCTAGCAATATAAACAACATCTCGATCCTCTGTCATCCTATCCCCAATAAAACCAATTATTCCAGTTGCAAAATCAAAATGAGTTTGATGGATAATAGCATACCCGATGTGCTGACTCAGAATTGGGATAGCATCATAATTAGAACATTTGTTCCCAAAAGCCTTGGTGATGCAATCGAAGAAGAAACTCCATTCTCTTCTGATATGAGCCCGTTTCAACTGTCCAAGTTTCGTCAGACTCTGTTCATATCCCAAATCAGTCATTAACCCCCGAAGTTCTGATTCCTCTGGTATAGAGAAGGTACAATCTTCTGGAAGATGTAATGCTCTTCGTACTGTACCAGGAGTGACTACATAGGAAGAATCACCCACTTGGAAGATAATACTGGGAGTTCCTCGTTTACCACCATCATCAAAAATTCCAGTCCTCCAGAACCGCAGAACTTGTTGACTTGAAAATAATTCAGGCTGAGTTAAGGCGTACCCAACCTCACTATGTGCAAGAAGATCTTGCACAAAATGCAATTCAGATGGAGCGTCAGCATGATCAAGAATTGCAGCATAGTTGTTTGGAACAAACTTTGCTCCATCAATGATTAAATCCTTTGGTGCCATGTGAAAAATATTGAAATTCAAGTATGCCTGTTAGGTGTTTGAGATAATATCTGTATGAAAACAACGGAAATAGTAAAGTGAAGGAGAGTAAAAGTAAGAAGAGAGATAGAAGATGAAGAAATTAAAAAGATTAAAGAAATCTTCTCTCTGCTGTACTTATACAAAAGAAATATTACCGTTGGACACCTGTCAGACATGCAGTAATAACGGATAGTTACTGGGCTCGAGAAAACAGTAATCAATACTTACCCATTTGCCGAGTTTCAAGGAAAAACTGTTCCATTTATCAATGGGAACAATTCAAATTTTAACCCGTTATCACTGATTGGTTATTTTGCACTGCAACATTAATATTCTGAAAATGAATCATGTTAAAAATGACCGAGATAATTTCGATGAATAAGTGCTGACAAAGAATCAGAACTTAAATCAGAACTTAAGACAAAATTTAAATGGTCATCAGAATATCAAGCAGGATTTAACAACACAAGATAAAATAACTCAGAGACAAAATCTTGAAGTAAAAACAATTTTCATTAATATATCAAGTCAATACATAAATGAAATAGAAATTACATCAATACAAGATTTTCCCTAAGCTTCTAATCCTAACGTCAACAGCTTTAGTCCTAGCTAAGAAGCCTGACAAAGCTGAGGATGAAGAAGAACAGGAAGAAGACGAGATTAAGTCATCTTCCTCTTCCTATCTTCGACAAACAAGATGGCGAGTCGAATGATTCGCTCTTGCTGATGGATAGCTTCCCGCCGTTCCGCCTCCAATCGATCAAGATGAAGCTGGTAGTCCATCTCGAAGAACATAAGTTGGTTCAGCACCGCCTGTGGGACAGAGCCCCATATCTCTTCAGGAATGGCAGTTACATGCCACTCCTGCTGCCAGTCGGCGCAGCTTAGCTCCATATGAAAATTTTGATAATTCAAAAACATGTTGTATCGAACCATGATGGTTTTGAAAAAGAATATGAAGTTAAGATTGTGAGAAAAATTGATGAAAGGGCTAAAGTGAAGTGGCTGATGATATAGGCAAGAGAATGCCAGGAGACGCGAAGATATTGAATGCAGACAGGTAGAATTAAATCTACCTCGTCTCCCTAGACTTTGAAAAAGAATAACAGTCATTGGAAAAGGAATGTGCACATGGAACAAGAGTGAACTGTTCAAGAACGAGTGCCATTATGTTTTAACCATAGACTATTAATCTTCCACTTCAACATTTCGAAATTAATCTGAGACTGTTACCAAATTTTACTCACAGATAAGTTAAGTAAAGGGTTAGACTGAAAAATCAGAACTTAGACCTATACCAGAACTTAACAGTCATCAGAACATAATGTCTTAACTCGAACAAGGAATATCTATCTTAGTAAATACTCATACAAGTTCTTAGTTATGAACGTCAGAAATTAATCATCAGAACGTGTAACTAGAACTTGTCCTCAGAATTTGTGCAGAAGTGACACAATGACTGTTTATCTAAAATAACATAGACCACCACAGAAATTTCATCATTCATATGGAGTGATGTGTGTGTGCATTAAGCTAAATAACAGACAAAGAGTAAAGTCTGATCTACTTCAGTACATCTTAGAAGTAAGTCATAATTAAAATTTTGCTAAAGATCTGTCATTATCCTGAAACCTACTGATAAATGAGTTCATGCATGAGTTCACCTCTACTGTTTTTGTGCTAATTTTATGCATCTTTTGAAATTCTATTTTACAGAGGCTTCTCAGTGTAAGTGAGTCACGACTGTTTATTAGAATTTATGCTATTATCAGAGTATTTCTCCAGTAATCATAGAGTGTGAAAAGTCACCAAGAAAATATTTTGCTTTTCTAATGCATATTTACTTAATACCAGCAATGCACTTGGGTCGTCCCTTTCACATTTTTACTCTAGATCTCAAAGGAGTACCTGATATTATTTTTTGATTTTTGTTCTTCTTCTTTTGATAAGTGAGGTTTATCAGCACTTAGTACATTCAGCAGTTTTACTAGAATCAGAACTTAAACAGATGAGTAACATTATTCTAATTTGTGACTTAGTAATAAGATATACAAAGTAAACTTAACTAAGCTCAGTTATCAGAATTTGCTTGTGTCATAAGATTTCCACAGAAATAACTACTTCTTTCATGGGATCATTTGTTTATTGAAGACTAGTAGGTCAGTATCTAGCACAGTTATCCTCATAGGATAGAATAGTTACTGAAACAGACATATCACTTATCAGAGTTTAGACACATATATCAGACAACAGTCAGTACTTGAAGACATTTATCAATTAATGCACAGAATATACAAAGAGATTAATTCTGTAAATACTGATCATAAAGTCTGATAACATAGAACAAGTTTAAGCAGATTTAGAGAAAGAACCTGAAATCATTCCAAGTTCATTTACCAATTTTGAAAAGGTAGCTTCACACAGTGGTTTTGTGAAGATATCTGCTACTTGTTGATCTGTGGGAACAAAATGCAATTCCACTGTACCTTCATCCACATGTTCCCTGATGAAATGGTACCTGATGCTGATGTGCTTTGTCATAGAGTGTTGAACTGGATTACCTGTCATAGCAATAGCACTTTGATTATCACAGTAAATAGGGATTTTGAAATATGTTAACCCATAATCCAGTAACTGATTCTTCATCCAGAGAATCTGTGCACAGCAGCTTCCTGCAGCAATATACTCTGCTTCTGCAGTTGATGTGGAAATTGACTTTTGTTTCTTGCTATACCAAGAAACCAATCTGCCTCCAAGAAATTGGCAGCTTCCACTTGTGCTTTTCCTGTCAATTTTGCAACCTGCAAAATCTGCATCTGAGTAACCTATTAATTTAAAATCTGATTCTCTAGGATACCATAATCCTAGATCAGCTGTTCCTTTAAGATACTTAAAGATTCTTTTTACAGCTGTTAAGTGAGGTTCTCTTGGATCTGCTTGAAATCTTGCACAAAGACAGGTAGCAAACATGATATCTGGTCTACTAGCAGTTAGATAGAGAAGTGAGCCAATCATACCTCTGTAATCAGTAATATCTACTGAATTACCAGTATCCTTATCCAGTTTTGTTGCAGTGGCCATGGGAGTGGATGCACTTGAACAGTATTGCATTCCAAATTTTTTCAGCAAGTTTCTGGTGTACTTAGATTGACAAATAAAAGTTCCTTCTTCACTCTGCTTGACTTGAAGGCCCAGAAAATAACTAAGTTCTCCCATCATACTCATCTGATATCTTGACTGCATTAGATTGGCAAACTTTTTGCAAAGTTTGTCATTTGGAGACCCAAAAATGATATCATCAACATAAATCTGGATCAAAAGTAAGTCCTTGCCATGGTTGAGATAGAACAATGTTTTGTCAATAGTTCCTCTGTTGAATCCACTTTCCAGAAGAAACTGAGCTAAAGTCTCATACCATGCTCTAGGAGCTTGCTTAAGTCCATAAAGTGCTTTATCAAGCCTGTAGACATAATCTGGATGTTTGGAATCTACAAAGCCTGGAGGTTGTTCAACATATACTTCCTCTTCCAATTCTCCATTGAGAAAAGCACTTTTCACATCCATTTGAAAGACAGTAAACTTTTTGTGAGCAGCATAAGCCATGAATATCCTTATGGCTTCTAACCTAGCAACTGGAGCAAATGTTTCATCATAGTCAATTCCCTCCTGTTGAGAATATCCTTTTGCAACCAGCCTTGCCTTGTTCCTTACAATTATGCCATCACTGTCAGTTTTGTTTCTGAATACCCACTTTGTACCAACAACCGATCTATTCTTGGGTCTTGGCACTAAGGTCCAGACTTTGTTTCTTTCAAATTCATTCAACTCTTCCTGCATTGCTTGCACCCAATCAGCATCTTGAAGAGCTTCTTCCACTTTCTTTGGCTCAGTCTGAGAGAGAAAAGAATTGTAAAGACATTCATTCGAAGTACTTGTTCTAGTTCTGACACCTGCCTCAGGATTTCCAATTATTAAATCAGGTGTATGTGATTTTGTCCACTTCCTTGCAGATGGAAGATTTTCTCTAGAACTGGATGCTCCCCCATAATTCATGCTGTCTTCGATTTCATTTTCTGATGCTCCCCCTGAAACTATACTCTCTGAGTTGGATCCTTCAGTATTTAGATTTTCAGCACTGTCAGTACTTGGCTTATCAGAACTTGACGAATCAGAATTTGACGAGCCAGATGTATGTTCTGATGCTTCTTGAGATGTGATAAAATCTTGAGTATGCTCCCCCTGCAGTGGTGCATCTTCCTTTGACGTAGTCACCACAGTTTCAATAACATCAGAGTTTAATCCATCAGAATTTACAGTATCAGGACTTAGACTGTCAGGACTTGAGGTATCAGAATATGAATCTTCATTTTCAAATCTCAGCTTATTATGATCAATGCAATCTTCAAGTCCAGTGATCTTCTTGTCATCAAAAGAGACATTGATAGATTCCATGACCACTTTTGTTCTCAAATTATAGACTCTGAAGGCTTTTGTAGAAAGTGGATATCCTACAAAGATTCCCTCATCAGCTTTTAGATCAAACTTGGATAGCTGTTCAGGATGAGTCTTGAGAACAAAACACTTACATCCAAATACATGAAAGTATTTGAGATTTGGCTTCTTGTTCTTCATCATCTCATATGGTGTTTTTCCATGCTTGTTAATGAGTGTTGCATTTTGAGTAAAACAAGCAGTCTGCACAGCTTCAGCCCAGAAATAGGTTGGAAGCTTTGCTTCTTCAAGCATTGTTCGTGCAGCTTCAATTAGAGTTCTATTCTTCCTTTCAACAACTCCATTTTGCTGTGGAGTTCCAGGAGCAGAAAATTCCTGCTTTATTCCATGATTTTTGCAGAACTCTTCCATTATCAAATTCTTGAATTCAGTGCCATTATCACTCCTCAAAATTTTCACAGAATCTTTGATCAATTTATCCAGATGTTTGACATGATCAATCAGGATAGATGCAGTTTCACTTTTTGTGTGCAAGAAATACACCCATGTGTATCTGGTGAACTCATCTACTATGACCAACGCATATTTCTTCTTTGCAATAGACATGACATTCACTGGACCAAATAGATCAACATGAAGTAGATAGTAAGGCTCAAGAATTGATGATTCAGTCTTGCTCTTGAACGAAGATTTTCTTTGTTTAGCCTTCTGACATGAGTCACAAAGACCATCAGGAACAAACACTGATTTTGGCAGTCCTCTCACAAGATCTTTCTTGATCAGTTCATTTATCTTGTTGAAGTTTAAATGAGAGAGTTTCTTGTGCCAATTCCAGCTTTCTTCAGTTGAGGCTCTACTCACTAAACAGATTGCAGAACCATCAGAACTTGTTGAAAGCTTAGCTTCATAAATGTTACCACGCCTGAATCCCTTCAGAACAATTTTTCCTTTAGATTTACTAACTATTTCATAATGTTCTGCAAAGAAATCAACATGATAACCTCTGTCACAGATTTGACTTATACTCAGTAAGTTGTGTTTAAGTCCTGAGACCAGAGCTACATCTTTAATAATGACATTCCCAAGATTGATATTGCCATATCCCAAGGTTTTTCCAATGTTGCCATCTCCATAAGAAACACTTGGGCCAGCTTTCTCCACAAAGTCTGATAGCAGGGCCTTATTTCCAGTCATATGTCCTGAACATCCACTGTCCAGAACTAGAATATTTTTCCTGTTGCCCTGCAATCAAAAAGACCACTAATTATTAGTTTTAAGGACCCAGACTTGCTTGGATCCTTTGGCCTTTTTAGGTTTGTTAACATTTGCAGCGGATTTAACATCAGATTTTATGTTAACAGTTTTCTTATCAGACCTTATACTAGAAGGAACAACAGAAACTTTCTTTAAAGAAGGTTTTATTTGATAATAATCATAGTACAAACTATGATATTCCTTACAAGTATAAATGGAATGCCATAAACTACCACAATGAAAACAAGGATTTTGTGGTTTGTATCTAACAGACTGACTCTTAACTCCTGACTTTGTATATAAGGAGTTAATATTCTTATTCTTCCTGCAAAAAGAAGCCAGATGGTTAGAACTTCCACAGTTATGACATACTTTCCTAGGAGCATCAGGAACAGATTTATAGTTATTGCTTTTATTCACACCTTCCTTTCCATTCCTGTTTTTCCTAGGTGATTTTACCTTGTTTGCATCCTTAACATCTTTCAGCTTATGCTTAAGCTGCTTCTTCGTCATTAAGCCTATGTTAACTTCAGCTGTCTTTTCCTGTTTTAGTTTGTCAGAAGCTAATTCCTTTTTAACTTCTGATTTCTCATTTTCGGATTTTTCAGTTACAAACTTAACAGGTTTTAACTTCGGCTTTTGCTTATCAACAGGCTTAATTTCTACAGTTCCTTTTTCATTTACTCCATAGCCTAAACCCTCTTTCCAGTTTCCACTGCTTAGCAAATTTTGAGTTGTTTTGCCAGAGTTAGTCCAAGTTCTGATAATCTCTCTCTCCTTTTCTAACTCAGTTTTTAGAGATTCATTCATTTTTAGCACTTCATCCCTAATATAAAAAGCATTATCTCTATCCTGCTGAGTTTGATGAAACATGACTAACTCTTTTTCTAAAAAATCATTTCTTTTCTTAAAAGCAAGATTTTCAGAAGTTAATCTTTCACATGTTAAAGTTTGATCTCTATAACTAACAAACATGGTTTTAAGATATCTTCTCAACTCATCAATATCATCAGTATGAAAAGCATAACTAGTCTGAGGTACCTTTGTTTCAGCAGCTTCAGAACTGCTCTCAGAACTTGATTTATCAGCATTTGCCATCAATGCATAGTTCTCCTCACTTTCAGAGTCTGAGGTGTCTGTCCAGCTTTTCTGCTTTGTGACAAGAGCTTTGCCTTTGTCATTCTTGGTCTTCTTGCAATCAGGAGATATGTGGCCTTTCTCACCACAATTATAACATTTAACATTAGCGTAATCTCCTCTGTCAGACTTTCCTCCTTTTCCTTCAGATCTTCTGAAATTCTTCTTATCAGAACTTATGCCTTTCCTGGAAAACATCTTTCCCTTCCTGAACTTCCTGTATGCAATCTTTGTGATTCCTTTCACCATAAGAGCACACAGCTTCATCATCTCCTCATCAGCATCAGTTTCAGGCAAGCTTTCAGAATCTGAGTCATCATCACTCTCAGAACTTGATGACTCAGTATCAGATTTTATGATAAGAGCTTTACCCTTATCTTTCTTTGAGGAAGGTGGTTTGGGGGATTCCTCTTCAACCTTGAGAGCAACTGTCCTTGACTTTCCTCCTTTTCTCTTGCTTCTTTGTTCCATCTCAAGTTCATGGGTCTTGAGCATTCCATAGATTTCATCAAGAGTTGTTTCATCAAGATTGTAGTTGTCTCTTATTGTTGTTGCCTTCAAATCCCAACATTCAGGAAGAGCTAACAGGAATTTGAGGTTTGTATCTTCAAGATCATACTCCTTATTTACTAATGACAAGTCATTCAAGAGTTTGACAAATCTATCATATACATCAGTCAATGACTCATTAGTCCTAGAGTCAAAGTGTTCATACTCTTGAGTGAGTATTGTCTTCCTGTTCTTCTTAACTGTTTCAGTTCCTTGACACCTTGTCTCCAGTGCATCCCATATCTCCTTAGCAGTCTTGCAGTTGATTACCCTGTTTGACATTACATTATCAATGGCACTATGCAATAAGTGACGTACCTTGGCATCCTTAGCAATAGATGCTATATCTTCAGCAGTGTAATCAGTCTTTTCCTTTGGTACGGTCATTGCTGCTTCACCTGCAACTACAACAGCGAGCTTGGTAGGTTTGTGAGGCCCTTCCCTGATTCTATCAAGGTATTCTGGATCTGTTGCTTCCAGAAACATGGTCATCCTTACCTTCCATATGGGATATTCAGATGGTCTCAATATGGGAACTCTGATAGTCTCATATCGACTCTGAGTTGATATCTTTGATGATTCCTCAGTTTTGGTAGGCTTAGTTGGAGTTTCTGTGTCAGACATGATTGTGTTTGGATCTTTAACTGTATGTGTGTTAACAGATAGCTCTGATACCACTTGTTAGGTCACACTTTCACTGTAGAGGGGGTGAATACAGTGTTTATTACAATCAAATCAAACTTCAAGAACTTATGTAACAGAAAACAAACTTTATTTAAACAATAAACTCTGTTACAATCTGGAACTGTTATCTCTCAGTGATGAACAAAATATCACGAGAGCTTCTAGAGTTATAATAAATAATATTCTCGATAATGATAACACCTCTAGTGTAAACTCTATTTCTGTGTTTATATACTACACACTTTCACTGTAGAGGGGGTGAATACAGTGTTTATTACAATCAAATCAAACTTCAAGAACTTATGTAACAGAAAACAAACTTTATTTAAACAATAAACTCTGTTACAATCTGGAACTGTTATCTCTCAGTGATGAACAAAATATCACGAGAGCTTCTAGAGTTATAATAAATAATATTCTCGATAATGATAACACCTCTAGTGTAAACTCTATTTCTGTGTTTATATACTACACAGTTACAAGATATTCGCTAATTGATATGGAATATAATTCTGCTTCCTAAAATATATCAATCAGATATCTTCTATTCCAAGTATTCCATTCTTCACGGAATTCCTTCTTCATGCATATCTCTTCTTATGTTTATCTTGATCTTCTTAACTTTAATCAGCTACTGTCCTTATCTGATCGTCCTTCAGCACTTAAGTTCTGATATCTATCTCCTGATAACATAAGTACTGATATCCCTTAAGTTCTGACTTCCAGTACCTTAAGTTCTGACTTCCAGTATAAGTACTGATCAGTTAAGTACTGATTTGTTCTGTTCAAATAAGATCTGAAATCTAAACATAAAACATATTAGCCATGACATTATCAAATATATCTAACAATCTCCCCCAACTTGTAAATTAACAAAATATACAAGTTTAACAGATATTTGATGATGTCAAAAACATTAAGTACAAATGCATGAGAAATAGACAAGATAACTACAACTTACAGTCCTTAAAGTTTTTACCAATTCAACTTCTGATAACAACTTCAACCTGTATAAATATCAGAATTTAAGCAGTTGTAGATCTTCAACTTGGCTTCATCATTTTCCAATCTCTCTGATGTCAGGAGTTGTTCTGAGATAATTCTTCAACAAACATTTCTCAGCATATCTGAGTTCATCAATCATTCTCCATTTGACATCTTTAAGCTCTGCAGTATCTTCACCAGTTTGAAATATTGCAGCTCTGAGATCATTAATCTTTGCTTTTCTCAACTCCCGATCTAGTCTTATGACATAAGCTTTGTTAGACTCTAGATTGAATTCAAGCCCCTTAATACCAAGATATGTTCTGATCTGTGCAGTATTAGGCTTCATATCAACAATATTACCATTGTGATTTCTGTACTTTGGAACATATCTGCTGTCAGACTTAACAGAATAAAGTCTTTTCTGTCTCTGAATCTGTTCCTTTAAGTAGTTTGCAGCAGTCTCTGTTATTCTGTCATCCACTTGAAGTAAGAATAATACATGCTCCAATTCTTCAAAATACTTCAATGGAATGGCATTTTGTCTTATATGATAAACCCTACCATCTGTCATGAAATACAACATGATGTATTCTTTCAAGTAGGTATGGTAAACCATCTGTACAGATTCTAGTTGATTCAATCTCTCAGGAGTTGCTCCAATACCTGGTTCACTCAAGGAAGTTGGATCATCAGTAGTGTTGTGTACTCTTCTTTCATCAGCACTTCCCAATCCAGTTTTATCTCTAGCTTCCTTTCCAGTAACTACTCTTGCTTCAAAACCACTTAAAGTAGTCTTCAAAGATTGAGTCTGTTTTGCTTTAGTGAATCCTGGTAGGAGTGTTTTAGATTTATCTTCTGATATCAAGTTAACTTGAGCACTGTCAGAGGTTACTTGCTTCTTCTGAATATCAGAACTTACAATTTCTTGACTCTGAACAACTTGAGCCATGTCAGAGGTTGTTTTAAGAATTTTTCTTGAAGTCAGAGCAAGATTATGTTTTCCATCAGTAATTTCTTCTTCCTCAGGAGGTACATAAGGCTTGATAGGTTCACCAACCTTTTCTTTACCCTTGGATCTTGGATCTATCTGTGGTTGTGATCTAGCCAAAGTTTCTTCAGTATGTATCCTCTCTTTGATCACAATACCTTTAGGTTTTGGAAGTAACTTTTTACCAGAAGCTTCAGATTTAGATGTGACTTTCTCTGATTTAAGTCTGGCTTCTTCTTCCTTTAAACTTTCCAAGTCCATCCCTGGATTTTCTTGAAGAAATAACTATCTTGACATTTCCTCATCAAGATCTAGAAGTTCATCAGAACTTATCCTTTTACCAGCAGCAGAACTTATTCTTTTCCCAGTATCAGAACTTGTTCTGTGACTAGCTTGTCTTGATGTAAATCTTCTACCTTGACTATGACCACTACCCATTCCAGAGTTTCCTTGGTCATCTTTTCCATCATCCTGTCCTTGCAGTGACTTGTTGGTTTTGCATTTGGACTTAATTACCTTCTCCCCCTTTTTGGCATCAGCAGGTAATAAAAGAGAGATAAGTAGTTCCACTGAGGTCTGGATTTCAGTAAGTTGCGATTGCTGAGAAGCTTGATTTGTCAGAATTTGATCAATCTGAGCTTGTTGCTTCTCTTGAGTTTTCTCAATATAAGCAACCCTGTCAATGGTAGGTTGGAAGAACTTTTTCTTATCAAGTTTCCAAACTTGTTCCTGTTTAATAAAGTTCTCCTGAATCTTGTGTAGCTCTGCATGAGTGTTGGAATGAAGACCTTGTAGATGTTTAGTACTCAATGCAGTGACTCTAAGCTGGGTTTTAAAATCATCAGAATTTAACATTTCATCAGCTTTAGTCAAGTGCTCAGCAAGATGTAAAGCATTTGGAACACATGAAACTGAGTTCCATTCCTTAGTCCACTCCTGTCCTGCAGGAGTTTCACTCCAAGGTACTGGTGCATCCCTGATAACAAACTCCTTTAGCAGTTCAGACTTAGGAAGAGTCAGTGGAGGAGTATGTCCTGAAGGACCTGCTGCATCAGCATCTACAGTTGTAGCAGCTTCACCAGTATCTCCAACATTTGCAGCATCAGAACTTAAAGAATCAGTATCTTCTGATAAGACAACTGTATGAGTAGCAATGGAGGCTTCAACATCCTCTAATTGCTGATCTGATACTAAGTTCTGATCAACAGCCATATCCTGATGCTCACCTAAAATCTGATCATCATCTTGATGCAGAGAAGGTGTTAGTGATAACTCAGGAGTTTGAACAGCATCAGTAACAGGTGTTGTGGAAGGATTATTTGCTGTTGGAGCTTCTAAGAAAAGTATTTCAGGCACAACCAAGTTCTGAATATCAATTTCAGCACTTGTGCCTGGATCAACAAGAGATAAAGAAGGTAAATTAGCCTTGTCAGATACAGGTTCCTTAAATGGAGTTGATGGAGAAGAAGTGACTGGAGCAAATTCCTTGTCTTGTGAGATCAGAGATTCCTGATCCCCTTCCTTAGCTGCTTCCTCCTCATCATCTGAAACTGGCCTCTGTGCCCTCTGTTTCTTGTACTTCCTTGTTGATTTGGATTCCTTGGGAGTTGCAGGAACAGTCATACGTCTAAGCCTCTTGAGAAGCCTAGAACCCCCAATTGCAGAATCCTTCTGAGAAGTTGCCTTCTCAGCTGCATAAATCATAGGTTCTGAAGAAGGAACCTGATCTTCAGAATCTGTTTCATCTCTCAAAGTAATCCTCCTCTTCTTCTGAGATGTTTGAGGAACAGTCTTTGTTCTCTTTGGCTTAGAGGATGTAGGCTTCACAGTAGGTGCTGAAGAAGAAGGTTGAGCAGTCTGTGAAGTGGAGAGATATGATTTGAGATAAGTTCTGAGGGTAGGTTGAGTAGAATGAGAGGTAGGGACTGAGGTTGATGGATTTTGGTTATGGTGAGTTGGTTGAACATTTGAGTAAACAGATTTGTAAGTAGCTGGATCAGCATTTACCAGAATCTGTTTCACAGACTGAGGAATCTGTAATTGTCTCACCATTGATTTCTTTGTGTCAGCATTTATCAGGTCGTTAAAGTACCTTTTTGCAACCTTAAAAGGTGGGGTTTGAGTGCTGACTAACTGGGGTTCAGCAGTACAATACGTATAAATAAGTTGACAGAATCTAGCAAAATAAACAACATCTCGATCCTCTGTCATCCTATCCCCAATAAAACCAATTATTCCAGTTGCAAAATCAAAATGAGTTTGATGGATAATAGCATACCCGATGTGCTGACTCAGAATTGGGATAGCATCATAATTAGAACATTTGTTCCCAAAAGCCTTGGTGATGCAATCGAAGAAGAAACTCCATTCTCTTCTGATATGAGCCCGTTTCAACTGTCCAAGTTTCGTCAGACTCTGTTCATATCCCAAATCAGTCATTAACCCCCGAAGTTCTGATTCCTCTGGTATAGAGAAGGTACAATCTTCTGGAAGATGTAATGCTCTTCGTACTGTACCAGGAGTGACTACATAGGAAGAATCACCCACTTGGAAGATAATACTGGGAGTTCCTCGTTTACCACCATCATCAAAAATTCCAGTCCTCCAGAACCGCAGAACTTGTTGACTTGAAAATAATTCAGGCTGAGTTAAGGCGTACCCAACCTCACTATGTGCAAGAAGATCTTGCACAAAATGCAATTCAGATGGAGCGTCAGCATGATCAAGAATTGCAGCATAGTTGTTTGGAACAAACTTTGCTCCATCAATGATTAAATCCTTTGGTGCCATGTGAAAAATATTGAAATTCAAGTATGCCTGTTAGGTGTTTGAGATAATATCTGTATGAAAACAACGGAAATAGTAAAGTGAAGGAGAGTAAAAGTAAGAAGAGAGATAGAAGATGAAGAAATTAAAAAGATTAAAGAAATCTTCTCTCTGCTGTACTTATACAAAAGAAATATTACCGTTGGACACCTGTCAGACATGCAGTAATAACGGATAGTTACTGGGCTCGAGAAAACAGTAATCAATACTTACCCATTTGCCGAGTTTCAAGGAAAAACTGTTCCATTTATCAATGGGAACAATTCAAATTTTAACCCGTTATCACTGATTGGTTATTTTGCACTGCAACATTAATATTCTGAAAATGAATCATGTTAAAAATGACCGAGATAATTTCGATGAATAAGTGCTGACAAAGAATCAGAACTTAAATCAGAACTTAAGACAAAATTTAAATGGTCATCAGAATATCAAGCAGGATTTAACAACACAAGATAAAATAACTCAGAGACAAAATCTTGAAGTAAAAACAATTTTCATTAATATATCAAGTCAATACATAAATGAAATAGAAATTACATCAATACAAGATTTTCCCTAAGCTTCTAATCCTAACGTCAACAGCTTTAGTCCTAGCTAAGAAGCCTGACAAAGCTGAGGATGAAGAAGAACAGGAAGAAGACGAGATTAAGTCATCTTCCTCTTCCTATCTTCGACAAACAAGATGGCGAGTCGAATGATTCGCTCTTGCTGACGGATAGCTTCCCGCCGTTCCGCCTCCAATCGATCAAGATGAAGCTGGTAGTCCATCTCGAAGAACATAAGTTGGTTCAGCACCGCCTGTGGGACAGAGCCCCATATCTCTTCAGGAATGGCAGTTACATGCCACTCCTGCTGCCAGTCGGCGCAGCTTAGCTCCATATGAAAATTTTGATAATTCAAAAACATGTTGTATCGAACCATGATGGTTTTGAAAAAGAATATGAAGTTAAGATTGTGAGAAAAATTGATGAAAGGGCTAAAGTGAAGTGGCTGATGATATAGGCAAGAGAATGCCAGGAGACGCGAAGATATTGAATGCAGACAGGTAGAATTAAATCTACCTCGTCTCCCTAGACTTTGAAAAAGAATAACAGTCATTGGAAAAGGAATGTGCACATGGAACAAGAGTGAACTGTTCAAGAACGAGTGCCATTATGTTTTAACCATAGACTATTAATCTTCCACTTCAACATTTCGAAATTAATCTGAGACTGTTACCAAATTTTACTCACAGATAAGTTAAGTAAAGGGTTAGACTGAAAAATCAGAACTTAGACCTATACCAGAACTTAACAGTCATCAGAACATAATGTCTTAACTCGAACAAGGAATATCTATCTTAGTAAATACTCATACAAGTTCTTAGTTATGAACGTCAGAAATTAATCATCAGAACGTGTAACTAGAACTTGTCCTCAGAATTTGTGCAGAAGTGACACAATGACTGTTTATCTAAAATAACATAGACCACCACAGAAATTTCATCATTCATATGGAGTGATGTGTGTGTGCATTAAGCTAAATAACAGACAAAGAGTAAAGTCTGATCTACTTCAGTACATCTTAGAAGTAAGTCATAATTAAAATTTTGCTAAAGATCTGTCATTATCCTGAAACCTACTGATAAATGAGTTCATGCATGAGTTCACCTCTACTGTTTTTGTGCTAATTTTATGCATCTTTTGAAATTCTATTTTACAGAGGCTTCTCAGTGTAAGTGAGTCACGACTGTTTATTAGAATTTATGCTATTATCAGAGTATTTCTCCAGTAATCATAGAGTGTGAAAAGTCACCAAGAAAATATTTTGCTTTTCTAATGCATATTTACTTAATACCAGCAATGCACTTGGGTCGTCCCTTTCACATTTTTACTCTAGATCTCAAAGGAGTACCTGATATTATTCTTTGATTTTTGTTCTTCTTCTTTTGATAAGTGAGGTTTATCAGCACTTAGTACATTCAGCAGTTTTACTAGAATCAGAACTTAAACAGATGAGTAGCATTATTCTAATTTGTGACTTAGTAATAAGATATACAAAGTAAACTTAACTAAGCTCAGTTATCAGAATTTGCTTGTGTCATAAGATTTCCACAGAAATAACTACTTCTTTCATGGGATCATTTGTTTATTGAAGACTAGTAGGTCAGTATCTAGCACAGTTATCCTCATAGGATAGAATAGTTACTGAAACAGACATATCACTTATCAGAGTTTAGACACATATATCAGACAACAGTCAGTACTTGAAGACATTTATCAATTAATGCACAGAATATACAAAGAGATTAATTCTGTAAATACTGATCATAAAGTCTGATAACATAGAACAAGTTTAAGCAGATTTAGAGAAAGAACCTGAAATCATTCCAAGTTCATTTACCAATTTTGAAAAGGTAGCTTCACACAGTGGTTTTGTGAAGATATCTGCTACTTGTTGATCTGTGGGAACAAAATGCAATTCCACTGTACCTTCATCCACATGTTCCCTGATGAAATGGTACCTGATGCTGATGTGCTTTGTCATAGAGTGTTGAACTGGATTACCTGTCATAGCAATAGCACTTTGATTATCACAGTAAATAGGGATTTTGAAATATGTTAACCCATAATCCAGTAACTGATTCTTCATCCAGAGAATCTGTGCACAGCAGCTTCCTGCAGCAATATACTCTGCTTCTGCAGTTGATGTGGAAATTGACTTTTGTTTCTTGCTATACCAAGAAACCAATCTGCCTCCAAGAAATTGGCAGCTTCCACTTGTGCTTTTCCTGTCAATTTTGCAACCTGCAAAATCTGCATCTGAGTAACCTATTAATTTAAAATCTGATTCTCTAGGATACCATAATCCTAGATCAGCTGTTCCTTTAAGATACTTAAAGATTCTTTTTACAGCTGTTAAGTGAGGTTCTCTTGGATCTGCTTGAAATCTTGCACAAAGACAGGTAGCAAACATGATATCTGGTCTACTAGCAGTTAGATAGAGAAGTGAGCCAATCATACCTCTGTAATCAGTAATATCTACTGAATTACCAGTATCCTTATCCAGTTTTGTTGCAGTGGCCATGGGAGTGGATGCACTTGAACAGTCTTGCATTCCAAATTTTTTCAGCAAGTTTCTGGTGTACTTAGATTGACAAATAAAAGTTCCTTCTTCACTCTGCTTGACTTGAAGGCCCAGAAAATAACTAAGTTCTCCCATCATACTCATCTGATATCTTGACTGCATTAGATTGGCAAACTTTTTGCAAAGTTTGTCATTTGGAGACCCAAAAATGATATCATCAACATAAATCTGGATCAAAAGTAAGTCCTTGCCATGGTTGAGATAGAACAATGTTTTGTCAATAGTTCCTCTGTTGAATCCACTTTCCAGAAGAAACTGAGCTAAAGTCTCATACCATGCTCTAGGAGCTTGCTTAAGTCCATAAAGTGCTTTATCAAGCCTGTAGACATAATCTGGATGTTTGGAATCTACAAAGCCTGGAGGTTGTTCAACATATACTTCCTCTTCCAATTCTCCATTGAGAAAAGCACTTTTCACATCCATTTGAAAGACAGTAAACTTTTTGTGAGCAGCATAAGCCATGAATATCCTTATGGCTTCTAACCTAGCAACTGGAGCAAATGTTTCATCATAGTCAATTCCCTCCTGTTGAGAATATCCTTTTGCAACCAGCCTTGCCTTGTTCCTTACAATTATGCCATCACTGTCAGTTTTGTTTCTGAATACCCACTTTGTACCAACAACCGATCTATTCTTGGGTCTTGGCACTAAGGTCCAGACTTTGTTTCTTTCAAATTCATTCAACTCTTCCTGCATTGCTTGCACCCAATCAGCATCTTGAAGAGCTTCTTCCACTTTCTTTGGCTCAGTCTGAGAGAGAAAAGAATTGTAAAGACATTCATTCGAAGTACTTGTTCTAGTTCTGACACCTGCCTCAGGATTTCCAATTATTAAATCAGGTGTATGTGATTTTGTCCACTTCCTTGCAGATGGAAGATTTTCTCTAGAACTGGATGCTCCCCCATAATTCATGCTGTCTTCGATTTCATTTTCTGATGCTCCCCCTGAAACTATGCTCTCTGAGTTGGATCCTTCAGTATTTAGATTTTCAGCACTGTCAGTACTTGGCTTATCAGAACTTGACGAATCAGAATTTGACGAGCCAGATGTATGTTCTGATGCTTCTTGAGATGTGATAAAATCTTGAGTATGCTCCCCCTGCAGTGGTGCATCTTCCTTTGACGTAGTCACCACAGTTTCAATAACATCAGAGTTTAATCCATCAGAATTTACAGTATCAGGACTTAGACTGTCAGGACTTGAGGTATCAGAATATGAATCTTCATTTTCAAATCTCAGCTTATTATGATCAATGCAATCTTCAAGTCCAGTGATCTTCTTGTCATCAAAAGAGACATTGATAGATTCCATGACCACTTTTGTTCTCAAATTATAGACTCTGAAGGCTTTTGTAGAAAGTGGATATCCTACAAAGATTCCCTCATCAGCTTTTAGATCAAACTTGGATAGCTGTTCAGGATGAGTCTTGAGAACAAAACACTTACATCCAAATACATGAAAGTATTTGAGATTTGGCTTCTTGTTCTTCATCATCTCATATGGTGTTTTTCCATGCTTGTTAATGAGTGTTGCATTTTGAGTAAAACAAGCAGTCTGCACAGCTTCAGCCCAGAAATAGGTTGGAAGCTTTGCTTCTTCAAGCATTGTTCGTGCAGCTTCAATTAGAGTTCTATTCTTCCTTTCAACAACTCCATTTTGCTGTGGAGTTCCAGGAGCAGAAAATTCCTGCTTTATTCCATGATTTTTGCAGAACTCTTCCATTATCAAATTCTTGAATTCAGTGCCATTATCACTCCTCAAAATTTTCACAGAATCTTTGATCAATTTATCCAGATGTTTGACATGATCAATCAGGATAGATGCAGTTTCACTTTTTGTGTGCAAGAAATACACCCATGTGTATCTGGTGAACTCATCTACTATGACCAACGCATATTTCTTCTTTGCAATAGACATGACATTCACTGGACCAAATAGATCAACATGAAGTAGATAGTAAGGCTCAAGAATTGATGATTCAGTCTTGCTCTTGAACGAAGATTTTCTTTGTTTAGCCTTCTGACATGAGTCACAAAGACCATCAGGAACAAACACTGATTTTGGCAGTCCTCTCACAAGATCTTTCTTGATCAGTTCATTTATCTTGTTGAAGTTTAAATGAGAGAGTTTCTTGTGCCAATTCCAGCTTTCTTCAGTTGAGGCTCTACTCACTAAACAGATTGCAGAACCATCAGAACTTGTTGAAAGCTTAGCTTCATAAATGTTACCACGCCTGAATCCCTTCAGAACAATTTTTCCTTTAGATTTACTAACTATTTCACAATGTTCTGCAAAGAAATCAACATGATAACCTCTGTCACAGATTTGACTTATACTCAGTAAGTTGTGTTTAAGTCCTGAGACCAGAGCTACATCTTTAATAATGACATTCCCAAGATTGATATTGCCATATCCCAAGGTTTTTCCAATGTTGCCATCTCCATAAGAAACATTTGGGCCAGCTTTCTCCACAAAGTCTGATAGCAGGGCCTTATTTCCAGTCATATGTCCTGAACATCCACTGTCCAGAACTAGAATATTTTTCCTGTTGCCCTTTGTTTCAGCAGCTTCAGAACTGCTCTCAGAACTTGATTTATCAGCATTTGCCATCAATGCATAGTTCTCCTCACTTTCAGAGTCTGAGGTGTCTGTCCAGCTTTTCTGCTTTGTGACAAGAGCTTTGCCTTTGTCATTCTTGGTCTTCTTGCAATCAGGAGATATGTGGCCTTTCTCACCACAATTATAACATTTAACATTAGCGTAATCTCCTCTGTCAGACTTTCCTCCTTTTCCTTCAGATCTTCTGAAATTCTTCTTATCAGAACTTATGCCTTTCCTGGAAAACATCTTTCCCTTCCTGAACTTCCTGTATGCAATCTTTGTGATTCCTTTCACCATAAGAGCACACAGCTTCATCATCTCCTCATCAGCATCAGTTTCAGGCAAGCTTTCAGAATCTGAGTCATCATCACTCTCAGAACTTGATGACTCAGTATCAGATTTTATGATAAGAGCTTTACC
The DNA here is from genome assembly GCF_009905375.1 of Apium graveolens. Lineage (NCBI taxonomy): Eukaryota > Viridiplantae > Streptophyta > Magnoliopsida > Apiales > Apiaceae > Apium > Apium graveolens. The sequence goes on from NC_133656.1 coordinate 214,925,814, forward strand.
CTTATCTTTCTTTGAGGAAGGTGGTTTGGGGGATTCCTCTTCAACCTTGAGAGCAACTGTCCTTGACTTTCCTCCTTTTCTCTTGCTTCTTTGTTCCATCTCAAGTTCATGGGTCTTGAGCATTCCATAGATTTCATCAAGAGTTGTTTCATCAAGATTGTAGTTGTCTCTTATTGTTGTTGCCTTCAAATCCCAACATTCAGGAAGAGCTAACAGGAATTTGAGGTTTGTATCTTCAAGATCATACTCCTTATTTACTAATGACAAGTCATTCAAGAGTTTGACAAATCTATCATATACATCAGTCAATGACTCATTAGTCCTAGAGTCAAAGTGTTCATACTCTTGAGTGAGTATTGTCTTCCTGTTCTTCTTAACTGTTTCAGTTCCTTGACACCTTGTCTCCAGTGCATCCCATATCTCCTTAGCAGTCTTGCAGTTGATTACCCTGTTTGACATTACATTATCAATGGCACTATGCAATAAGTGACGTACCTTGGCATCCTTAGCAATAGATGCTATATCTTCAGCAGTGTAATCAGTCTTTTCCTTTGGTACGGTCATTGCTGCTTCACCTGCAACTACAACAGCGAGCTTGGTAGGTTTGTGAGGCCCTTCCCTGATTCTATCAAGGTATTCTGGATCTGTTGCTTCCAGAAACATGGTCATCCTTACCTTCCATATGGGATATTCAGATGGTCTCAATATGGGAACTCTGATAGTCTCATATCGACTCTGAGTTGATATCTTTGATGATTCCTCAGTTTTGGTAGGCTTAGTTGGAGTTTCTGTGTCAGACATGATTGTGTTTGGATCTTTAACTGTATGTGTGTTAACAGATAGCTCTGATACCACTTGTTAGGTCACACTTTCACTGTAGAGGGGGTGAATACAGTGTTTATTACAATCAAATCAAACTTCAAGAACTTATGTAACAGAAAACAAACTTTATTTAAACAATAAACTCTGTTACAATCTGGAACTGTTATCTCTCAGTGATGAACAAAATATCACGAGAGCTTCTAGAGTTATAATAAATAATATTCTCGATAATGATAACACCTCTAGTGTAAACTCTATTTCTGTGTTTATATACTACACAGTTACAAGATATTCGCTAATTGATATGGAATATAATTCTGCTTCCTAAAATATATCAATCAGATATCTTCTATTCCAAGTATTCCATTCTTCACGGAATTCCTTCTTCATGCATATCTCTTCTTATGTTTATCTTGATCTTCTTAACTTTAATCAGCTACTGTCCTTATCTGATCGTCCTTCAGCACTTAAGTTCTGATATCTATCTCCTGATAACATAAGTACTGATATCCCTTAAGTTCTGACTTCCAGTACCTTAAGTTCTGACTTCCAGTATAAGTACTGATCAGTTAAGTACTGATTTGTTCTGTTCAAATAAGATCTGAAATCTAAACATAAAACATATTAGCCATGACATTATCAAATATATCTAACAGTAGTCTTAATAACAATGACAATCAAACAATATCTGTTTTTACTCAATAGAGCATCGGTAATGGATGTGACATAAAAATAATTCATATATCGTAAAGACTAACTACTAATATTTAAAAGTTTTTTTTTCAAGATTCTAAAGATAAATTTATACTAATATCGTCATTCAAATCATTTTGAAGTGTCTTTCGTTTATGAATCTAATATTTTTTTATAGTAACTTAATAATATTGTATATTATTTTTCTAGAATTAAATATTTTCAATTTGATGAATTTTTTTAAATATTAGTTAAACTTGTTAATCTTTTCAAAATATCGACTAATATTAAAAAAACAATTAATAGCATAACATGGATTAAATCAAATAGTACAATACATTATAGTTTTAGCCTTTTTCAAATAATTCAAAATAACTGTAAAATATTTTTCAACACTAAATATTTTTTTTTGTAAAATTATTATTGCTAATTTTAAATATTTTTTTTCAAAATATTGAATTCTATAATTTTTCAAGTTTCTTATATATATATATAAGTTAAGTTCTATGGATTCCTTATTTTTTGTTGAGTACGGGAGTCCATATATGTTGTGCAAGTAAAGTGGTATAAATTTTTTGTAAAATGTATTATAATGTGAATCATGTTCTACAAATATCACTATTTTGATAAATATCTTGCAAATCTCGTACATTTGACAAGTTGAACATTGCAGAACATATGATTTTACAGAACATGATCAGTTTGAATAACATACGTATTCACGTTGTACAATACGTAAAAATTCAACTTGCTAAACATTGCTAATATAACACCACAACACACGTTTATATCATGTAGTTTATTATTTTAGTTTTTAAATTATTAAAAATATTAAACCTGAACCATTAGATTAGATTGTAATATAAAATTAGGATTTTGGACTCCAGAACTCCACAAAAAATAGGGACTTTATTTATGATTACTTATAATAACTATTGTTATTCCTAGTGGACTAACAATGAGATTTACAGAAGGGGGGTTGAATGTAAATCTCAAAACTTTTTCAAGTTTTGAGCAGTTTATGAAAGTTGTGTGTTCAAGAAGAACAAGTGTGTGAATTGCTTTAAGCTAATACAGACAGATATATATTCAAGCACAAATGTAAAGAACACAACAGACCTTAAAAACTTTTCTGGTGGATTTGTTGTTCCACCAGAGATGGTATTTTAGAAAATCTGTGATTAAACAATGTTGATCACAGCTGCATCCTAGTACAAACTAGATGAATTTTCTCTCAATATTTTTCTAAACAGCTCTGGAAAATCTCTTATCTAATTACTAGCTTCTACTTGGTTTATATATTACCAAGTGTACAAGTGAAGAACAATATAAAATACAGTAATAAAATAAGATCTTCACTTGCTTCTTTTCCTGTTCACTCCAGTACTTTGTTGACTATTGCATCTTTGTACTAGAGAAGAACGGCTGCTTTTTCTGTTGTTCCTGAAATTCGGCTACCACATCTCAGTTGTCTCTATCAACCCATGTGCCTCTGTTTGTAGGTACAACTACCCCTTATCAACGGCTAATCATCAGAACATCCGTTGAAGCTTTCATCCGTTGATGCACTCATCCGTTGAAGGATGTTATCCGTTGAAGCTTTCATCCGTTGATGCACTCATCCGTTGAAGGATGTTATCCGTTGATGACTTTATCCGTTGAAGCTTTAGAGACATCCGTTGAAGCTTAGCTTCTCATCCGTTGAAGGTCTTTAAGTCATCCGTTGATACCACTTCACTTATACAAAATTACAAGGCATGAAGTATTTACAATTGGCCTTCCTATCTGCATATCATCTAGTAGTCAACATGACTCATAGTTTCTCTCAACTTCCAAGAATTACATTTTAAATACAGAGACTGAAATATGCTACAACACTAGACTTATTTCTAAGTAAAGCTACACCATCAACGGATAGCCAAAGTGGTCTTATCCGTTGAGGCTACAGACACTAAATTTCTACTTAAGTATTTTGTTAAACATATCATCAAACTAATGCACATACATTCCTAACAATCTCCCCCTATTTATGTCTATAAGAATTGTAGGCATAAATTCAGGGTTAACTTGATGATAACAAAACACTTAACAGATATATGAATTGAAACTAAGTAGAAATTTAAAAATGCTGCAAAAGTGTATGTACTAGGAGATAATTGAAGATTTACAGTGTTTCCAAGGACACTCCTTTAGTCTGAGCAAATCATCTTTTTCTTCTTTGTTCCCTGGTTTTCTTTCCTAGCCTTTTGTCATTTTCCTCAATTTGGAGTTGGAGTTGTCTGAAGAATTCAGCTTCATCTTCAACACTGACATCCAACTTAGATTGCATTTCTTTGAGAGTTTCATTGCTGGCAATCTTGAGTTGGTCTTCAAGTCTGAAAAATCTTCTGACTCCTTTATCATCTCTAAATTCCATCAACCAATGAGGTGATTTGAGAATTTTCATTTCCCTTTCTTGAATGAGTAAAGTCCTGGGTAAAGCATTGGGCTCCCTCCAAGTTTTCCTTATATTGGCTATCTTGTTGAGAATTTCAGTCTTGGCAGTTCTGGTAAAGCCAGAATCCTTTTGTATAGCTGAATAGACTCTAATCAAGGTAGAGTAGCCTTCATCCAGAATCCTGTGGAGAGGCCATGTTCTTTCCCCAGCTCCTTTATATCTGAACACTAATCTCTCTGGTAACTGTCTGTAGGCAGCTATTCCCCTTACATCCTCCAGCTCATCCAGATAGAGTTCAATGTCTGAAATTTCTTTATGTCACAGATGTGAACATAATCATCTTTAGAAATGGGTGACTTAGGCTTAGGTTTTTGTTTTTGAGTGAATTTCTTAGAGGTTATGGGAGGTGTAGATTTTGGTTTTCTTTTCTGTTTCTTTGGTAGTGGAAGAGTGGTTAGAAAGGTAGGCAATTTGATAGTGTCCCAATCAATAGGTTCCTCTTTTGGAATGATTGGTTCACCATGGATGTTTATTGTGGGATCAGCAACAAGGGGTTCAGGTATGGAAGGTAGTGGTTTAGATATAGATTTGGTTACTTCAGTGTTATCTCCACTCCTTCTATGTGCCTTGGCCTTTCTTCTGTTTCCCTTCTGCCATTCCTCTCTTTCTTCCACACTCTCACCAAATATACTCCCTAAAACCTCATCTAGGTTTGTAGTCTTGTCTTCTCCCCTGACTTCAATCCCTTTTTCTTTTTCAACTAGACTTGACTTTAGCTGTTGTTCAAGCTTTGCTTGTGCTCTTTTGTCAGCCTTTAATTGCTTGTCTTCTTCCTTCTTGGCTATTGAGAATTTGGGATGTCCTTGCATCACACATATGCTCTTTCCCTCTCTAATGATAATATCTCTATTTCTCCTTACAGCCTCATCCATGGACTTTTTGAGATAAGCAATACTTCTGCCTAAAATCTTGTTCTCATCAGCTTTTGGAGGAGGAAAGTCCACTTCTTTTAAAGGATTCTTTGTTGAGTCCTTATTGGATCTTTCATTGGGCTTGAGAATTATAGCTTGTAGTTCTTTGGAAGAAGCTTCTCCATCCTTATGACTCCCTACTGGCATGAGCTCCATGTTGATTGGTTCAATTTTTGTGCTGTATTTCACAGATGTTGATTTGTCTTGTGTAGAACCAAACAACAGTTGCAACCTTTCATCAATTCTCCTCCTTTGCTCTTTCACTTGAATTTCAGCTGCTGCTAGCTGAATCAAATCAATTCCATCAGGCTTTCCCTTGATTTGAATGATTGGAGAAGTAGTGATGGCAGGAACTAGCACTTTAGATATGTTGACTTTTGTAGATGGCTCTCCTTCCCCTTCTCTTTTACTCTCCCCCTTTTTGTTATCATCAAGGAGAGGGGTCAAGCCTTGTGCTTTTGCCAGCTGCATTAGGAGACTGGTTTGAGATTGTTGATTGTGAAGAATGGTGGCCACAGAATTTTCAATAACTTGAACTCTGTCTTCTAACTTGGCCAACCGTTTTTCAGTAACAGATTCTTTCTTCAATCTCAAAACCAAGTCCTGCAATGTACCATAGGGCATGACTGAATCCAATTTTTCTGAAGTATAGGTTTTCAAGTCAGCAATATCCTTCCTGAGATCATCCATACTCAGATTCTGCTTCACTTGCTGCAGCTTCATGAGATGCAGTGAGTCCAGGTGAGCTTGAAGGATAGCCTTGATACTTGCATGTGAAGTATTCTGAATGGCCTGTTGAATAGTGTTGATTTGTTTGACTAAAGAGACATTGAATTCCCCTGATCTGTACTCCTTAGTCAAGGCCCATTCAGGTAGATTTGGAATTGAACTAGGGCCTTCATCTCCCCCTAAGTTCATGCTTCCATCAAAAGAAATAGAGTCATCATCATCAGAATTTGCTCCAAATTCCTCAGATGGCTCACCAGCTGTAGAAGGCATTTTGTTAATGGCAGCTTTATCCCTTTGAAGAGATTCTGTTGTGTGCACTAGATGTAGTGACCTTTCTGCTTTCTCATTGCCCTGAGCAGCCAACAGTTGATAGGCTGTCACAGGATGAGTAAAAGTGTCAGCATCCAAGGAAATGTTATCAATTACAGCTTTGTAATGTTGCTGAAATTGTCTTTCCTTTTCAGCATCATCCACAATCATTGACTCATTAGCAATGGCTGGTTCCACCCTTGTATCTACTGTACCTGCTTTTCTCTCTTTTTCTCTATGTTCTTGCATCAGGGGCTCCCCCTGGCTCACACAACTCACTCCCTCACCTTCACCTACTAAGGTGGTACTCCACTCACTTACTTTTGCCATGCTGGAAGAAATAACATGCATTTTTGAGCTCTCAATCTCTCCTTTTGCCTGGGAG